>NC_046164.1:7732138-8391135 GCF_011064425.1 Rattus rattus | reverse complement strand
ACAGACACACACACACACAAACACACACACACACAAACACACACACGGTGTATGCAACTAGCTTCAGCAGCACCCAACGTCATATATATATATATATATATATATATATATATATATATACACATATTTCTGGATAGAGAAAAAGCAACCGTTTTTTTATTTACCACATCTTAATACTTTAGCGATATCTTTCTTTTTTTTTATTTTTTTTTATTAACTTAGAGTATTTCTTGTTACATTTTGATATTATTCCCTTTCCGGTTTCGGGCAACATCCCCTAATCCTCCCTCCCCACTGTGGGTGTGCCCCCCACCCTCCCCCATTACAGCCCTCCCCCCCAACAATCACGTTCACTAGGGGTTCAGTCTTAGGGACCAAGAGCTTCCCCTTCCACTGATGATCTTACTAGGATATTCATTGCTACCTATGAGGTCAGAGTCCAGGGTCAGTCCATGTATAGTCTTTAGGTAGTGGCTTAGTCCTAGAGCTCTGGTTACTTAGCATTATTGTTCATAAGGGTCTCAGGCCCCTTCAAGTTCTTCAGTTCTTTCTCTGATTCCTTCAACCGAGGGTCCTGTTCTCAGTTCAGTGGTTTGCTGCTGGCATTCGCCTCTGTATTTGCTGTATTCTGGCTGTGTCTCTCAGGAGAGATCTATATCCGGATCCTGTCGGCCTGCACTTCTTTGCTTCATCCATCTTGTCTAATTGGGTGGCTGTATATGTATGGGCCACATGTGGGGCAGGCTCTGAATGGGTGTTCCTTCTGTGTCTGTTTTAATCTTTGCCTCTCTAGTCCCTGCCAAGGGTATTTTTGTTCTGCCTTTTAAAGAAGGAGTGAAGCATTCACATTTTGATCATCGGTCTTGAGTTTCATGTGTTCTATGCATCTAGGGTAATTCAAGCATTTGGGCTAATAGCCACTTATCAATGAGTACATACCATGTGTGTTTTTCTGTGATTGGGTTACCTCACTCAGGATGATATTTTCCAGTTCCAACCATTTGGAATGTCTATGAATTTCATAAAGGCATGGTTTTTGATAGCTGAGTAATATTCCATTGTGTAGATGTACCACATTTTCTGTATCCATTCCTCTGTTGAAGGGCATCTGGGTTCTTTCAAGCTTCTGGCTATTATAAATAAGGCTGCGATGAACATAGTGGAGCACGTGTCTTTTTTATATGTTGGGGCATCTTTTGGGTATATGCCCAAGAGAGGTATAGCTGGATCCTCAGGCAGTTCAATGTCCAAATTTCTGAGGAACCTCCAGACTGATTTCCAGAATGGTTTTACCAGTCTGTAATCCCACCAACAATGGAGGAGTGTTCCTCTTTCTCCACATCCTCACCAGCATTTGTTGTCACCTGAGTTTTTGATCTTAGCCATTCTCACTGCTGTGAGGTGAAATCTCAGGGTTGTTTTGATTTGCATTTCCCATATGACTAAAGATGTTGAACATTTCTTTAGGTGTTTCTCAGCCATTCGGCATTCCTCAGCTGTGAATTCTTTGTTTAGTTCTGAATCCCATTTTTTAATAGGGTTATTTGTCTCCCTGGGGTCTAACTTCTTGAGTTCTTTGTATATTATGGATATAAGCCCTCTATCAGTTGTAGAATTGGTAAAGATCTTTTCCCAATCTGTTGGTTGCCGTTTTGTCCTAACCACAGTGTCCTTTGCCTTACAGAAGCTTTGCAGTTTTATGAGATCCCATTTGTCGACTCTTGATCTTAGAGCATAGGCCATTGGTGTTTTGTTCAGGAAATTTTTTCCAGTGCCCATGTGTTTGAGATGCTTCCCCACTTTTTCTTCTATTAGTTTGAGTGTATCTGGTTTGATGTGGAGGTCCTTGATCCACTTGGACTTAAGCTTTGTACAGGGTGATAAGCATGGATCGATGTGCATTCTTCTACATGTTGACCTCCAGTTGAACCAGCACCATTTGTTGAAAATGCTATCTTTTTTCCACTGAATGGTTTTGGCTCCTTTGTCAAAAATCAAGTGCCCATAGGTGTGTGGGTTCATTTCTGGGTCTTCAATCTGTTCCATTGGTCTATCTGTCTGTCTCTGTACCAATACCATGCAGTTTTTATCACTATTGCTCTGTAATATTGCTTGAGTTCAGGAATAGTGATTCCCCCTGAGGTCCTTTTATTGTTGAGAATAGTTTTAGCTATCCTGCGTTTTTTGTTATTCCAGATGAATTTGCAAATTGTTCTGTCTAACTCTTTGAAGAATTGGATTGGTATTTTGATGGGGAGTGCACTTAATCTGTTTAATATCATTTAATATATGGAAAACCATCAACGTAATTCATTATATAAACAAACTGAAAGAACAAAACCACATGATCATTTCATTAGATGCTGAGAAAGCATTTGACAAAATTCAACACCCCTTCATGATAAAAGTCCTGGAAAGAATAGGAATTCAAGGCCCATATGTAAACACAGTAAAAGCCATATACAACAAACCAGTCGCTAACATTAAACTAAATGGAGAGAAACTTGAAGCAATCCCACTAAATCAGGGACTAGACAAGACTCCCCACTCTCTCCATACTTATTCAATATAGTTCTTGAAGTTCTAGCCGGAGCAATGAGACAACAAAATGAGATCAAAGGGATACCAATTGGAAAAGAAGAAGTCAAAATATTACTATTGGCATGTAGGGCTCCCACCTGTGGTGAACAGTGGTACTGCACATGCGCGGGTTTTTCACCTGGCGCCAGTTGGCCACAGGTTAATATGCTAATGTGGGATTCATGCTCCGCCAATCCCTGAAGGACAATTAGCATAGCCTCAGCCTGCTGTGTATATACGGCGAGCGCTTTTGCTACTCGAGATCCCCGTATCAGCAATGAAGGAGGTCCTGCAATAAAGGCTGTTGAGAAGAATCTGACCGTGTTGCGTCTTCCTTGCTGGCCGAGGTGGGCGCGACAACTGGTGACCCATACGGGGACCTGAGGACATCCTCGTGGATTCAGAACTCTTCAACATCAGGACGGCGATGTTGGTAAGTTCTCGGATTGAGACAATAAGGTTCCCGGTTTTTGGACGAGGGTTAAGTTCTCTGATTGAGACAATAAGGTTCCCAGTTTTGGAACGAGTCGCACAGTTTCTGCCACCGCAGCCGTTGCTGCGGCCATATCCCTTACCTCTGTAGTACAGACTGCGGCAACTGTAAGTAATTTATCCGCAGCTGTAAGTAATCTCTCTGCAGGTGTTGCAGAAGCTTTAGATATTCAGGGTAATATTAATAGTCAGTTGAAAACGGGAATTTTGCTGCTGTATCAAAGGGTTGATTTGCTCCAGGAACAAGCGGATATTATGATGGGTGTGACTTTGAGTTTTATGGTTATATTATTACTCTGGGAGAGAGTACAAGATACAAGGTTTTCTGGTTTCAGACTAAGGAACACAGTATTTTGGGAGAAATATTTTGTCTTTGTGTTTTTAAAAGGTGTGATTAGGCTCTGGAAACCTCACAGAGTCATACTGATCAGATTTGATAGAGGTAGACCGCCTGAAAAATTTATTCAGGAGAATCAAACAAAAAGATATCTCGATTCTAAACTTTTGTCTTGAGAATTGTACAGAGTGTGCCTACTTGAATTCCTGGTCTCAAGGATTTTCAGCTGGGCCCAGTCAGGACACATCAGCTACAGCATTTGTTTCATTTTTCCTACCCCCTACCCCCAAGGACATCTCAATGCCCATGTACAGCTTGATGGAGTTAATGTAATTGGGTTGTGAGTGGAAATATTCAGGACTGTGTTTCACTTCCATACCATTTGTGAATGTCAGTCATGATGCACAGTTATCCCGTAATATATCTCAGTATCTTACAGAATTTGGTCTCAACACGTTGATGGACTAGTCCAGGAATTGAGACAATCCATTGTCCATATCAACTCCACTCGAGTGGACAGTCACCGTGGAAGTGGTGGGAAAGGGGAAATCCTACCTCTCTGCTGACTCCTATTGGAATCTGGGTCCCTTCGGTGGGACACCATCTAGTATTTCCCCTCTATGTCTATTGTCTGTCCTTGGTGCACCAAGCCGTCCATGTCTGTCAGTTTATGTCTGTGGTTTTTGTTTCTCGTTGCTTAAATGTTTTATGTTTCATGTTCAAAAGAGAAAATTGTAAAAACTTTATCTGCTGGTCGTTCACACCTTGATTTGATTTTAACTCGTTTCAAAAAAGGAACAAATGAATAAAAAGCAGTTTCAATCGGCCCTTGGAGCCTTGCACCTGTAGTAGGAGCCTAGGTCAGCTGGAGAAGCTGCCCGGGGATGAGCGTCTGCATGAGCTGATTATTAGATTTAGCAGGTGACAAGGTGCTTCTCTTAAAATCACAGCTAGAAAAGTCATAATGGTGTTTGGTCTAAATATTGAAGATATGTGTAGCCACTTCAATTTTGTTTCTGATTGGTTTTAAATGTATAAATATTCTTTACATGCCTTGGTTATGGACTATTGGCTTTTAAGTTATTGGATATGGTAAAAAAAAAGTGACATTGGTAACAGAAAGTTGACATAAAACTGGTAAATTTGGATGGAGTCATTTTAGACAACATGTGGCATGAGCCAATCTAGGGAAACAGGTCTAAATTGTGATGATGAGGCTGATCTCGAGGAAGAGGCTGCTCAGTGTAAGAGGGAGAGATATGATCCAGACTGGCCACATGCTAGTGCCACGTGGCAATGAGGCAGACAATTAGGCAAGAAAGTGGTTATACCAACAGCACCTCCGTATAACCCTCAATATAAAAGCATGGTGAAGCCTACAAAAGCTACTTCCTTTTGCCCAGAAGTGTGGAAAGAGATGGGATTAAGTTTTCCAGTATTTCTGGACGCTAACGGGCATTGATATCATGAACCCGATGACTTTAAGACTATAAAGCAATTGGCAGAATCAGTCAGAACCTATGGGGTCAGTGCAGCTTTTGTTGTGGCTCAAGTTGAGGCTACTGCTAGGTATTGCCTCACCCCTGGAGATTGGGGGAGTCTGGCTAAAGCCTGCCTCTCCTCAGGTAAATATTTAGATTGGAAATCTTATCTTTTTGAATATGCTAATACTTAATCTGGCCTCAGGAGTACACCCTCAGAGACATTGGGACGCTGACATGCTATTGGGTCTAGGGAGATTCACTTTGGACCAGACTGGTTATCCAGAACAAGTCTATAGCCAAATTAATGAAATAGCCATTAAGGCATGGAAAGCAATGCCTAATAAGGGCACAGTCTCCGGGAACCTTACCAAGGTTCTGCAAGGGCCCAAAGAGCCGTTTTCAGACTTTGTAGCCCACATGGCAGAGGCCGCTACCAAGATCTTCAGAGACCCTGATACGGCCATGCCTCTCATTAAGCAGCTAGTGTATGAGCAATGTACAAAAGAATGTAGGACTGCTATAACACCATACAAACATAAAGGTTTAGAAATTTGGATGAAAGTCTGCAGGGAACTGGGAGGACCATTGACTAATGCTGGCCTAGCAGCAGCTGTGGTGCAATTAAGGAAAACCGCTACCATGGATACCTGTTTAAGAGCTATCAATTCTCAGATGCAAACAATGGGTCCCATACAGAGAGGTTTGCCATTACTCTCCAGCATCCCTGCCGATTGGCCTATTATTATTATTGATATTAAAGATTGTTTTCTTTCCATCCCTCTTGCCCCACAAGATAGCATGCAATTTGCATTTACTTTGCCCTCTATGAATAATGAAGAGCCTGATAAGCACTATCAGTGGGTGGTTTTGCCTCAAGGTATGGCTAATAGCCCTACTATGTGTCAGCTTTATGTAGGACAAGCCCTACAGCCTGTACATGACCAATTCCCAAAATTAAGAATAATTCATTTTATGGATGATATTTTGCTTTCCGCTAAAGACTATGGCACCTTAAAAGCGGCTTATGCGAAAGTGGTTAAGGTGCTTGAAAACCATCAATTGTTCACAGCACCTGAAAAGGTTCAAATGGGCCATATAGGGGAATATTTAGGAACTAAAATCACTCCTCATAGTATTTCCCCTCAGAAAATAGAATTACGAAAAGATCATTTAAAAACATTAAATGACTTTCAGAAATTACTAGGAAGCATAAATTGGATTCGACCCTATATTAAAATGCCCAATATAGATTTGCAACCACTCTATGAGATCCTGAAAGGGGATTCTCAGCTTACTTCACCCTGTGCTTTAACTGAGGAAGCACGATTATCCTTGAGGAAAGTAGAAGAAAGACTGGAAAAGGCAATGCTAAGAAGGTACAAGGAAAAGGAAGATCTCCTTTTGTGTATACTGAGAACCTTTCGTCAGCCTACAGGAGTGCTATGGCAACAAGGACCGCTTCTTTGGATTTATCCCCATATTTCTCCTAATAAGACCCTTGAATATTACCCTTCTGCTGTTGAACAGCTTGCTATGTTAGGCGTTAAATCTTGTATTCAGCATTTTGGTATTTTACCCAAGAAAATTATTATACCATATACTACAGCTCAGATGGAAACATTGTGTGCCTTGATAGATGATTGGGCCATATTACGCTGTAGTTTTGATGGAGAGTTTGACAATCATTATCCTAAGGATCCTTTGCTACAATTTTTTACTGAACATCCAGTGATCTTTCCTAAGGTCACTGCCTCAGAGCCTTTGTCTGGAGCGTTAAATATTTATACAGATGGCTCCAAAACAGGTGTAGGCGCCTATATGGTTGATTCTCAAGAACCAGTCTTAATACAGTCCAGGCACCCCCCAAATTACAGAATGTAAAATTGTATTGGAAGTTTTTAAAAGATTTCATGATTCTTTTAATTTAATTTCTGACTCTGCTTACGTAGTTAATGCTGTGCGCTCACTTGAAATTGCAGCCCAATTCAGTCGAGTAGTACCATATGTCAAATTCTTTTAGAATTACAAAATTTGATTTGGGCCAGAAAAAATAAATTTTTCATACAACATATTCGAGCTCATACTAATTTTCCTGGTCCCATGGCCAGTAATAACGCCCTGGTGGATGCTAGTACTCGTAGAGAGTTTATTTTTCATGCAGCTCCAGTTGATCTCGCTAGAGAATTTCATCAAAAGTTTCATGTTCCTGCTTTCACTCTCCAACAAAAATTTAAAATCTCTAGAGCTGCAGCTCGTCATGTGGTGTTACATTGCCAGATTTAGTTGTTCAATTTCACCACCTCCTCAGGTGGAATTAACCCTGTGGTCTGATTCGCTTTAAAATTTATGCAGATGGATGTCACACATATATCTCAATTTCCAAAAGCAAAAATATGCTCATGTTTCTGTTGATACTTGTTCAGTATTATACATTGCTGATTGATGACTGGTCCTCAAAAAGGCTTAATGCCATTAGTCACTTAGAAGATTTGGACAGCCTGTGGAAAGCCTGATAGTCTCAAGACAGACAGTGGGGGGCATGTTTGCCTACACAGCAAAGTCCTTTCAGGGATTTTGCCAGACAATGCAGGTCGAGCATATTGGATTAAAACAATCCCCAGGGTCAAGGTATTGTAGAAAGGCACATCACACCTAAAAGGAACTGCTAAAAAACAAAAAGGGAATGGCCTCTTGGCAAACACCAAGAGAACAGAGATCATTTTTTTTACTTTGAATTTTTAATTTTGGATGTGCATTTCCTCTAGCCTCGGATCAACCATGACTGGGTACACCTATGACTAACCCTATGAAGTTAAAGTTTGGAAGAATGTCTTAGACTGATGAATGATTGCGTGGCCCAGATCTAGTGATTTAAACAAGATCTAGGGGGAGCTGTTTTTCCACAGAATCAAGAAAATCCAATTTGGGTACCTGAGCGCTTGACTCGAAAAGTGCCTTCTGCTCTTCCTGAAGATGAGACTATGAACCCTACTATTATTGGGAATGGTAATCCAGGTTGATTCATTTGCCACTCGAGGTCCCCTTATCAGCAATGAAGGTGGTCCTGCAATAAAGGCTGTTGAGAAGAATCTGACCATGTTGCGTCTTCCTTGCTGGCCGAGGTGGGTGCAACATTGGGAGATGATATGATAGTATATTTTATTTAAGTGATCACAAAAGTTCCACCAGAGAACTACTAACATGATAAACACCTTCAGCAAAGTGGCTGGGTATAAAATTAACTTAAATAAATCAGTAGCCTTCCTCTACACAAAAGAGAAACAAGCCAAGAAAGAAATTAGGGAAATGACACCCTTCATAATAGTACCAAATAATATAAAATACCTCTGTGTGACTTTAACCAAGCAAGGAAAAGATCTGTATGATAAGAACTTCAAGCCTCTGAAGAAAAAAATTGAAGAAGACCTCAGAAGATGGAAAGATCTCCCATGCTCATTGATTGGCAGGATTAATATAGTAAAAATGGCCATTTTACCAAAAGTGATCTACAGATTCAATGCAATCCCCATCAAAATACCAATCCAATTCTTCAAAGAGTTAGACAGAACAATTTGCAAATTCATCTGGAATAGCAAAAAACCCAGGATAGCTAAAACTATCCTCAAAAATAGAAGGACTTCCGGGGGACTGACTAGCTCGAACTCAAGCAGTATTACAGAGCAATAGTGATAAAAAACTGCATGGTATTGGTACAGAGACAGACAGATAGACCAATGGAATAGAATAGAAGACACAGAAATTAACCCACACACCTATGGTCACTTGATTTTTGACAAAGGTGCCAAAACCATCCAATTGAAAAAATATAGCATTTTCAGCAAATGGTGCTGGTTCAACTGGAGGTCAGCATGTAGAAGAATGCAGATTGATCCATGCTTTCCACCCTGTACAAAGCTTAAGTCCAAGCGGATCAAGGACCTCCACATCAAACCACATACACTCAAACTAATAGAAGAAAAAGTGGGGAAGAATCTCGAACACATGGGCACTGGAAAAAACTTCCTGAACAATACATCAATAGCTTCTGCTCTAAGATCAAGAATCGACAAAAGGGAACTCATGAAACTGCAAAGCTTCTGTAAGGCTAAGGACACTGTTGTTAGTACAAAATGACAACCAACAGACTGGGAAAAAATCTTTACCAATCGTACAACAGATAGAGGCCTTATATCCAAAATATACAAAGAACTCAAGAAGTAAGACCGCAGGGAGACAAAAAACCCTATTAAAAAATGGGTTTCAGAGCTAAACAAAGAATTCACAGCTGAGGAATGCTGAATGGCTGAGAAACACCTAAAGAAATGTTCAACATCTTTAGTCATAAGGGAAATGCAAATCAAAACAACCCTGAGATTTCACCTCACACCAGTGAGAATGGTTAAGATCAAAAACTCAGGTGACAGCAGATGCTGGCAAGGATGTGGAGAAAGAGGAACACTCCTCCATTGTTGGTGGGATTGCAGACTGGTATCTGGAAATCAGTCTTGAGGTTCCTCAGAAATTTGGACATTGAACTACCTAAGGACTCAGCTATACCTCTCTTGAACATATACCCAAAAGATGCCCCAACATATAACAAAGACACATGCTCCACTATGTTCATCGCAGCCTTATTTATAATAGCCAGAAGCTGGAAAGAACCCAGATGCCCTTCAACAGAGGAATGGATACAGAAAATGTGGTACATCTAAACAATGGAATATTACTCATCTATCAAAAAGAATGACTTTATGAAATTCATAGGCAAATGGATGGAACTGGAAAATATCATCCTGAATGAGGTAACTCAATCACAGAAAAACACACATGGTATGCACTCATTGATAAGTGGCTATTAGCCCAAATGCTCAAATTTACCCTAGATGCACAGAACACATGAAACTCAAGGATGACCAAAATGTGAATGCTTCACTTCCTTCATTAAAAGGGGAACAAGAATACCTTGGGAGGGAATAGGGAGGCAAAGTTTAGAACAGAGGCAGAAGGAACACCCATTCAGAGCCTGCCCCACCTGTGGCCCATACATATACAGCCACCAAACTAGATAAGATGGATGATGCATAGAAGTGCAGGCCCTCAGGAACTGGATGTAGATCTCTCCTGAGAGACACAGCCAGAATACAGCAAATACATATTTGAATGCCATCATTGAGCCACTGAACTGAGATTGGGACCCCCGTTGAAGGAATTAGAGAAAGGACTGAAAGAGCTTGAAAGGGCTTGAGACCCCATATGAACAACAATGCCAACCAACCAGAGCTTCCAGGGACTAAGCCATTACCCAAAGTCTATACATGGACTGACCCTGGGCTCCAAACTCATAGGTAGCAATGAATTGCCTAGTAAGAGCACCAGTGGAAGGGGAAGACCTTGGTCCTGCCAAGACTGAACACCCAGTGAACATGATTTTTGGGGGGAGGCTGGTAATGGGATGAGGATGGGGAGGGGAACACCCATATGGAAGGGGAGAGGGAGGGGTTAGGGGAATGTTGGCCCGGAAACCTGGAAAGGTAATAACAATTGCAATGTAAATAAGAAATACCCAAGTTATGAAAGATGGAGGAACAAAAATAAAGCTAAAAAAATAAATACTCATGTGGTTTCCTCCTGTACCCTGAGCTGACCCAGTCACACAGCTTTCTGTACAGATCACAAGGAAGAGAGATCTTGAGTCTCAGAAGTTCACACAATCCTGAGAGCACATGGGAGTCCAGGAATATTCACATTCCTGGCACAAGAGGAACCCATCTGGAGCCCTCCACAGACAGGAACATAGGAGCAGTAAGCCACAGGACCCTTCCACTCTCTGCTTGCAACCAGAGCTGAAAGTCAGTCTCCAGAAATACTGACACACCTGAGAACAGAGGTAAAACCACACTTCTGCTCTGAAGGGTCTGCCTGGAAACCTCAGGACACAGGAAGCCAGGAGCAGCCTGAGAAAGGATCCTTTGGTTTCTGCCTGTGCCTGGAACTGACCCAGTCCCATAGTTTTCTGTACCAAGATCCCACTCTTATTCTGACTGTGAAATTTGGTAGTGAGTGATGGTCTCCCAGCCATCAGGTCTCCAAAGGCATTAACATGCACCTAGGAATAGAGAAGACCAGAGGGTTAGTTCTGGCACATGGCAATGGGGAGTGTGGAGTGGAGTTTACACAGTCATAGAAGAGACCAGGTGACATAAGCTCAGTTTGAATAAGTGAACAAAGATATTATGTAAGATACTCCTTTTGGAATAAGATTAGACAAGGCAAACCCACATGTGGACTTATATCTGTACGCTGAAACAGAACACCAGTTTAGCTCATAATACCCGAAACACACAGAAGAAGTTCCATGTGAAGAGAGTCCTGACATGATCTAGGGACATTAATTGTGGGGTCAGTCAATGCTGCATTCCATCCTAGCCTGTGCAGTCACTCTAGTTAGTTATCCTTTATGGTCCCACATGCTCTCTCTTATCCCATAAACTTAAACATACTAGGGCTCAAAACCCTTCACTCATAGGAAAGTAGGGGAAGATAACATGCTGTTCTCACAAATCTGAGCACAGAGTTCACCTCCACACTTTGCTGGTGGATCCCTTGACTCCTAACTACATGCTCAACTTCCTGTTCACTTTCTGGTTGATTGGTTGGCTATGATTTCAAGAATTACAAACTATTCTCACCAGATCTGTTCTATTCCTTACCTCACTTCAGTCCTCTCCTTCAGGAGTGCTCATTGGAGACTTTGAAATGAGATGCCAATTTTTAAATTTCAGATTCCATTTTAGTAAACTTGACCTAAATTTAAATTCAGGTAAATTAACAGGCTGCTACCTAGCATCAGTTTTCAAGCTGCCCCCCAACAAACCCAAGCCTATCTTCATTTTCTTAGGCTAATTCCCAACACAACCAGCATTTCCAGGTTATACACCCAAGAAGACCAATGTCTCCAGATTATTCTCCCAACAAACCTGGGCGCAAGCCCTGCCTAATACCCACGAATGCAGAAGTGAGCAGAAATTAAATTTATGATATGACTCCCAGCACCAATGATTTATATTAAAGGGCACAGTTACTCTTCAGTTAAATGGTTGCCCACATACTCTCCGCTATTGCTTACTATAAAGCCTTGTCCCAATAGACATTGTGGGCTCCCACATCACCAAAATCGTCCTGCATGACTATGGGGCATTGGGTTTGGGGGGGGTGGGAGGAGGGACCTGATCTCACTAAATAGTATAAGGACCCTGCTGCGAGTTGCAACAGATTAGCTGCTCTCTGTGTTTGGGGGATCACTAACATTTCCTCGGCACAACATGTTGCTGTGTTGACCAGGAACTTCACCAAGACCTGGAAGGATCTTGATGCCTCTAAAATTAGTCTAGATATTTGTGTTTTAATGTCTGTAACACTGTGTTAAACTTTCTGCTTTTTACCTGTCTGAGCTCTGAATTTGTCTGAGCTTTCTTTGTGCAATCTGCAGAGCAGAAAAGAAGTAACTTGTGTAGATGTAAAGGTAGAAGACTTCCAGCTGTGCTGAGATGATTTATTTGTGAGGAAACTGGTGGTGTGTGTTGCGATGGCAATTCTTCTAGGTTGGAGCCTTGCTGAAGAATATTTCTGATTGTCAGAAGCTTTCATTGTGAGGAAGTGAGTACTTGGACATTAGTAAAGAGCTTGTGGTTTGTGTGGTGGCTGATTTGTCTGAATGTTAGAACCTTTCGGTGAGATATACATAGCTTAAGAAAAACCTGTGTAAACATAAATGGCTTATGTTGCTATGGTGATTTTCCAGGTCTGAGTAAACCTTTGTGCAGTACTGAGTATTATCATGTGTGTGTCAGCGCCAACTTCTGTTGTTCTTGTTACTGCGAGCTGGTTTTTGTTTTGTTTTGTTTTGTTTTGTTTTGTTTTTTCTGGTTTTGGTTGATTTTTGTTTCTGGTTGTGCCTTTTTCTGTTCACTGATTCTAAATGGTGTCACATCCTTCCTGATGCAGGGCCTTGATTTTGTATTCATGACCAGTTGCAGTTAGGGATAACTGGGAGCTATGGCTACCGCAGAGCCAGGAGATGTTCTGTGTCTTGGTCTGGAATGGGTAGGGGTTCAGTGGAGCTGAGAGATGCCCATAAAACAGGTTCTATTCTTAGGGATTTGCACAAATTTGTGATTATTTCTCATTTTTGCCTGATATGAGAGAGAAGGCTGCACTTGTGTTTTGGTTGACATAGAGAAGTCTTTTGCACCAGCACTACTTTCTGGTTGTTTCTTGTTTCTGCTGGATAGACAGGGAAGATTTTATGTCTGGTTTTCTATGTTGTTTATGTTTCTCCTTACAAGATGACTTTGATGAGATGTCTTTGACAGATGAATTTGATGAGATAACTTTGACATCGTGGCTTTAACTTTGATGAATTTATTAACATGAAACAGGCTACATATACAACATTCTACAGGTTCCCTCCACCACAGAAGTGGCCAGGAAGCTGGTTCCTGTCCCACAGGGGAGGCCCTCTACCCGCTTAGGTATTCTTTCTCATTATTTGCGCAGATATGGATTTTACCACATTTGAAGGTAAGAGGAGACTCTTGGTTTCCCATCAGGCACTGTTGGCAGGTCTCATGGTAGCCACAAGAAGGCCTGCAAATTTTTCCATAGTCTATGATATTAGGCAGGGAGAAAATGAAAGTTTTTTTAGAAAGGTTTAGGATGTATTTGAGAAGGCACACCCAAAGACCCTAAATCACAAGTAGCAAAAGTAGCAATCACTCTAGCTTTATTAATCAGGCAGGAGCTGGGGATGTGCACAAAACAGACAGAGGCCAGAAAATGAAGACTTGGAATCCAAAGGGACTGCTGAGCTTGGCTTCTCCATTTTATTTTCTCGAGAAATTTGACTATCATGGGACACTGGCCAAATCTAGGGTGGGTCTTCAACTTTGCTATGCCTGAAACTCTTTGGCAAATAAGCCTAGAGAGTAACATGAAGGGTCACTTTAGTATTACTTCTTTCAGGGGGACAGAATCAACCACAGTACAGAACACAGATCAGTTGCCTTCCAGTCCAGAGCACATCTTGGAAAAGCTTGCCAGCTTCATATTTTAAAACAACCTGTTCCTAAGACTGTGGCTCACTTTAAGGAATCACTGGCTTTCTCCATGTTTCTGGCTCTCTCTTGCTCCAGGGTGCTACAGCTCCCAACTTCAGAGCTTCTAGAATTGTACTACCTCAATTATTAAGTATGGATATTGAGATCCTTTCTGGCATAGAATCCCACCTGCCATTTTTATATGTTGTTAGGTGAAATAGTTGCCATCTATAATTTAGGCTGCACTCAAACTAAAGAACATGCAGTCTAGGCCTCCTTGTTTAGTAAGAGCCTTCAGTTTGTCTAGTTCTTATCATGATTGCATCATCTGTAGACAAATGTAACAAGCCTGATGACCTGAGTTTGATCTCCAGACCCTACATTGTGAAAAGGAGAGAACTGATTCCCTAAAGTTATCCTCTGACCTCCATACACACTCAACACACACACACACACACACACACACACACACACACACACACACATACACATCAAATAAACCATAACACATAACCCAGTGTTCTCAAAAAATGGTAGCTATCAAAAACTATGAGGGAAGAACAAGAGGAATAAAGATGTAAATGGAGTACTACTATCAATTTTATTCTAAGAATATGTAGATATTTGGAGAAAGGGCTAAGTGAAGACAGAGCTCTACTCTTAGTATTATTTTGCCAGGGATTTTATTTGTTTTTGAGACAAAATCTTCCTATGTAGCCCATGCTGGCCTCAAACTCACAGCACTCTTTCTGCCTCAGCCTCTCAACTGCTGGAATTACAAATATCTGCTACCATGCTCAGCTAAGCAGAACTTAAAATGTAATATTTAGACATAAGGAAACCCCTAGAATAAATAGAATTAACAAAAATCAGAAGTTGGAGCTGATAGGAATGATAGTGTAAATGGCAGCAAATTTCTTAGTAATTTCTAAATTACAGAACTCATCTAGCAGTTCTAGTAAACATCTGTAATCTCAGATATCAGGTGGCAGAGGCAGGAGGATTAGGAATCTAGGGACAGTATCATCTTCATAGCAAATTTCAGACCTGTGCTACAATGAGACTCTATATCAAAAGCAGGGAGGCAGAGACTCAATGACTTGAGTATGGCCCCAAAGGCACAAAAAGATGTATGTCATAGTCCATGGGTGTAATCCCAGCATTTCTATGATTAGATGGGAAGCAGGGACAAGAGAATCCACCAGTAGCTTGTGGGCCAGCTAGTGTGGAGTACTGAAAGCCTCAGTAGAAAACCAACCAAACAAAAACAAAACAAAACAAAAACAAAAACAAAAAACAAAACAAACAAACAAAAGAAAACAAAACCAGTAGAAACCCTGCCTCAACAAAGCAGAAGGCAAGAAATGACTCCCAAAAGTTTTCCTATGCACATGGTGGCACAGGTGTGTCCCTCCTTGACAAAATTTACAATAAAAATAGATTTTAACATTTTAAAAATCGTAGTGGACAATTTCAGAGATGACTGAAGTAAAGAACAGCATCTAGAGGTAGCAACCCTTAGAATATTTGTGTCTTCTCTTGCTTCCTTAGAGACTAATATAGTTTTTAAAGAAATAAGCAAATGAATCAACCACCTAGGTTTATTGTTAAAATATAAATGCAACATGGGTCAGGTATGTTTTCTCATGCATGCCCAACACCTTCTAGGCTAGAGTGGGAGGATTATAATTTCAAGATTAGCCTTCAATTTAGAGTGAGGCTTTGTTTAAAGTAGGGGGGAGAGAAGAGTCAGGAGGGGGAATTAGAAGAAGGATTAGAAGAAGAATTAAAAGGAAGAAGGAGGAGAACAGGACGACTGCTGGTGGCAGTAGCAGCGGCAGCCACAGGGACAACAATGATAATGATGGTGATGATGATGATGATGATGACGACGACGACGACGACGACATAGTACATGTCTATAATCTTACCAGAGTTTTAGGGTTTTGGGATCACCTTAGCTATATGTGAGTTCTTAGCTCAAAACCCTCTGTCAAAATCAAATCAAAGAATTAAATTATCATTTGGCCCAAAATTACTCACATAGGCTGTAGCAAAAGAAAGAAAGAAAGAAAAAAAGAAAGAAAGAAAGAAAGAAAGAAAGAAAGAAAGAAAGAAAGAAAGAAAGAAAGAAAGAAAGAAAGAGAAAAGAAACATCTTTGATAAGGGTAAGGGATAAGTATTTAGAGTACAGTTAGAAGCTATATCGACTTAGGAAGTTGGCACCAGTGGGTCCTCCTCTAAGGTCTAGTAACTTGTTCAGCCACCAGTAGTTGTCTAGGTTTACAATGCAAGACATGAGTTCCCTCCTATTAAACAGGACTTATGTCCAATTAGACAGCTTGGTTATCCACAAGATAGAAATATTAGGGGCATCTTCGTAGGCTGGTAACTAGGTCACATGCTTCACATCATGTAAGACTGTTAGGACTAATTTGTTTTGTTTTGTTATACAGTTTATCTTTTATTAGATTTTTTTGCATTTACATTTTAAATGATATCCCCTTTCCCAGTTTTCCCTCCAAAAACCCAGTTTTCCCTCCATTGCCCTCCACTCCCTGCTTCTATGAGGGTACTCCCTCACCTACTCACCCACTCCCTCCAACCTCCCAGCCCCGACATTCCCCTACACTGGGACATGGAACCTTCACAGGACCAAGGGCCTCCCATTAATGCCTGACAAAGGCCATCCTCTGCTACATATGCAGATGGAGCCATAGGTTCATCCCTATGTTCTCTTGGGATGGTGGTTTAGTCCCTAGGAGTTCTGGGGGGTCTGGTTGGTTGATATTGTGTATAGGACTGTTGATTGTGTTTCTCCCTTGGCTGCTTGTATATCTTCTGCTACTATAAGAGTTAGGCCTAAGGGAGGAGACTTCCAAGTCAATTCCAGCTGATTCCTCCAAGTCCTGGGTCTAAAGTGTGTGGTATCTTCAGCAATAAAGTCTTACCTTCAAGTTCCTGGAGGTGATCGAGGGCAATGACAAACCCTGTAATGTTTCAGAGATCTCTTAGATATCCCTGGCCAACAACTCAAACTGTTTCCCTTTCCCTTCCCGTCACTGGGATTTCTTTAAACAATTTATGGCATTATCACCTCATGTGCAGTCACTCTATCTGGAAATATGTGTTTGATTATACACACATTTTAAAATAAGCTTTAAAAATAATGTGATTTCCAGGCTGGAGGGATGGCTCAGTGGTGAAGAGCACTGACTTCTGTTCCAGAGGTCCTGAGTTCAAAATCCCAGTAACCAACCGCATGGTGGCTCACGACCATCTGTAGTGAGATCTGATGCCCTCTTCTGGTGTGTCTGAAAACAGCTACAGTGTACTTATACATAATAAATAAATAAATCTTTAAAAAGGAAAAAGAAAGGATGCAGGCTCAGTGGACGGAGCCTGTCCTTTTCTCCCACAGGCACTAGTAGTGCAAGATCAAGAGAAACTGAATGGAGTCAGGTCAGACAGCTATGAATGCAGACCAGAAAGAGCCATTGCCTGGCACCATGAAGTTCTCAGCATCCAACTTCACACATATACATAGGTACATACATATTTGATGAATGGAGCAAAGCTCCAACAGTTTTTTTATACCACATCTTAATATCCTAGCAATATCTTTGAAACAAGACAAAATAACAATGTCCTTACACTCTATTGTGCAAGGTTGCAATGCATATGCTAAGAAAAAAAATGTTTCTCTCACAGGAACATATGTTTTATGTATTGTGGATTAAAAAATTATTCCCAATAACCCATATACATTTTTAACTAAGCAACTTGTTATAGATCAGCAAAGGTATTTTTCTGAGCCAGTTTCTCTTATAATCAGGCTGAAATTTGTGTTTAAAAAATAATCTTACAAAGCAATTCTTGAAGAGCATCACAAATCTAAACTTCTACATAAAAACTATTTAAATACTCAGAGTGTACTTCTACTCACTAACAATTTCTTATCAAATCATATTAGGAAACTGAGGAAAAACATGAGTACAAGAGAATAATTATCAACTTAATCATTAACCCAAGTTTAGCAAGAGAGGCACATGAGCAAGTGCCTAGTATCAACTCACCTGGCACATGAAGTCTCCCGCTGAGGCTAGACAAGGCAGCCTAATGAATAGAAGACAAAGTGGGGAAGAGCCTTGAACACATAGGAACTGGGGATAATTTCCTGTACAGAACACTGATGGCTTATGCTCTAAGATCAAGAATTGGCAAATGGAACCTCATAAAATTGCAAAGTTTCTGAAAGGCAAAGGACACTGTCATTAGGACAAAATGGGAACCAACAGATTGGGAAACATCCTTACCAATCCTACATCCAATATATAATATGAATATATAATATATAAAGTATATATTGAATATATCCAATATACAAAGATCTCGAGAAGTTATACTTCAGAGAATCAAATAACCCTATTAAAAAACGGGATACAGAGCTAAAGAAAGAAATCTCAGCTGATGAATATAGAATGGCTAAGAAGCACCTAAAGAAATGTTCAACCTCTTTAGTCATCAGGGAGATGTAAATCAAAACAACCCTGAGATTCCACCTCATACCAGTCAGAATAACTAAGATCAAAAACTCAGGTGACAACAGATGCTGGAGAGGATGTAGAGAAAGAGGAACCCTTCTCCATTGTTGGTAGGATTGAAAGCTGGTACAATTACTCTGGACATTAGTCTGGAGGTTCCTCAGAAAATTGGACATAGTTCTACCTGATGACCCAGCTATACCACTCCTGGGTATACACCAAAAAGATGCTCCAACATATAACAAGAGCACATATCCACTATGTTCATAGCAGCCTTACTTGTAATAGCCAGAAACTGGAAAGATCCTAGATGTCCTTCAACAGAGGAATGGATACAGAAAATGGGGTGCATTTACACAATGGAGTACTACTCAGTTATTAAAAACAATGACCATGAATTTCATAGGCAAATCGATGGAACTGGAAAATATCCTGAGTGAGGTAACCCAATTACAAAAAACACACCTGATATGCACTCAATCATAAATGGACATTAGCCCAAAAGCTCAAATTACCCATGATATAATCCACAGACCATGTGAAGCTCAAGAAGGACAACAGAAGTGGGTATGCTTCAGTCCTTCTTAGAAGGGGGAATAAAAATACTCATAGGAGAAGATACAGAGACAAAGTTTGGAGCAGAGACTGAAGGAAAGTCCATCAAGAGACTGCCCCACCTGGGGATCCATTCCATATACATACAGCCACCAAACCCAGACAATAATGCTGATGCCAAGAAGTGCATGCTGACAGGAGCCTGATGTAGTTGTCTCCTGTGAGGCTCTGCCAGAGCATGACAAATGCATAGGCAAATGCTCACAACCAACAATTGAACTGAGAATTGGGTCCCCATTGGAGGAGTTAGAGAAAGGATTGAAGGAGCTGAAGGGGTTTGCAACCCCATAAGAACAACAATACCATCCAACCAGAGTTCCCAGGGACTAAACCACCATCCAAAGAGTACACATAGACAGACCCATGGCTCCATGTGCATTTGTAGCAGAGGATGGCCTTCTTGAGCACCAATGGAAGGAGAAGCCCTTGGCCAAAGTCCAAAGCTGGACCTCCCAGTGTAGGGGAAGATCAGGACAGGGAAATGGGACGGGGTGGGTGGATGGGTGCGGGAACATCCTCATAGAAGAAGGGGAAGGGAATGGAGTTGGGGGCTCATGTCTGGGAAACCAGGAAAGGGAATAACACTTGAAATGTAAATAAAAACATCCAATAAAAAATACTCTGAGAAACAAAAAGTAATTCAGCAGAGTGTATGCAGGTAAGGTGCTATAAAAGGAGCTGAGAGTTCTATATCTTGATCAGAAGACAGCAGCAGAAAACTGGGCTATACTGGACGGTTGGAGCATAGGAGACCCCAAAGCCCACAGTGATACACTTTGTCCAGCAAGGCCATACCTACTCCAAAAGGCCACACCCTCTAATAGTGCCACTCCCTGCAGGCCAAGCATTCAAACACATGAGTTTATGGTGGCCATACCTATACAAACCACTGCATCCCCTATATAACTAAACTCTGCAAATCCAAACCATCAATAAAACAGTCAAAATAAATCAAAACAAAACAAAATGCAAACAGCATCCTGCCAGCCGGGATCTCTGTACTGACCACCATGTGCTTCAAAGTGAAATTTGCTTTTGTATATAGATATATCAACACAGATGCAGAAAGACAGTTTAATGCTATGTCAGATTAGCTTAAAATTATTTGTTATGTCTTTCTCATGCTTTGCTACATTAAAATCATTACTTTTGTTTATTCTTCCTCTAACCTTTTTACAAATATGTAGCAATCCAAAATATTCTACAGAATCATGATTATACACTTTCAATATGTTTTCCCACCAAACTATCATGAACAATTTCCAAGTCAGTAAATACAGTTAAATACTTAAAACTGGATGGCATAAATATCCCATAACTAAAAAATTATTTGCTGCTCAATTTTAACTTGTGTAAACATTTCCATGGAAGGATTTATATCTTGATACAATTTTGTAAGTATTTTTGTCTAGCAGAGCAATAGAATTTTATCAAATCAAGGAACTCAGGCCCAGAGGGCAAGAAACTTATCTGAGGCCAGATTCAAACCATAACTCTTGCCAACAGTCATAAAATGTCCATGATTCCATGTCAGCTGCTGTTCTGCTAGTTCTGCTAGTTAACAAGGAAGAAGGAGTCTTCATTATTAGTATGATGGATACATTGTTTCAAAATAATGTTTCCACTAAGGCAGTAATTGTCATGCATTTTCATTCTGTCGCTCTCTTCATAAATATGGTTGTTAAATATCAGGGACATTTTCTTGGCAGAATGAACACTTTAAATATTTCACAGCACAGAATTGATCTCCTGGGACTTCAGGATCTTTGTTTCTTCCTCCTTTTCATTTTTAATTCGTTTCTCCATACTCTCCAAAGATATCATTGGAGTGTTCTACCAGTCTAGCTTGCGATATGGGAGTGTAACAACACTGAACAACAGTGAAGTGGGGAAATAGATGTTGTGTTATAGAAACAAGACAGAATTGTAACATGTCTAACAGAAATGAGTGTCAGGTCCATTAGGAGGGTCACATAGCATGTGTTATTGAATTAGACTTGATGGATGTGTAGATATTCACCTAGTGAGAAAGGCTTTATAGTCAAAGAGTTTTGTGTAGAAGGGCTCAGTGTTCTGAAAATGATGGATGTGGTCAGGAGTCTTTACCCTGAGATTGACAGAAGCTGCAATGGGAAGTGAGGACCATGTCACAGAAGGCCTACCTTCTGTCACACATGAAGTTCCTATGGCTGTAGAGTTACTGTAATCAAGATGAGAGGTGAGGGCCTCCATCTTGGTACTGAGCCATGATGTATGCAAGAGATACAAAGATTAGAACGATGCCAGCTGAACCTTATCCAGGGTGCTGGGTCTGTTGAGCATCAAACTAATTGGGAGACAACTGACAACCAAGAGACGGAAAGTTGATAGCTAGCCAATTTCTTCTCTGACTCAAAATTTTCTTAGATTAAAATTTAAGTGACCCAGGGGCAATCAAAGACTTTTAAGTACCCTGCTAATGTTTGTGGGTTTAGGTTTCCATATAGGATAGTATGAGAGCAACCAAAATTGGAAAACCCCTTGGGGGGATGATTGTCACATGATCAGAGGCAGATATGGAAGGCCCAGGAAATGAGCATGATCAGTGTGCATGATGTGAAATTCTTAGAGTCAATAAAATATTATGTTGAAAACAACCTTACACACCATAAATCTAAAAAGAATAAATTGAAATTCAAGGGGCTGAAGAGATGGGTCAGTGATTAGGGCTGCTTGCTGCCCTTGTAGAGGGTACAAGCTCCATTTCCAGCTCCAGGACAATTCACAATCACCTGTTATTTTAGCTCTGAAAATCCAAACAGCACCTGCCACCGTCAACCCCGAGAGAGAGAGAGAGAGAGAGAGAGAGAGAGAGAGAGAGAGAGAGAGAGACAAAGAAAGAGAGACAGAGAGACAGACTAGAGATAGAAATATTAATAAAATAAAATGAGAGTTTGAATTCTTGTCATTCTTGATGAAAAAGACTGGGAATATTTGTCTGTAATTTGTGTTCAATACAGAGGCACTGTGGTGGTTTCTATACGCTCGGCCCAAGAGTGGCACTATTAGAAAGTGGGATGAAGTAGGTGTGACTCTGTTGGAGTAGGTGTGTCACTGTGGGCTTAGGCTTTAAGACCCTCATCCTAACTGCCTGGAAAACAGTATTCTGCTAGCACCCTTCAGATGAAGATGTAGAATTCTTAGCTTCTCCTACATCATGCATGCCTGGATGCTTCCATCTTCCTGTCTTGATGATAATGGACTGAACCTCTGAACCTGTAAACCGGCCCCAATTAAAGGTTGTTCTTGTAAGAGTTGCCTTAGTCATGGTGTCTGTTCACAGCAGTAAAGCCCTAAGACAGACACCCTTTTTAAATGATGACTTCTGTATTTATTGCAACAATATAGGAATTGAAATATGTTTGTTTCAAAGACAAATAGTGTACAAGTATATCTTCTGAAGTTTTCCTGTACCTTCTTTTCATGAAATTTATCTCAATATCTGCAGATTTCTGGCTCGTTGACCTAGTTTCTGTTCCTGTATCTGTAATAAAATACCCTGAGAAAGTAACTTAAGGGAGAAAGCGTTTACTTTGATTCACATTTGAGGATTCAGTCAATCATCATGGAGACATCACACAGGAGCTTGGAGCAGCCAAACATATTTCATTCGTGGTCAGGAAATAAACAGTAATATATGCATGTACTCATCTCACTCTCCCCTTTCTGTATAGTTCAGGATTCCAGCGAAGGGAATGGTGCCACCTCTAATGAGTGGGTCTTCTCACCTCAATTAACCTAGACAAAATAATTTCTCTCAGGCTTTCCCAGAGGTTTATCGCAGATGATTCTAGATCACACCAGGTTGACAACAAAGATTAATCATCACACAAATTTCAAATGAATTCTAAGTGAATGATTTCCAATTGGGGGCCCACTGGCCCATGTAAACAGAGATAAATATTATGGGAGAATATTTCCCAACTCATGAAATAGTCAGTGGGAAGCAAAATGTACTTGGAAAATTTTAAAGTAGAAGGATATCTAGTGACTCATTAGAATTGACGAAAATGTCAGTTCAAGGACCACGTGTAGCTTTAACTGCCACCGTTAAGTTTTGAAGCAAGCAACATGAAGACATGAGATCTTGGAAATTTTATTTTTACTCCTAGATGCAGTTGGACTCAAAGTCCTGTACACAAGCATTTGATCAGTGGTCTATGCCTCTGTCCACGTGGACAAGGGAACATTGAATGCATTTTCTGGGGATTCTAGGTTTTATGGCAGGAGGAAAACTACACATGGGACCCCAGACGGAACACAGTAAGGAGGTCTTCTTACCCAACTCATCCTACATAAAAACAACAAAGACTTTCTAGCTCCAAGGAACACCCATTGGGGCTGAAGAGATGGCTCAGGGTTTAAACCACCTGCTCTTCCAGAGAACCTGGGTTTGATTTACAGAACCCACATGGCTACTCACAACTATCTATTATTCCAGGTTCGAGGGATGGGATGCTTTTTTGGCATCTGCCAGCACCAGGCTTGTACTTGATATATAGATATACATGCAAGCAAAACATCAACATACAAAATAAAATAATTTTGAAAACTGTTATCCAATACCAAATGGTCAACCCTGAAAACAGATATGAAAACAAATGAACAAATAACACTATAACACTATACCGATTGAGCAGGTCATAGTTATACATAGTCCTCTCTCTCTCTCTCTCTCTCTCTCTCTCTCTCTCTCTCTCTCTCTGTATGTATGTATGTGTGGTGTGTGTATGTGTGTGTGTGTGTGTGTGTTTGTTTGTACATATATGCATGTAACAATTAGTGAAAATAGTAACGTGATTTTGAAAGAGATCAAGGAGAGGTATATGGAAGAAAAAAAAAAGAGAGAGTTGATATAAGTATATTATAATCTCAAGCTTAGATCCCAACCATTTATCATGCTCTAAAGAGCACTCGGGTTCTGCTGAATTCTGCTGATCTTGGCTAGGGTCAACATTACAGTTGGCTGGCTATTGACTAATTTAGGGTGGTTGTTGGAGTCACTGGCTCTGCTCTATTTGTAACTCATCCCGTTCTTACTCTCTGGGCACAGTTATGATGGCACACCAGGTGTGTGATACCTAGATTGAAACTAGCTTATTGTTTGTTCTGTGGCTAATTAGGTTCTAATCCTGATAGTTATGAAATCATGATCACCTTATCCCCTTAATCCTGAACTTTAAAATTTGTAACTACGTAAATAACCTCATTTCTCTACTTCTCCTGTATCAATATCTGTTTTACACTTTGCAAGATGCAAAGTCTCTTACCCACCCTGTCACCTAGTCCCTGAACTTATTTTCTATTCTTTTAGTGTCATTACTACTATAGTATGGTCTGAAGTGTCCTCAAAAGGCCACATGTTAAAGGATTGGACCCTGATCCAAGATGCTACTGAGCTGTAATGGAATCTTTAAAGGGTAATGTGGCTGTCTAGAGGTGGTTTAGTCGTTATGGGTATCCCTTTGAAAGGGGGACTGGGACTTCAGCACTTACCTTTTCTTTGGTTGCTGGCAACCATGAAATATGTAGCTCTTCCTGCCATATGTTCCCACCACGATATGCTGTACCATCAGAGGCCCCAAACTGCAGAATCCTATTTATAAGTTTATTGTCTCAAGCATTTTGTCATAGTGATGGAAAGATTAAAAAAATAGCATTTGTAAGAATGCATTCTTTTTTTATAAGAATGATTGCACATTTCACAAAGTTCTATACCCAAGTTGCACCCCATTATACCCCCCATCAGCACACACATATGTATATTTGTGTTTATGATATGTGTATATACGTTTATATGTGTGTGTATGGGTGAGATATATGTGTGGGTGAGATATATTTGAGGGCTTGAGGAAGAACTGATTCCTAGAAGTAGACTTCCTTGCCACTAGGAAATAAAGGCAATTACCTGTTTACATACCCTTGCCAAAATGGCAATTTTTTACTATAAAGATGATTTTAAAAAGAAGTAAATTCATAATATTTAACTTGAATTTTTAAAGCTACAAAAACATAACATTAAAAACTATCATATTTTTTTACTTAGACTCACTGCTTACTATAATGTATTTGTTCCACCATTCTTTTTACAAGGAACCATCAATATATTTGATGAGACACTTTAAATCAAGTTGCTGACATGATGCCCCTCAGCCCTTGCACATTTCAGGAGTATTTCTGGAAGACTAGAATACCTTTTATAAACAAACACACAGAAAAAAACAAAAAACAAAAAAAAAACCATAATGAAAATACCCAAGTTAGAATGGTAACCCTGCTAGAACTCCAATGTTGGGGAACCTGTGGTCTTCATAGCAGACCATATTAGGAGGCACATGAAATTGGCCTGTCTCACCATGTCTGCTCTTGATCACTTGATCGTCCTGTTGTGCTGACTTCATAGTTTTGCAATTACAAGCTATGTAATTGACTAACAGATTGTGGGAAGATATGTACTAAGAAGTAGGATATCGGGTTGGTCTCAAGTTTCTACTTACTAGCTTTTTCTTTGCAGTTTATTGAAAAAGCTTTTAATGTAGATTTTAAGCATAAGAATTACAAGAAAGTGAGGCATGACACACTCCAGAGTTGGGATTTGGGATTGCCAAAGAAGGATAACAGAGTATGCTTTTCTTTTCTTTATGTTTTGTATTCTTTTGTTTGTTTTGAGAAAATGTCTCCCTCTATGACCACAAATGTCCTGAATCACAAACATCAACCTGGCTGGCCTTGAACACATAGCAATCTGTCTACCTCTGCATCCTAAGTGCTGGGATTAAAAGCTTGTGCCAAACATTTTTTTCCATCTTTATTAACTTGGGTATTTCTTATTTATATTTCAAATGTTATTCCCTTTCCCGGTTTCCGGGCCAACATCCCCCTAACTCCTCCCCCTTCCCTTCTATATGGGTGTTCCCCTCCCCATCCTCCCCCCATTACTGCCCTCCCCTCAACAATCACATTCACTGTGGGTTCAGTCTTGGCAGGACCAAGGACTTCCCCTTCCACTGGTGCTCTTACAAGGCTATTCATTGCTACTATGAGGTTGGAGCACAGGGTCAATCCATGTATAGTCTTTGGGTAGTGGCTTAGTACCTGGAGGCTCTGGCTGGTTGGCATTGTTGTTCATATAGGGTCTCAAGCCCCTTCAAGCTCTTCCAGTCCTTTCTCTGATTCCTTCAACGGGGGTCCCGTTCTCAGTTCAGTGGTTTGCTGATGGCATTCGCCTATGTATTTGACATATTCTGGCTGTGTCTCTCAGAAGAGATCTACATCCGGTTCCTGTCAGCCTGCACTTCTTTGCTTCATCCATCTTATCTAGTTTGGTGTATATGTATGGGCCACATGTGGGGCAGGCTCTGAATGGGTGTTCCTTCTGCCTCTGTTCTAAACTTTGCCTCCTTATTCCCTCCCAAGGGTATTCTTGTTCCCCTTTTAAAGAAGGAGTGAAGCATTTGCATTTTGGTCATCCTTCTTGAGTTTCATGTGTTCGGTGGGTCTAGGGTAATTCGAGCATTTGGGCTAATATCCACTTGTCAATGAGTGAATACCATGTGTGTTTTCCTGTGATTGGGTTAGCTCACTCAGGATGATATTTTCCAGTTCCATCCATTTGCCTATAAAGTTCATAAAGTCAGTGTTTTTGATAGCTGAGTAATATTCCATTCTGTAGATGTACCACATTTTCTGTATCCATTCCTCTGTTGAAGGGCATCTGGGTTCTTTGCAGCTTCTGGATATTATAAACAAGTCTGCTGTGAACATAGTGGAGCATGTGTCTTTGTTATATGTTGGGGCATCTTTTGGGTATAAGCCCAAGAGAGGTATAGCTGGGTCCTCAGGTAGTTCAATGTCCAATTTTCTGAGGAACCTCAAGACTGATTTCCAGAATGCTTGTACCTGTCTGCAATTGCACCAACAATGGAAGCGTGTACCTCTTTCTCCACATCCTTGCCAGCATCTGCTGTCACCTGAGTTTTTGATCTTAGCCATTCTGACTGGTGTGGGGTGGAATCTCCAGATTGTTTTGACTTGCTTTTCCCTTATGACTAAAGATGGTGAACATTTCATTAGGTGTTTCTCAGCCATTTGGCATTCCTCAGCTGTGAATTCTTTGTTTAGCTCTGAAACCCATTTTTCAATAGGGTTATTTGTCTCCCTGCAGTCTAACTTCTTGAGTTCTTTGTATATTTGGGATATAAGCCCTCTATCCAATTTGTAGGATTGGTAAAGATCTTTTCCCAATCTGTTGGTTGCCGTTTTGTCCTAACAACAGTGTCCTTTGCCTTGCAGAAGCTTTGCAGTTTTATGAGATCCCATTTGTCGATTCTTGATCTTAGAGCATAAGCCATTGGTGTTTTGTTCAAGAAATTTTCTCTAGTGCCCATGTGTTCGAGATGCTTCCCCACTTTTTCTTCTATTAGTTTGAGTGTATCTGGTTTGATGTGGAGGTCCTTGATCCACTTGGACTTAAGCTTTGTACAGGCTGATAAGAATGGATCGATCTGCATTCTTCTACATGGTGACCTCCAGTTGAACCAGCACCATTTGCTGAAAATGCTATCTTTTTTCCATTGGATGGTTTTGGCTCCTTTGTCAAAAATCATGACCATAGGTGTGTGGGTTCATTTCTGGGTCTTCAATTCTATTCCACTGGTCTATCTGTCTGTCTCTGTACCAATACCATGCAGTTTTTATCACAATTGCTCTGTAATACTGCTTGAGTTCAGGGATAGTGATTTCCCTGGAAGTCCTTTTATTTTTGAGGATAGTTTTAGCTATCCTGGATTTTTTGTTATTCCAGATGAATTTGCAAATTGTTTTGTCTAACTCTCCGAAGAATTGGATTGGTATTTTGATGGGGATTGCATTGAATCTGTAGATCGCTTTTGGTAAAATGGCCATTTTTATTATATTAATCCTGCCAATTCATGAGCATGGGAGATCTTTCCATCTTCTGAGATCTTCTTCAATTTCTTTATTCAGAGGCTTGAAGTTCTTATCATACAGACCTTTCACTTGCTTGGTTAGAGTCACACCGAGGTATTTTATATTATTTGGGACTATTATGAAGGGTATTGTTTCCCTAATTTCTTTCTCGGCTTGTTTCTCTTTTGGGTAATATCCCCTGGTGACTACCATTTAAGTTCTCTGTAACTATGACAGCTGCTGTTTGGGTTTTGTTCCTATTATTTCTACATATATTAACATGTATATTCTACATATACATATATTCAATCATGAGGAAAAACCTTCCTTGTATCCCATGTTTATTTCATTATATACATGTACACTTTAATCAAATAGATTAGAACTTGCTGCTTTCCCACCAAAGGCTAGATTGTCTCAGCTTTAACCAATTGGAAACCTTGTAGAGTGCGTTCTATATCTTCTGAGCATTTTCTCTCTTTCTGCCATGAGTAGTTCCGAGTTTATCTTGCACTTTTTTTCCTGACCCAGTCCTAGAATCAGTCATTACTCGAAGGTGCTGTAGTTTCTTTTAGTCAGAGGTCAGCAAATGTTTTCTGCAAAAGTTAGCAAATAGCTCTGTCACAGCTACATAAATGTGCTGCTGTGGTGCAATATCGTATGAGTAATACTGAAATGAATGGCTCATGGATACCTTTCTACTGCTAAGTTTGACTCATAAGCTATAGTTTAGTAGGCCCTCTTTTCAGTGAGAGGAGGTCTTTATAAGCCAGAATTTAGGTAGTCAATGTACTTACCATTTATTGGATGTGTTGTCTTTCTGTCCCATCAATAAGCCTGACCATGTGTTCATTTTTTGGCCCAATTTTTCAGTCCATTTATTTTGCTGATTTTTTTCATTGTGTCATTGAGCATTTTGTTATTACTTGCTAGGAGCTCTTTATTTTTTCCTATGGATAAATATGTATAGATATATAACAGAAATAAAAATTATTGAATATTACATTTAATTTCCTAAAATCAGCCCACAGTTTATTAATTAAGAAGATGTAGATTCCTAACCAGCATTCCCTTGACAATACAATTCTGATGTGGTAATGGGAAAATCCCGGAGAGGTTGAGAAAATAATAATATTTATGTTGCAAGCAGCTTTTATGTGTGACAGCCAGCTCTTTGTCAGTGCATTCTGGTGCAACTAAGTTTATAAGCACATGATGTTTGTTTTCCTATCAGCAAGCTTAATCAAGAACAATTTGGGTGACTTTTATATTCTCAATGCCATGAAAGCCAATTTTATTGGTGATGATTATAAAGAACAGCTTGGTTTTGTGTAGGCAGCAGGTGTGATGACCTTGCCAGTAGAAGTCAGGTACTCTCTGCCTTACAGTTTTTGGTTATAACAACGTTTGTGGGTGTAACTGTGCCATGGAGCTTCGGTAGTGCTGTTATGAAGTGGGTTGTACTTGGACACTTGCTCTGGGTTTTGTTCCTTCCACTAACCCTGTAAAGCAGAGGCCATTCTTTCAAGCCCCCTTCGGTTTTACTGAGACGGAGTAGACTGGGATTTATGGGATGTGTTGTCTGTTCTGGAACTTTGGACCCAGCATTGTTATGATGGATTAAGATGGCATTTGACATTTTCTACATGCTATAGTTCTGCTGTAGCAAAACCTGGTTAAATTCACCAGCACAATCATAAAAGTCCATGTCAGCCAAGAACTTCAGGATGTGATCATGTTTGGTCTTTAAAAGGTGCAATTAGTTAAATCTAAAGATGATAAAAAAAATAGATAAACATGGCTTCTTAATCCCATGACCAGTCTCCTAAGGCAAAGCACAGGAGGGAAAGCAATGGAACATGGAGGTGGAAGTTGATATTTGGTAAACTATGGAGTACCCGAAAGCCATTACATGTCGTGAAAAGCAAGGAAGGATTATCTCCTACAGCCTTGAGGGAGCATGATCCTGCTGTTACACTGACTTTAGACTTCTTGGCTCCCTAATAATACAAGAATAAGTTTCTGTCTGGTTTCTGGTAATTCATTATGTAAGACCTGGGACAGCTGTATACCCAATCCTGAATAATAGGCAGGCCACAGATGACTACTGTCATACATATCAATGATTTAAACAGTCACATGTAGTTAAATGAAAGGAAATGACCAAATAGATGCCCCATACTGGCCATTTGAGAAATTCAATGGAATTCTAGCCATAGTGCTGTGGAGTTAAGTGAGTCTTGCTAAGCTTGATTAATGTGTTAGAAATGTAATATGTTGAGAGTGTTTAATTTGAGATTGAAAATCTAAGAATGAAAACCAGAACACTTTTTGGTAGTTGCAGTGCAAACTAAACAAAGTCATAGCTTTGCTCGGAGGTGTTTTGAGTCTCCAAACCATGTCTGATTCCCAGCTAAGCCAAGGTTGGAATCCTGGTTAGAAATGAACAGTGTTATGTTCAAGTTACCAAGTCCCCCCAGAGCTCTGTGTAGAGCTTGCCCAGTGCCCCCTTAGGTTTCCAGTGTCCCTTTGCTCAGGACAGCTCAGACTTCTGGCTCACATCTTCTATCTTCCACCTTCCCACAGTCCCTCTCATATTCCAGTCACAACATAATCATCTTGGGGGTGTGCTAGTCTTAATTAGAAAGTAAAGAGGTTTCTCCAAAGAAGCAAAAGACATTTCTCAGGTGATAAAGATGCTACATGGAGTCTACATAAGCCACAGTTGTTGAATCTCAGATTGCTAAAGTTTTGGAGTAAGATAATTTTGAGTGTGAATATGATATAGCACATGGCTGTGCAGCCAGGAACTCCCCTATACTTAAGTTAAATCAAAGCTCACACAAGTCATTGCATTGGACGGGGCCAGGGGTTATCTATTGTTAGAGGGAAAGTCCATTCAGAATCAAGCTTGCGTGAAGCATTAAGAAGCAGCAAAGAAAATGTCTCCAACTTCTGAATTATTCCTTCCTGTCGCACTCATGTCTTTCTCGCCTGATGTAATAAGACCAAACAGATGACCTTACTTAAGAGTTCCAGCTAGCCTGAACTTGCCCCCAGGATATCCTAGAGTACATATATTTTATTAGAGCAATAAGTAGTGTGCTGGTGCAGCATCAGAATCCCCTCGCAGTTTTGTGGTAGCTGTCCTCTGCAGTCTAGAACTGACCATGAGATTGGGGGATACCTGTACAGTCCTGAGGTGGATGACAACAAAGGGGATGACTGAATTCTAGAACAGCAGAGACCATGTGACAATACATTACAGCAGAGGCTAGTAGACACAGCACTAGATTCCATAGCAAAACCAGAATGACAGCTGTGGGAAGAAGCCTGAACTCTAAGGACATCCTGTAGAATGCAACATGAATCCATTCTAAAGATAACATCTTAGCCACTTTATGGTTATCTAATATAATTACTAATATGTAAGAGATCTTCTTGATTTAGAAGAAAGGATGAGAGTAAATTGCAAATCCAGAGTCCCATTATATCAGAAAAGTTTACAATGGAATTGCATGTCCTAATATACTTGCTTTCCTGGCTCCTTTACTCTCTTCACTTCTGTCTAGGTAACATGTTTTTCCACTGGACTGAATTTTGCAGTTACCTTTTCTAGGCTCCTAAGTGTCTTCTAAACAGGGACTTTGCCTTATTCCTTGGATTTCTATCAGTGTATTTAACCCAATGTCTCTAAGAATACCCTTAAATAAATGTGCTTTTTCTCTCCCAGTCCCACTCCACAATTAGATGTTCTCAAAATCTAAGTTCAAAAATTTTCCCACCCACCCCTACCCTTCAATCCATCATCCTTAAAATATAAACTCAAATGTAATTTCCTAATTCTCACAGTACCTACTGGTCAATCTCTTTATGAGCCAAGCACACACACAGATGCACGATGCTGCTCTTTACTCTAGTTGTCAACCTAGAAGTTGGAGAAAGAAGAGTGAGTCCTCTGAGATAGAGGAAGTTCTATTTTGTAGAAGAGAAACTTCTTCAGCATATTTCAGTACAAGGGGGAAACTAATTTTTCTAGAGATGTTAAGCCACCTCTGCAAACCTAAAAGGTCTAAAGGCAACAGTATCTTCAGGTGCACCCATTCATGTCTAGCTCCCTTGTTTGAAGTTTTTAGGTTTTCCCTAGTGTCTTGACATTCATATTAAAAAAAAAAAAGAAAACCTTGACACACCCTCCAAACTCTCCCAAGTCCTGTGATTTATGTTAGGTGTGTAGATGGATGCTTAGCTGTGTGTTTCTTTGTACAACAGAAGTAAGGGACTTCTGATAAGCAACCATGAAAGCTGATGATTTAGTTGTTCCTCAACTAAACCTAGGAACCTAACAGCCATGGTTCCTTGTTATCCCACTGTAGGGCATTAATACAAGATCTCAGTGGTCAATTCTGCTCTCTCTGTTGGCCTTGTTCCTCCAACCTTGCTCTAGTGCACAGTAGATTGTCTAAGCCTACATTACTGCATTTGAAGTATCCCTTCTTTTCCCCCTCAAAATTATTGTCAGGGTCCCTCTGGCGAAATTGTTAACCAAATCAGGACCTTATAACACATTCTGTTGTGCCTCTCTCTAACAAGAACAGTGCTCTCTTTGCTCACTGGATAGTGTATAAGCCAAGTTCAAATCCCTATATCATCATATTGCTGTTGGTGTTGTTCTTGTTGTTGTTGATGTTGTTGTTGTTGTTGTTGTTTCCCTCAGACCACTTCTCATACCACAAGAGAAGCAAATGCCAGGACAGATGTCTTTCTTTAATTTTTTTACATCATATTTTTTACATGTTTAATTGTATCAGAAAAAAGAAAAGATAAAGCTATGAGTCACATGCAACATGTGACTAAATTCCTGTGTAAAGAAATGTTGAATAAAAACTTCTTGATGGCTGTAGTTCAGACAAGGACATTGTTGGAGTCTTGCATAACTTTACTTCCCTGATCAGAGTGAGGGCAGACTAAAGGATATTTGTTTTAGATAGTAGGGACCAAGTAAACAGCTCAAACACTGTTGGCTTTAAGAGAACCTCAACCTGATGTGTGTGTGTGTGTGTGTGTGTGTGTGTGTGTGTGTGTGTGTGTGTGTGTGAAACTAAATCATTTATGGAATTAATTACACAATGGGTTTGCTTTTAATCACTGACTGGCATCTCTAAAATTCGTGGTTTGTTTTGGACATAATCAGACAATAACAAACTGTTGTTATAAATCACATTCCATGTTACTGTTTTATATTAGATAATTAGAGCCATTCGAGTGATAGGAGATGAGGTAATTTCAGTTGGAAAGCATTCTTCTTTGGATGAACTTTGAATGCATTGTCTTTTGTAATTATTGTTTATTTGCCCATCATGTCCTGAGGGTTAGTTAAAGAGAATTTTTATTTTTTCTCAGAAATATACACCAGAGCATGAAATCAGTAATATTGCTGCCAAAAACACATGGTATCAAAATGATGGTGCTACTATAACTGGCCAGTTTGTGAATGACCTTCATATGACTTTACAAGCCAGTTATCTCTTGGCTGATTGTCAAGAAATATATTAGTTACTTCTGCTCAGAAAATGTCTCCAAGATTTAAACTTTGTACTGCAGAAATATCCATAAGTTTGATCATAATTCATAAGATTTTAATGAAATCTTATTAATCAAGTTGTATAGACATGATATTTTAAATGAATATAATTTGTGAAGTAAAGTAGTTACTGCTACAGATATAATTCTAATTCACATTGTTCTTTGATACTGCTACACATAGGAAAGAAGTGTTTGGATTTGCATTGAAGCTTATTTGATTACTAGGGATTCTGTCTGATTAACTCTTGGGCTCGTCTCTGGGAGACCTTCCCTAGCATAACCATCACCATTGCCAACAACAGAGGGTTGGGGATAAATCGAAATTCTCCTAACCCATAAAAATCACATTGCAATCATCTGTGATGACACAAATGAGTCCTGGTAACTGTGCAAAGACATTTCTACATTATCTCCAGGATATGACATAAACTAAAAAAAGCAATTTCATGGTGAGGATGAATCCATTGGGAGAAGAAATAGGATTGACAGTTAATATCTAATCTTCCATTATGTGCTACAATAACATGGGTACCGTCTTGGACTTCTAGAGTGATAACAAAATGGAAGTGTCTTTTCCAAGACTCTCCAAGTGACAAAGCAACCAAAGAGAAGCTCTCCTCCAAGAGGAGACAGAAAAAAGGGCTCTGAGGACCAAGAAAGAGGGGATGGGAAATTTCAAAAGCATGGAGAAGTAGAAAAGTGTCTCAGAGGTATGATAGTATCCATAACTCCAACCCCAGCTTCCCAGCAGAAAGAAACCTGTTGTCATTATGAGCTCTCAGTTATATAGAGGGATTTGCTATGAAAGTGTCTGTCCTGTATAATAAGCTAGCTTCAGATAATGTCATTGCATTGTTCACTGTGTGAGTCCTGTAACCACATGTCATTTGAGAAAGGGCCTATTAAGAACTTAAATATGTTTAAGATGAAAAAAACATAGAATTATAATCTTGTGTCCTCAGGGATACTCTACCACAGTGACTGGATGGGAGATGGTCATGGGGAGCACCCATGTAGAAAGTCAGTCTGTTATAAATCCACTAAAAACTCTAAGCACTGAAGGGTTTGGTTTGTGGAGTTATAGTGGTGACAGCCCTAAAAGTAGTCACGTATGAGGAGCTGTGCCTAAGACCATTGAGAGTGGGCCAGTGCATTGCTGGTTCTCATAATGCCTCCATCTCTGGTATATGATCCAGAAGTTTGTTTCCTTCAGGCTTGGTGGCATGTTCTAACATGAAGTAGGTGAGTCATTTGTTATGTCTCTGGGTACACTGACTAGGAGGTGTCTGGAAGAATTCAGTGCTTGCCTTGTCCATATATCACCAAGTCGCAAAGCTCTTTAGGGTTAATAGTGTCTCCAGATTTATAGGACAGTTGCTTGTAGAATAAATTCAGCCCTGTCATGAACAACAGACTCTTATCTGAAACTGTAAGAAATACAGACCACAGCTCCATCTACACACCACATCAATATCTCTAGTGGTTTAGCCCACTGTGCCTCAAGTGGATAGTGTCTTTTTTATTCCACACAGGAATAATCAGCATAAATGAAGAAGTTGAGTATTATAATCTAGTCACTGAAGTAGAAAATGTCCCAAATCTTGGGGATGTTTTAGATGTTCCAGGACAGGAGGCACTTAGAACTATAAGCAGGAACAATTAGAAAAGAAAAAGCACTTGATGTCATATTAGAGACAAACCATTAAAGTACAGAACAAAGAAAGACTATTGGAAGCAGAAAGCAAGAGGTACTAAACATATAAAAGCAAATTTGTCAGAGGATTTCTTAGGAGAAACTCCAAAGCACAGGAAATCAGGAAATAATGTATTTCAAGACCTCAGAGAAAAAAAACCTGCCAACCTAGACTACCATATCCATCTAAGCTATTCTTCAGAATCAGAAGAAAAATAAAGACATCTGAACCCTGATAAACTAAAGGAACACATGCCTATTACAGCATTATAGCATGACAGAAGATACTGAAAGAAATTCTGGACACACTAGATGATTCAAGACAAACATTCACAGGAGCACAGGAAGTAATCAATCTCTTTAGACGAACAGATAAAAGCAAATAAGAACTGGAAAGAATTACACAATAACACACCAGATTTATAAGATGAATAAGGAGAAAGACACAAACAGATTTTTTTTTTAAACTACAAGAGAAAGACATTAAAATACAATGAACTAGTATATACCTTTTAATAACAACCCTGGATAATATAGATGATTAAATTTCTCCAGTTAAGAGGTAAGGATTGGATTTACAAAAGAAGACTCAGCAAATTATCAGTAGAGTGATGTTCTTACAGCATATATAGACGCAGGAAGTGAAGAGGTTAAAAATAATGGAATTTCAAGCAAATGAAATCTGACATAGCTCTCTCTACCTTTACCCAAGAAAGCAGAGTTGAAAAAAAACTACTCAGAAGAGATAAGGACACTGCATGTTGATGAAAAGATATGATTGAGAATATGGGCACTGGGTGTCTTTATCCACAGCACTCAGTTTTATAAAACAAAGGAAAAATTAAGTCTCAGTGTGATTGTGGATAACTTCAATTTTCCTCTCTTACTGTCAAATCATCCAGAGTCAAACAAATAATCAAGGAAAGTAAAGTCAAAGCTGTAAGAGTTAAATTTTACTATATATAAAAAAAGAACTAATTTATATCATCAGAATGTTCCATCCAAGGGCTACAGAATAAACACACATTCCTGTCATTAGCACATGGAACTTTATTGAACATAGATCACATTTTAGGAATAAGTCTTAACATGCATGAAGTTATTTCCCTTTTTGTATTATCAGATTGTAACAGTACAAAACTAGAAATCAACAGCAGAAATTATACAAACACATGGAGATTAGATGATATACTTTATTTTAACAATGGATCATCAGAAAAATAATGGGAAAATACTTTCTAGAATTAAATGAAAATGGAAGTTCAACTTATATTCTATAGGAATCAGTGAAGTCAGTTTTAAGATGTACGCTTATGGTTATATGTGCTGTGCTAGCCAGTATTATGTCAACTTGACATGAGCTAGAGTAATTTTGGAAGAGTCAACTTGAGTTGAGAAAATGACCCTACCAGATTGGCCTGTGGGCAGTCTATGGTGTATTTTCTTGATTGATAATGGACTTGGGAGGCCCAGTTTACTGTGGTCTGTGCCGTTTCTGGGCAGGTAGTCCTGGGGTGGATGAGAAAGGATGCTGAGCAAAGCAAGGAGAACTACTCTGTAAGTGCAACCCTCCATGATCTGTGCATCAGCTCTTGTCTCCAAGTTCTTGCCTAGAATCCCTGCTTTCACTTCCCTGGATGGTGAACTTAAAAGTTAAAAAGTGAAATAAACCATTTCCCATCAAGCTGTTACAGCAATAGAAAACTAAGTCGGTACCTACATACATTTTTTAAAAGGGAATAACTCTCAATTTAATGGTACATATACAGGTTTTATAATAGCGTGATTTTATAAGAACCCAAAATTCACAGAAAGGAAGAACAAAAATTAGAGCAGAAATTGAAACCAAAAGGACAATTCAGAGACCTAACTCTGGTCACACAACTCCTGCTCCAGTTCTCATACCTCATCAAAGAAACTTCTTTTCACAGCAGAAAACATTGCAGGAGTCAATAACTAGTAAAGATGCAGAGAGCCACTGACCACGAGGTGCCCAACCCCTGACGAAACATTTGCAACACAACCGTACACCTAATGCAACATGGACAAGAGGAGGCTGATAAATACTAGGAATCTTGTGTGAGATAAATCATCTACATATGACAGGAAGGATGTCCCCATGAAAGCCTCAACAACCTGGTTGCTTAAATAAGACCTGCTCGATGATACCAGGTGACATGTTCATAAAGATGGGGGGAATCTCACAAGGCTCCACCCCGAGGTGAAAAGCTATAGGCAATCAATAGTTGCTGAGAAAGGAAGCTTCAATCTCCTCCAGGGACCAGCCCTCCAATAGCTTATTCAATACTAGAGCCCCTCCCTAAACACATACTACATACAAGAAATGATAACTGTATTAAGCAGATTATATATCTATATATGTGTGTACAATTATCATCAAGCCAGGGGTTTGAGAAGGAGTGGCAGACATGGGGAAAGCCAGAGGGGTAGACATGATGTAAATATATAATGTTTGCAAAAAAAATTTTAGACTTAATACAAAAATAACATTAAAGATAACAAATAAAGATTTTTTTAAACAAACAAGATTGCAAACTCTTAGCTGAACTGAACTAACAGAGAGAGAAAGAGAGAGAGAGAGAGAGAGAGAGAGAGAGAGAGAGAGAGAGAGGGGAGAGAGAGAGCACATAAAAATTAATAACATTAGAACTTCTAAGAGAAATATTACAAAGATATCACTGAAATCCACGGGATACCTAGGACATATTATGGAACATTATACACCAATGACCTGGGAAATCTAGAACAAAATAATTATCGACACATATTACTCATCACAATTGAGTCAAGGGGTTAGTGTAAAATGTTAAATTGTCAACAACGAGATTGAGCTCCACCAAAAATCATGCCAATGTGAAATCAACTATGCAAGTATAAATGTTCTCTACAGCTGTGGCTGCCTTCTCAAATGGCCAAGGAAATGAAGGTGGTCCAGGAGCTGTTCAGACCTTGCAGCAGAGCAAGACAGACATTTTGGACATGTAGGTTTCAGTTTTGCTTCCTGGATTCCAAGAAGGGGATGTCAGTGGAGATAACTCTGGAGAGAAATGATCAACATAGAAACAAGAGATGAAGAGCAAGAGCCAGCAAGCTGCCTGTAATTGGTGAAGTACTAGACTGTGAAGTGGTCAATTCAGAGTGCATGTAATGTGGAACTGTTCTTTGTAGCTGCAACCTACCTAACATCACCAACATTGTAAATTACCAAAGAAAGCTTATCCAGAAATATTCTGCAGATATGGCTAGATGTTAAGAGCACTGGCTCTTCTTCCAGATGACCTGGGTTTGATTCCCACCACCCACAATCATCTGTACTTCTAGTTCCATACCATCTGATGCCCTCTTCTAGCTGCTATGAGTACCAGGTATGCATGTGGTACACAGATGTATGTAGACAAAACACCCACACACATTAAATAAAAAATGTTAACCCTTTCCCCACTGACATTTAACATGTATTGTCATAGAACATGTATTGGCTGAGATCTCATGCTAACCAGCCAGGGTGGTCCTTCAGCCTCCTCCTATAGAAAGACCCATCTTTTGGTACTGGATGGATGTTTTATGCCTTCTTATAGCACAAATCTCCAACTTGTAAGGGCTCTGAGATTCTCTTAGGCAAAGTTCCAGAAGACATCATTACTCTGCTCTTATCAGCTGAGGAAGAATTATGACGATCACTCAGGGGACACAAAGACCATCCCAACAGAAACCATCTGAAGCCTTTCACGGGATTCTTTCTAGAACAGACACTTAGGGATGCAGTGGGTAATGTTGTCCATGTTCTTTGAGCAAGAAGAAAAATAGATGTCATTAGCTTATTCTCCTCGTAGTGGCCTTTGACGAAAGCTAAAGGCATAATGGCAAAACAGCCCCGTAAATGTGATCATGTGTGAGGCCAAGAGAAGGCTAGCCAGTCCGTGATGGCCCTCTCCAATTTAACAATGGAGTGTGGGACAGGAAACACTAGATAAGCTATAGGACCTTCTGTGACTCTTCACAGCGTCACTCTTCTCAATTACTCTTTGGGAAAGGGGCAGCAGATGATTCCAATTACATCTCTAAGACTGTACAGAAAAAAAATTTGCTCAAAATAGACCTAATGTTTTTTAAGGGGTAGAACATGTTAATACCAACATTATGGTAATTAAACAGCTATACCAGTGGAGAATCTTCGTCTCTTTTGCCTGGAGTAAATTTGGTCCAAATGGCAAAGTCAAATGCAATTTAAGCTAAATTCAAATCTCTGTACTCTCTCTCTCTCTCTCTCTCTCTCTCTCTCTCTCTCTCTCTCTCTCTCTCTCTCTCTGTGTGTGTGTGTGTGTGTGTGTGAATATGATATGCATTGTTACTGCTTTCTTGTAAAATACAAGTAAGTCTGAATATTTTTGAACAGTATAATTTACTTTCTCAAGGCTTAGGAGACTGGAAATCTGAAGTTCAGGTTTCTGCTGTGCAGGCTTCTGGTGAATCATCATTTGTACATTGTCACCTTCTTAATCTGTCCTCACATGTCCTGTGCATAAGAAGAGTGCGGTCTTTCATTCATTCATTCTTTCTTTCTTTTTTAAAGATTTATTTTATATTATTGTTTATTATTATTTTTATGTACACTGTCACTGTCTTCAGACACACCAGAAGAGGGCATCATATGCTATTACAGATGGTGGTGAGTCATCATGTGGTTGCTGGGAATTAAACTACAGATCTCTGGAAGAACAGCCAGTGCTTTTAACCACTGAGCCATCTCTCCAGCCTCTCATTTCTTTTTATTAATTAATCCATTAACCCTAACTGATTGGGTCCAACACTTATGTCACTTAATCTTAATTATCTCCCCAAAGTCCTTGTATCCAAGTAGAGATTGGGTTTCATATAATATTTGTTTATGTGTGTGAAGTGTGACATTTTATTCTGCAAGAGTTTGTTCTTTCCACATCTAGAAACATTCCTTGGCAGCTTTTTTGTACTTCTAGAGGATGCAACTTGGATCTAGAGACTGTGCCTTTCCTGTGATATCATCAGTATTTTTGCCAGAGAAATGGAGATATTTTCTTTCATGTTTCTAAGAGAATTTCTAAGCACAATTAGTGAGTCCATAGCTCCTAGACAATGTGGCAGGTAAGAGACAAATCCTCTTTCCAGGAGCTCATGTGTCTTTTGGACCCAGGAATGAGAATTTGGAGAAGATGGTTTTTATGGGGTTCACTAGCTTAAGGCTATGATGAAAATTTTGGTTTCTGTTTCCTATCTGTGGCAGAGATATTGAATATGTCACCTGGGGAAGTGGATACTATGTTTATTGCATTTTCATCTACTAAGTGAATTAATAACTCAGTGAGAGATGTTTATATTAATATGGAGTTATTCATCAGAAACTTAAAATAGAAGTATAAATCATGGTAGACTGTTCGTCCAATCAGTATGAAGCCCTGGGTTCAATACCTTAGCAATGAAAAACAATGCATGCCAAATAATCCCACAAAAACTAACTCTGAAACTATTGTACAATTGACCTTGCTGCTGAGAAAGACTACAATTTGTGAACCCACTGAATATGTGTCCATAATGAAGTTTGAATATAAATAAATGTACATATGCACACACACACACACACACACACGATTCACTTGACCATGAAAGTTAAAAACGAAATACTACAATCCAGAATCCAGAGCAAGTGTCCCTATATAGAGTTGGTTGGATGAGTTTTAAGAGAGCCTGGGGTTTAGATTGGTCTACATGGTGATATCATCAGCTAATTGTCTAAGATCTGTGCCTTGTAAGATAAGAGAGGGCCCGGGAATCATTCCAGCACTGGCTAGTGGTATATATAGGTGGGGGTAGCACATAATTCAAGCCAGGGACAAACTGCACTAGCAGATCTGATGGGACCAAGTTCAGTGCTTTGGCCACGAGATGGCAGTGTCTGCTCATATAGCAGAGCTCCCAGATTTTGAGCTACTTTGGCTTGGAGAGAACCTTGACTAGAAAGCATCTGAGAGAGTTTTCAAGGCAATTGAACATAGATGGACTCAAGGAGTCAGAAGCACAGCTGCATTCTCCAGATGCTGGGGTGGGGAGTGGGGGGAAGTATTTAGGAGGATGTTGGCCAAGCTTAGCCAACATCAAAAATGATAAACAGAAAGGACCCAGAGAAAGGAAGAGATGCTGAGAGGCTAAATCAGAGTGAAACCAAGCTTAAAAAAAAAAAACAACCCACAAAACAAAAAACAAACTAACAAAAAAAAACCTAAAACAACCAGTGAAGACCTCACAGGAAAATCAGTTCAGAGACAAAGACAAATTCTGTTAGTGGGGAATTGTAGAACCATATTTCAAAGCAATAGTGCCTATAGGTCTGTTGGTCTCCCCTTCCTCTAAACAAAGACAGTGTTCCAGAATATGCTGAGCCATCTTATTTGATAGCATGTGAGAAAGTCGAGAATAGAGCGTGCTCCTGTGGACCTATGTTTTCTGGTTAAGGCATCTGACCTTCTTTCTGACACTTTCTGGAGCCTAGGGCTTACATAATTAGCCATGACCTGCACATAGAGCCTTTGCTCAGGGAAAAGAGACCGATAAAACCAGCTCTCCTTCTCACCCTGCTGCATCTCACCCTCCCAGCCCCAACATGAACTACACCCTCCCAGCCCCAACTACAGAACATGAATTGCTCTTGAAGTCCATCCTAAATGTGTTGCATCCATTGTGGATATCTTTTTCATATAAAGAAGCAAGGTCTGTGTTTCCCTCCTTAGATACAGATGATGTTCATGCTTCAGAATAAGATGGATTAAGTGAAAAGTTCAGAGAGAAGCCTAAAATATGCAGGGAATCAAACTATGGGACAAGCCAGAATCCAAGGTCATAAAGAATTTCTCAGTTGTCAGAGTATTAGGAACTAGAGAGGTTTGGGGGATGTCCCAGAGGTAACCATGGAAAGTCCCATGATGGGACCAGAACACAAAAGGTTTTCAGTGATCCCCATGTTAGTGTCGGACTTCATGGTACCTCTGTCTCAGGTGTCCATCCTCTAGTCTGCCAGACTGTGGGCCTTCTGAGTTCCTTAAGCTAAGGAAGCAACTCACATCTAGATCAATACATCTTTCTTTACGTTCACACGTTATCCAATGTCCCTCAAAGACCTATGTGTTAAAACTCTTGTCCCAGGATGCTGCTACTGAAAGTCCATTGACTGTACAGAGTGAAGCCTAAAGGGATATTCTTAGGTTTTGTGCTTTCAAAAGGGATTATGAGGCTCAAACTTGTCTTGTTTCAGTTTCTGGCCATGGAATAAGAATTCCTTCTCCACTCTGCCATTCCTGACAATGCTGAGAAACTTGTGATCTTTCCAATTGGCATCTCCTACTAGCACTTCCTCCTTTCTTGTCTCCCTCTCTTCCCCACTCCTCTCTCCCTCACTCCTGTGTACACTCTCTTTCTGATGAACTCCCAAGTCCTCGTGTCACTATTGCTTCTAGGGAATGGTTACAGTCTGCATGTCTATCTCCACTCGAGTTCCCAAGTTAATATGGTATCCTAAACCCCCACGACAATGATGTTAGCAGGCAGGGGCTTGGAACAGGGTGATTAAGTCATGAAAGCTGATTCCTTAAAAAAGATCTCATAGGGCGAATGCCAGCAGCAAACCACTGAACTGAGAACAGGACCCCGTTGAAGGAATCAGAGAAAGAACTGGAAGAGCTTGAAGGGGCTCGAGACCCCATATGTACAACAATGCCAAGCAACCAGAGCTTCCAGGGACTAAGCCACTACCTAAAGACTATACATGGACTGACCCTGGACTCTGACCTCATAGGTAGCAATGAATATACTAGTAAGATCACTAGTGGAAGGGGAAGCCCTTGGTCCTGCTAAGACTGAACCCCCAGTGAACGTGATTGTTGCGGGGAGGGCAGTAATAGGGGGAGGATGGGGAGGGGAACACTCATAGAGAAGGGGAGGGGGAGGGGTTAGAGGGATGTTGGCCCGGAAACCGGGAAAGGGAATAACACTCGAAATGTAAATAAGAAATACTCAAGTTAATAATAATAATAATAATAATAATAATAATAATAATTAATAATAAAGATCTCATAGGAAATGAATGCAAAGACAGAGTAGAAAGACAGCCATCTATGACTTAGGGACAGGGGAGTTGACAGAAAAGATCACCAGCATCTCCGTCTTCAGCATGGTAACAATGACTATCTAAAAGCCACTCAACTTGCAATACCGTACTGTATAATGGAACACTACATAAACTGTTATAGGGATATAAACTAAGAACATATCCTTAGGTCCTAAAAGTTCATGTCATGTAGGAAAAAAATTTAAAAGTGAGGGAAAAGTATACCAGAGCAAAACTGATCTTTCCGTAGAGGGCTGGAGACAAGGACAATTGCTGCCTTCCAGTCTGTATCTGCTCCCAGAGCTGGGGCTGTCCCACAGCCCTCGGACCCAAAGCTTGCCTGCAGAATGCTGATCTGACAGGAGTGCTCTCACTCCTCAGCCCATAGGTAGGACCCCACTCTTTCTTCAATTAATGTGCAATGAGGAACCCAGCGGGAGCGCACCAGACACGGGAGCTACAGGGAGGCCTAGGACAGGACCCTTCTATCTCCATCTGTGCCCAGAGCTAAGACCATTCCACAACAATCCAGACCCAAAACCTTTGTGGAGAGACCAGGTCTCCAAGGAGCTCTCTCACTCTTAAGATCACAGGTACACGGGTTCACAAGCCTACAGGAGGGAAAAGTTCCAGTCAAAGACAGCAAGAACAACTATTATCAGAGATAACCAGATGGAGAAAGGAAAGCACAAGAACCTAAGCAACAGAAACCAAGACTACATGGCATCATCAGAACCCAGTTTTCCCACCAAGGCAAATACTGGATATCCCAACACACCTGGAAAACAATATTTGGATTTAAAATCGCATCTTATGATAATGGTAGAGGACTTTAAGAAGGACATAAATGACTCCCTTAAAGAAATGCAGGATAACACAAGTAAACAAGTAGAAACACAAAAACCCCTGAAAGAATTACAGGAAAACAAAACCAAACAGGTGAAGGAATTGAACAAAACCGTCCAGGATCTAAAAAATGGAAATAGAAACAATAAAGAAATCACAAAAGAAGACAACCCTAGAGATTGAAAACCTAGGAAAGAGATCAGGAGTCATAGATGCAAGAATCACCAACAGAATACAAGAGATAAAAGAGAGAGTCTCAGGGGTAGGAGATACCATAGAAAATATTGACACAACAGTCAAAAAAATGCACAAAAGCAAAAAGCTCCTACCCCAAAACATCCAGGAAATCCATGACGCAATGAGAAGACCAAACCTAAGGATGATAGATATGAAGAGAACAAAGATTACCAACTTAAAGGGTCAGTAAACATCTTCAACAAAATTATAGAAGAAAACTTCACTAACCCAAGAAAGAGATGCCCATGAACATACAAGAAGCCTACAAAATTCTAAACAGATTGGAACAGAAAAGAAACTCCTCCTGTCATACAATAGTCAAAACACCAAATACACACACAAAAAAAGAAAAAATTAGAAAGCAGTAAGGGGGAAAGGTCAAGTAAAATATAAAAGCAGACGTACCAGAATTACACCAGACTTCTCAACAGATAGTAGGAAAGCTAGAAGATCATGAACATATGGATACAAACCCTAAGAGAACACAAATGCCAGTATTGACAAAACCAAATTTACACAATACACAAGTGGAGTCAAGGAGGAAAAATCTAGAAAAAAAAAGTAAAAAATCTCTCAACATCAATGGACTTAGTTTCCCCAATAAAAATGCAGAGACTAACAGACTGGATACACAAACAAGACCAGCATTTTGCTGCATACAGGAAATGCACCTCAGTATAAAAACAGATACTATCTAAGTAAAAGGCTGGGAAATTTTTTCCAAGCAAATAGACCCAAGAAACAATCTGGCTTAGCCATTCTAATATCGAACAAAATTGACTTTCAACCAAAGTTATTAAAAAAGGCAAGGAAGGACACTTCATACTCATCAAAGGAAAAATCTCTCAATCTCAAGATTAACTCTCAATCTAGGCTCCAAATGAAAGGGCACCCACATTCATAAGAGAAACTTTACAAAAGTTCAAACCATACATTTTACCACAGACAATAATAGTTGGAGACTTCAACATACCACTCTCATCAATGGACAGATCATGAAAACAGAAACTAAATACAGACACAGTGAAACTAACAGAAGCTATGAACCAAATGGATTTAACACATATCTATAGAACCTTTCATCCAAAAACAAAAAATAACTTTCTTCTCAGCAAATACACGAAACAGGCCTTAGATTAAAATAATTCCTTGCATCTCAGATCATCACAGACTTGGTCTTCAATAACAGAAACAATAGAACTCACATATACATGAGAAAAGCAAAACAACACTCTAGTCAAGAAATATAGAAAAAGAAATAAAGACTTCTTAAATTTAATGAAAATGAAAAAACATGCACTCAACTTATAAAATGAAAGCTGTGCTAGAGGAAAATACATAGCTGTGAGTGCCTCCAAAAAGAAACTGGAGAAAGCATACACTAGCAGCTTGACAGCATACCTGAAACCTTTAGAACAAAAAGAAACAAATACACCCAAGAGGACTAGAAGCCAAGGAAATAATCAAACTTGCTGAAATGGAAGCTGGTTCTTTGAAAAAATCAACAAAGATAGATAAAAAGTCAGACTAACCAGGAGGTCACAGAGAGTGTATCCAAATTAACAAAATCAGGAATGAAAAGGGAGATGTAATAACAGAAACTGAGGAAATTTTAAAAATTATCAGACCCTACTACAAAAACCTATATTCAACAAAACTGGAAAATCTGGAGAAATGGACAATTTCAATTACCAGGTACTGAAGTTAAATCAGGATGATAAACCATTTCAAAGTCCCTATAACCCTAAAAAATAGAAGGTTAAAAATCTGGAACAGTGCAGAATTCTATCAAACCTTCAAAGAAGACCTAATTAATATGCTTCAAACTATTCCACAAAATAGAAACAGAAGGAACACTACCCAATTTGTTCTTTGAAGCCACAATTATGCTTGTACCTAAACCATACAAAGACCCTACAAAGTAAGAGAACTTCAGACCAATTTCCCTTTATGAATATCCATGCAAAAATACTCAATAAAATTCTCACAAACCAAATGAATCCAAGAACACATTCACCATGATCAAGTAGGCTTCATCCCAGGGTTGCAGGGATGGTTCAATATACAGAAATCCATCAACGTAATCCACTATATAAACAAACTCAAAGAAAAAAGCCACATGATCATTTCATTAGATGCTGAGAAAGCATCTGACAAAACTCAACACCCCCTCATAATAAATGTCTTGGGAAGATCAGAATTCAAGGCCCTACCTAAACATAATAAAAAGCAATAGACAGCAAACCAGTAGCCAGCATCAAACAAGAAACTTGAAGCAAATTAACATCAAGGACTAGACAAAAACCTACTCAATACTTGAAGTACCTAGTACTTGAAGGCCTTGCTAAAACAATTGACAACAGAAGGAGGAATACAAATTGGAAGGAAGAAGTCAAAATATCACTATTTGCAGATGATATGATAGTATACTTAAATGACCCAAAAATTCCACTAGTACTCCTAAGCCTGTAAGGCAAAGTGGCTGGATATAAAATTAACTCAAACAAATCAGTAGCCTTCTCTATTCAAAAAGATAAACAGACAGAGAAAGAAAATAGGGAAACAAAACCCTTCACAATAGCCACAAATAATACAGAATACCTTGGTTTGACTCTAACCAAGCAAGTGAAAGATTTGTATGATAAGAACTTCAAATGTATGAAGAAAGAAATCAAAGGAGATCTCAGAAGATGGAAAGATCTACCTTGCTCATGGATTGGCAGAATTAATATAGAAAAAATGGCCATCTTGCCAAAAACAATCTACAGTTTCAATTCACTGCCCATCAAAACTCCAACTCAATTCTTCATAGAGTTAGAAAAGGCAATTTACAGATTCATTTGAATAACAAAAAACAGGATAGCAAACACTATTCTCAACAATAAAATAACTTCTGAGGGAATCAACATTCCTGACCTCAAGCTATATTACAGAGTAATCCGGATAAAACCTCTATGGTATTGGTGCAGGAACAGGCAGGTAAATCAGAGGAATAGAATTTAAGACCCAGAAATGAATCCACACACATATGGTCACTTGATCCTTGACAAAGGAACTAAAACTATTCAGTGGAAAAATGACAGCATTTTCAACAAATGGTGCTGGTTCAACTGGAAGTCAGCATGTAGAAGAATGCAAATTGATCCATTCTTATATCCTTGTACAAAGCTCAAGTCCAGGTGGATCAAAGACCTCCACATAAAACCAGATACACTGAAACTAGTAGAAGAGAAAGTGAGGAAGAGCCTTGAAATTTTCTGAGGAAAATTTCCTGAACAGAACACCAATGGCTTATGCTCTGAGATCAAGAATCAACAAGTGGGACCTCATAAAATTGAAAAGCTTCTATAAGGCAAAGGACACTATCAATAGGACAAAAATGGCAACCAACAGATTTGGGAAAGATTTTTACCAATCCTACATCCAATAGATGGCTAATATTCACTATATGTAAAAAAGACTCAAGAAGTTAGACTCCAGAGAATCAAATAATCCTATAAAAAAATGGGGCACAGAACTAAACAAAGAATTCTCAACTGAGGAATACTGAATGGCTGAGAAGCACCAAAAGAAATGTTCAACACCCTTAGTCATCAGGGAAATGCAAATCAAAACAACCCTGAGATTCCACCTCACAGGAGTCAGAATGGCTAAGATCAAAAACTCAGGTGACAGCAGATGCTGGTGAGGATATGGAGAAATAGGAACACTCCTCTATTGTTGGTAGGATTGCAAGCTGGTATAACCACTCTGGAAATCAGTCTGGAGGTTCCTCAGAAAATTGAACATAGTACTACCTGAAGACCCAGCTACACCACTCCTGGTCATATCCCCAAAAGATACTCCAACATATAACAATAACACATGCTCCACTATGTTCATAGCAGCCTTATTTATAGTAGCCAGAAGCTGGAAAGAATCCAGATGTCTTTCAACAGAGGAATGGGTACAAAAAATGTGTTTCATTTACACAGTGGAGTACTACTAAGCTATTAAAATCAATGACTACATGTAATTCTTAGGCAAATGGATGGACCTATCAAATATCATCCTGAGTGAGGTAACTCAGTCACAAAAGAACACACATGGAATGCACTCCCTGATAAGTAGATTTTAGCCCAAAAGCTTGGAATACCTAAGAAAAAAATTCACAGATCATATGAAGCTCAAAAAGAAGGAAGACCAAAATGTGGATATTTCATTACTTCTTAGAAGGGAGAACAAAAATACTCATGGGAGGAAATACAGGGATAAAGAGTGGAGCAGGGACTGAAGAAAAGGTCATCCAGAGACTGCCTCACCTGGGGATCCATCCACATGCAGCCACTAATCCCAGTCACTACTGCTGATGCCAAGAAGTCCTTGCTACAAGGAGCACTGATATGGATATCTCCTGAGAGGCTCTGCCAGAGCCCTACTGATATAGATGAGGATGGTTGCAGCTAATCATTGGACTGAACAAGGGGACCCCAATGGAGGAGTTAGAGAAGGGACTGAAGGAGCTGAAGGGGTTTGCAACCCCATGGGAAGAACAAGAATATCAACCAACCAGACCCCACCAACCCAGGGACTAAACCACCCAACAATGAGTACACATGGAGGGACCCATGACTCCAGCCCATATGTGGCAGAGGATGGCATTGTCCAGCATCAAGGGGAGGAAAAACCTCTGTCGCGTGAAATCTCATTTCCCCAATGTAGGGGAATGTCAATGGGTGGGAGTGGGAGCATCCTCATAGAAGGAGGGGGAGAGGGTATGGGAGAGCGGGGAGGGGATAATATTTGAAATGTAAGTACATAAAATATTCAAGGAAAAATAAAATTAAAAAAAAAACAATTGCCAATCTTGGATCTTCTGTTCAGTGTGTGACAAATCCTCCCTTAGTGAAAGAACAAGAAAATTGCCCATAACACATTTAAGCACTGTCACAAACCATCAGTTTATGGTGATGAGTTTTCTATTCTTCTTCTTCTTCTTCTTCTTCTTCTTCTTCTTCTTCTTCTTCTTCTTCTTCTTCTTCTTCTTCTTCTTCTTCTTCTTCTTCTTCTTCTTGGTAATGTGTGTGTGTGTGTGTGTGTGTGTGTGTGTGTGTGTGTGTGTGTGTGTTGGGTACGTGTTCACATGTATAGCTATGAATGTGGAGCCTGAGGTTGATGCTGGGAAGCTTCCTCAACACTGTATTGCTTATTTGTTGAGACAGGGTCTCACAACCTGGAGCTGGGCAACACAAGCATGTCTGGCTAGCTAGATAGCACATTTCCTGGATCCTGTCTCACTCTCTGATCCCTGGACTCACAGGTGGGTCACCAAACTTCTGTCCTTCTACTTGTACATTGAGACCTTTAACCCTGGGGCCATTTCCCAGCCCTGTATTTTTTCCTAAGTTTTTTTGTTTTTTAATGAGCCTGTACAGTTTGGTGTTGTCTCTTTGTCCCTCTTATAACTGTTCTTTCCTCATTTTTAAAAGGCAACCTTTATATCTAAGTTTATGAAGAGCTCAGAATATATAAGCTCTGGTTTAGAAGCTGTGGAGAATTTCCTTGGGACCTCAGATCTGTGGCAGTCACAGAGAAACTCTGCTCAGATCCCTTTTGAGGAATGAACAGAGAAAGCAATTAGCTAATAGGTTATCTCTCCATTTAGAATATCAACTAGATATTCAGTCATCATCTATATAGTTGTATTATTCGGGTTTGCCTGGCCATTTCTGGACAACCAAGAACTTTATTCTTTAATATTTACTCCAGCAGTCCCTTGAGTTGAATAAGATATTATCTAATATGTAGTGTGGCCAAAATGTCTTTTCAAACACCAATCCCTTTATTTTCATAGATTATGTACCCCAACAAATGTCTAAATACTTTTTTGAGAAGGGCAGATAGGAAATATTTGTTCTAGGCCAAATGTGGATGACCATGGTCTGGGATCATGGATTCTTGTCCTTAATGACATGCTCCACCACTGATGTGAAACTTTTACAATCACAGAGCCAAAGAAGTCAATAAATCAATGCAACGTACGGAATATATTAGTGTAGAACTAGGCATGTTAAAGTAAGTTAAAACATCTCTGCTGTAGGTTTCAGATGCTATCTAATGACATTCTCCACATTCTCAGCTTTGAGATTGGTGGAAGTCTGCTCAGTTAATCCATTTCAAAGATTTTACCTAAGAATCAAAAGGATGTTAGATCAGATCCAGAAGCAGGTGATCAATGACTATTAAAGGAACTAAGAATAGCCAAAAATAACATTGGCTCTTGATCTGTAACATTCCATCTTCCTACACTCACCAAGGGTCCCAATCCATCAGTAGATCTGCAGAATCTTCAACACAGATGTGTTTTTTTTTCAGTGAACTTGAGTTAACAGGTTCCCTCAATTGGACAAGCATCATTTGTACATGTGGAAGCCAAATGTTTCATACCCCATGATGCTAGATAGTAAGCATTTGTTTACTTGTCATTCCTTGGACTGATAAACAAGAATATCAGCAGGCAAAAATATAGTATTAAGCAGACAGAAATAATTCTTAAAGTCACTACAGAACAGTCTCTTGATGACATTAGTATTCATGGACACCATGAATTGGGGTCTAGGTTTTTCCTTGTTTATACACCCTATGATTAAATATTACATATTATTTGTGTATTGCATAGTTGGTTCATACTTATTATAGTTGAGAAAACAGTATAACATAAAGAAGTGAAGGTGGCAATGAGGAAAATAGGCATTCTAACTAACCAAAAAGATCTTCGCCTGTATCAACAGACTCTTTTACAAGAACGGCTTGTTATTCTGTGTCTATGGTTTGCTCTACTTTAAGAAATATTTTATCTGTTAACAAACCTCTTATGTTTTTAATTACTTATAATTACACTTCAGCATCTGGTTACTGGAGGACTGAACTGACAAAATCAAAAATATCTATCCACCAAGGCCTTTAAGTACGTGCTGGCCAGAAGGGTTCTATCATCAGTACAAACTTGAGTAGTCACTACCTTCTCTTCAGGCTGGTAACAAACAGTAGGAATAGTTACTGATCCTGGATAATGTCTCTCAATGGGGTGACAAAATTCATGAAGGTAGATGAATAGTGAAGAAAGCAGTATTAAAGAAATTAGTATTCGTCTTTTAATTACATCAACATTAATTATCTGGGTTTACAGGCCAGGTTATACTGGCATTAGTGTAGGAAAGGCTTTCAGAAAGTTAGAGAAATGTGTACTAGAAGACATAAGGGAGTGAGAAGAATAAGCAGCTGATGAGGTTGAGGTGATTGCTACATGGATGACCCAACCCCTTGTTTTATCTCCAGATTGAGACAACTAACTCTTTTAGTTGTTTGTCAGTGACATAAGATGAAGTAGACCTGTGTAAAGGTTCCTCACAGTGTGAAAGAGAAAAGAACAGTTGTAGACTGGTAGAGAGCGCCTTCAGACCATCATGTTAATCTGGTGTGGAGATGAGGAAAGAATGTCTGGGTACAAAGATCTGAAAGGTGCAGTACAACCAGAGAAAGGTAAGATGAAGTTGGTAGAAGCTCTGAACAGAAACTGATTATTGGATGCTCAGTGAAGGCCAGGGCACAGGCAAAGGAAGGACACTGAGATCCCGCGTCAGTTATTACACTAAGTCATGTCTACAGCCAAAATACCTTGCAGAGACATGGAAACATTTATTTTGGCTTACAGTTTCAGAAGGTTTAATCCATAGAGTGTGACCCTATACCTGGGCAGAACATCATAGGGACAGGCATGTGACATGCACATTATGGTATATGTGAAGCAGCAGGCAGTAATATGTCCCCTAAGTATTCATTTCAGGTAACCTGTTTCCTTCACCCAGGCCCTACCCCACAAAATTTCTAGACTTTCTCAAAATTAACACCATCAGCTGGAGATAAAGAAGCCAAAACATGAGTCTATAAGGAACATGTAGGATACTAATCATAACACCTGTGTTCCCTGTAGGCTGATGTCTAGGAGACGTATTTGAGCAAGAAAACTTCTTGCCTGAAAACATCCCCAGTGATCTCTCAGCACAACTAGAATGTGCTCCCAAAGTGAGTGAGGGGTTTGAGGGTGCCATGTGTGATTATTTTCTTTTTTCTGAGTCCTTAAATAATGTAGACACAGAACAAATGTCATCAGGTTGCATATTCTTACAGCTGGCACTGGAGCATATTACAAGTATTACAGGCAATGGACTTCTCAAAGCAAGTATACATTCAGAAACTTAGCCAATCCGGTGACAATGGAGACCACAGAACACTCTAAATCACCGGTTGTCTCTGGAAAATTGACAGCGTGTAGGAATAGAGAAACACACGTATCTCAGAGTACAGCCTCTCTCTCTCTGCAAAAGACAGGAACAAACTGGGCCACATAAGCCCCATTGTTCATCCAAAGAGGAATGGAGGAGTGCAGAAAGGCCAAGATTTTCTTCTCATTCATTCATTTATTTCTTCACATTACATCCTGATCACTGCCCATATCTCCTCCTGGTCCCCACCTCCCACAGTCCCTTCCCCACATCCCCCATCCCCATCCCCATCCTCTGAGAGGGTAGAGTCCCACCGCAGGTATCCCCTGACCTGGACACATCAAGTCTCTGCAGGGCTAGGCGCATCCTCTGTCACTGAAGCCAAACAAGGCAGCCCAGTTAGGGTAACTGGATCCACAAACATGTAACAGCTTTAGGGACACCCCTGCTCCAGTTTTGTAGGTGCCCACATGAAGACCAAGCTGTACATCTGCTACACACATACAGGAGACCTAGGTCCAGCCCATTCATGATCTTTTGTTGGTGGTTCAGTCTCTGAGAACCCCCAAGGGTCCAGGTTAGTTGGTTCTGTTGGTCTGATAAGGAGTTCCTATCCCCTCCAGGACCTTTGATCCTTCCTTAAGCTCTCCCATAAAAGTCCCCAAGCTCCATTGAATGTTTGGCTGTGGGTCTCTGTATCTGTTTCAGTGAGCTGCTGGGTGAAACCACTCAGAAAAAATGCAAGACCAACAAGCAAACCTAGCCCAGCCTCTGTCCTTGTCTGGTCAGTCCTATTTATACTCCCTCCAAATACCACATGTCCTACATGGGTCATGCCTCACCACACGTCTTGTCTCCATATGTGCATCTGTCTCACCTGACATCACTCTGCCAATCAGCCCAAGTCCTTGCAAGTGGCAAGAAGCTGTAGTACGCCACCGGAAGTTTCTTGATGCATTTCTCTCAATGGAGTCCTGACAAATGGTGCTCAACTATGCAGCGTAAGGCAGACCAATACATATGTATCATTAGTAAAGAATCCTTCATCATGTGTCCTTTCTTGTGTTTGATTTAGCAGAACATCCTTTCATTTGTGTCTGTTTCAACAAAACGTTCTTTCACATGTCTGCCTTGGTAAAAACACCATTCAACACAACTGAGCTTCCAAAGAACCCTTAAGTTTCCACTTCATCTCACAACTGTCCCTTTCTCCAGACAGGATTCTGAAAGAGTAGAAATTTAGGGGTTCTTATATAACCTCCCTATTCCCTTCACCCTCCAATGGAACCAGACCTTGACCAGTGATGGTCTACAGGCACAGAAGACCAGTCCACTTCTGCCAAGCAGTGGAACTAATTTAGTGCAAGTTTTGCTTCATAACTTCTGCATCGCCAGAATGAGGAGAAGCTGCCCTAGATGACATCATGCCCTTCTTCCACACTCACTCTTTGTCTTGTTGTTGTTGTTGTTGTTGTTGTTGTTGTTGTTGTTGTTTCTTTTCTAAGAGGATTTATATTGTTAAGCACTTAGGAATCTCTGTCTTCAGTTTGTTTCTAGGGAATTCAAACCAAGACTACTGGCAAAGAAGTCAAGAATGTGTCTGTAGGTTAGGCTGAAACAAATAAATATTCTCATGATATGGAATTTAGGGAAGGCATATCCTCAGAATCAACAAGTACTGATCTTGCAGTGGCTTAACTCTAAAGCCTCTAAAACACTTTCCTTCAGGTATCTCATTTTCTGTAGCCCACACTCTAAGGATGGGATTGTGACATTGGATGGCTCTCTAGCTATGTGGCAATAAGTACATTAAATAAAGATAGTTCTTGGAATTTAAGAACAGAAGAACTGATAAACTCACTGGAATGAGCTATATTTGAACAAAGAAAGAGTAGCCTATACAGTATGTTGGGAGCTTGTGAGGTAGGGGGAGGAAGAAACCAGCCATTTGTCTACATCCTCAGTACCACTGACTTGGTAGAAAAATAAAATGATAAACTCAGATATATTAACCAGTAGTTTCAGGGAAAGTGCAGGTTCACATGGCCTCCTTGACGTGTGTGGACATGTGGGTCTACATGTGTGTGCATTTGTAGAAGAGGACAAGCTTGTGTGTTATTCCTCCGGCCTCCACCACTGTTTTTTATTTTCTTTCTCTTTTTAAGACAGGATCTCTTACTGGCCTGGAACTTGCCTGCAATTTCCAGAGACCCACTTGTCTCTGCCTTCTCTGTGATAGAATTAAAAGTGTGTATCATGAAACTTGCTTTTATTTTATTTTCTTTTTTTTAAAATATAAATTCTGAGCATCAGACCCTTACCCTTATAAGGCAAGCACTGTTCTGACTAAGCTAGCCTCCTTGTCCCTCCTTGACATTTTGAAAGATCTACCTAGAGGCTAGCATAACTGCACAGAGGGCAAAGGTAGGCTACATAGAATGAGATACCTGCAGGACAAAGTTTTAGAGGCCTTAGAGTTAAGCCACTGCAAGATCAGTACTTGTGTAATTCTGAGAATATGCCTTCCCTAAATTCTGTAGCATGGGGATCTTTATCTGTCTCAGCCTAGCCCACATCACTAGAGCTAGTAAAGATTGGGTATAGAAGTTAATATTAGAGACTGAACTTCAGAAAAGACTGGGTTCCCAGCTATGCCAAGAATCCTGCACAAGTAGCTCTGGATCCACTAGGGAAGAAAAAAGTCTTTAAGAATTGGAATGAGGACATCTGATGAGATAGAATTAAGAAGATTTTGAATTCCTTGATACCCAAAGTCCTTGTAGTTTATAGAAGTTCAAACCTCTGATTGAATTCATGGTGGAATTATTCTTACCTTGAAGAATTTGCTGAGGCCTCCAATAAGACACATGTCTTATAAAAGCCTTGCTATTTCAAGCTCTGCCTCTACCAAATCCCCTATCCACCAAATGCATAGTCAAGACCAAATTATCAGCAGAAGCATCTTGAGGAAATCCCAGGCCTATTAAGTGGGCAAAAAACCATAGAACCTGCATAAGATGCAAACAAATGGCAGGAAAGAATACTGGGGTTACAGAAATACAAGTCTGAGTGTATGGAGGTTTGTAAAAATGATGCCATTCATCCTTGACCTTGGATTTCAAGCCTGGATGGGACCCTGAGTGAATGGGCTGGGAGAGTTTTTGGAAGCTCAAACATGATGATGGAATGAAGTAGAAATGCCAGAACTACTTAAAGGATACTCAGAAAAGAATCTTGCTTAAGTGGTCTAATATAAGTCCCAAGGCTGCTATTCATTCTATAAGTATTGGTCACATTCCTCAGCAGAACCTAGTGGAATACTATTTTTGCCATTGCCCTAATGAATGTGCTAGTGAAAGGACATTGACATTGCCAATAAGCTAGCCACTGTGAACTGGAACAGACAGTAGACATTGTAATACAATTGAACCCCCTGGCAGCAATGGGGATAATGAGATCCCAGAATAGCAGAGATCAAGAATCTTTGGAACAAAATTTGCATAGTGAGGAAAATGGACAGGCTGGTCAGAAGGCTGCCAGGGAAGCCTGACCCCATAGTAACCTTTGAAGAAGAATCATGAAATATGCTTTTCCTAGGCGAAAGATAAGACTGCCCCAAAGGATGCTCCTTAATAATTTAATTTTATTTGTAAAGACACTTTTGCCTGCATGTATGTCTGTGCCCAATGCCTGCAGAAGCCATAAGATAGCATCAGATCCACTAAAACTGGAATTATAGAAGGTTGTGAGCCAGCAAAGTGAATGCCATGTATTGAACTTGAATCCTCTGCAAGGGTAGCCAGTGCTTATAATACTGATCTCTCAAGCTCTGTGAATGTGCCTTAATATAAACAATCAACAAAGCTTAAGGAAAACCTGGTATCATCTGTGCTCATGGATAGCTGAAGCCTTTTGTTCTCTTCATAGTCATTTTACCCTAAGCCCTGAGTTGGGTTTGTTACCCAAATTGATAGCCTTTTCCTCAAGGTTAAACAGCAGTTTCTTTGTATTAGAGCCATACACATATGCCCGGATGAATCATCTCATGAATAGATGGCTCCTATCTGCCAACTGCTGGAATATTCCCCAGCTTGCCTTGCTGATACCAAGGTCTTTCATAGCCTTCCCAAACCATTGAAACCAGTTGCAATTCTTCAATAGATTAGAAGGACATTGACTTATTTGATGTTTTCCATATGCCTTTTGAGAGGTATAGTCAATATAAGGTGAGGTCCATGACTACACAGTGTGAATTCAATGAAGTATTTAGGTAGCAATTTTAGCAAGGTTCCTTTTAGTGGCTTTCAATCTGGTTCTTGTGACATCTGATTTCTGATGTTTAACTCGCACCTTTTTTTATAAAGATATAGTCCCCTTCATTGGGAAAGAGGTAGTAATGGTTGAGGCAGAAATGTGTACAGTCAGCAATTGAAAAACTGTCATCTGAGAGGACTTAGACAGTCCAAAATTTAGGGTCATTCCCTGTGTTTTTCTTACCAGAAAGTGAGTTGAACTTCCTGATAACCACACCTCCAAGAGTCCCATTCCTGCTGGCAGGCAGGTCTGCAGGACCTGATTCAGCACATTTGTGTTCAGGACCAGATTGAGAGGATCCTTTTGAAATGAGGACTAGAGGGGACTTCCAAATGCCTTGAAGCTGCTTGGACTCCTAAGCTAATTATACCACCCTACCAAGCATGTAAAAGAGGAACTAAGTTCATGCAAAAAGAGTGGGATTCCCCTCTGGCTTGTGGTGGATTTCTTCACCCTTTATTCTGAACACATCCTTTCTTCCTCAGTTCTTCTCTTGCCTTAATCCTGTTGGCCCTTTCCCTCTTTTAAAAATAAGAAATGCAAATGGTTAGGTTGTTCACCAACCATCCTGATGTATACACCATCTACAAATCACTCCTCTTTGGTGTACTGGAAAAGCAGCTAAGGCTTAGGATAAGGCATCCTGGGAGTTCTACTGAGAGAGCTCTACAGCTCTGTAGAACTTCTTAGAGACAAATTGCTTTAGAGAGTTTCTGTGGCCCATGAATGAGTTGAAGTATCACAGAATGTTTTATTTCCTTAAGGACAGTTAAAACCAAGTGAAAAAATGTAAATGTAGAAGACTGATCTTAAGAGGGCTCAAGGGGGCTTACCTGGAGAAATCTAAGTAGCTTCTGTAACTCAGCAAGCATATTTCCCTATGCAAGCCTTTCTCTTTCATAGTACAAGCCTGTTAGTGTTTGGATGTTCCTATATTGTCCTGGGTGACCTCTAGAGCAAATGGATGTATGGTCAAACAGACATATTCCCAACTCATTTCTAGGACATCATACATACCCCAATTTTCTGAGCACAACTGACCAAGAGAAATTGAGTCAAAGCTTTTGTACCCTTCCTTTACATTTTTTCCCACTCACATGAGTCAAATCTTTGGAGCAGAATTCCTTATGCTCGCAAAAGACTACTTTGTGAGATGTGTGGGGTTTGAGCAAATCAATTCCATGCATACTAGACGAGTTTCCAAGTGTTCCTACCTAGTTTATCACCTCTGAAAATATTGCAAAGAAGCATTATGAGAAAGTGGTGGAAAAAGAGAGAGACACACAGCGAGAGACAGAGGTGGGGCTTTTTATTGGGGGTGGACAATTTGCAGAAGTCAGTTCTCTTCCAGAGTTGAAACTAATGTCAGCAGATTAGCAAGCTTGGTGGCAAGCACCTTAACCTAAAGAGCCACTTCAATAGTGAAGAAATGTTCTTATAAGAAAAGTTTCCCGGCTGACATTGGGCTGATATGAACAGACTAGTCCTGCATTCTCAGTCTTGGCTCCCATGTCATTGTCCCCTATCCCTATACCAGTCACTTGCTACAACAGGGCATCTAGCTGAGATGAGAGTCATCCCTTTGGTCTATTGCAGAAACATCTGTCCTTCCATTTTTGAATAATCACTAATTCTGCTCTCTATTGTCATTACGAAAGTTCATCTTCACAGAAATTGATCTTCATGATCTTATTTATTCTTGTTGAAATAATCTCTTCATTTAATGAACAATAATAAATCCTTGTTTATTAAAAAAAAAACAAGCAAACCGAAAAAGAACTTCTAGTAATGGAGGATATGTGAATTGGACATCTTCTGTAACCAAGCAAGGCTTCTGGTGGTGGGAATGGGACACCAACATGTCCACAAAACCTTCTACCTACTATAATCTGCCCTGCCTGCAAGATGTGCTGGGCAATGGTGGCTCAGAGCTTTTGGGAATAACCAAGCATTGACAGGTCTAACTTGAGGCTATGCCATAATAAGAAACCCATGCCCAACACAGTCAGAATGGCCCAGAACCAGAAGCTGGATATTCCAGAGACCTAGGGTAGCACCAAACACAACTGGCAAAAAAGTCACTGCAGTGATTCCTAATAATATTTTCCTATACTCATAGATCTGTGCCTAGCCCAGTCATCATCAGAGAGGCTTTCTCTGGCAGCAGATGCAGAGACCCACACCCAAAGATTAGGTGAGGTTCAGGAAAGCTCACAGAAGAGAGGATGGAAGGATTATAGAAGCCAGAGGGGTTGAGGATACCACAAGAACGTGGTCTACAGAATCAACTAAGCAAAGCTCATAGGGGCTCACAGAGACGGAAATCTCATTCAGAGAGCCTGTATGGGTCTAAGCTAGGTCTTTTACAAATTGTTATGGTTGTTTAGCTTGGAGTTTTTATGGGACTTTTAACAGTAAGAGTGGAGGTGTCTCTGACTTTTCTACCTGCACTTGGGTTTCTTTTCCTCCTACTGGGTTGCCTCATGCATCCTTGATACGAGGGTTTGTGTCTAGTCTTATTGCATATTGCTACATTATGTTCAGTTGATATCCCTGGGAGGCTGTTCTTCTCTGAAGGGAAATGGAGGAACAGTGGATCTGGGGGCAGAGGGCAGGTGGAAAAGGGTCTATAAGGAGTGGAGGGAGGGGAAACTGTGATCAGGACGTATTGTATATGAGAAGAATAAATACAGAGGTGCAAATAAAGGAATGAGCTTTCCCAGTTACCCAGCTGGAATTTCAAGCTGAGAGATATTTCGTTATAAACCAGGGTTATGTTCCATGATATCTTACCAGATCTAGATGACTGGATGGTCCAGAATGTTTACCTTTCTAAAAAGTTTGTTAAAAGAGAGATAATTTTAAATTTATGAAAGTTGTTGGTTGGTCATTTCCCAAACTGCATTTTTTGCATTTTGTAGATTTTATGATTTCCGTGGTAACACCCAGTCTGTCCTTATCAGAGAGGACCCTGTGGTGGAAGAGCCTATGGTGAGGTACCCTGTGGTAGAGGAGCCTGTGCTGGAGAATTCTGTGCTGGAGGACGATGTGCTGGAGGAAACGCCACCATTTCTGTTGTTGAGGCTAATGTGGTTCTTCCCTTCCGTGTACTTCTGTCCATACACCATCTTCATTGTGACATGTGTAGAAACTTCTAGACATTGAACGTGACTTTCAATACTTTATGACCAAGTGACAGGAGAAAATGTGAATCGCAGTATAAGACAAGGCTAGACTGAGATCCTGTTGCCGGTCTTGGCAATCACCCAAGATCCCTGTTGCCCAGAGCTGTGTAGAGCCACTCTATAGCAACCTCTGCTGTGCTCATTGTTGTGCTCAGTGCTACCCAGCAGACACCTGTGCTCTTCCTACACACCAGGTGTCTCCAATACCACATGGCAGCATTTTTCTCTTTTCCCCCAGTTTTAGCAATGAGCCCCCAAAAGCTGAATTCACATCACAAAGTTATTCCCCACAACTTTTTCACAAAGTTTTACTATTTTCTGATACGGAAAAGATTCTACCTGACCTGAAGAGGACCAGATATTCTCCAAGGATGAAGCTTCTCAGCACACTAGAGGACGGAATGAAATAGGACATGTAGACTTAAGTGTGCGATGGCTGTGTTCTGTCAATAGCCTGGGAGAGCAGAGGGAAATAGTCTGAATGTACAGAAACAGATGGGAAGGTTCTGGAAGTTTGCCAAGATCTTGTTCTTGTCACTTTTTGAGGCCCAGCAGCTTTAACCTCCCTCCTCTGTTCTAAAAAAAAAGAAAAAGAAGGAAGGAAGGAAGGAAGGAAGGAAGGAAGGAAGGAAGGAAGGAAGGAAGGAAGGAAGGAAGGAAGGGAGAGAGAGAGAGAGAGAGAAAGGGAGGGAGGGAGGGAGGGAGGGAGGAAGAAAATTTACTTAAGGTTAGTCTGCTTGACACTAAGGAGCCATAACTCATGGAACCGGCTAAGTTTAGGCATAATCTTCCTCTTCATCTTTGATTTCTCATTCTCTTCCATTCCTGTCATCTTGCCAACATCTGGAGTTGAAACCTTGCATGAAGCGGATGTTTGCTCATTTGCCCATCCCAGTTTCCTTCCTGCCCTGCTTGCTTCCCCACCCTTTAAGACACAGCTTTGTCTAAAAATATTGCTCTGGTCACCATTTCTACTACCGGAGCAACTCCTTCCTTTTCTATAAACAAAATTTCCTCCATATTTCATAACAAAATGAACTTGATCTAAATTTTCTTCCTTTGTTTGAACCAGAATGTGTTAATTTCTGGATTGCTCACTTAAGAAGAACCTGTCCATTCTTCTAGAAGCCCTCAAGATTTGGGGTGGAGCTAAGTGGTCAATGCCAGAGTTCTTCCATATTGGCTGGCAGGCCATGGACCTTCACCATTCTGAAATGTTTTCTTATGTGCTTGTTACATGTGCCGTCATTGCTATAAATTTAAAACTACCTCATTAGACTAGTGGCTCGTGCCTTTAATCTCAGCGCTCAGGAAGCAGAAGCAGGCAGATCTCTGAGTTCTAGGACAGTCTAGTCTGTTGAGTGAATTCCAGGATGATCAGGGCTACACTGAGAAACCCTGACTCAGAAAATAAATAAATAAATAAATAAATAAATAAATAAATAAATAAATAAGCCTCCTCCCCCAAACTCCTAAACACATTGAGTACTAGGGAACCCTAATTTGATCATGGCCATTGACTCCTGTCATCCTAAATATGCTCAGCTTCTCATTGTCTTGTCTTCTAGTCTGTTTGGGATTATTTTTTACTTTCTATTCCCTGTGGCTTACATATTTGTGTCAAGATTTTCAATCATTTTTGAGGTAAATACTCTCTTCCCTCACAGTTTCACAGTAGAAGCCAATCATGTCAGATATGCAGTTTTCCTACTTCTCTGCAAGCTAGCTTAAGGTCAACAAGAAGATATAAAGAAAATTATGGGAAATGTCTCCTTAACTGATATAGAAAGGGCAATGAAGAGACTTTATTTTGCCCACTAGTGGATGTCCTTGTGTGAGGAGTAGTTCTCCAAACTCCTGAGATTCTCCTTTAGCTCTGTTTGATACAAGATGTTTGAGGATGACAGAGGGATAGGCAGTGTTCAGCCACTAGACAGCACTGCAGCCACCACCTCGGGTTTCTTCTTTCCTGAGGAAGGTACACTCTAAATGTCAATATCTCAATTCGAACTGGAAACAACTTGATACATAACACAATATAACAACCTTAATTAGAAATTAAAGGGAGAAATGTGACCTCTTGCCCTGAGTTTGCGGTAGCGAGAAAGTAACTGTGAAACTAACAGTGCATCACCATATTGGATGGAGGTGAGCTTGACTGCTGAGTTCTAGGTGACGGTGTTGCTGGTTGGTGTTATATTCCCAAAGCCTACTTTCATGAAAGAATGTGGTAGAAGAAAGAATGGCAGAGAGTGTGAGCTCAGTTCTTATGTGTCCAAATGCAGAGGAGAGTGCAAAAACTTTAGAAAGGTCATCAATTTTATGAATTATTTGTAAGGTGAAATGTATAGTTATAGTTAATTAGGAAGTTAGATCTCTGGGTTGTTATTTTTTTTGTTTTGTTTTTGCTTCTTTATGGAAAGCAGGTATTTGTGAGTTAATATCAGTTTGTGTGTGTGAGTGTGTGTGAGAGAGAGAGAGAGAGAGAGAGAGAGAGAGAGAGAGAGAGAGAGAGAGAGAGGCAGAAACTCAGAATAACCCTTAGTAACCAATTTCCACAGAATGAATGTCTGTTTTTCTAGATGGGAAAATTTTTTCAATTAGCAACTAGCATGTATCATGAGCTTACTTTACATACATGTTACAAGCATTAGCATTTCCAGTAAAACTGAATTAAATGAAAACATCACATATTTGTGATAACTTCTATAAAACAGAAAGCTAAATCAAATTAATCCCCTATAGTGTTGGAATTCAATAGTTTAGCCAAATTACATACCAATGGTTTCAGCATTGAGGACATCTGGCTGCTGTCAGCATTTAATGCTATTTGAATTCATTACACTAATGTGGTTAGATAATTCTTATTTTCTTTTGTTTACTTATTCATATCAAACACTGAAACACTATCTATATCTAAATCTTAGGAAGAAAAACTGCTCGAGGAAAAGAGGTATAAGTTTATTATTACTCTATGGACATTGACGATGGCACATATGTGTGCCAAAGGATGAAGAGGACAGAAGTTGGTGTTGTATGTCACATGTCTTCCTCAATTGCTTCTTTGCCCCACCCCCTTTTTTTGAGATGAGGTCTCTCATTGAACCTAGAACTCACTGATTGTGCTGTGACCTGGACAGCAAACCCCATGGATCTTTCTGTATCATCTTCTCCAAGACTGAAATTACAGGCATGAACCAAAGTTTTTTAAAATATAATTCAAACACAAATCTTTGTGCTTGTGCAGCAAGTATTTTAATGACTGAGCCATAGCCCATGTTCAAAGACCTAAGCTATCAAACTATGTAATATTCACATAGAGAGTTGGAATCACAAAACTCTGGCTGAGCAACAGCTCTCCTCAATGCTCTGTAAACACCACCTGCTTATTATAGATGTAGCATATATCTGGGTTCAGCCTACAGGGTCATGGGTTTCAGACATGGTACATTTGCATTGGCAGCAGCAACAACTGCATCAAGAGCCACAGAATCCTTCAGTCGTACACATTATAATATGAACGTTGAGATGCTAAGCTCTTGAAGTGGTCATTTCCAAGACTGACTAGCAAGATTTATGGGCAGAGCAGTGCAGAGAGCGAGCATATCTTCCTCTTTCCTGTCTGTCTGCAAACTGCTAGGTACAAAGGTAATTAGAAAACATCTGTTGATGGGCGACATACAGACACGGGAGGTGTTGCATTGAGGTCTGTCTTTGGTCTAGATAGAACACTCAACTTCAGAGGTGTCTATTGATCTATTGGCCCCAGGATTCTATCACCCTCCACTTTTATGTGGATGGTACCTACGGATGCTTGCTGTACCAAAATGGAAACAGCTCTTCTTGTTACATATAACATGCGCTCAACAAAAGGAAGAAATATTGCATCCTTTCTCTCATTTGCACAATCTAGCTTTTAATATTTATAGGACAAGAAATCACAAGAGGGACCACTTAAAAGACAGGAAGGAGCCCTGTCAGAGCTGAGCAAGAGAGACTGAGAATGTGAGCCAAGGACAGTGATACATACAGAAGCATGGCAATGTCATAATGAAGCTTAGTATTTAGCTGACATCCTTATTCTAACTAAAACATAGAAATACAAAGTTATGCCTCCCCCCCATCCAAATTCAAGTCTCTTCCAGGGTATCCCTAAAATTAAAGGCTTCTGCTCTTGGGGTTCAGGAAATGAAAATCCTTCCAACAGTCTCTAAGTGAAGGACATTATTACATGTCTAAAAGGAATTTTGTGCCTGCCTTCTGTACGTTGGCACATGAGTTCTGAGTTTTAAAATATCTAAACAGAGCAAGGTCTTAGACTGTTATTTCCTCCCTGTCCTCTGTGTGAAGAGCTGGCAACTAAAGGAGAGAATAATTCTATTGACTTCAACCTGCAGGCAACAACCAGAAGTGTAAATGGCTTAGCGCAAGGGGCAACACTTCTGTGATGTGTGATTAGAAGTCACAGTGCCAGGGCAGCATGAGTGAAGGAAAGGAAAATGAATCCCGGGACAGGGAAGCAAGCACAAGGTGACACATCACCCAGCAGCCACTTCATAAGCCCCAGAGGCTGCTGCTTTGACAGAGGGATGGACGCCTCTGTCAAAGCCATCTGAATGGCACCACAAGGCCTTGGAGGAGCAGAAAGGGCATGGAGCTTTCATTTCTTCTTCCCCTGTCTCCTGTCACCTGACCCATCTTTGTACTACAGAATAGTAACACATGCTTCCAGTTGATGTCAATTACAACTCCAGGCACCAGCCAAGTGAGCTGAAGCCTCCCATGTCTGGTTGTGTCGGACTTTGACCTTGGGGCTGTTATGGCTGTTGCCCTAATGTCTACCTAGAAGCTGGGCCCCAGGTGAGAATGAGACAACAGTGCCATTTATATCAAGACTGCAATGGCGACCATCTGTGGGAAGTCACACCTGGGAAGATGTTCAGCTGAGACTGAGAAATTGTCATTCGATCGAAGGGAGAGTTCACACAGGAATCTTGTGTCTGTAAAACACAGCAACTCACTGTCTGTGTGCATCTAGGCATTTTCCAGTTATTTTAAAAATATACATGGATGAACGACTCAGACAAATTGGGAGCCTGACTCAGTCCTATCTTTGCAGCATCCTCCTTCAAAAGCCACACCGTTTCACTTACTTTATCAAGAGTTTCTTTTACTGATATTTTTTTCAATAATAGGAATACTTAGGTCGCTGTTGGATTTAAGAAAAGTTCCAAAGCAGAATGAGTACTAGTCATGGCAATTACTGGTCAAGAGACTGTCTCCCCAGTTGGTGGCCCATGAGTCATCTTTGCTCTGTTGGATGCTTCATAACAATGCTGTCATGTAACTTAGTAACAGAGTTAGAAAATCCCCAAATGTTGTGATACATCAGAATTATAAGGCTTTCCCCATCTACATACTAGATTTTATTGATTATAGACAAAGCAAATGAGCTTTTTATGGATCAAGGATTTCAATCTTATATCTGTTTAAAGTGTTGCTTTTACCTCAAAGAGAGAATACTTGTAAAAATAACCCTTCAGAATACAGCAACATGCAAGTTAGAATTTTGTTAAGAAAGCCCCTTTTCTACTATCTTATTTTGCTTTTGTGCACACCATATTTCAGCATCTGGATTCTAATATAACAGTGCCTAGCACCTCACATCATTAAATAGTGAAGAGGAAGCATACATGATCAAATGCCAATACCCATGAGGCTATTTTTGTTGGCCCTTTGAGAAGTGTATAGCACATTGCTTCCAACTTCCTGCCTGCCTACTGCTCCATCCAGTTCCTGCCTCCTCTAGACACTTCAAGACAAATTATCAGATCAATTCTTTTTCATGCATGAAAGCACAGCATCTGGCACGAGTGTTGCCTTAGCTCTACTCTCCAGGACATTCCTGGCTTGAAACTGATTGATTACTCAGGCAGAGGATGGTCAGCAGGCCCAGAGACTATAGGAGCGGGGGTAGGCAGGGGATATCTGAAAAATGAGTATCGGACAGCTCCAAGCCTAGAGGCTCAAGCTAAGAGGGATTAACTTTGGTGATAGATGGTTTCCTAGGGAGAAACCCCACAGCTGCACCAACTCCACCCCAAGCAGAGACCCCCCCAGCTCCATCAACTCCACCCTACAAAAGAGCTCCCCACTTCATTAACTCCATCCCACAGAGAGAACCCCCGCAGCTCTACCAACTCTACCCCTTCAGACAGGCAGCCTTCCTGATTGATAGTGTCACGTCACAGACGCTTTTTTTTTTCCCTCTTCAAACTTGAGGTATCTACCCAATAAGGGCTACTGATAGTGTCTGGTAGTGTTACTGAGATTCTAATCTCAGGTTCTTGTGAAGTTACACACACCAAAGAGAGCCTGAACAATGTAAATGTTCCTGGATGAAGCAGGGCAAAACAGAGATCCAGAAAGGTCCATGCATGGTGAACAGTAGGGTGAGATTGCAGAGTCACTCTGGGAGATGTTGGAGAAGTAACTAGGGCCTGTTTACCTTTAGTGCCTTGCTTAGAATCATTCTGGGCAACATAACTTATGAAGCTGGGCACAGGGAATAAGACAAGCTGGGCCAGTAGTCTTGCTTGCCTCGCTGTGAGTTTGTTTTAATGTCTTTACCAATCATAACTATCTTACCTCAAAGACAGTCATACAACGTGTGTTGTCACCATAATGTATTAGTGAGGTATGTAATGCAAGTCTTTAACATTTACCCTTGCTTGGATAGTAACTTGAATGGTAATTTTCAATGGGGTGATGTTCTTCCTTTGTTTCAGACATGTCCTGGGGAAATGAGAAAGTATAATAATACATGCCCTGGTCAGCACATAAACCTCCACTTTCCCACACTTGCTTATGGGGTGGCAGCTAAACTCTGGCCCTGTCCCATGCTGCACCAGATCTTCCAGGTCTAAGCTCTGTGGTCTTCAGAACATTACTTCCTATCACTCCCTCATTTGTCCATTTTTGCTGTTGTTGCCAACTTCTATCCTCCCAGCTGTGCATTTCCTGCCTTTAAAAAAAAATGTTTCTTCTAGTCTCTATTTTGGAATGTTCCACTTAATTATACCCTGGCACAGTGTTATCTTTTTTTTTCAGTAGGAGTCTCCAAGCACGTTTTCCTCTGCTGTGTCACCCTGGCTCACATGAACCCATCCTTCTAGGACATATTCACAGGAATACTTGCCCTAGTAACTTCCTTAGACCTGAGCTATCTTATTTTCTCTGAATCACACAGCCTGGTCCACAGAGGAATCCCTTAGTTTTCCAATAAGGAGAGACACACAACCTGTGCTGCCCCAACACTGGCTTCTCTACATTGTTTTCCTTTGCCTCATTAGCAAAGGAACTAAGCCATAAGCGCCAGGGTTTACTTAACCAGGGTCCATGGATGTGGTCCGTGGGTTTGAATCAGTCCAGTTGGAGGGATCTCAGCAAGGCTGAGACTGAGAAGTTTATTTCAAGCAATTAGACTTTTTATAAACTTATTAAAACAGAATACAATGACAGTTGGCAGGATATAATGGTGGTTACAAGCCAAATGGGGTATACAAGATTAATGTGAACACTGGTTATTTAGCCAAGTCTATGCTTTCTGAACTCTAAGGGAGACAGAGAGACACACAGGTGGCCTGTATGCTTCACCATCTGAGGGAGTGCCTCAGGTTTTTAGAAGCTGAAAGGCACACAAAATGCCCTAGGGGCTTCAGGCTCAAACCTTGAAAACACCATGATACATGCCTCTCAAGGCAGCGAGACCAGGCCAACTCCATGATTCCCTGCTGCACAGTTCCCTCTTTTCTTCTGTTTTCTTTTCCTGGAAAGACAGAAAACATGAGGAGTTGGTTCCTATGAGCTGTCTGAATGTTCATGTGTTTTGTAGAAATCTCTCCCAAATTGAAACAGTCTCTCTTGGAGGAGACTCACTAAAACCCTGTAAGTAGGATTCATAGGGCCCAGGATGTGAACAACTCACACATCTCAAAAGTCCTGAAATTTGCAAGAATCAAAAGTACCCCCCCAACCATTATTTAAGTACAAGGACTATTAGGAAAAAGTGACTCTAACCTGTCAAGTTGCCTGAAACCTCTTTAGTGATGTTCTTGTCCTGTAGTCAACCTCGATAAGCTAGTTGATTTACCAAGTTAGAGTCTTTTGGAATTGTTTCTTTGGTTTGTCATGATGACCCTATCTGTGGTGAATAGACATTGGTTTGCATCTCCCTGGGAAAAGTTCTCAATGTCGTGCTCATCCAAGTCATGGGTTCCACTTGGGCTTCTCTGCTTTGTGAGATCATTTGTAACAGGTAACCAACTGTGATTGTCCATGCCCACAGTGTGGTTACAGAGAGCTGTGTCTGCTTTGTGTTCACACTTACAGGTAGGCCATTTGTTTGGATTCTATTCCACATCTTACTTTCCACTGCTTTCCCTTAGCGGGAAGTAAACACGTCTATCTGATGGGAAGAGAAAAATGCTTTCATTTAAAAACAAATTTGTCCAAAAATATTATGTGATACCCAAAGTAATGTTTAATTCTTTTTCAAGTATACCAGACTTATCAACTCAATGAATAAAAAGTGTTGGCAGTGTGCAGCATGGTTATCTGCCTTCCTTGTTTGGGAACAGTTTTTGCACCACTCTGGGCTGTTTTCATACTTTAACCAAGATGATGCAAATTTAACATTTTCATATCTGTTTTCTTTTTCTGATTTGTAAAACTGTAATAATAGAGTTTAGTTTGTTTCGTTGTTGTTTTTTAAAGAAGGAGTCTCTCAAAGTTCATTGAATTACAGCTCCTTTTCCATATGTTTAGGAGGGCTCCTTTCTGGCTGAAGAGATTACAGTGAATTATTTAAAGGAGTGGCAGCTTAACACTTGTCAGGCAGATTTCTGTCCTAGAATTACAGTTGTTTTTAAACCACAACTTTGTAAAAAGAAAAGCTGTAACCAAACACTAACAAAAGTATATCAACCTAATGAAAGCTGTACATTCAGTAATGCAGTCTTGAAATTGAGTTTTCATCTTCCATGTAAACAACTGGCATAGAGTTGCTACCTGTAACCCTCATGCTGAAGAGGCAGAGACAGAGAGATCCCTGAGACTTTTCCCTCAGCTTTCTAGGCAAAATGGTGATCTCCAGGTTCTGAGATACCTTGTCTCAAAAACTAAAGTTAAGAAGCAACTGAGGAAGACACCTAATATTGACCCATGGCCAACACATGCTTGTGTACATGTGTTCCCCCACACAGGAACATGTACACACAAAATTCCTCTGGTGCTCTATTAACAAAGGTAAAATTGGTAGAAAAACTTTATCTAATGTTCACATGTCAAGTGCTAGAATTCTATTTTTAAAATCTTAATATACCCTAAGCAGAAAGAAACAGAAAAAAATAATATTTTGAAATGAATGATTGAAAATAATTATGCGAATATATAACAATGCAAGGCTCATTTACCTTAAGATAATAGTGTCAGTTTCTATGAAGAAAATATAAGGAAAGGAAGACTATAAGATCTTTGCCCAGAGCTCATTCCCACTCTGCATGAATCTTCAAGTCTTTGGGGACATCTCAGAGAATGGCCTGCCACATTAAATCATTCTGCGACTTAGCAAGTAGGATTTATCATTACAGCTTTCAGACTTTCCAGTTTGAGATGTCTCACTTCATGTAACAAATTCATTTTAGGAAAACTGCCTGTCCAACAAATTCCACCATCTTTCCTATAATGAATGACCCCACAATCAGCGGTCTTCCCGCAAAGGGAGGAAGGTGGAGAAAGCTTCTAAAGTTCACCCAAATCCTTTAAGTAATGAACGGAGAGGTGAGAGCTGTGGCAGAGGGGCCTCTGGTAGTCCTGCTTAACCTTTCCTCTTGGTCTCTCCCTAAAACCAGGACCTAGAGCTCCCACTCCCTCCCTGTGCCCCTTCTACAGCAGTTATTGTCTGTGCTTGTGTGTTCTCAAGCCTGAGAATCACTTTGGGTAGGCTCTATGGTGGGAACTTGATGTTCTTTTCTAGTCTGTCCACTCCATCATATTTGAAACCTTCCTTCCTTAGCCTCAGTTACTTCAGAGCCTCCTGATTAATCTGAATACTGCTGACAACAACCCAACAGGCACAAAGGCTCTTCATGATGATCAGTCACTATGTCCCAGCAATCCCTTGCTTTCCTATAGCTGCACAAAAGGCCCTGTAGGTCAAATGGGTCAATCATATGGCTTATTCCTCCTCAGCCTAGTCTTTCTCAGTTTGACCCATGGACAACCCACCTCACCCTCTGAGGATTAGGTGTGATCCCAACAGAAACGAGTAGAAATTGGTTTAAGGAGAACTGAATAAAAGTATTGCTAGACGATGGCCAGGCCAGGATGGAGAGGCCACAAGGATGCAGTGATGTTCTGTTGGGAATTGGTGCTGGAGGAGGAAGAACATGTAGTTGGTGTTAGCATGCAGAAACAGTGAGCGCTACAGAGAGAGTCACCTGGGCTTGGATACTAATGGAAGCTACCAGTCAGCAGTCTTGCAAGGGAAGATGGGAACCCAACTCTTCCCCAACCAGGCATTCTTTTTCTTTTTTTTTTTTTACTATGGTATTATTTATTCAAGAGCTTACATATATATATACATACATCAATTCCTATGTTAACAAAAACCATAAATGCCTAAACCACAGATTTAATTTAATGGCTCCTGTCTATATCTTCCGAGAATGCTGCTATCAGGCATAAGAAAATGCTAGGGTAGGCTCTAACATTACTGTTTTTATGACTTTGAGATTTTATCTTTTTTTTATATTCTTTTTTTTTTAATTAACTTGAGTATTTCTTATATACATTTCGAGTGTTATTCCCTTTCCCAGTTTCCGGGCAAACATCCCCCTAGTCCCTCCCCCTCCCCTTCCTTATGGGTGTTCCCCTCCCAATCCTCCCCCCATTGCCACCCTCCCCCCAACAATCATGTTCACTAGGGGTTCAGTCTTAGCAGGACCAAGGGCTTCCCCTTCCACTGGTGATCTTACTAGAATATTCATTGTTACCTATGAGGTCAGAGTCCAGGGTCAGTCCATGTATAGTCTTTAGGTAGTGGCTTAGTCCCTGGAAGCTCTGGTTGCTTGGCATTGTTGTTCATAAGGGGTCTCAAGCTCCTTCAAGCTCTTCAAGTTCTTTCTCTGATTCCTTCAACAGGGGTCCCGTTCTCAGTTCAGTGGTTTGCTACTGGCATACGCCTCTGTGTTTGCTGTATTCTGGCTGTGTCTCTCAGGAGCGATCTACATCCGGCTCCTGTCGGCCTGCATTTCTTTGCTTCATCCATCTTGTCTAATTGGATGGCTGTATATGTATGGGCCACATGTGGGGCAGGCTCTGAATGGATGTTCCTTCTGTGTCTGTTTTAATCTTTGCCTCTCTATTCCCTGCCAAGCCAATCAGGCATTCTTTAGGTCTATAACTGCTCTTCATCAGCTGAACCACACTGGAACCCAGAGGTTAGGGAGCTCTCTGAAGCCCAGCAAGAATAGAAAAAGAGTCAGTGTGGCTCAAGAAGGTAAATAGAAAATACCCAGCCTGCCTGATACCAGAAGATACCAGAAGGCTGAGACTTACCCTGCCTGCCAGTAGTTCCTGTTTGCTAAGTGACTCATTGTCTCTGCTACATGCAAACTGTGCCATACTAAACTAGAAACTGCCACACACAAGCCATGACCTCCTATCCAAATGCAGTGTTGTAACAAGTTTTTACTAATAAAGTGTCAGTGGAAATGAGTGTGCTACTTCTAGTTACTAGGTCTATGTAATGAGTGTGCATTTTAACATTCTCTCTTTCCTGTTCATCTGAGTATGAGACCTCAGGCCTATACCACAGTAAACTCTTACAGGAAAATATTGATTGTCTTGGGGCAACATGTCAAGGAAACATCCCACCCACTAAAGAGCTGCACACCAGCAAGAAATAAACTCTGAGAGCTGGCTATGTGGCTTAGGGGTGAAAGCACTTACTGCCAAGCCCAATGACCTGATTATGATCTCTGGAGCCCATAATCTACAGAACCATATGTGCATACATGCGCACACATGCAGACACACACACACACACACACAAATAGTTTCTTTTAGAAAGTTATTGGTAATGTAGGGACATTATTGCATGGATCACTTGCTCTCTTTAAAGTAGACTTTAAAGCTACAGCCTAGAAATACACTTTGACTAGGCCTGGCTTTCTAGTTTTTACCACTTCCCAGTAATGCTATCAAATCACAAATCTGTCTATGCATCAATCCATTGATTAAGTCATCACTTAACATGACACCATCACTTCCTCAAAACCCATGTCTAAACAAGTCAGGCTTAGTGGCTCAGGCCATTAATCGCAGCACTCAGGAGGCAGAGACAGGTGGATCCCTGAGCTCTACAGAGAAATTCTTAGGACAGCCAAGACTACAAAGACAAACCCTGTCAAAAGAAAGAAGAAAAGAGAGAAGGAGCAAAAGGTTTAAAAACTCTGCCTCAAAGAGCACAGCAGAGAGGTGGTCACTTCACGTGAGCTATGGGCTGGCCATTTGGCAGGATGTGAAGTGGGAATTCAGCATTGTATGCATAAACAACTACCCAGAAGAGCATCTACTCAGCAGAAGATGGTGTCTTGCATTGCTCCAGGGTCCTCCCCACAACCCAAATGAGATACTGCCAGCCAAACACCTGGCTCCTGCCAGTTACCCAAGGGCCACCCAAGCTTCTTCCCGCCTTTTACCTTCACTTTTACCTTGCATTGGGGTCTGGTCTTGGAAAAACCAAAAGCAGCCTGGTGAGTGGAGGAGGAACAGAACCCTGAGTGCTGAGAGTGGAAATGGAGACACTGCTCACGCCTCTGAAGCAGAGTGAAGCTGGAGCCCCAGACTTCAACTTCAGATGAGATCAGGATTTGAACAGATAAAATATTGAAACAAGACTCTTTGCCTATAGACTAAGGATGGAACAGAGAATACTATTTACAACCTACCAGGAAAGTCACAAGACCTAACCTAAACTTCTTGCAAGAAGCAAGAATGACTTGTTCTTCCTTGGAGGGGAAAAAAAAGCAAAGAGTAAGAAAGTTATAACAATAATTCCAAAGCATATTTTCTGTCCACAGCTTTGAGACCCCTTCAACACTGCAGTGTCTCATGTGCTTGAATCCTCCTACAGACTTAGCTGCACTTGTGAGCTGGGAATGTCCTATCTAGGTTTATTTCTTAAGCAGTTCTTAGTGTGTTGGCTCATGATTAAAGTCTGAGCAAGCACATGTAACAAAAATATATTACAGTTTAGTAGATATTTTATCCTGTAGGTCTCAAATGAATCCATTTCCTACCTGACAAATTCTAAAGACAAACTCTAAACTGTAAACCAAGTACCTATGTCTACGTATATTAATGAAAGGAGGTAATTCATCAACAGGAATTGTAGAACTGTGCACACTGGTAAAAGTGAAACACTTCTCATTTATAGTACAGCTTTCTATATGTGGTCATCAATCTTTTTATCTTTTCCAGATGCAGTACTGATAGGATTTTAACTTTGAGCCCAACTTTATAAGATAAGCAATTAATTTTGGAACGTCCTTTAAAATTATTTCCCTCTGAGGTATAAGACAAGACCCATCAGGAGACCCTCAAGTTCCCTTCACGGCATGAGAATTTTAGGATTGGTATGTCTCTGAGGACTCTTTATCTCTAACTTTAGACTGAGGTAAAATGCTGTAAATATTAAGCAGGCCCATATACACACACACACACATTATTCTAAGTACCTCAGGGTCCCAGCTGTCTCCTTGTAAAAGGAGAGGGCTGAACCAGTTGATGAAGATCCCTGCGTCCAACATAATTTCTCTAATCATTTGTGACTGCTCTTGACCTGCTCTATTTATTCTGGGGAGTGGAAGGAGAAGATGTATGAACAAGTTGTCTCTGCTAATGAGGTGAGAGGTTGAACATGAAGACCTCACAGGCTCTCCGCTGCCTAAGGAACTTCCAGAGTTGATGTCCATCGTTCCTCTTGACACGAGGAAGCACTGATATGATTTTTTTTAAAGTAACTCTTAAGGAATGTGTGATTCTTTGCTTCTCTGAGTATCAAGACTTGAAACCCGTATAGGTGGTCACTAGAGTCATATGTTCTGAAGCTCATTGAAGACCCACTTCAGGTAATCAATGCAGGTGATCCTGGCTGCATATGTAGCCTGTTCAGAAGTCTAACCCCCTATCACATCCCCTTTGACCAAGATTAAAGCTCTACCAAGCTCTTAAGGGTGAGTCTGAATTTTCCAAATGCTTCAAAGACAAATGGGGAGACTCATCAGCCAACCTGCTCTTTCTTCATTATTGTCTCTTAATTTCATTAAATCACCTCTCTTTGGTGACTTAGTGCAGTATGGCCTGAAACAATGCTAGTGGCAAGATTTCTAGTTAACCTTGTTAGAACAAGAGCAAATAGACTCAGAACCTAAATTCCCATAATCCTGTCATCATCAGTTGCTTCCACTCATTTTACTAAGCCTTCCTGACAAAGTGCAACACATCAGAGAGTGGGGTAAATAAGAGAGAGAGGAAAAGACAGAGCCGTGGAACAGACAGACAGGCTTGACTTAAGGAGGTCCAAGACATATGTCCGAAGAAACCAAGACACAAAAGTGACATAGCTTATTCACAGAGAATTAATTAGTCTAGGAAACATTGTTCTTGCTGGGCCAGGAAGAGTTGGCACTCTCAAGCACTGATGGAACCCATGCAGCCAGAGCAAAGTGAGCAAGCTGGTTTCTTTCTGTAAACATCACAGGCAGCGGGATCTGTGGGGAAAGACTTCTAAGAGGTCTTCTAAGACCTCTCACTAGGCCCAGTCACCTTTCACACCTAAAAACAACTTGTGGTTGCTAATGAAAATATACACACAAAAATCATCCTACAAGGAGATGAGCAGCATCACTAGTCAGGAAAATGCAAGCTTAAACCACAGAACAGCAAAACAGCATTATGCACTTATTAGAAGGTACCAACTGCTGAAGAAGTTATGGAGAAATTGCATCATTCGTACATTGCAGGAGACAATGCAAAATCATGCAGATACTGTGAAAGTCAGGTTGGTGGTTTGTTTATTTTATGTGCATGGGTGTTTTGCTTGCATTTATGTCTATGTACCCCTTGCATACCTGGTGCTCATAGAGGCTAAAAGAGGTCATCATTAAATCGCCTGTGACTGAAGTTACAGATAGTTGTGAGAAGCCATGTGGTTGCTGGGAATCAAACCTGGGTCTTCTGGTAAAACAGAAAGTTTTCTGAACAACTTCTTCACCTCTCTAGCCCCTGATTAATTTTTTAAAGGATCATAAATCCTAGAAATTAATATATCCCCATTGGCCCAATAATGGTATGAATGCTATTGGGATAGTTAAACATTTTCTGACTTGATTTAAGGCCCACCACAAGACAGAACTCATGCCTGGCACTAATAACTGGGCCAGGATCCCATGGCTACACAGACCATGACCCTAGGAGAGAACCTATTACTATTCTGATAAATAGGCTTCATATTAAACTGCCCCCTAGGTACTCATATTTATATTCTTACATTGGTGCAAATCTTGTCCCTCATTGAAGAAGCATCTTTTTGCAGTAAATAGTAATCAGGACAGAGATTCACAACCCTCTAGTATCCAAGTAAGTGATACATATGTGTGGGACCATGTTTTTAGCTTTATTTATCAAACATCATCTGATAATCTTTATGAAAATAGTAATAACCTTTTATCTGGGAAGAACTATACCCTGCTTGCCACCTCCTGAATGCTGCTTTGCATGCCACAGCATGATTACTGGAGTTCCATGAGGGGAAACACTGAGCTCTTTTTTTCCTGGCTAACTCCACCCCTCTGTCCTACAAGGTCCTGCTCTATCTACAGAAAGGACAAGGAAGGGAAGTAAATCTTTGCAAGGACATTCACAGTGCAGCCAAGAATGCAGTGTTTCCATGCCAACAAGGGTGTTTTAGAAATTCCATTGTGTAAATCTCATTATCTACCTGACTATCATCTATTATCATTCGTTTGAAAATATTTTAGATGCATTTATTTTTATGTGTATGAGCAGTGTGTTTGCGTGTGTGTGTGTGTGTGTGTGTGTGTGTGTGTGTGTGTGTGTGTATACCACATGTTTTCAGTGACACAGAGACCAGAAAGTGGTGTCAAATCCCCTAGAAATGGAGTTACAGCGGTTTGTAAGCCATAATGGAGTCTTATAATCCCAGCACTTGGAAAATTCAGCCAAAATGATCAGAAGTTCAAGACCATCCTAATCCATAGAGCAAGTCTGAGGCCAGGCTAGGATATGTGAGACCCTGTCTCAATAATAATAATAATAATAATAATAATAATAATAATAATAATAGTGTTGGCTATAGATGTTTTCATAAATATGCAAATGTTTTCCTAGGTCTCCAAAGCAATGGAAGCTTAGTCAAATTATACAAGAGTTCCTCAGGGACCATGAAGTGGACTTTGCCTCTTATAAATTAGTTGAAAAATCACTGGAGTGGAAGGAGAATCCTCGGATAATTTAAGAGTACTGGACAATGTCCCTTTCAGAGATCAAGTGCAACTGAGGCTTCCCAAAATTCATTTACATTGGCAATGAGCTTTGTAATTCATACTCTGGTGCCTTTCTTCCTCAATGACTACAAATTTGTATTTGAGTTGAGGGAAGGGTTCGATATAACCAAAACATGTTTTACAAAATTCTCAAAGAACTAATTAAAGAAGTAGAAACTTACAGAACAACACGTTATATAATAGAAGGAACTGAAACACTTTGGGCAAGTTCCTAAGTTAGTAATCCTAGAGGGAAGTTATCATATACAGAGAGACCGGTTTCCACTGTTCCCCGACATCATATCCCTGAACAAATGTAACTGAGAAGAGTCCTGGTGTTTCTTCTTCCTGTGTAGAGAACAACATGGACATGTCTGAATGTTAACAGTGCCTTGGATATGGCTACCATTTCTTGTCATTTCACACTCCAGAGTTCTTCCATCTGGTCCACAGACATGACCAATTATGACTTAGAGACAATGAAACTGGGAAGAACTGACTTCTGGAGAGTTCTAACATCACATATTAAAAGAAAACTCTGTTATTTAGGAAGTCTCACTCCTCCGGAGCAAAAGGAATGGTGAATAAACTTAATTGCCAACACTTCTGCTACTGAGCTTCCTCGGTGCCCCACACTCCTCCCCACCAATCCGCCAGCACCTGAGAGGGCACAGAGCATGGAATGTGCAGATTCCATCCGGCCTCACGAAGCCTGGAGATGAATCTAGAGCTCACACAGCCAAAAAAAAAAAAAAAAAAAAAGACCGACTTCAGGAGACGCAAGAGTCTTGACTAGTACCATATGGCTGTGGCACTCTGCAGCTTCCAAGAGCAAGGACATAAAAACTGAATGTTCATCCTACCTTCTTGGAGCTACTTTGACAAGGAGGTTGCATGTTTCAAGGACAACTACGTTGACCCAGGTTTGAGTTCTCCACATAAAGAAGCCATGTGTAGATGTTTTACAAGTATGAAGACACAAGTTTGGTTCCCAGAACCCAAGTTTGGTTTTTTAAAGCAGACACAGTGGTATGGACCTGTAATCCTAGCATTAGGGAGGAAGAGAGAGGTAGATCTCTGTGGCTCCTCTGACCATCAAGGCTAGACAAATCAATGAGTTCCAGGTTTAGTCTCAAAAAATAAGGTGGGCAGAAAGTGAGGAAGACACCGCTGTCTAGTTCTGGCCTCCACATTCATCTGCACATGTACATGTACTCTCTATGTACACAGACAGACAAACACACATGCATGCACACACACAGAGAGAGAGAGAGAGAGAGAGAGAGAGAGAGAGAGAGAGAGAGAGAGAGACTAAAAGAATCTATAGAGGGAAATACTTATTAAAACAACTCAGCAAAATAGAATTATGGCTGGCATTGTACAACACTGTTTTGTGTTTTATGCATACATCAAACAAGATAAGAAAAAATTGGACATAGTCATGGTCAATGAGGGTGAAAAAGGAAATTTGTTGTTGTTGTTTTACTTCATATGCTTTTTTCCCCATTAATTTATTTATTCACTTTACATCACAATCACTGCCCCCTTTCCTGGTACACACACACACACACACACACACACACACACACACACACACACACACCCGCACACACACACAAGTCCCTCCACAAAATTCCCCTCCCCTTCTCCTCTGAGAGTAGAGCACTCCCCTGGGCATCCTCTGACCCTGGTACCTCAAATCTCTGTAGGGCTAGGCTTATCCTTTCCCACTGAGGCCAGACAAGGTAGTTCAGTTAGGGGAATGGATTCTATAGATAGGCAACAGCCCCATTCCAGTCGTTGTGGGACCCGCATAAAGATTAAGCTAAACATCTGCTCCAGATGTACATCACATCTACTACATATGTGCAAGGGGCATAGATCCAGCCCATGTATGCTCGTTAGTTGGTGGTTCAGTCTCTCAGAGCCCCTAAGGGTCCAGATTAGTTGGCTCTGTTGGGTTTTCTGTGGAGTTTCTTTCTCCTTTGGGCCCTCAATCCTTCCCCCAATTCTTCTATAAGAGTCCCTGAGCTACATTCAATGTTTGGCTGTATGTCCTGCATCTGTTTTAGTCAGCTGCTGGGTGGAGCCTCTCAGGGGACAGTAATGCTATGCTCCTGTCTGCAAGTATTACAGAGTATCATTAATAGTGTCATGGATTCATACTTGCCCGTGAGATGAGTCTCAGGTTGGATTATTTGTTGGCCATTTCCAGTCTTTAATCCCTCTTTGACATGCATTTCCTGTAGACAGGATAAATTTTGGATCCGAAGTTTTGTGGTTGGATTGGTTATCATTTTCCCTCCACTGGTGATCCTGCCTGGCAACAGGAAGTATCCTCTTCAGGTTCTATATCCCTACTCTATGAGTCTCAAATAAAGTCACCTCCTAGACTCCTAGGAGGCTCCCCTATCCCAAGTCTCTGGCACCTCGTAGAGATGCTCCCCACCCCCTACCCTTGCCAACTACAGATTTCCATTCGTTCCCCTGGGCCCCTGGCCCTCACTCCTGTCCTTCCCCACACCTGATCCTGCCCCCCATCCCCCTCCCCTCTCCCATCCAGTTCCCTCCCCCATCTGACTCCTATGACTATTTTATTTCCCCTTCTAAGTCAAATTCAAGAATCCTTACTTGGGCCTTTCTTCTTGCTTAGTTTCTTGCGGTCTGTGGAGTGCAGTGTGGGTATTCTGTACTTTATGGCTAATATCCACTTATAATTGAGTATATAACATGTGTGTCTGAAAAAAAAGAAAACTTTTATCATTGACCGTTTTGACTGTTCCATTCAAACCAACCAGTTGCAGACTTTAATGCATCAAAAGTTGTTACTGGGATTCTAGTATAGGATTATTGTCATTGCTTTCCCATCCTTAACAATGTATCTTAACAATTCCTTAACAATGTATCTTAACAATTTCTTTCTCACCAGCCCCTCCTGAAATTTTAATGAACTTGGTCTCACACAAGTCAAGTCATAAATATGATAAAGAAGCTCCTTGGGTTAGTTCGATCATCCTATAAAAAGTGTCTGACTACAGCCTTCAAAATGCTAACAATTTTCTATAGACTGAGCACATTGTTCTTATGTACTTATGAATATATGTATATATACATATACATGATCATCATAATCATCATCATCACTACCTCCACTACCACCACCACCACCACCACCACTATCATCATCACTGCTTGGTATCAACATTGTTATCTTCCAGTAACCTTTTGGTGGTGGTTGCCTCACATTCATCTTATCTTTACATTCCTCTACACCACCATCTTCATCCTCATTCATCTTCTTCCTTAGCTTCCTGTTCTGCATTTTCCTCCCACATAACCCACTCTGATGTTCTTGGTAGTGATCTTAGGGCTGGTGTTCATGATGGTGACTGACATGGTAGGGTGTGACATTGAGGCTATGTAATGGATTAGTTTTAAAAGTGGGATTTGGGGGGTTCTAGTTTTGTGGGGGTGGGAGGCAGGGTCCGCTGTGATGAAGGCACACAGCTAAGCTGGCCACCATGAGCTAGAGACAGAGCAAGAGCCAAGGAAAAAGATGGTTTTCAGAGCAGACTAAAGGCTTTAGTCTGACATAAGGAAGGCCTAAATGGGAGAAAAATACTAGAGAGAGAATGCCTTTTGCTTAAAGCCATTGTTCATTAGGATAGCACTGTCATTTTGACATGACGATACAAGAGTACAGAGCTGTTTGCTGGACCTAGACAGAATGTGCATAGGGAGGACTACAGAGAAGACCCGGCTCACCCAAGATGGAGGTGGAAACCCGTTTACAAAACCTTGCAACAGACCACCAGAGGGAAATGATTGCTAAGCAGTTCTCCTTCAAACTCCAACATGATGATCGTTCTTAAACCCACAGAGAAGCCAAAGAGCAAAAAAGCAGAGAGAGAGAGAGAGAGAGACCAAGAGAGACAGAGACAGAGAAATAGAGAGAGAAGCTGTTGTTATATTACAGGTCATGCATCCCAGAGAACAGAGCAAATTAAAACCAGGCCTGAGACAGCAGCAATACAAGGTGTAGCCAGAACACTTAAGATACCTGTTGGAAACAGCCATACTGCACATACTACACATGTTATCAAACATTTCTTGGGACGGCTGGTTACAAGCGGTCCTTGGACACCCAAAGCAAACACCAATCAGCTCAGCCTTGAAAGAAGCTCGGCACTTGGGAGAAGATGAGCACATCTCACTAATTCTCATTGGATCACAGCCAGAGAGAAAGTCAACAGCACCTCAGCAAGCGTCTACAATTTTTTTCTTTTAGACCATTGGGTCATAAGGGTCATTAAAAAACAGGAGGCTATGTTGGTGTTCTTATCAACTTTAATAACAAAATTAATTAATTTGGAATAATTCATTTTAGAAAACTAGATAATATTTCTTATATTCTCTATTATAGACCATTTGCTATCTACTTGGCTTTGTGTTATTTGTATTTATAATTTATATCTAATAATGGAAAAATAGAACTCCCATTAGAGTAAAGGTGTAATAAAACCTAGCTACTTGCTTTTTGTCAGAAATAAACAAGGGTGACATTATTGGGACCAAAAAAAAATAAGAAATGATAAAGATTTCATCATGCAAAGGGAGTCATGACATCACAAATAACACATAAACATAAATGAGCATGCATCTAATTGCATAACTTCAAAGATACAAAATGGGAGTGGACAGAACTAATAATAGAAATAGGTAAGCTCAGAATAATTAAAAATGTCTGCTCATCTCTTTTATCTATTAGTATAACTTCTAGAGAAAATTAAGAATATAGAAAGAATGGAAAAGCAGTATCAAGGAAACCGACATAGATGTAGATAGGCCTTGTGATAGAATAATCCACTCAAACAAACTGATGTAGACATAAATAGACCGTGTATAGAATAATCCATTCAAACTGATGTAGACATAGATAGGCCATTATAGAATAATCCACCCAAACAAACCAATGTAGACATAGATAGACCATGCATAGAATGATCCACTGAAACTGATGTAGGCATAGATAGGCCATGTATAGATTAATCTACTCAAACTGATGTAGACATAGACAGACCATGTATAGAATGATCCACTCAAACACACTTGCATTATTTCCAAAAGCACATGGGACATTCACTAAGAAAGACTCAGAAGGACTAGAAAAAGTCAAAAAAAATTTAAACCCTTCAAATCCTAGTGTTCTTTGAACACAACAAAATGAATCTGTAATTGCTAATGAGGGGATATTGAAAAACCTACAACTACTTGGAGAATAAACATGCTTCTAAGTGGTTTATTAGCTAATCTATCGCAAGAAATGTTACATTAGGTTTCCTTCTGAATAATAATGAAACTGCGATGCAGCCTGACTTACAGAGAGAAGGTACAGTGGTTCTGTGAAGGAAGTCTGGACTGTTCAAGTTTCCATCATGAAAAACAAAGGTTTAAGGTTAATGATACAAGACTTAATGTTAAGAATGCAGAGAAAGGGAAAACAAATTGAATTCAAAGTGACCAGGTGCTAAAAACAAAAATGTGAGTAAAATCAATAACTAGTAATTCATAAGGGAAAATAAAAGAAGGTAAACCTGACTCATTGAAAAATTATTTATCTTTGAATTAAATCACTCAAGGGTGAAAAAAAAGAGAAGACACAAATGATCAAAATTAGCAATATATAAAGAAGCCACTATTGCAGACGTCAAAGAAAGGAGCCTTTTGCTGGGTGTGCAGCAGAATGTTTGCCTTTCCGGTTGAATTCTCTGCATCACGTAGATGACACGGCAGTGCACACCTGTGACCCCAACACGTACTACATAGTTGACATGGCAGTGCACACCTGTGATCCCAGCACCCAGTAGGAGAAAGGATGATGAGCAGAAGCCCAAGGTCATAATCATCTTTGGTTCCATAGGGAACTAGAGGCCATCCTATGAGACTTTGTTTTAAAAGGAGACTGCTATAAACAGATTTCTGAAATGCATTTGACATTTTTCAGCTTTTATTTAATATCTAAAAGCCAGACACGAAAAAAAAAAAACCTTTTTCTGTGAATTTCAAATCAGGACAGCTAAGTGACAGAAAAGAACCCACTGGTCACTGGCATCTGTTAGTTACGAGAGCATGGCTGACAAAGAGTTAAGGAAGAGCTTAGAGAGTGAGGGAAATGTCCCATTATTGTGGCAGTGAATGAACAGAGGGTGTGTGTGTGTGTGTGTGTGTGTGTGTGTGTGTGTGTGTGTGTGTGAAACTTCACTAGACTGTAAGATATTTTAACTAAAAAGTCCGAAAGCTATCAAAACTGTCATTTTTAATTTTAAATGAGTATACTTTATTGTGCATATATTTAACTGCGATATGATTGTTTTTTAAAAAGAACAAATATAATACAGATTTTTAAAAAGACAAAAATTGCAAAAGTAAATTCATACACTATTAAAATGTAAAGTTGAAGAGATTCCCCATATTACAGAATTTCAAATATGGCAGACGTTTTAAAGTATGGACTATCCAAGAAAATAGAAGATGGAGGGTAAAACCCAAACCCCTGAGATCTTCCTAAGTATAAGGAAGACCCAAGTCTTCAGTTTGAAGTGTTTTAGGCAATGCATTCTTCTGTCCGGTGGACTTATTCATTGAATACACTTTTAAGTACAGCTCACACCTCTGTTCTAGCATGGCCAGCACTATGCTTCAGCTCCCAGTATGAATGCTAACTCCCACACCAGGATTACCTACCCCTTCACAGTGTACATTTGTCTGTGTCAATGCCTGAGAAAGCACAGTGAACACGCCATTGCATGGTGTCGGGAACTTGGCCTTTTAGCTCTCAGGTTCTGAGAATAAAAGAATAGTTCAAACCTGGAAACTGGACACTGGGTCATGAACATACTTACTGTGACTGCTGTCAAGCTGTGAGTCATCTCACCTGTATTTCTTCTGTTATGGAAGTAGAGCAGTACCATGTTGGGTGTTCCTCATACCCAACTCAAGGACACTGTTAACTATGGATCAGCACCACAGTTTGCTCCAAATCAGACCTATCTGTTAGCTTCTTGACTTTGTCAGACACTAAGATAATTACACCTAACCTCTACTGAAGCTGTACCGCCTGCCCGGTATCACATGCACATATTGAAGTGCAGAGCCTGGTTCTGTGAGGGCATTTCCTAGTGCCCAACCCTGAGGTTCCTATTGATGCTGGCTTTCTTCTCTCCAGGGCAGATCTGCTTCAGTAAAGTGCAAGTCTTATGGAGCACAGATGCCTTCTGGGATTTAGGTCCTGTGCCCGCTCTAACCTACATACTCATCACAGATCGTCCTTTCCTTTTAGCTTGCCATCTGTCATGGAAACTCTGGTGCTCGCAGCGCTCACTGTGAGGCATTGCTCTTTCTAGGCTAAGAGGCACGCTGAGTGTGTTTGCATCGTGTCTTGGCACCCTTGCTTCAATTTCGAGTCAAGCCTCCTAGAAGAGTCTTCCAAGTGGATAAACTCCCTTTTCAAACAATATGCTCTGATGTGCTAGATCCAGAGCTCTCAGAAGTTCCCCCTCCCTCTTCCCGCCCCCACTTTTCCTTCCCTCCTTTTCCTTTGTTTTGGATACGCTATTTATCAAATGCAGTGTGTTTAGCCCTGCGCTAAGGAATACACAGAGATTATCATCTTACTTAACCATCACTTTGGTGATATTTGATAATGTGAGCGAGCCCTTAATTTAAAAAAAAGAAAAACGCAGATTCAGGATAAGCAGTGTTTCCCAACCACACAGCTAGCTCTTCATTAATCTATGCCTGAAAGTGACCCTATTCCAAATTCCGTCTTTTTATCAATGCCACTACTTGGCCATTGCTTCTTCCTGGATCAATCTCTATTACTGGCAACACGGATGCCTGAACAATGCCTCTTTGAGGGAGTTTTTTGCTTTTTATTTTTACAATTGTGAAATATCTGTTTACTCTGTTACTTCCGAACAGTTACACAACCGATTCATAAGAAACCGCCAGATTAATTTTACACAATTTCTAAAGTATTGTGCCCTTTCATTTTATAATTTCGAGTTCAAAATCTTTCATTCTGAAAGCAGAGAGGACATTTGTGTCTGCTGTATACATTTGCTTCTGTTTAAAAGCTCAATCTCCAGCCCATGCTGATACACTGGGCCAGCATGAGTAGCTTCTCCATGAGCTGCTTAGAACCGTAGTCTTCCCATGAAGACTTTCTGTATGGGCTTAGGCTCCTGACTGAATGCTACCACTAGGACACCCATGTTCTCCACAAATGGGTGGAGAGTGTAAACCACCTGAGATGGGATGCTGAACAGACCAGAAATCATTGTGCTGGGACTGTGGTAGAGTCTTTGCTTAGCACATATGCAAGGTCCTGGCTTCTGTCTCTGGTACTGGGAAATTTTTTAAGGCAATTCTGTGTCATGATCAGGAAGTATCTTGGAGACAAACTATAATAGTGTAGGCTGGGGAATATTTTATAGAAATTTTATTCAGGTTATCATAGTCTACATACAGTCACACTATATTGGAACAATAGCCATGTTTCCACTGCTCGCTGAAGGCACCCTCTTCTGTGCTTTTCCTAAGTACAACAGTTATCTCTTTGACCTCTACAAAGCTTTAGCACACTGGTGAGAACTACCTAGCAACATCTTTGCTATTAACATCTTCCTGGGTATGCCTCGTCCGTGAAGCAGATTGGGTGCACCATGCACTATGTCTTCCATACTATTCTACATAATGTGGTAGATATGAGAGATATCTACACATAGACTGATTTCGTATTCGCATCATGGATTTTCTCTATGCTCTAAGCTACTTCTGTATTCTCTAAAAACGATGAGATTTTTTTTTATCTTTTCTTAGGTCTCCCATGATGCTGCCAGCCTTATCTATCCTACATACATTTCATTCTGTACTTCCTCTCTGGTGTAACTGTGCCCTGGGAACCCTAGGCAGTTAAGTTTATTACTGGTGATTAACACAAGCTGGGTAAGCTCCATAAAAGGCTGACGGCTCTCATAGATAAGCCGAAACTTTTTCTTTTTTGCTATGATTAGATCCAACAGATCTAGGGAAACTATTTTGTGATTTATTGTCTATAGCAGCTAAAGAGAAATCTCAAACTGGTTTAAAATGTCATTGCACAAAGTACGTACCATAAGCCAACAGCATCCATGTTATCTGAAAGCTTGTTAGAAACAGACATTTCTCATGCCCAGCCCAGGTACTTGGACCTAATCTGCATTCTAGTAGAATGAGTCCTGTTTATGTTTCAGAAGAATGAATTTAAAAAAATAAAATAAAATAATTTGGGCTAGAGAGATGCCTCAGCAGTTAAGAGCACTGACTGCTCTTCCAGAGGTCCTGGTTTCAATTCCCAGCAACCACGTGGTGGCTCACAACCATCTGTAATGGGATCTGATGCCCTCTTCTGGTGTGTCTGAAGACAGCTACAGTGTAATCACATATATATATATGTATATATATATAATAAGTCTTTTTTTTTAATTATTTAATGGGGATTCTATGTAAAGATGGCCCTCAGTTGTGCCTGCCATGGAGCAAGCACTACGATTGGTACATTATACCTATTGATCCTATTAACTACGAAGGCACAATTTCTGCTTTATAGATGGGAGTCTGAAAATTAGGATTAATGTATTCTAAGCCATCTTATAATTATTAACCATCTTATAATTAATGCTGATCTTGAAGCCTGTGTGGTCTGTTTTGAAGCTATCTTTTAGATTTTATACTGTAGATGCTAACTGATCATGACTGTTCCTGACCACTTAGCAATCCAGAGTTCACAGAGAGCATTTGGCCTTCCTTCTCTACAGCTTTCAAACCAGTGACTGATGGGGCTTAGGACTGATGCCCTGACTTCCTGAGCAATCTAGGAAGATAATTTTGTGCAACGTTTTATATTACAGCTTAGGTTCACTGCAAGACTAATCTTCAATTGGTCACTGGTTTGATGCACCAGTCACTGGTCCCTTCCCCTCTCTACTTGCCTTCATCTCTTCGTAATTAAGTCATGGGGCTGAAGCAATGACTCAGTGGTTAAGAGCACCTGCTGCTCATTCAGAGGACTGGGCTTCAATTCTTAGTACCAACATTGTAGCTCAGAAGTGACTGTACATCCAACACCTTCTTCTGGCTTCCTTATGCATGCATGCAGTACATATTCAGAAACAACCTATTACACATAAAATCCAAATAAATGTTTTCATCTTAAAAATAAAATGAGTTTATCTCCATCTCTGCATCTAGGACTATCAGCATTAAGATAGCAGAAAAGTAAGCTAGGTTCCTACGAGAAGTCATTTATACTACAATTTTTTAAAGTACTATTAAATGCTCAGGCAGTGGTGACAGAAGCCTTCAATCCCAGCACTCGGGAGGCAAAGGCAGGCAGATCTCTCAGTTCAAGACCAGCCTGGTCTATAGAGTGAGTTCTAGGACAGCCAGGGCTGTTACGAAGAGAGACCCTGTCTTGAAAAACAAAGAAACAACAAAAACAACCACAAAAATGAAGGGTTAGCTCTCCTCACACCTAGGACTACAGATGTACTTTATGAGACTGACAACAGCTGAAAGGCATATGATTCTGTCACATTTGCTAAACGGAGCATGTGTTTTATGGGAATTCAAGAGAAAGATTTGATTACCTCCTTCTCTAATGGACAGGAATCTGCCATGTTTTAGGATCACTGGTCTCTATAGCTCAATAGACTGACCCTCTTGTCTTTTACTTACAATTATTTTCTCTAGAAGAAATAAACAAGAATCTTTGGGCCATGTGTAGCTACTGTCCTCCAGTTATCATACACATAAGAAAAAGCTCAGTGTGTAAGATCAAACAACCCACCACCTTACTGACATTTGTTCTCAGTACCAGCTTTAGGAGTATAAGGGGTGCAGGTTCAGCTAAAAAAATACCCACTCCCTTCCCCCTCACCCTTTCCCTCCCCCCCCAGTCCCTCTCTCCCCCACACTCTCACTTTGCACTCAGTCATGATATGTTGTGTTGCCAGTTCTGTTAGTACTAATGAAACACTCAAGTCTGAATTTTCCTGGCACAAACACAAGAGACCAGGCTAAAAGAACCGCAAGGGACAAAAACACAAATCATCTTTTGGGAAAACTAAATTAAACAAATGCTGGCATAGCTAGAATCTCTGAGGAAGTGGACATTAAAGTAGAAGAGCAGGAAGGGAAAAGGTTAAGAGCAGAGAGCAGAAGGCAGGCATCGTAGGCACCAAGGTGTCCTGCAGCTCATCACAGACTCAGGCTTGCACGGGGATAAGATGTGATGGCTGAGACAGAAAGCTTGACAGGAAGCCATAAGGTCTATCCAGAGACGTAGCAGCAAAGGAATGACTCCTGAGAGTCCTTCTGCCTCAGACAAGCAAAGAGCCTGTCTACCAGATGACATCAAGCATTCCCCCACCATTTTCTCTCCACCTGGATCCATTCAGTATAAGGGGTCATCCTCTTACTTCACCAAGTCTGTCATTGTCTCTTCATGACCAAATGATATTATTTCCCCAGGGCCCTACATTCTGGCAGATGCTGTATTGGGATCTGAATCCGGGTAGTCTGGCTGTAACTCGCTAACTCTTGACCACAGCCTGTAACTCCCTACCAATCAAAATAGTTCTGTGCCCTAATAGTCATGATAAAGCAGCTGCTGTCGGGAAAGGAACCAGTCTGTGAAGTGAAAATAGAAAGCTGTGTGCCTGTGATGCAACCCTCTGAGGACAAAGTTCCCCATTCCCGAGCTGTGGAGGCTGGAGGTTGGGGCAGCAGAACATAAACATCCACAGACCTTGGGGAGCACAGATGGGGTTTTCCTGGGCCCGAAGTGCTGTGCAAGCACATTTTCCATGGATTTTCACCAAGACTGTCTGGAATCCTTAAGCATTGCCATGTGCTGTGCCTCAATCATCTAGAAGCACAAATCACATGTAGGCCAGGACACACACCTTGCTCCCTCCCTCCTCCCATGCACAACAGTGATAATACTGCTGCTTAGATTTCCTCATTCTCAATACAACACAGGCTTATTCCCTCTAGCAATCCCCAGCTATGAAGAGTTCCTATTAGGAGGAACAATCCTGGCTGGGCTAACCCGGATACCGACACAGTCGAAGTGTTTGGGTCTTACATCCATGGAGGAGCCAAAATTAATTGCTCTTTTGCTCTTCGCTGTGGCTTCCTACAACATCCAAGAGTTACCTAATATCTACTAAGCATAAATCGCAATGGATCTTGCCCTCAAACGTCACGATCTACAAGGGAAGAGAGGCTGAATAATCGTCTGAACCTGTCACAGACGCTCTCCAGCTCTGCTTGGGGTTGTGGAGATGCTAAAACATGTAGACAGCCATAGGCAAGGGAAAACTTAATGGAAAAGGAGCAGTCAGGGTGACCTAAGGCAGCAGTTCTCAACCTGTGGGTCATGACCTCTTCGGGGGTCAACCAACCTTTCTCTGGGGTCGCCTAAGACCACTGGGAAACAAAGAGATTTACAAGATCATTCCTAACAGTAGCAACATTGCAGTTATGAAGTGGCAAATAATTTTGTGGTTGGGGGTCACCATGACACAAGGAGCACACATATACTAAAGGGTTGCAGCATTAGGAAGGTTGAGAATCACTACCTCATAGGTGTGAAAGCTATTAGGTGAATGAAATACATGAAATAGCTTGTACATAGAGAGACAAAGAGCACCAACAAATCTTCCTGGCTAGGAAAGAGGTTTGGGAGGGTAGAAATTTGGGTTCTTCAGTGTCTTCCCTGAGGCCTCCGTTACCCCACATGTTTGTTTCATGGCGGGATCTGTTTGTCAAACCTCACAGAGCCTCCGTGTAGGATTGAAGCAGAGATTCCCGCTCTAGTTTGGTAATGCAAGGATAATAAAATTCTTCCTGTAGAAAGAATTCCAGTAAAAATGTGTATCAGCCAGGGGTGTTTCTAGAGTCAAATGTGTGAGACAATCTAATCTTTACTGTGTGGTCAATATGCAAAGTCTCTTAAAATATCCAGGGTAGGAAAAATCTGTCCCTAACTTCACATACCAGCCCATTTGGGATTTAGGATTGTATAACTGTTCTGAAGGAAATCAACACACAAACTTGGAAGAGTGAACAACCCCCTACAAGCCATATGGATTACGTACAGAGTATAGGTTAAAATGGGCCAGTCCCACAGCCAAGGACAAGCTCTCATGTCTTGGGCTATAATTTTCTTTCTCCTTTAAAAAAAAGATGGTGGTGGCTGTGGAGATAGCTGAGCGGGGGAAATGCTGGCTCTGCACACATGAGGAGCTGAGTTCAGATCTGCAGCAGAAAAGCTAACCATGGCAGTGAGGCCTGTAATCTCAGCAAAGCAAGCAAGACCGGACAATGCCAGAGGCTTCCCAGTGAGCCTGGTTAGCCACCTGAATAGCTCCAGGTTCAGTGAGAGAGTCTTTCTAACACATAACTTATGTGTTCACCCTGCCTGCATGTCTGTGTGAGGGCATCAAAAGCTCTGAGACTGGAGCTACAGACAGTCATGAGCTGCCATTTGAGTGGTGGGAATTGAACCTAGGTCCTTTGGAAGTGTAGCCAGTGCTCTTAACTGCTGAGCCATCTCTCCTGCTCCTTTCTCAGAAAACAACGTGGAGAATGATGATTAAGAAGACACCAACATTCCTCTCTGTCAGGCACATGTACACACACACACACACACACACACACACACACACACACACACACACACACACTACGTATGCACACGCACAAACACAAATAATGAATTTATTTATTTTATGTGTATGGGTGGGTATTTTATTTATTCACATTTCAAATGTTATCCCCTTTCCCGGTTTCTCCTCCACAAACCCACTATCCCATGCCTCCCTCCCCGTTTCTATGAGGGTGCTCCCCCTCCCTCCCACCTCCCAGCCCTGGCATTCCCCTACACTAGGTCATCAAACCTTCACAGGACCAAGGGCCTTGCCTCCCATTGTTATTAAACAAGATCATCCTCTGCTACATATGCAGCTGGAGTCATGGATCCCTCCATGTGTACTCTTTGGTTGGCGGTTAGTCCCAGGGTGTTCTGGGGGTGGGGGGGTCTGGTTGGTTGATATTGTTGTCCTTCCTATGGCATTTCAAACCCCTTCAACTCCTTCAGTCCTTTCCCTAACTCCTCCATTGAGGTACCAATGCTCAGTCCAATAGTTGGCTGAGAGCATCCACCTCTATATTTATCAGGCTTTGGCAGAGCCTCTCAGGAAACAGCTATCAGGCTCCTGTCAGCAAGCACTTCTTGAATTCTGCAAAAGTGTCTCAGTTTGGTATCTGTATATGGGATGGATCCCCAGGTCGGGTAGTCTCTGGATGATCTTTCCTTCAGTCTCTGCTCCACTCTTTGTCCCTGTATTTCCTTTAGACAGGAGCAATTCTGGAATAAAAATTTGGAGATGAATGGGTATCTTCATCCCCTAACCAGGGTCCTTGCTTAACATCAGGATATGGTCTTTACAGGTTCTCTCTTCCCTTTGGGGGCGCATTTCAGCTAATCTCATCCCCCTCTTGATTTCCTGGCATCTGAGACTTTCTGATAATGACTCCTAGTTCCCCATCCTGCATTGTTACACACCTCCATTCAATTTCCTGATCCTCTGTATATCATCCCAGTCTCCTCCCATACCTGATCCTGCCTCCCTTTCCCCACTCTTCCTTCTTTCTTCATCCCAAGTACATACTACTCTCTACCTACTGTCAGTATTTTGTTTCCTCTTCGAGAAGGACTACAGCATCCACACTTTGGTCTTCCTTCTTCTGAGCTTCATGTGGTCAGTGAGTTGTGTCATGGTATGCTGAGTTTTTTGCCTAATATTCACTTATCAGTGAGTATATACCATGTGTGTTCTTTTGTGACTGGGCTAACTCATTCAGGATGATGTTTTCTAGTTCCATCCATTTGCCTGTGAATTTCAATGAAGTCATTGGTTTTAATAGCTGAGTAGTACTCCATTGTATAAATGTACCACATTTTATATCTATTCCTATATTGAGGGACATCTGGGCTCTTTCCAGCTTCTGGCTATTATAAATAAGGCTGCTTTGAACATAATGGAGCATGTGTCCTTCTTATATGTTGGAGCATCTTTTGGGTATTGCCCAGGAGTGATATAATTGGGTCCTCAAGTAGTACTATGTCCAATTTTGTGAGGAACCACCAGACTGATTTCTACAGTGGTTGTACCAGCTTGCAATCCCACCAACAATGGAAGAGTGTTTGTCTTTCTCCACATCCTTGCCAGCATCTGCTGTCACCTGAGTTCTTGATCTTAGCCATTCTGACTGGTGTGAGGTGGAATCTCAGGGTTGTTTTGATTTGCATTTCCCTGATGACTAAGGAGGTTGAACATTTCTTTAGTTGCTTCTCAGCCATTTGATATTCCTCATTGAGAATTCTTTGTTTAGCTCTGTACCCTATTTGTAAATAGGGTTATTCGTCCTCCGGAGTCTAACTTCTTGAGTTCTTTCTATATATTGGATATTAACTCTCTATCAGATGTAGGATTGGTTAAAAAAATCTTTTCCCAATATGTTGGTTGCTATTTTGTCCTATTGACAGTATCCTTTGCCTTACAGAAGCTTTGCAGTTTTATGAGGTCCCATTTGTCAATTCTTGATCTTAGAGCATAAGCCATTGGTGTGCTACTCAGGAAATTTTCCCCAGTGCCAACATGTTCAAAGCTCTTCCCCACATTTTCTTCTATTAGTTTGAGTGTATCTGGTTTTATGTGGAGGTCCTTGAACCACTTGGACTTAATCTTTGTACAGGGCAATAAGAATGGATCGATTTGCATTCTTCTATGTGCTGACCTACACTTGAACCAGCACCGCTTATTGAAAATGTTGTCTTTTTTCCACTGGATGATATTAGCTCCTTTGTCAAGGATCAAGTGTCCATAGGTGTGTGGGTTCATTTCTGGGTTTTCAATTCTATTTAATTTATCTACCTGCCTATCTCTGTACCAATACCATGCAGTTTTTTAATCATAATTATTCTGAAAATTCTCACAAACTGAATCTAAGAACACATCATTCACAAGGATCAAGTAGGCTTCACAATGATTAAGTAGGCTTCATCCCTGGGATGCAGGGATGGTTCAGTATAAGGAAATCCAGTAATGTAATCCACTATATAAACAAACCCAAAGAATAAAAACTACATGATTATCTCATAAGATACTGAGAAAGCATTTGACAAAATTCAACACCCCTTCATGTTAAAAGTCTTAGAAAGATCAGAAATTCAAAGCCCATACCTAAACATAGTAAAAGCAATATACAGCAAACCAGTAACCAACATCAAACTAAATGGAGAGAAACTTGAAGCAATCCCACTAAAATCAGGGACTAGACAAGGGTGCTCACTCTCTCCCTATCTATTCAATATAGTACTCAAAGTTCTAGCCATAGAAACCAGACAACAAAAGATGGTCAAAGGAATATAAATTGGAAAGGAAGAAGTCAAAAATCACTACTTGCAGATGATATGATAGTATACTTAAGTGACCCCAAAAATTTCACCAGAGAATTCCTAAATTTGATAAACAGCAAAGTGTCTGGATATAAAATCAACTCAAGCAAATCAGTAGCCTTTCTCTATTCAAACGATAAACAGACTGAAAAAGAAATTAGGGAAACAACACCCTTCACAATAGTCACAAATATAAAATATCTAGGTGTGTCTCTACACAAGCAAATGAAATATCTATATGACAGGGACTTCAAGTCTCTGAAGAAAGAAATTGAAGAAGACCTTAAAAGATATAAAGATCTCCGTGCTCATGGATTGGCAGGATTAATATAGTAAAAATGGCCATCTTGTCAAAAGCAATCTACAGATTCAATACAGTCTCGTCAAAATTACAACTCAATTCTTCATAGAATTAGAAAGAGCAATTTGCAAATTCATTATGAATAACCAAAATCCCAGGAAAACTATTTTCAACAGTAAAAGAACTTATGAGGGAATCACCATCCCTGACCTCAAGCTGTATTACAGAGCAATCGTATATGATTGTTTTGCCTGCTTGCATGTCTGTGCACCATGTGGGTTCCTGGTGACCACACTAGGACACCTAAGACCAGAGCCACCATATGAGTGCTAGGAAGAGGCAAAATCACTTTCAGAGATGTGTCCAGAAGCAGAAGCATCAGCGCTTAGCTCAGATGGCCAGATCTAGCTAGAAACACTGGCGTAATAAACAGTAATTCCATTATTGCTTCTCCTTTAGTTTCCAGGCCTTCTGTATGGTGGTGATAGTGGGGTATATGTGGTGTATGGGACATACACACATAAGCGTGTGCAAATAGAGGCCAGGTGGTATCAACATCAGATGTATGTATGATGGTGTGTGAGTATGTACACACATGAGTGCATGCTTATAGAAGACAGGCTGAGTCGATATAAGATGTATGTATGTAAGTATGTATGTATATATGTATGTATGTATGTATGTATGTATGTATTATGGTGTGAGTACACACATGAGTGTGTGCGTATAGAGGCCAGGCAGAGTCATTATCAGATGTCTTCAATCATTCCCCACCTTATTCCTTGACGCAGGTTCTCTTATTGAACGTGGAGCTTACTTTGTGGCTTAAACTGGCTAATGAGCCCCAGGCATCCTCTGTCTCCCTCCTGGTTAGTAGGGTTATAAGCATGCATCACTATGGCTTTTACATGGATGCCTGGGATCAAATTCAGGTCTTCATGATTCTGTGACAAGCCCTTTATTGACATAACCATCCCCTCAGCCCCTCTCCCAGCCTTCTTATTTGAGTTGTTACCTAGAATATGAAAAACCTTTTAAGTGCTGGGTGCCTCTCCAACACTACAGAAATCTCTCTCACCTTTGACCTTGGGCATTCATGAAATCACACTGGGCTGGGAATCAGTCCCAGCTGGTAATTATTGGAAGTTTATATAATTTTGGGCTTTGTTCCTGTCAAACAAAAAACCAGGGATGAGTTTGCACCTGGCTCAATAGTCTTCCTCTTCTGCTCTCCTTGACACAAACTGGCTTTCTTTTCAAGGTCTTCTCCATCCTTTTTATCTCTGCTTCTTCACTTTAAAAAAGCATGTGCTTCGCAAAGAGGACAAAAAACCATTATATGCATAAACAAATAATTCCAGAGTATATTATGAATACGTGTACATGAAACAGAACAGGCACATCTACAGATGGAAACGAGTCTAGTGGTGCTTAGAGTGGGGGCCATGGGAGTTTCATTTGAATTATTGAAAATGTTTTAAGCTGTCTATGATTGTAGCTAAATATCTGTGAATTTCCTAAAAGCAACTAATGTATTTCAAAGGGGTGAATTACACTTGTGAATTACATCTCGACAGGACTGCTAAATACCACATGAGCACAAGACATGTATACATGTTATCAAGAGCTTAGCAATGGACTGGATTCTAGTTCCTGAGCAGGCATTGGTTTAAATTAGTTGTCACATTTGAAAACTAGAGAGAGCTTATATAAAAGGCCAAAATCTCTGGTATAAACATCTACACATTTCGGCCTGTGGATATATGCCTGGCAACTAGTTGCTTGAGAGCCTTTGATATGGGATCTGAGTCCTTGCAGGCAGCTCAACTTGCTGATGTGTTTTGGTCATCATATTATTTCTTCCATGGAGTTAATGTCTTCTGCAATTGATCCCTACTAACTCAACGGCTATTTGTTGAGTGGTGCTGGCACCACCCACTCCCTCCCTTTCCTGCCCATTACCCTGCAGGAACTTTTCCCACTGTCTTCCCTTTCATCCTGCAAGTCTTTTCTGTCATTATTACTGTAAAGTTTTTCACTCCACTACATCATCTTCTGTTGCTTCTGCTAGTTTTCCGAGCTGTTTCATTTCTCCTGTCCATTTTAGCCCACAAACCTGCCAAGGGTGATCTACATTCACTGCCATTTCTTTGCCTCCCACTCAGTGAGCTGGTTCCAATTTTGGCTTCTCTTACCCTACTGAAAGCTTCTGCTATAGTTTGCTAACAGAGGTAAGAAATCTGGCTTAATGCACTTCTCCCAAGTCTCACTTTCTTCAACGCCTTGTCATTTTTCTGCCTAGGAAATATAGAAAAACTGAAAAGGAAAAGTCTTGGTGTGCTCACCTACATTAGCCATGTTGAAAGCATATGGAATGTGAGTTTCCCTTTCCTCACGCATAACTTTCTTGACATTTTATAGATCTCCCTCTGGGAGTAAATGCCCAACCACTGTGCACTGGATCTGACTGTTCTTTCAACAATCAATAAAACCAGGCTGTGTGATGAAAACCTCTGTCCTCAAGGAATTTACAGTCAGGTGAAATACCAGAAGGGTGTAGAATTGCCAGCATGATATAATTCATATAGATTCATTACAGATGATATAATTCAAATAGGATATAACGAAGAAATCATGTTTCTCGGAGACCACACACAAAGGGAGATGAGCTGCACAGGTGGGTGGGGAGGGTAGAGGAGACACAGCTTGAAGTTAGTTGAGCACAGGTGAGTTTGACTAATCCTTTACTTTCTCATCCCAAAGAGTAGAGGGATGAGGAGGGGAGAGGGAGGAGAGATCTAGATAGTGGGAAAACACCCCAAGTAGTATATGAAAATGGACCAATGAAGTGCGGAAGTAGAGAATAACGAGGCTAATAGATAAGTTAGAGCCTCCTTGGTCATAGAAGAGTTGCATTATCCTGAGCGCATAGCATGATGTCCAATGTATCAAGCAACAGAGCCGTGATCACTACCACACCGCTAAGAGCTGCAAAGCTGCTGCTGCTGCCACCTGTAAGGAATCTAGAACACAGAGATCCAGAGGAAAGGCAAGGGCTTCAGAAAGCACACTGTTCGTGCAGGATAGGGGAGATCTATTGGCAGAGTCTACAAGTGTTTAGACAGTAAAGTCAATAAAAAAAAAATGTGGGTTCTATGTGTACCATCAAACCAGTCTTCCAAACTCCTGTAGGAAGTAATTTCGTCTGGGTCAAGGCCAAAGGCACTACTGGCTGAAGTGTTATAAGTATTGCAGTGTTTAAAGTAAGGAGCAAAGACTTAAAACGTTTCCTTCTGGGTAAATTCAGTAATTTGACAGTGATAGATACTCTTCCAGGCCAAACGTCGGAGAAGAACCAGAGTCAGACAGAGGAAGGTGGTGTTAAGAGATCTGGCTCAGGTTTTGAGCTGGATTAACAAACGTGGCTCTTCTGGCTTGGTTTAGGTCCAAAATTCAGGCTCTGGGAATTTATCAGCAATCAATACAGACATCGCATGCAGCTGAGTGCTGTTAGGAAATTCTTAGGAGTGCCTTTCCATTCACTAGATCCTACCATAACTCCCTCCTTGTCCTTCATTTGTGCCAGCCTCATGGTTGATGAGGCATTGCCCACAATGACAGAGAAGAAGAGGGGCAATGGGGCAGAAGGGGGAGTGTTCCCTACCCTCAGCTGGGCTGCTTCTCCTGTGCTGCCTTTGAACTCTGGTGAGGCCCTACATGTGCTGTGCATCTGCTGTACCTTTTAGTACTTAGCTCTCTCTCTCTCTCATTCAATCCCAGAGCCAGTGACAGAGAGAAAGGGGCTGCAGTGCTTTGTGCTTCCTTCGCCAGATGAGACAGCCTCACTGCCTGAGCCCTCCAACTGGGGGAGGATTTGCTGGGTGCTCACCCATTGCAGCTGTCTTTAAGCATCCTGAGAGTCACCTGCCAGCTAGGATAGCCCAGAAAGTAACTGCCCATCCCCCACGGAGCCTCCAGAGGTGAAATTTGTTATTATTTCCTTTGGTATGAATTACTTTGTATTTTATTGCTATTACCTAGGGGTTTGGTGAGTTGGTCTATAGAACACTGAGGCCACCCTCTCCTTCTGAATCCTACTCTCACCTCCTAACCTATGATTAAGTGAGTAACACCTGCAGGTACACCTAGGGAAAACGGGCCAAGGGTATCAGAGAGCTTTCTGCTTTACATACAAAAGTGGAACTCAAAGACCATTTTCTTTTTTTTTTTTTTTTTTTTTTTTTTTTTTTATTAACTTGAGTACTTCTTATGTACATTTCGAGTGTTATTCCTTTTCCCGGTTTCTGGGCAAACATCCCCCTCCCCTCTCCCCTTCCTTATGGGTGTTCCCCTCCCCATCCTCCCCCCCTTGCCGCCCTCCCCCCCACAGTCTAGTTCACTGGGGGTTCAGTCTTAGCAGGACCCAGGGCTTCCCCTTCCACTGGTGCTCTTACTAGGATATTCATTGCTACCTATGAGGTCAGAGTCCAGGGTCAGTCCATGTATAGTCTTTAGGTAGTGGCTTAGTCCCTGGAAGCTCTGGTTGCTTGGCATTGTTGTACATATGGGGTCTCAAGCCCCTTCAAGCTCTTCCAGTTCTTTCTCTGATTCCTTCAACGGGGTCCCGTTCTCAGTTCAGTGGTTTGCTGCTGGCATTCGCCTCTGTATTTGCTGTATTCTGGCTGTGTCTCTCAGGATCGATCTACATCCGGCTCCTGTCGGTCTGCACTTCTTTGCTTCATCCATCTTGTCTAATTGGGTGGCTGTATATGTATGGGCCACATGTGGGGCAGGCTCTGAATGGGTGTTCCTTCAGTCTCTGTTTTAATCTTTGCCTCTCTTCCCTGCCAAGGGTATTCTTGTTCCCCTTTTAAGAAGGAGTGAAGCATTCACAGTTTGATCATCCGTCTTGAGTTTCATTTGTTGTAGGCATCTAGGGTAATTCAAGCATTTGGCCTAATAGCCACTTATCAATGAGTGCATACCATGTGTGTTTTTCTGTGATTGGGTTACCTCACTCAGGATGATATTTTCCAGTTCCAACCATTTGCCTACTAATTTCATAAAGTCGTTGTTTTTGATAGCTGAGTAATATTCAATTGTGTACATGTACAACATTTTCTGTATCCATTCCTTTGTTGAAGGGCATCTGGGTTCTTTCCAGCTTCTGGCTATTATAAATAAGGCTGCGATGAACATAGTGGAGCATGTGTCTTTTTTATATGTTGGGGCATCTTTTGGGTATATGCCCAAGAGAGGTATAGCTGGATCCTCAGGCAGTTCAATGTCCAATTTTCTGAGGAACCTCCAGACTGATTTCCAGAATGGTTGTACCAGTCTGCAACCCCACCAACAATGGAGGAGTGTTCCTCTTTCTCCTTTGATCCTCGCCAGCATTTGCTGTCACCTGAGTTTTTGATCTTAGCCATTCTCACTGGTGTGAGGTGAAATCTCAGGGTTGTTTTGATTTGCATTTCCCTGATGACTAAAAAGATGTTGAACATTTCTTTAGGTGTTTCTCAGCCATTCGACATTCCTCAGCTGTGAATTCTTTGTTTAGCTCTGAACCCCATTTTTTAATAGGGTTATTTGTCTCCCTGCGGTCTAACTTTTTGAGTTCTTTGTATATTTTGGATATAAGGCCTCTATCTGTTGTAGGATTGGTAAAGATCTTTTCCCAATCTGTTGGTTGCCGTTTTGTCCTAACCACAGTGTCCTTTGCCTTACAGAAGCTTTGTAGTTTTATGAGATCCCATTTGTCGATTCTTGATCTTAGAGCATAAGCCATTGGTGTTTTGTTCAGGAAATTTTTCCAGTGCCTATGTGTTCCAGATGCTTCCCTAGTTTTTATTCTATTAGTTTGAGTGTGTCTGGTTTGATGTGGAGGTCCTTGATCCACTTGGACTTAAGCTTTGTACAGGGTGATAAGCATGGATCGATCTGCATTCTTCTACATGTTGACCTCCAGTTGAACCAGCACCATTTGCTGAAAATGCTATCTTTTTCCATTGGATGGTTTTGGCTCCTTTGACAAAAATCAAGTGACCATAGGTGTGTGGGTTCATTTCTGGGTCTTCAATTCTATTCCATTGGTCTATCTGTCTGTCTCTGTACCAATACCATGCAGTTTTTATCACTATTGCTCTGTAATACTGATTGAGTTCTGGGATAGCGATTCCCCTGAAGTCCTTTTTTATTGTTGAGGATAGTTTTAGCTATCCTGGGTTTTTTGTTATTCAGATGAATTTGCAAATTGTTCTGTCTAACTCTTTGAAGAATTGATTGGTATTTTGATGGGGATTGCATTGAATCTGTAGATCGCTTTTGGTAAAATGGCCATTTTTACTATATTAATCCTGCCAATCCATGAGCATGGGAGATCTTTCCATCTTCTGAGGTCTTCTTCAATTTCTTTCTTCAGAGTCTTGAAGTTCTTGTTGTACAAATCTTTTACTTGCTTGGTTAAAGTCACACGGAGGTACTTTATATTATTTGGGTCTATTATGAAGGGTGTCGTTTCCCTAATTTCTTTCTCGGCTTGTTTCTCTTTTGTGTAGACGAAGGCTACTGATTTATTTGAGTTAATTTTATACCCAGCCACTTTGCTGAAGTTGTTTATCAGCTTTAGTAGTTCTCTGGTGGAACTTTTGGGATCACTTAAATATACTATCATATCATCTGCAAATAGTGATATTTTGACTTCTTCTTTTCCGATCTGTATCCCCTTGACCTCCTTTTGTTGTCTGATTGCTCTGGCTAGAACTTCAAGAACTATATTGAATAAGTAGGGAGAGAGTGGGCAGCCTTGTCTAGTCCCTGATTTTAGTGGGATTGCTTCAAGTTTCTCTCCATTTAGTTTAATGTTAGCCACTGGTTTGCTGTATATGGCTTTTACTATGTTTAGGTATGGGCCTTGGATTCCTATTCTTTCCAGGACTTTTATCATGAAGGGGTGTTGAATTTTGTCAAATGCTTTCTCAGCATCTAATGAAATGATCATGTGGTTTTGTTCTTTCAGTTTGTTTATATAATGGATCACATTGATGGTTTTCCGTATATTAAACCATCCCTGCATGCCTGGGATGAAGCCTACTTGATCATGGTGGATGATTGTTTTGATGTGCTCTTGGATTCGGTTTGCCAGAATTTTATTGAGTATTTTTGCGTCGATATTCATAAGGGAAATTGGTCTGAAGTTCTCTTTTTTTGTTTGGTCTTTGTGTGGTTTAGGTATAAGAGTAATTGTGGCTTCATAGAAGGAGTTCTGTAGTGCTCCATCTGTTTCAATTTTGTGGAATAGTTTGGATAATATTGGTATGAGGTCTTCTATGAAGGTCTGATAGAATTCTGCACTAAACCCGTCTGGACCTGGGCTCTTTTGGTTGGGGAGACCTTTAATGACTGCTTCTATTTCCTTAGGAGTTATGGGGTTGTTTAACTGGTTTATCTGTTCCTGATTTAACTTCGTACCTGGTATCTGTCTAGGAAATTGTCCATTTCCTGCAGATTTTCAAGTTTTGTTGAATATAGGCTTTTATAGTAAGATCTGATGATTTTTGAATTTCCTCTGAATCTGTAGTTATGTCTCCCTTTTCATTTCTGATTTTGTTAATTTGGACACTCTCTGTGTCCTCTCATTAGTCCGCTAAGGGTTTATCTATCTTGTTGATTTTCTCAAAGAACCAACTTTTGGTTCTGTTGATTCTTTCTATGGTCCTTTTGTTTCTACTTGGTTGATTTCAGCTCTGAGTTTGATTATTTCCTGCCTTCTACTCCTCCTGGGTGTATTTGCTTCTTTTTGTTCTAGAGCTTTTTAGGTGTGCTGTCAAGCTGCTGACATATGCTCTTTCCTGTTTCTTTCTGCAGGCACTCAGCGCTATGAGTTTTCCTCTTAGCACAGCTTTCATCGTGTCCCATAAGTTTGGGTATGTTGTACCTTCATTTTCATTAAATTCTAAAAAGTTTTTAATTTCTTTCTTTATTTCTTCCTTGACCAGGTTATTATTGAGTAGAGCATTGTTCAATTTCCACGTATATGTGGGCATTCTTCCCTTATTGTTATTGAAGACCAGCTTTAGGCCGTGGTGGTCTGATAGCACGCATGGGATTATTTCTATCTTTCTGTACCTGTTGAGGCCCGTTTTTTGACCAATTATATGGTCAATTTTGGAGAAAGTACCATGAGGAGCTGAGAAGAAGGTATATCCTTTTGCATTAGGGTAGAACGTTCTATAAATATCCGTTAAGTCCATTTGGCTCATGACTTCTCTTAGTCTGTCTACGTCTCTGTTTAATTTCTGTTTCCATGATCTGTCCATTGATGAGAGTGGGGTGTTGAAGTCTCCTACTATTATTGTGTGAGGTGCAATGTGTGTTTTGAGCTTCAGTAAGGTTTCTTTTACGTATGTAGGTGCCCTTGTATTTGGGGCATAGATATTTAGGATTGAGAGTTCATCTTGGTGGATTTTTCCTTTGATAAATATAAAGTGTCCTTCCTTATCTTTTTTGATGACTTTTAGTTGAAAATTGACTTTATTTGATATTAGAATGGCTACTCCAGCTTGCTTCTTCCGACCATTTGCTTGGAAAGTTGTTTTCAGCCTTTCACTCTGAGGTAGTGTCTGTCTTTGTCTCTGAGGTGTGTTTCCTGTAGGCAGCAGAATGCAGGGTCCTCGCTATGTATCCAGTTTGTTAATCTATGTCTTTTTATTGGGGAGTTGAGGCCATTGATGTTGAGAGATATTAAGGAATAGTGATTATTGCTTCCTGTTATATTCATATTTGGATGTGTTATGTTTGTGTGCTTTTCTTCTCTTTGTTTTGTTGCCAAGACGATTAGTTTCTTGCCTCTTCTTGGGTATAGCTTGCCTCCTTATGTTGGGCTTTACCATTTATTATCCTTTGTAGTGCTGGATTTGTAGAAAGATATTGTGTAAATTTGGTTTTGTCATGGAATATCTTGGTTTCTCCATCTATGTTAAAAATATGGAACGCTTCACGAATTTGCGTGTCATCCTTGCGCAGGGGCCATGCTAATCTTCTCTGTATCGTTCCAATTTTAGTATATGTGCTGCCGAAGCGAGCACTCAAAGACCGTTTTCATGATGGAGGTTCTCCCTTGACTTGGGATACTGCATTCAGGTTTAAGGCCAAAGCTCAGAGCAGTAACAGTGTCACAAGGCTCATGGTAGCCTTAAATATTTTTTATATTATTACATAAAATATTATTTATTATGTTAATTATAATTTGTTACAGTTTATATATTTATATTACATATAATATATTGATTATAATATTTTACATTTATATATTATGTAAAATTGTTGTAATATATTGTATAATAAATAAATATCATATAATAACATAAATATTATTTATATTAATATACTATACTAAATATATTTCTATTAAAAAGCTTCAGTTGTGGCACAGTAGTAAAGTGCTTGTTTATAATGTGTAAGGTTCTGGGATTCTAGTCCCCAACACCACAATATGCAAACACTTTCTCAAAACAACTGCCCACCCAGGGTTGGACCCCTCTGGTGGATTTACCTCTGTAACTTCTCTCACATCACACTTCTGTTTATAGCACTTTGACTTACTCGCCATCCTGCCAACAATCTCTATACACAGCAGACAGCTGGGGAAAGTGATGTGAGTTCACTAAACAGCTAACCTAAAGAGGGCCATGCCAGGAAAGTCTGTAATGACATGATGTCAACAGACAAAGGATGGGAGACTCATACACTTTCCTTGCTGGCTGTATGAAACGGAAATTATTCCATAGTGTGGCAAAAAAGAGACCTTCCAAGTTGTTTCAAAGCCTTCTTGGCTTCTACATCATCTACAGAAAATACATTTCAGGTATGACTTCCAGGGGCTGGGGAATCTGTTGGGAGAGAGGAAGAACTTTATTCCTGGCTCAGAATATCCATTGTCAACTGCCTGGGCAGGTTAACAGGAAGGAACCACCTGAGAAGGACTGGAGGGTTCAGCAGAAACTCCTGTCCTACAATGCCAAGCAACCAGAGCTTCCAGGGACTAAGCCACTACCTAAAGACTATACATGGACTGACCCTGGACTCTGACCTCATAGGTAGCAATGAATAGCCTAGTAAGAGCACCAGTGGAAGGGGAAGCCCTGGGTCCTGCTAAGACTGAACCCCCAGTGAACTAGACAGTTGGGGGGAGGGCGGCAATAGGGGGAGGGTGGGGAGGGGAACACCCATAAGGAAGGGGAGGGGGGAGGGGGATGTTTGCCCGGAAACCGGGAAAGGGAATAACACTCGAAATGTATATAAGAAATATTCAAGTTAATAAAAAAAAGAAACTCCTGTCCTTTAGATCCATGGTGCAAAACAAGTTGGGAGTTCAGATCTTTCTTTTCCTCCCCGTCTCTTCCTCCCCTCCCCTCCTCTTCTCTATGAGAAAGGGTAAGGAGATATACCAGCAATTCAAACCTGTTGATTCAGTGACTCCAGTCCTAAAGCTGCTTTTAAGGCAAGTGTAATTTAGAATGTCTGGAATGAGTTGTCACTGTGGTTCCCAGGGATGGAACTCGGGTCACCAGGCTTGTGTGGCAAGCACTTCTACCTGCTGAGCCATCTTGCGAACCCCAAGGCACTACACTTGTGTAGTAGACAATCATCTTCAGTGAAAGGACGATTTTTCTTTAGCCTGAGATGCCGACGATGCTGTTCTTAACAACATTGTGAGGATTCACCCCATTCTGAGCTCTTCTATTCTACTGTTTACCTTCTAGAAGGCCAGCTGCTGTGAACGTAGAGTAACAAAAGAGCAACATCTGCCAGCGATTGTGCATTCTCCACATTTGCAAGATGCCTGAAACTGGCTCGGGCAAGGGCTGTGAGCCATTGGTCTCTTACCAGAAGTGTCTGTCAACGACGGTGCAGAGGGTACCTGGAAGAGAATGGGAGACAAGAGATTCGAAGAAGGACGCCAAGACAAGAGTCTGATCAAGGCGACAATTTTATTTTTTCCCAAGGCTGAATTTATACTGTAACAGGGGTAACAGAGAGAGGGGGAAAGTGGGAAACATTTACACAGGCCAAGGAGACAGTATTCAAGTGGTCAGCTGATGTCAACAGGATGTCAGAAAGGTCACAGGTTTGTCATATCTATTATCAGGATGTTGGTCATCACATTGGGCATCTTGACGTCAGATGTATTTCTCAGCAAGGTCACAACTTTATCATATCATTATTCATCCTGACCACCAGATTTGTATTAGTCTTCTGCAGTTGGCTAGGGATTTTCCATGAACCCAATCATACTTAACTAACCATAATAATAACATCAATAATGGAGGGTTTCAAGGGCATCGCTCCCAACAAGTGTCAGAGCACACCCTCGGGACAGGGCTCTGGCACTGAGAAACGGTGGCTTGGACGGCCTGCTAGGGAGGCATATTTTCTAGACTTTGATTCAACCACTGTTTGTTCGACTGGAAGTAGAATGCTGAAGGGGCCTTCTGAAGCTTGGTGGACCATTTTGCTGACTAGGGAACTTTCATAGTGAAGAAGAAACTCTGCAGAGCGATTTCAAATTGGATGAAAAAAAAAAAAGGAGGCATAGTGAGACACCATAACTCCTCCAACACACACTGTAGGCTCCACCACACAGGCAGACCTGACACGTGGGAGGTGAGGAACTCCATCCTCTTGAGCAGCAAGATGAGGCCTCTTTTTCTTGGTCATCCCCAGCACTGAAGACCCCAGTGCTGGGTTTTCCTGCCTGACTCTCTAAAAGCACACCAGTAGGTCTGGTATCTTACTTGTCATACAAGTCAAAACAAGGAAAGGATGCTAAGTTGGAACATCCCTCTCTGCTAATAAAGATCCCTAGTTTCACTTCTCCCCATCACCGTTCATTTTTAGTCAGTCAGCAGAGAAGCCAAGGGGTAGCAGGAACTCCTAATGAGTGTGTGCTCTGTCAGGGTGTGAGGAAGACAAAGCACAAACAAGGCTTACATGCTGCCCGCAGAGCCTCGCTGAGGAACGGTATGAAGATAAAGAGCTTCCGTCCTCTCCATAGAAACAGAGCTTGTTACACCTGTAGCTAAAAAGAAGGCAAGACCTGATCTTCTCAACTGGATCCCTCACAAAGGATGATCACTGAAGGGACCCTAGCCAGCCTGAACATGACAAACTTGGCACTGGCAGTCCTTGCCTTTCCCCCATTCCCTCTGCCTGGCAAAAAACAAAAATCAAAAACCATTAGATTACATTTCTAATGCTAGCCTCCAAGCTCTTTCCCCTTATTTGTCCCCTTTCTCCTCCTGAGGCAGACCACCAAGGTCCAGCTATCAAAGTACTAAAGCCCAGCAATCAAAAGCCCCCTTTGGCTCACCTAATTAACATGCCCAATTAAAATTCAGGAAATCATCCTAACAAGGGCCCCCCCCTTTTTTTCCTACAGGCTTCGTCTGCTCTTCTCTATCCAGAGGCAGCCTTTTGTCCCCCCACCACCATGTTCTTTTCTCCATTCCCCCTCATCCTCTATCTCCTGTCTTAAGCTCCTCCCTTTGTCCCTCTGGGACAAATAAATCTCCTTTGTGCTGAGAGCTTGGTCTTGGGTGTCTTGGGCCAATTTTAAGTTCTATAAACCACCATTTGTTATATTTCATTAAACTCTGTGTGACAAATGCTGCTTCAAATAGCTCGTTTCCTTTCAAGATTAGAAAACCAAGGGCCAAGGGAACAAGTTGATAGGATGGGTAGGAAGCAGAAGCAGAAGCAGAGCTCCAACTTACCTGGCTTTCTCAGTCTCCGATGTTCCGTCATAACTGACCAGATGCAAGGACAATGTAGAAGCTATTGTCCATGCAGGGTAGCTCCAGGAATGGCACCAGTGTGTGGACCAGCTTCCCATGGGAACCTCTTCTGCTCCCATTGGCTCCCTCTGACCTGTACTTGTCTCAAGGACTCTTGTGCTCAACTACTTCATTTTTCTTCGTTTTCTTGAAGGCCTTGGAGACTGTGTTCTTTTGAATGATTTTCTTTTCTTTCTTCAATTTACCAAGGTTTAAAAAAGAAATATCTCTTTCACTAAATATTGTGGCACCCACAAGGGACTTTCTCCTCTATAACTTTAATGTTTTAATAAAAAGTTCTAGTGGATAATCAAATGTTGTAGAGTTGGGAAAATATTTGATTCTACTATTTCTCACCACCATGTCTACACACGAAAGTATAAAAGAACCTACTATTAAGAATAATGGCTCATAATAACAAGGAGAAAATCAGACTAATCCTGGCCTCCAGAGATTGACGTGCCACACCTTCTACTCATCCAGAATGCTGCCAATCACTCTGGAAGTAAAGGAAACTTCCTGCCACCACACTCCAGTTGACTAAGTACAGCTGGATGCATTACTAATGATGCTAGACCCAGTAGAAAGAGCACTCCGGAAGGGTTTGTGTTTTATATTTAAGCCCAGGATGTCCTTGAACTCCAGGTTATCATACCTCAGCTTCACAAATGCCGACATTACAGGAGTACACCACCTCCTCCAGCCCAGAGGGGTTTATTTTGAAATCTATAGCCTTGTCCTAGGCGTCAGTATGTACACACATCACCATAGAGGTTTATTTGCTAAATTGACTACCAGATGGTCCTCTGGCCTTTAAGAAGCTCTCTCTAGTTTTTGACATAAACCTGGCCTCCTCTGCATTCTATCAATGCATTCTCACGGAGTCTCTTCCTCACATACAATTTCTCTGCTTTAATTCCTTAGACTCTGACTCTCCAACCCTAGTCTTCCAGCTGTTAGTCTGGGGTTTGACCATCCCCAAATGACTTGTGAATTAAAAATTTGTTCTCTAGAATAGCACTGAAGAGAAATGATGAAGCCCTTCAGTGTTGGGTTCTTCTGAGAGACCTTTGAGTCACTGACGGCATGTCCAGGCATCCCCCTCTCCTGTCCTCTCTTTCCTTCCTTGCTCCCTTACTTGTCATAAAGTGAGTGGGTTACCTCTGCCACATGTCCCCACCATGAGCTACTACTTCATCACAGGCTCAAAGCAGTGGGACCAATCACATGTAGACTGGAACCTCCAACCTGAACCAAACTAACTTTTCTTCTTTGTGAGTATCCCAGACATTTGCTACAGTAATGGCAAACTGACTGATGCCCATCCCTTTCCAAACATCAACAATCCCAGCACTTCCAACCCCATCCCTGCTCACTGTCATGAGAATGACTATGAGAAGTTACACAGGTAAATCTAAGCCAGGGAGACTACATCAGAAAGTTCCCTTTTACAACTACCAGAAATGAAAATTGGGCTTCATGGTCAATACAATTTCCTCTGAGACACTTCTATTTCCAGCCTGTCTAAGGTTTCTATTTTAGGTTTCTGTGGCTGGAAAAGCTACAAACTGTCATAGAGCACATATAGACATTGTAATTTACACAGGTGCATGTGAAGGTTGTGCTTCTGTTGGTAGGTGGGGTGGAAGAAATTAGCCAAAATTATGTCAAAATCCACCTCCTCGACCTCAAGTCTGAACACTAAACACTTGATATGGAGCTTGTCTTGGGGTTTAAATCTCGGTTCATGTCCAGAGAGAACACACCAAACCAACATGGTTCCACGTGGAGAGGTTTAATGAGAGAAGAAGTGGAGAAGAGGGGAGAAGTAAATGCCGGCCGTGAGCACGTGAAGGGAAAGGGGGGATGGGGAGAAAAGAGACAAAGAGAAGAGGGCAAGAGAAGAGCAGAGAGCAACAGCTAGAGCCAAGCAGTTCCTTATAGTGTCAGGCACAGCCGGCTGTTGCCAGGCAACTGTGGGGCGGAGCCTACCTAGAGGTTGCCAAGTAGCTGTGGTGGTGGAGCTTAGACAGAATACCAACAGCTTGTTTTTGGAAGTGTCTGGAAAGAACTGACGGTTTCACTGGAGTCCTAAAGAAACTTTGAACAACGTTCATGCTTGCATATGGCTCAGGCTACTTGATGCTCCTTCCTCCTCCCACCGGCTCAGCAGGTGTATGAATAGCTACATCACTCCTCCTTTCAGTCTCCCAAACACCTACGTATCATCTCCCGTGTGCCAAAAGGGCATGGCCTATGTAAGTGCTCTATTAATACTGGCTATGACTGACGTGAATAGAAGAAACTTTCATTGTTATCGCAGCCTCTCAGGGTTTACAGGGAGTTCCAAGATAATCACAAAGCTTTGTGTTCAGTAGCTCCAGAAGTGGGTAAGATTTATTTTAATTTGTAAGAGAATAACATCCTAAATTTAAGTATAGATTATTAGCCGCCTACTATACACGTCAGAAATGTCATTTTGGAGAATGTCTCTTCTGTATTTGGAATCCGATAGGAGGAAAACTCAGCCTGAGTTGAAGCAGTTTTGTTTGTTTGGGGTTGGGGGAGGAGGGGTGTTTTTGTCTGATAGAATAGCGTATGAGCCAAGGTCAAAAGTGCTCTTTGAAGTTGACATCTCACTTCAAAGAAGTGAATGGTGTGGGAAATTAACAGAGGCAATTTATGGGAAGATTAAACTCCAATGAATTCAGTCTTTGAAATAATTAGTGTGTGTGTGTGTGTGTGTATGTGTGTGTGTGTGTGTGTGTGTGTGTGTGTGTGTGTGTGTGTGTGTGTGTTCACATGTGTGGGCATGCATCCATATGAATACCAGAGGTTGACTTCATGTTTCTTCCACAATCACTGCTCTTTGAGACAGGGTCTCTCATTAAATCTGGAGGTCATCAGTTCACACTAGCCGACCAACAAGCCCCAAAGATTCTTGTGGTTTTGCCTCCACAGTGCTAGTAGCTATAGAGGCCAGTGTCACTACCGCTGACGTTTTTACATGGTGCTGGGACTCAGACTCAGGTCCTTATGATCACATAGTCCTTTCTAGAGATGATTTAAATAAAAGTATACATTTCATAATAATCCAAGAAAGCAAGGCACAATATCACATTAGCATTTCAAAGCCTAATGAACTAGTTTTCTGTGCACACAAATTCCTGCTTCTGTGCTTAGAGTTGAGCAGCTAAGATAAGATCTGCTAGGGTGATGGGTGATGGGTGATGGGTGATGGGTGATGGGTGATGGGTGATGGGTGATGGGTGATGGGTGATGGGTGATGGGTGATGGGTATGGGTAATGTAGCCTTTGTCTTCTCCTCCTTGGTGGGGATTCCACACTCTGGTTTCTTATAAGCCAGATTGTGATGGCAGTATAAACTCACATCAGCCTTGATACACACCTACATCAAGTTCGAGTGGAGAGCAATGCTGGCTACCACAAGCAAAAAATAAATCTCTAGGTCATTCCCATTTGACCCATCAGTTCCATTTCTGTATATTGTAGTCAAAAGAAGACAAATCTGTATACTGTATTCACTGAAGCACTATTCACAAGAATCAAGTCCTAGAACCAATGTAAGTATATCTCAAATTCAGGAAGGGGCCAAGAAAATTGCTGGTCTGTAGACACATGCACTGGCCTGGGCAAGGAGAAAACCCAGTCATTTGCAACAGGCACTAGAGGGATTGGTACTAAACAAAGTAATGGATGGATGTTGCTAAACAAAGTAACTCAGACCTGGGAAGACAAGTCTTCACTTACATTTTAAACCTTAGAGTCTGGCTCCTAGACAGTAGTTACCAGAGGTAAAGGAGTAGAAGGAATGGAAAGATGTTGGCCAAAAGGTACAACATTGCAGTGGGACAGGATGTGACAGATACATTGAGTCAATCATTTCTCACTTTGAGTCAATCTTTCTCACTGGGTACATATGACATCCCTCTGTACTTGATAATTATATGCAACGATAATTTCCCAATATACATTTAAAAATAATAAAAGAAATTATTGGGAGGTCAGTAGAAAGGTCCTAGAATCCATGGCATAGCTGTCAAAGCAGAGGAAACCATAGGTGTCTAGACATCAAGATCATGTCACAGGCAGAGTCCTCTTAAGTGATGGATTCAAGTCACTCAATGTTCAGAGTCTGTGATGAGAGCTGGCCATCACTGGACTGGCACCCTAGCTGTCCACAACCTTTTCAGAAGCCATAGTAGCAGTGGACCTCATTGTCTCTCAAAGTTCAGATGTCTCTGGAACAAAGAATTTTTATCCTGGACAGTTAAACATAGATTATGGTATATTTTTACTAGCTGCAATTTAAAGAGAGAGAGATTCCAAGCAGGTATTAATTAATAATCAATATGGTTTTAGTGAGATTTTTTTCAGTTTCCACCATGGTCTGAGGCTCTAGTCTCCCAGAATTTCCTTAGATTTCAGGGGTTTGGGTCAACTCCCTTGTCTACTCTTCTAAACCACAAGGAAAAAAACTCCTGACCAGAGATTTGCGAAAACCGAAAGTCTGCTTCATTTCCCCAATTGTGGCTGTAATGAGTCAGTTGCTAATAAAATGAAACTCTCAGTTCAAGTCAAATATGCCCAGAGCCAAGTACACTTAAGACAGCACACTCCCCATGATTTACAGCAAGGGGGAACAACAGCCATCACTACACACTATTTTCCATGTCTGTCCTCTTACGAGATTCCTCAGGAAGCCTGCAATTTGTCATTGGGGATGCTGTCATGAATGAATGGATGGTCCCTTGAGACCCAGGCCTCCAGAACAGAGCTAATTGTCCATATGGCTTTGAGGAAACTGGCCTCGGGAATGAAAGTTAATGAAAATGCACAACATTGATGAACTAGAAAACTAACTTAAATTTCAAAATGATCCCTTACAAAGGTACATACAAATTCTTTTGGCATTCCTGTGTCAGCATCCTGATTAGTCTCTTTTTAAAGATGAGAAAATTTGGAGGTCAGAGTTCAAATGGTTAGTTTAAGAAGCATGCGCTCCCAAACCTAGGTCTCTTAATTCCAATGAAAACCATCTGTGCTTAAATAATGTCAGGTAGAGGGACCTATACGTCAGTGCCATTACTATTTGGACAAATAGCCCTTGACCAGCCAGTAGAGAACAGATAGGGGGCCAGCACTATACCAGTGATGGCAAAGAGAGAGCTGCTTGGATGCCAAAAGAGAGGGTGTTCTCCTTTTGGAGATGAACCCCAGAAGGTCATTGTTGTTGCTGAATGCTACAACAGCTACTGAAAGTCATGGCCAGGAAAGCAAATCTGTTCTTCCTTGATAAGAAAACAGTTACCTCTTAAGAGTACCTTTTACTCTCATGGGTTGAATTCACGTGTGCAGGGAGCTGCAGATCCCCTTGCAGTGGAAGGAGCCCGACTTGGGACTCAGAAAGGTTAGGATGAGGCATGCAGATATGTCTCTGGACCATACCAATGATTTGAGACAAGGAGGGAGGGAGACAACACGGGTAACTCTAAGAACACAGAGACCCAGCTTTTCCTTCTGCCTTGGCATCCTGAATCAGGGCAGCTACTCCAAATGCTTTGGGCCCTGAGCAAGGCTCTGGAGGCACCACTTCCCTAGAACACAAGATCAGTAGAACAATCGCCCTCGTCTGCACCGAGGGACAGCTATAACAATGCTGAGACAATGGGTTTATCAGGGATCCAGCTCATCAACTTTCTTACAAGTGCTGACAGCCTCAGTGTAGCTCAAAACCTGCTCCTGGCTGTCAACTTACAGACAAGCCAGGGCTCTGTTTATATGGAGAGCAGGGCACAGCATTAAACTGTTCAAGTTGCAAACCCTGGAAGCAACTGCCCGGCTCTGTTCATAGGCCACTGGGCTGACTCACTGGCATGCAGGCATTGGCCAAGACTAATAGCATGAATTTCTCCCAGTGCCGTAGGCAGTGACCTTAAATTTGAAGCTTGAAATTGCCATAGTTGGGTTATTTACATCATGGAAATACACAAAGGCCACAAGTCAAAACCTTAATTTCCACCAAGTCAATTATAAAGTAATTTCTCATGTTTCCCTTTGCGTGTCATGGAGGCAGCAAGAAGGTCTGTGGAAACCACCCTTAATTTCTCCTCTCTTGTGTAGGATGGATAGCTGCTGCTTTGAGGTCACTACTAAGATCCCTTACTCTGTAATCAAGTTAATGTGTAGTGTTGGCAAATCCAACCCCCTGAGGCCCCCTTCATGGAAGCAATCCTGTCTTGTGCTTTAAATCTCATGGGCATGATGCATTGAGTTTAGCACCCCAAGCACATACAAAGAAGATGCTTGAAACATGTCTTTGTACATTGCACAATGTACCGAGAGCAGCACTAGCTCCAGGCCCTGCCTCCTCCTTGTAAAGAAGACCACCATGGATGCTTGACTTCTGCTCCCACACCAGTCATTATCTGAGAAAGAGAGCTGGTGGGATAGCTAGAGGTACAAGAGAGGCAATTCTCTCATCTCAAACCCTGTGAGCAGTGTGCTTGTTGTCATTGGAGCATGTCAAAGAGGAGATAGTGAAACAAAGAGTGAGGAGAGAGGTGGCATCGGGAGCTGGCTGTCTCTCACTTCCACTGGCAACGAGGACTTCAGTCTTCAAGGACTGGAATGGAGGAAAATACCAGGCTTTGGCTGTTTGGCCAGTGCTCTGCCTCCAAAGGGACTGGCAGCAACAAGGGTTACAAGTGTGCCCCTGTGATCGAGGAATTGGTCCAGGACAACTGATGGATGGCCTGCAGCACATCATTAAGACTCCAGGTCTCCCACTGTAAAGCCTAACCAATTCTGTTGTCGCAAAGAAGCCCAGGGGCTAAACTCCAATACCAGAAAGAAAACCACAAAGCCAACTTTAGCAAACATCCTATGGCCAACACCCTCAACCCCCACTGTAGCAACAGCCAGTCAGGCTACAACAGCAGGTTTAAGGTACATATAGAAGACCTAAGACATCCTGCAGAAAATAGATAACCTAGTCATCCTGTTTGTCAGGTGATTCTGCCCCCCGTGTTTGGTTCCTGCAGATTACGCCAGAAATGCAGTTTTTAAAATATTAGCTTGCTGACCCATATGAAAATTCCCCAGGCTTGCTGTGACCACAATAAATACCCCACACCCTAAACTTAAGGCTTTCACTTCAGATCCACTGAGACGGTGATGGTGAGCGTCCTTGCTCGGGAGATCATAATAAAGACCCTTGTGTGTTTGCATCGGATTGGCTCCTTGGTGGTCTTTGGGGGTCCCTGCATAATACCACAAGAGATGCAGCTGGAAGGACTAGTAGGCAACAAGGCTAGGGGGGGTCTGTCCTCTTGCATGATAAACACCATTGTGTCCTAACTTGTTCCCCTTCCCTGTCAGCAGTGTATGCCTGGGAGACAGAAGGAGAGTAGATCAATCAGACTCACTCTGAGCATCTACACTCCAAGTCTACCCTGGCTCAAGGAGAGGTCCTTGAGTCATACAGATGCTGATGTTTACTCAGTAAATATTCATTGGTTCATTCAAATAGCAGGAAGTGTTGCTGAGATGTTATAGAATCCGGACGATAAGACAATAAAGCATAGCTGAGGGTTGTGGGGGAATTGTTTTATTTCACACCAACTTGAGACTCCACAGTGAACACGTATATACAGGAAGAAGATGAGTTGTGGTCCAGCTCTAAGCATAAGAAAAAAGCAATCCATATATCTATCCTAGCCACCATGGATGTTTTTGGGGGATGAATAAGCATTGAAGCCTTATTAATCCATCTTGAAGAGAAAACATAGCATCTGGGCACTGTGGCTGAGGAAGGAAGCATTCATACAGAATATAAAGTTGGAGTTCTTGTAGAAGGCACTCATCCTGTGGTCGTCAGGCTTCTAGTTGGGTAATTTCAAAGTCCTCCAATCAACAGGCCTAAAAACTAGACAGGCAGAGCTAAGGCAGGAGATGAAGCTGAGAATGGCAAGATCTACACCAGGATTTATTCACACTGCTGTGTGGAAAATAGATTGAACGGGGTCATAGGAGAGATGCTGTTTCCATGGGAACAGTGGGTACCACTGTTTTGACTGGCATGAATGAGGTGATATCTCTTTGAGATGTGTTTTGAATATTTTAGCACTGTGAAATGATAACTAGGTGTCTAGAGAGATGGCTCAGTGGCTAAGAACGTTTGCTGCTCTTCCAGAGGACCTGAGTTCAGTTCCCAGCACCCACATTGGATGGCCCACAAATGCCTGCAACTACAGCTCTAGGGGATCCTCTGAGGGGACTGACTTGCATATAGCATACACATAAATTAGGGAAAAAAATAAATCTTAAAAAATAAAATATTCTCTTTGTTCCCTTCTCTTCCCTGCTCTTCCTCTCTTCCCTGTCCCTTCTCTCTACCCCCACCCCTTCCCTCCACGTGCTCATGGCCGGCCTTTCCTCTCCTCTACTCTTCTTCTCTCATTAAACCTCTCCACATGGAAAAAAAATATTTTTTAAAGAAATGATACATGCAGTGATGAGTAGGTTAACTGTTCCTATTTGATCATTATCCAAATCTATACACATCTTAAAATATCACATCATATCCCATAAATTTATATTATTTTTTAAAATGTTCAAGAAAAAACACAATGGTGCTTAGGAATAGAAAAGGACAATGAGCCTAAAGGGAGGTAAACAGAGCAGAGATATTTTAAGGACTAAAAATATCAGGTGTCAGGGACCAAACAGTGGCTTATTAGGAATGGGGTACAGGTGACTTTCAGGATTTTTAACACATGGGTAAATGATGACATTTGCCAGAACTCAGAATACTAGAGTAAATCCAGCTGTGTGGATACTAAGCTCCGTTTTGAATATGATTGAATGGGTATCTAAGAAGAAATAGCTAGAAGTACGCTATTGGATAGATACCAGTGTGCGTGACATACATCAGTATAAGGCTAAGGGCCTGGGCAGAACACGCTGCCCTGGGAAGAACATATACAAAAGATTAATGACTGGTTAGATGTAAGAAAAAACGAGCAAAACAATCTGAGACAGAACCCACCTGAGGGTAACCCAGCAACAGATGGGCGTGGCAAACCCCGCAGGGCTGCTCTGCTGTGTGTTAATGTACCGGGGACTCAGCCTAGGGCTTCCCACCTTCTAAGCAAGTTTTGTGCTCGCGGACTACAGCCCCAGCCCTAATAGGGATGTGTTTTCTGACTCCTATTTACTATGTCCAGGATTCCATTCCTAGCTGTAAGACAGATGTGCTAGGTGAAGAATGCAGATGATAACATAGTGTATACATTACAGGATCCAGACGGGAGAAACAGGATGAATCCTGCGCTGGTGTTCACTGCTCTGTGCCTTAAAAGCCCAAGACAAATTGCCCTATCGTCAATCACTTTGACACTGGTATGTGGTAGCCTTGTTGTATTCAGAAAGCTTTCTAATCACAGAAGGTTCAACTCTAGCTGCTGCGGAGGCCAAATGCGATCACATGCCAGAGAACTGACGTGCAATTTGATTTTGCAACCTCGAGACAAAGAAACTGGATTTGGCCCAGGTTTTGCTGGATTGTTTTAGACTTTTAGGGGTTTTTTCCTCCACTCCATGATGAACATTTTGGCCTAATGAAAAAGTTTCAGCGCTCTTGATCTTGTGTTTAAAAGCAACGAACGATATTTTCAAACTGCTTTGAATGTTGTGCCCTCTTGTTAGCGCACCGACAGAGGCTCTTTACCTGAGGCCGGAACTTTTCTCCCCGCAAACGGTTTTTGTAAGAAATGCTGCCACCTAGCAGTGGCCTGAGGGATTACAACTTCAGGAGGTAATCGCTTCCTGTAGGATTCAGGGTTGGTATGGGATTCTGTGCGTGTGAGCTGATTTTGAAAGACACTTTAAACATGGAGCTAATTACCTTTTACGAGTGACTTCCACAGGTAGGAAGTCTTGATATAATTGAATGGCAAACAACAGGGTTTTTTTTTAAGAGCAGCTCATTGAAGGGGAAAATGCTGGCCAATGTCAGTGTTAGCATTAGTTCAGATAAACCAAGCAGCTCACATGAACTATGTGCAGCCCTTTGTGCCCCAGTTATAACTCAATAGAGTTGTCTAAAAGCAAATAGAAGTTAAAAATGAGAGCAAAAACAGAGAGAGAAGGAGACAGAGAGAGAGAGAGAGAGAGAGAGAGAGAGAGAGAGAGAGCTTCCTTGTAGAGCTGCAGTTACATTATAACAAATATAAGTGTCTACAGGTGTCTTCTACGAGGAAATTAAGAGAGTCCTTCAAAGAGGGACAGCTCTTTGACCACAGAACATCTGTAATCACAAAGGTGTGCAGTATGAACCTGGGTGACGGTTTAACCTGTCAGGAGTGTCTCGCTGTCTAAACCACAGCCATTTCATCCTATCCTTTTATTATTTGTGTTTTCTCAAAGGTGAAAAGTGGAGTCTGACACTCATTGAATAGAATCCGCCCAGAGACTTAGAAGCGCTTTCTAAATGCTATGATCCAGTCTGCAGGACTCTCTGTGATGGTGTAGCCGGCTCCAGTCCCCATGGTCACTCTCCCAAGAGCCAGCATGGAGAAATTAACAGGCCGGTGAGCACTGGTGTTGGGGTGTAAAACCACTGGCCCACAGGTTGCAAAGCTTTGCCATCTTGCCAAAAGGTTGTGTGTAGGCAAACAGACGGCAGATATTACGCAGATAAAACATTTGTTCACGGAAAAAGATCAGTTTCTGTTTCCTAGCTAAGTTGAGTGAAATGGGGAGGGGGGGCATTTACAAATTTGTCACAATGGCCTCTACCTCCAGTTCCTATTAATTAGTTTAAAAGTAGAAGGAACTTATATTTTTCATATCGATCATTTAAAATTCTAGCATGGGCCCTCAGCTCAGTGCCTGCTGACTACCTAGACTGGCAGATGCTGTCTCAGTAATGCCCAACCCCCATTTCAGTGCTTTTAGCTTCCCAGTAACCTCACAGAGCATCCTGGCTGCTGCCCCCTCTCTGCATTTGGGTCTTATAGCACATGGTCCACTCTTTGTCACCTGGACATCACACTGGAGGGACAATTTATACAAATAAATGTTGACGATGAATTGAATCTGTGTAGGATCCCACCGAAAGGCTGGCCCACAGCACTCTCTACAGCTTACGGTCCACCATGCCCTGTCTCTTGGACTTTAAAATGTGTTCAACCTTGTAAAAAGATAGAGCTTGGGAATTTGTTTTTGTTTTGTAGTGGCAATGGTGGCTATGCTAGGCACTCAGGGGTCTCATGCATGGCAGAGCAGCACTGCCACTAAATCTATACCTTCAGTTTGGTTTTTACCTCCAATTATTTTGACGTTGATTTCCATCCCATTGCCCAGGCAAGGCAGGAATTCAATTTGATCCCCTAGACTGGCCTTGAAATTTCAATCCTCCTGCTACAGGGTCCTGAGTCTCTGGAATTACAGGCCTGCCATCCAGTTCCTCTGTGAAAGTAACAGTGGCCATTTGTAGACCACATGTTAAGGCCCCAGGTATGAAGACTTCCTGATTTTATGAGTCTAGAGAGAAAGAGTCTGATTTATTACAAAGTCAAGGAGAAAACTTTCCCCCTTAATTTTTAGATTCCCCCCACATTTTTGATGTGTTTTTAAACAAAGACTCCCACAAAGCTATTCTTAAAGTAAAGACCTTTAAGCTGCTGTAATGGGTCAGCAAGTACAGGGTGCTCTGCCAAGCCTGACGGCCTGAGTTCAATTCTTGGAACCCATATCGTAGGAGAGAACCAATATCTACAAGTTATGTTCTGCCCTACACACATCTGCCAGGGTACACACATGCTTACATGTACTCATGAGCGCACACAAACAAACACACACACACACACACACACACACATTACAAATTAAAAATTAAAAAATAAAAGGTTTTGATTTGGTCCTATCAGCTCAAATTTCTTGTTCCTAGGCTTCTAACATTTTAGAGTACATACTCCTAATCTAAATGGTATTAGAGAATCTGATTCTGAGACGACTTGGCTACCAGAACTGCCCAACCACACCACCAATCCCATCTTGAGGCAGAACAGACAGCATAAAGACAGAATTCTGAGTGTAAAGGGACTAAAAATCAGACTCAGGATTTCTCTGGAATCACCTCTCAGCCCTGATGACTTTTAATCAAGCTGTTAGATTTCTGAGGCAGCTTAAAGAGACAGGAGGCAGAGACAGGACTGGATAGTGACCCCAACAGACCGGACCATTTATTTCAAACAACAAAGGACAGAAGGAAAGGGGTGTGTGAGAGAACAGAGGAAGACATTTGGAGTTTACAGAGGTGGTTGGAGGATGGGAAGTGAGCTGCCGCTTCAGGGGTTTCTGTGCAAGCCTTCAATCTCTTCCTCCTTGTATTGTCTGCTTCATAGAGACAGGCTATCCTGGGAGACAGTCCAGCCCTCGGATAGTGGTTTGAGCAGGGCCAGCTAGAACTTCATAAGAATTCTGCTTTCTACAACCGAAGTATTCTACCAAAAGCCAATTTGGAAAATTCCTGGATTTACTCAGAGCTCTCTTCCAGGTACCTTTATCCCCACCATTGTCTTGCGATTCTCATATCACTCATTTTTGTTGTAGCACAGGGACATGTCTGTGCTACATGTAGGTCCTTTTTCTGAAGCTTGCTGGCATGTGGTCACAGGCTTCAGCACATCAGCACCACCGTTCAGTCCTCCCTTTTCCCCTCCTTTATCATCTCAGGAGCTACGCTGAATCAATTTCTTAGCCCAGAGCCCATCTCCACATCAGTCTCACAGGAAAACCAAACTTTGATTTCAAACGTTTGGGGCACCTCAGTACACAAATGTTTAGAGTTCATTCATTCCATGATAGCGAATGGAAGTAGGGCACAGTTAAAGAATTTGTTGCCACACATTTATAGGAAAGAACTTGGGCTGGGAACATAGCCCAATGATGGAGCACTTGCCTAGTATGTTCAAAATCCTGGGTCATTCAAACCCCACTATTAGAAAGGAGGAGGAGGACACAGGGAGGGGGAGGAGGAGCTACAACTTTGTAATGGCTAGAACTGCCAGACAGGACAAGATGGTCTAGACTATTTCATGATTAACTTTCCTGTTGTTACAGTCATTATGGAACAGCTGCACAAAGGATGTTTCTCTCTCTCTCTCTCTCTCTCTCTCTCTCTCTCTCTCTCTCTCTCTCTCTCTCTCTCTCTCCCCCCCCTCTCTCCCCTCCCCCCTCTCCCCCCTCCCTTCTCCCCTCCCCCCCCTCCCCTCTCTCTTCTCTCTCTCTTCTCTCTCTATCTTCTCTCTCTCTGTCTCTCTCTCTTCTCTCTCTTTCTCTCTCTTTCTCTCTCTCCTCTGTCTCTCTCCCTTCTCTCTCTTTTCTCTCTCTCTTTCTCTCTCCTCTGTCTCTCTTCCCCTCTCCTCTCTTCTCTCTCTCTCTCTCTCTCTCTCTCTCTCTCTCTCTTTCTCTCTCTCTCTCTCTCTCTCTCTCTCTCTCTCTCTCTCACACACACACACATATATAGGGACCACCATACATACCAAAACACTGAAGACACTGAGCATTGACAACGGTAATTGGTTTGGAGCACCAAACTATTGAAGAGGTCACTCCAGAAAACTAAACTTGATTTCTGTGACCCAAGGTACGTGATACACCTAACCTCGTTCATGCCAGCTCCATGGCATGCCACACCAGCCTGGCCATTACCCACATACCTTCCCTTAAACCAAAGAACCCATAGCAAACCGGATAAGGCTGTAGGCTAATACTTCCCTTGGCAGCATCGGCACGAAAAGTGCTTAAGTTAAACACTCTGCAGAACAAAGCCCACAGCCGATGTCCTAGTGAGTGTCCACTGACACAGTTCGCAGCTTATCAGCTTTCAAAAGCAACTGCAGCCACGCTCATCTCAAAGCCGTTCCCTCCTGATTTCATTGTGACTCAGTACACCGAGGACTGAACACACGGTCTCTCCTCTCAAGATGTCCATCCTATGTAACCATTATCTGGGACAGTAGAGAGAGAGAGAGAGAGAGAGAGAGAGAGAGAGAGAGAGATTCAGTAGTAAAGTCTTCTGCACAGTCAGTCAGCTTAAGGAGCTATAATGTGAAGAAGTGACTGTCAAATGTCTAAATATTTACTGAGCACCTACCAAGGGTGAGCTTCCCTTGCAAGCTCCAGGGACATAATGGGATGGTGCATCCTGTCCCTAGTGTCATAAAGCTTCTTATATTTGAACATATGGAAGAACTTGTCTGGCCTTTCACTATGAGAAGTGAGGAAAGCTGAGATCACTGTGGGCTGTGTTCTATACAGTGTTTAACTTAGGCATTTTTGGTGTTGACCCCGCCAAGGAAAGTATTAGCCTACAGCCTTATCCAGTTTGCTCTGGGTTCTTTGGTTTAAAGTTATGTGTGCAATGGCCAGTGATCAAAGCACTGCTAAAGAGGACCTTAGTGGCCTGGCAAGGGTTCTGAGGCAGACTTTTTTACCTAGCCTATTCTAGAACCAGGGTTTGATCTCTAGCACTAAAACAGACAGCACCTGAGGGTCTCCGAACCGTTATCATTCTCCTCCTATTTTCACCCTCGAATCTCTGCAGCATCTCCCTGACACTGGTAGTCTGCATTTTCAAATGTCTGGTTATACAAACAGTGCTCTAAGGAAGGTTCGTAAATTTTGCAAGATGAATTTCTTTTCCTGCAAAGGCAAGCTCAGCAATATTTGGGAGATTTGAAAACTGACATCGCAGCTGACCTACGGAAGACAGACAGTGGGAGGGCCCTCGCTGGGTATAAATAAATAGGAGTCTGGAGCTGGAAACCCACGCCTAGACCGAGAGCTGAAGGGTGAACTCCACCTCCAGGCAGAATGAGGCTCTGCACCGCAGCCCTGCTTCTTCTGCTAGCCATCTGCCTCCCTCCAGGCCACGGTGAGGACTTTCACTTATGATTTCCCTAGGCTTTCAACAGAAAGCCTCCTTAGCACTTCTTCTTTAGTTAAAACTGGGAAGGCAGTCTTAGCCAAAGCGGGTGAAAACATTCAGTTGTTTTGAACTGTAAGATTCCTGGGGATTTAACTCTTTGAAAATTGAAGCTTTCAAAGGGTTGAGAATTTTTTTCTTTAAACTTACAGAAGAGATGCTGTAGAGTGGGTGTTCCTGTGACATAAGTTTAGTGTGTGCATTGCTCAACTGTCAGCTCAGTCCCCTGTGGGAAGTCTTCTTTGCACAGCTCTTCTTCACTCTGCCTCTCCATGCCACTCCTTCTCACCAAACCTTGGTCTTTCGAGTGCAGCGTTCTGAGTACAGTTGCACATGGTAAGGCCTGGCACTCTAAATACAGCAGAGGCGAGGAGCTGACTTCCAGCCTGTGTGGGAGTCTATCTCTGGGTGAACAGATCAGTACCAAACTCAGTGGCAAGATGTCTCTACAGCCGAAGGGGTGGATGTGTGGGCAGAAAGAAACACTCGGGTTTACAGGATAAATCCTTACTCTTAAGATGCAGAAATCCCCCAGCCCCCATGTTTGCTCTTCATGTGTCTTCTGTCTTCAAAACTCTCATTCCTCTCCTCTTCCATGAATCTTTCCCTAATGGTGGTGGCAAAGGAAACCCTCTGTCCTTAGCATCATACCCGTTCTGTGTGGCGTTCTAATTACTGTTTGCTGTTCTGCCCTTAAAACTGTAAATGCCTTGATAACTTAACACTTTTACTTATAAAAAAAAAGAATTCGATACACACCTTTTGTTTGCTTGGTTGGTTGGTTGGTTTGGTTTGGGGAACAAGGTCATAGTGAGTGACTTTGAACTTAGAAAAAAAAAAATCCTTCCTCGGTCTCTCAAATGCTTAGGTTAACCAGCATCAATTTCTTCTAAAACAAACTAACTAACTAAAACAAACAAAACTTAGGTTTCATGAAAATGTGTGAGATGAATTACCAATAAAGTGTGTATAACCGGTAAATATTGTAGTTGAATATGGTCTTGAATGTTTCTTAGTGGTTTCCCTTTGGTAGTAATTTATGACTAACACAGAGAGCCAAGGTGTTAAACGTAAGTGCAGAAGCATCATACATGTGTTTTCTTAGGGAAGTGAGGGAGGTGGGCAGATGTGCTAAGAGAAAGGTCTCGTGGGGAGATGCTGGTTGTCTTCCAAAACCTCTGGCAGGATCCAGTCCTCTGCTTTTTATGCTGGGAGTGGAGATTAGTTGATTTCACACCATGTTAATTATAACACAGTTGTGTTCCTTTAAAGCACTATCAAGTCACCTGGGTGCCAACAAGCCACTGTGACAGTCAAGTGAAGGTATGGATTGTGAAAAGTTAAGTTCATTTCAATTAAGGTTTTCATAGAAAACATTTGAGAGGGCTCAAGTCAAACCAGAAATGCACTAAACACATGTGCAGCTTCAGGTGCTGGCTTGAGATGTTTGACTCTTGAAATGTGATATAAAAAATTAATAATTCAGCTCTACACCTAGGTTGTATGCCCAATGGATTGAGGCGGCTGATTCTGTGTTTACAGGTATTCTGGAGACCCATTACACAAACTTGAAATGTAGGTGTTCCAAGGTGACCTCGACCTTTATCAATCTAATTCTCGTAGATTGGATTCAAGTTATACGCCCTGGGAATGGCTGCCCCAAAACTGAAATCATGTAAGTTGCAAGGGAGAAAAAAAATTACATAATTTCTCTCTCCTAGTGAAAATCGTATGGAATATATTTTGCAACCAGCAAATTAGTATGATAGCAAGAGCCTCAGAGACCAGCGTGATGTTACTAAATATCTAAAATTATTAACAAAAACTTGAGATATTTAAGGGTTTTTTTGTTTTGTTTTTGTTTTGTTCTTTAGCAATCCAAAACTGTTATCGCTTTGCTCACTCACTTTCTCGAGCTGCTGCACTAAGACCTGTCTTTGGTGGTTACAAAGACTGAAACTAGTCAAGGAAGTTAAGTCATGGAGGCTTCAGGAGGCTAACCTGCCTGCTATACCTGAAGGCAGGGATGGAGTCAGGGCTCCATCTCATCTACACAAGCACTTGAAGGAGGCCTACAAAAGCCTCTTCCTCAGTGCTGGGACCTCACTGTTTACTGGCAGCTCTTCCCAGTTATCCTTGGCCCTCCCTCTCCCTCCTCCTTCTCCTCCCTCTTCATCCATCTCTTCATGGCCAGTGCTACAGAGGAGACCTCACAGATACTAGACCGGCATTCTCCCATTAAGCCCCAGTCCCGAAGAATGTCCTCAGGCTTTGTAAAAATGTATAAGCAACTGTTCATTGTCCCATTTGAAACAAATGCTTTGTCCCTGGGGCTGGATATATTTGACTTGCAAAGTAGAAATAAAGGTTATCAAAAATACATGAAATGTTTCACTACGATGGCTTTAGACTTTTACCAATGACTTCACCAATGAGACCTTTAACTAGACCACAATTATTTCCCTTGAACTCAATGGTAAAGTCTAGCTATGGGGCCCATGGGTGGGACACAGCATTAGAACTCTTACCTTTGGGCAATAATTCAACTCAAGGCTGTCGCCTCTCACCCAAGGGAATAAGCGGACTCTAATTGTCTCTGCTTTTCTAGCTTCAATTGTTTTGAAATAGTGAATGTTTCCCTGTATATTTTCTTGTAAAGTTGAGCATTTTGAACATTACACAGATATAGGAGCGGAAGCTGCGAATTAGTGTGAGGAATCCATATTAGACAGGGGTGGAAATACGAAGTGACATAAACCCATTTTGCCATCATGATTCCAAAACCAAACTGCCTTGAGAGCTCATGTTCCTGCTCCATGGTTTATCTGATACATCGAGACACTGTTCTTTGTTTGAGGTCACACGGGTTAATATGCACAATCTTCTGGTTTTCTGTTTCTTGGGAGACCTTAACTTTTCCATTGCAGGGAGAAACCTTAACGCCATCTAGGAACTTGCTAACTATTTAGGTCACAACTCCTGGAACTCTTTTGTTCAAAGTGTAGGTTCTGGAGTCAGACCTTTACAGAAATTCAAATAAGCCTGCTGTGTTGTGTATTTGCTATACAATCTTGGACACGTGATTTGAACTCTCTGACCTTCAAGCTCACCGTCAGATTGTGAGAAGGTTAATACCTGTTCTAGCACAGAGCTTTTGGAAGGATGACTTAAGATGAGCATATTTCTTGTTACACCTCTCCCATGGCATGCACTGAGTACAACACTGGACAGGTGTCGGCCACTATCTACGCATGTTGGCCCTGCTGTTGATCAATGTCTTACATCAGGAAAAGCCTCTCCAAGTGGTGGCCTGAAGGAAGGTCGCTGAGGACTAATCAGCTTTGAAACTTCTTCTATGTTAAAATATAATCTTTCTTTTCACCAGATAGAATGTTTTCAAGCCAGTATCTGTTTTGCTCCCCTGAGCCCAATGGACAAGCACATTTGAACGGTGCTCGAATATAACTGTAGAAGTGACACAACATTGGAGACACTTGGGCCTTTCTAACTCATGTAAAGATGGTCAACGAGACAGTCACTTAATGACCTTTGAGATTCTGTCAACTTTGGATTCCAAGGACATTCTTCTTGTTCCTCAGGCACCACAATAAAATCCATTTATCCCAGATTCAAAACGTCCTGCTCCAGTTTCAGTTTTCTATAGATAATTATTTTTCATAACCAATTCTCTTCATTATTAAAACACACACAGGGTGGGAGCACTCACCAAAGTGTGCAATGTCTTATTTTATTTTTGTTTATTTCTCCCCAGTTTCTGGACCAAGGCCAAGAAAGCTATATGTGTGAGTCCTACTGCCAGATGGTTACCAAAAGTATTAAAATTTGTCCGAAGGTAAGTTAAGCATGCCACAAGTTTTCCTTAGCCAGCCAGGTTGGGGAATGCTTTACAATTAGGAAACGTTTGTGGGACAAACACCTGTTCTGCCGTTGTCACACATTGGCTCGCCCAGGACTGACTATTCCGGCAGTTCAGTAAACCGAAGCAGTGTACTCAGCAGCCATTATCTGATGCTACCAAAGGAAAGGTGTAGTTTCCTGTGTGCATTCCTCCAAGTGTAACTTGCTTTTGTTTTTAATTCACAGCAGAAGTATTACTTCAACTCCCCAAACTCCAGTGAGTAAGAAAAGAGCTGCCTGAAGCCACTGTCACCCCAAAAGACACCTGCACCCTTTCTTAATCCCTGCTCGGAATTTTAGTGTTACGTTCTTAGCTGAAGAATTTCCAAGAAAATTACTTCCCTCTACAAACACGGCTGTAGGTTAAAAGAAAAAAAAATCCTGCAGTAGCTGAGAGGAGACACTCGAGCTCCTTCCCATACTCAACCCATATTCTTGTTCCTTAAGGAAGGATATTTGCGAGCAGGCATTTAGTGACAAGCCACTTTGGTAACAGACCTGTTGTTTAGTGTTAAACTAGACCCTAGAGGAATGAAAGCATACATGTCGAATCTGAACCCGTAGCTCCTACTAACAAGAGGTTTATGAGATGGACTTCAGTTAGTTTTCACCCTTGCAAAAAGCAGGCTTCCGTAATAGTTTCCAGAAGGCACAGTACCAGCCTAAGGTAATGCAGAGCCGGTCTCCTTTAGAGAGAATCTTCATGGAGGAAATAATGCTTCGACTTTGAAAGGTTGCTTGTACAAAATTTATTGTCTTGGATTAAAACCAGTAACAGTGAAAGATCCTCAGCTTAAAGTTCCAGGCTCCTTAACAGTATACAAATATATTCCTTTGCACTGTGACCCTGCTAATCTATTTTTATTATTCACATCTTTCACACAGACAAAATAACCAGTCTCTTGTATCAAATTCTTTAACGTTTCCTATTCACCCAGTGTCATTCAATAAACTTAATCAAATAGTTTGCTTGTGACTGGTTCGTTTTTTAAGGAAAAAAAAATGTTCTCCTCACATTGAGATGTTCTTCAGCTGTTCCCAAGGAGATGTAATCATGTTCCCAAGGACGTTTCAATCATGTTCATTTTTTCCTTCGCACCAGAGCCCTTCACAGCTGACCCCAAATTATGTCATCCATGAGAGCAGTTACACAGTGGGAACGGTTTGGCCCTGAGGCCCCTTTCCCCAGGCATGCTAAATGAGATTTCCTCCAGAGTTCAAACTCTTACTCAAATCCATCCGCACCGTCTGTTTACATAGATTCCCCAACTTGCGGATGTTTCATTTGACAAAGTGTTGCCTTGACTTGACAAGCGGAGGACTCCAACCTCATTCTTTCTCAGCACTGCACTGAGGTCATAACCCCGCCTCTGCCTCTTGGCTTCCTTGGCCGTCTGTTCGCATCACATCTGGCCCCTTCTTTTCTTTATCTCCATTTATGCTTTGTGTATCTGTGGGGTGGGGTGGGCTGTTTGGTTTTGTACGGCTTTGGGCTGTGTTCGTGGGTAAGTGGGTGTTCGTAGAACGAGTTCAAACCCCCAAGATCCTCCTTCAGGAGTCACCTGTCTGATTTGTTTCAGACAGGATCTCTCACTGAACAGGATGTTCACCAAGTAGGTCAGGCTGTCTGTGATGAACCTGTATGTGAGTTCTGGACATCTGACCTCAGGTCTCCATGATTGCAGGACAAACACTTCACTCACTAGGCTATTCCCTTACCCGATTCCCTTTTTATTTTAGGGTGTGCTTGTTTGTTTTACTTTGTTTTTTTTTTTGTGTTTGTTTTGTTTTGCTTTGTTTCTTTGATGGGATCTCAGTCTGTAACCTGAACTACTAGCTGGGAACTCATTCAAGGCCAGACTGGCTTTGAATTTCAGCCGTCTGCCTCCCTCAGCCCCCTAGGATGAGCCACAGTGCTTGGGTTTCTTCTTTTACTTTTTAAAATGTTTTATTAGATTGTTAGAGAACGGATATAAGGTACCTATAAATATTATATTCTTGGTCATCCATTATTTAACATATTATACAAAGATGCAAAGGGGTGTGCAATATCATCACAATCCTACAATTAGTGGGTTTTTTGGTTTTCTTTTTTTAACTTCAACATTTGGAGATTGGGAATCAGGCTTCGGTTTCGTTACGACAGCTCAACACTCACTCGGGATCCTCAAATTATCAGTGTCACCATTCCCCAAGAGTCAGCTACTATTAACCATCCTGTTGGCATAACAGCTGTCCTGCTGGCAGAAATGGGGAAGAGTAGAGGTCACCAGGGACCCTCCCTCTTTCACTACTATCTACAGAAGAAACCAGGGCAAATAGACACTTCTTGCCTTCATTCATATAACTAGTAAAAGACAAACCAGAATTTGAACCCTGGGCCACCTGACTCCTAAGTAACTGCTCTTCATTACTACATTAGGCTCAAAAGACATACAAATGTATTTTCTGACTCGGATCCCTTGGCCTGCCCTCCTCTTCAGAGCCAGTCAAAGCCAGAGGGTATGGCATGGTAGGAAGTGCTTAAGAGGACATGGGAAAGAAAAGAGCCCCTGACTCTCACCTGCATAGAGCAGATTTGTCTTTCCCAATGACTGAGCCAAGAATTTTGACATAGGTGACTAGAGGTTACCCTACATAGAAACTGTATATAGAAACCATACGTGTATGGTGTATTTTTAAAGCCAAATGCATTTTGAGTATTTCCACAAGGAAACAATAAATACTTCAGGCAACAGATGAATGCACCTTGATTTGAACCACACGCAGTCTATACGGGATCAAAACACAGCATGCAGTTCCCTAAAAATATGTATAGTTTTTAAGCATCGATTTAAGTGGTCTGAACCACTCCAGAACGGTGAGGCCTGAAGGCTGTGGGCATAGGTGGAAGGAGGAGAAATGAGACAAGCGAGGGGGTCTAACACACTTGTCAAGCACAGCAGCAGCCAGTCCTCAGATGTTCCTGTGACTGTAAGAGTACTCAGCTGATTTAGGACCAAGGCTTAGTCATAATGAGCTGCAAGAATAACTTGTTGCATTAATAAGAGTATCTGAAGAGATGTTTGGAAGGGAAGAATTATACCTTGTTAAGACAGGATTTGGGCCCACATAACCACATGCATACGCCTATACATGCATATGCCAATTCATTAAAGGGGAAATACGGGGATGATTACCCAAATGATTGCTCTGGAAATCTGAACGAAGGAGTCACAGGCCTAGCTGCACAGCGACGCCCTAGCAGCAGAACACAAGAAACCTGAACAGATTGAATGACGCTCAGACCTACCCACCTCCAGGGCTCCTGGAGGAAATGATTCTCCTACTGAGTGTACAACTGAGTGTACCACTGAGTGTACTGAGTGTACTGAGGGCACAACTGGCCTCACCCTGAAGCTGCTGTGTGGACTAGCTTCCCTTTTCCGTGTTCCCACACCTTTCTTTAACACTGAAAGGCCCATCTCAGCACTCCCAACTCTACACAGTCTGATGCATAATCCAGAATTTTTCCGAGCTATAAGAGCCAGAATTCAAGAACCGTCGACATGAATAAACACAGGAGAAAAGCCGTCTCCCCCTCTAGGAGATTATGATGCTGATAACTCTTAAAAGAAATTGTTCATCCATCCTAACTTCTGAGAGCCTCCTAGGGGGCTTGTTTTGTCCAACATCAGGTTAATTAAATTGTAGTCTAGAAACACTAAAACTTAGTCACTAAGGGTTCAGCCCAGTGAATAGTTCGGAACAGCCCAGTCCCTCTCCTGGTCCTGTAGTTTGGCTTTCCCAGGATGTCATACAAATAGGATCACACTATCTCCCATCTTTTGTCTGACTACATGCTGTTGAATGCATGCCTCGTCTCTTTCTCATAATTAATATTACTCCATCGAATGGATATACCACAACTGGCTTATTATTTCAGCAGCTGATAGATATTCGAGTTGTTTTCTGTTGGTCAGTGATAAATGAAATTGCTGAGCGTGCGCATACATAAGTCTTTGTACAAACACATTCTTGTTTCTCTCTAGTAAAAGTGACATCTGTTCTCTGTTCATCCTTAGAGGTGGAATTTCTGCAACATGTGGTGTATGTATGTTTAACTTTATTCAGATCTATTATACTGTTCCCCATGATTAGTGCACCAGTTTGTAGCTCCCTTAAATATAAGTGTTCCAGTTGCTTCATGAATTTGTGAGCACCAGGTTTGATAATTTACTAGGATGAGTCACAGCCAGTGAATCACTCAGGAAGTTCTTTTCTTGTCACTCTCTTTTGTAGAACTGTGTCAGGGTATCCAAGAGAGCAAACGTGACAGAGGAGAGACTTATCGGGGCTCATGGTTTCAGTGGTTGCTCAGCTCCCTAAGCTTGGGTTAAAACATCCTAACAATGGGAGGTTTTAAATTGTAGACATTTCAATGACTTTTATAATTTATAATTTCCCTGCTGGGCTACAGTTGTTGAGCAGGCTCTTGGGTGCGTTTTTGAGATGTACCTATTTACAGAAGAAATAAGCCTTAAATCACTTTTACATTGAGCTAAGCTGTCAAAGGGGGACTTAACTGTGTATGAGTCTGTTTGTAGCTGTCTCTTACCTTTCGTTCATCTCTGCTTTTCCTCTTCTTGGTGCTCTTGGTTGGTGCAGTTTAATGTAAGTCTTAAAATTCTACATCAGGAAACTTAAAAGCCCATACTTCTAAAAAAAAATGATTTGTGTTAATTTAAGTCCATACAAGTCAACCTATACAAAGTTTAGAATCATCTTGTCAATTTCTGGACCTAAAGAAAATTATTTTGGTTAGGACTGCATCAAATTTGTGGGTCAGTTTGGGGAGAACTGACATCTGACTATTGAGTCTTCCATTTATGAACGTGGGTTCGCTCTCTGCATGAGAGGTCTCTCAGTACTATTTTATAGGTGTTCACATTCACGCCCTTGCAGGGCTCGCAAAACCAAACTATGAACTGAAGCATTTGGAAGATACTCCTCTGTGGAAGCCAGAATTTAGTGTGCACATCATTTGAAAGGCATTCTGCCTTCGATTTTATTGGGAATATTTCCCTCTTTGTTCCAGGAAAGGGGCGAATCCCTTAGAAGTGATTAGATGGAATAACCTCAACATCCCTGACCAGATGCTGACTTAGAACTCCTCTGTCCCTGTCAGTTTCACTACATCAGCACTGACACAGTCCCCTTCTTCCCACCAGGGCCAGTCTCTTTACCTGTGTTTTAAATCACATTCCTTTCCTGATCTGAACACCACACGATACCAACTGTCCTTTCTAAATGATCAAGTCCTACCTCCCAACTACTTATATCCCTACACCATTCAAATGCATTCCAGTGTCTTCACTCTCAAAGATCATAATTTATTTTAAAAAGGCTTCTACCTGATCACTTTCTGGCTGACTTGAACAGGGTCTTCTTTACTCCAAAGCACCCTCCAATTCTGACTTCTACCACAGCACTTTTCCATCACAGCTGTCAGAAGGTCACCAATAGCCATTTGTAAAGCCAGTCAAGCTGCTGGTGTTTCTGTGACAATGCTGGTTGCGTTTAATGGTTTGCAACAAAAAAAAAAAATATTTATCTCTTGTCCACTTGTCTTCGGGTCAACTGGGGTTCAGCTGACTCGGCTGAATTTGGGATTCAGCCAAGCATTTGTCTGGTTCACAACTCTCCCATGTGCCTCTTGTTTAGAAGGAATCAAGTGGCATTCAGCTCGGACTCTTGTCAGTGTAACAGCAGATTTCCAAGACAAAGGTTACAGAAACATGTTGTGCCTCTTGTGGTCTAGCTTGTCACTTTCACTAATATTTTTTTCAGGGTGACAAAAATTAACAGTGCCTAGATATGGACACAGTTATAACGTGATCTTTTTGATATATGTATACATTATGGATCAGTTAAATCAATCTAGTTAACACCTCCAGCTCCTATCATAGTCAGCATTCTTTGTGGTGAGAACCTTTCAAGTCAACTCTCAGCAAATCTGTTGTATACGACGTGTTATTTCCTGTGGCCACCATGCTTAGCCAGTTATGCTAGAATAAAATAAACCTTGGACCCAACTGGCAGCTAATATAACTGCAAGGTCAGATGGAAGAGACCATGGGTGCAGAGAAGGGGAAGGAATTGGGCATGAGAACAAATCTGCTACAGCTGCCAAGTGGAGTCCGTATCCCGTGCTTCCCTTAGGGAATCCAACAATTTCCAAGAAACAGTAAGTCACCTACAGTGTCTTCATTCGCGCTCAGGACACCACACTTCCAGGCTCCTCCTTCTCAGGCGACCTTTCCTGTTCACCCTTCTCTCTCCAGCCTCTCAACACCTAATCTTCCTGGCCTTCCTTTTAACACTATAGACTTTCTTCCCAAGAGCAGCCAAGACTACAGACGTCATTGGTGCTGTTTCACCTCCCATCCCCCGTTCACTGAGCCCCATTCCATCTCAGGGACTGTTCTATTTCTGCTCTAGACTTTATGAAGCCACCCAAACCTCAGTTCCGGTCGTGCCCCGCTCTACTGTGTCTCATAGCGACAATGTTCACAACTTGTCTAATTTTGTAAAGTGGGAAATTGGGGGGTCATTTCAGGGTTTTCCTCACCACTAGCTCCATCTCCTGTCCGTCACAAAATTCTGAGGACTAATTCCATAAATATTTCTCTTTCCAGTCCATACTCCTTAGTTTTACCATGCCCTCATTCAAGATCAAATTTCATCTAGACTAGTTACCTTAAAATCTGCCTTCCTCCGTCCTCTGGCACCTATCTGTAATTCACCCTATGGTCCCCTTCCTCTATCCTCTGGTGTACCTCTGCAATGAACCTCAGTGTCCCCCCAGGCTGGGATTTTTCTCACTGTTGCTCCTGCTTCAGTTCCAAGCTCAAGTTTCCCTCAGAGAGGCCTTCCATGCCGCTCAACCTGGCTCGGCTTCCTTATGATGTGTTGTCAGGCAATATTATCTTTTACCTCAATCACCATCAATACCAAGACCATCTACCTACCACCTCTCTCCCTGCTGGGCTACTCTGTAAAGGCAAGAGTCATACCTAGTTTTGCTCATCCCTGAACCTTGGCCTCAGTTACAGTCCGGCACTTTACAGATGCTCGACAAATATGTGAATGACGAACGACTAAACAGCCCCCATTCATCATTGCTTAAAATGCCCCAAAGAGAACATTTTTCTGATTTTGTCTTTGTTTTTTTTTTTTTTTTATTATTAACTTGAGTATTTCTTATATACATTTTGAGTGTTATTCCCTTTCCCGGTTTCCGGGCAAACATCCCCCTACCCGTTCCTTATAGGTGTTCCCCTCCCCACCCTCCCCCCATTGGCCGCCCTCCCCCCCACAGTCTAGTTCACTGGGGGTTCAGTCTTAGCAGGACCCAGGGCTTCCCCTTCCACTGGTGCTCTTACTAGGATATTCATTTCTACCTATGAGGTCAGAGTCCAGGGTCAGTCCATGTATAGTCTTTAGGTAGTGGCTTAGTCCCTGGAAGCTCTGGTTGCTTGGTATTGTTGTACATATGGGGATTGCAAACCTATTGGAACAGCAAGCTTCATACTCACTTGTTTCCCACAGACAGAGACCAAGTTGTTCAGTAAGCATTACTTGGCACATGTGATTAGGAAACAGAGCAACGTAACCACATGTTTCTAATGACCCTTGTAAATCAGCACATCTGGCAGATAACTGTCATTCAAATCTAATATAATATTAAAAAACTGAGATCTCCCAGTTAAATTCCACTGAAACTATGTCATGAGATTAAGGCACTAGGATATATTACAGGAAAAAGCAAAGTCAATGTGAATGTGCTTATCATAAAGCTAGGATGACTAACATTTATTTAACCCTTAAATGATATCATGTAGGGTATCAACAAGGAGCATGCAGAGCTCAGCTGAGATTTTCCAGAGAATGGGTAAAGGAACAAGCTAGAGCATGGGAGAGCTAATGGCTTAGGCAACGAACTAGGTTTTTCTCAGGCCTAAAGGAGCAAGAAGGGTTTTAACTAGGCTGTTTGAGAGTTTGATTGCCTGACAGAAACACCGCCATTGACGGCTAACTCTAGCATGGATAGCTACATCCATGAACAGAATTTCGTACCAACAGGGCAGTAAAGAATAAATTCCTTAGCTCCCCTTTCCTCTCGCCTTCTATCCATTCACTCCAAACCATCACTGGATCACTCCAAAGCCAGAAGTGATCCCCTGAGAAAACTGATCTTCACAGAGATTAAGGAACATCCCCGGAGCCACACAGAGAGTGGCTATCAGACAGGTTATCTGACTCCTAGCAGTCATCCTCCAAACACACGATCTCATTTGTGACTCTGAATACCAGGTGAATAACTGCCCGTGTACAAGTGTCGTGATTTTCATAATAGTATCTTGTGTTATTAATGTGGTAGAGGGTATCCCTACCCAAGTGGAAGTCATAAGATCACTTCCGGGAGTCCCTTCTCTCTTTCCACTGTGGGATCAAGAGATCCAACTCAGGTCATCAGGCCTATAGGTAAGTGCCTTTACTCAATGTCCCAGCTCACATCCCGACTTGTTATCATCTGTAATAATAGTGTCACTTACAGACTATCATTATTACATGCCCCATTAAGGAAGAGTGGGGATTCCAAGTGATCTCTTGGACAGGATGTTTTCTGATTGTCTCATGATGTTATCCCCATGGAGACTCCAGCTCTTTCTGACACAGGGACTGGGCTCCAGTCTTCCCCAACTCCTGAACAACCCTGCTTCCCATCCCCATCAATCCAGATGTCAACTCCCTCCAACCTGTAGAAAGATTTTAGATAAACTTCACAAGGCTGTGACTACAAAGAGGGCCTTTACCGCCCTCTGGTGGCCAGTCCAGGAAATAGCTGGAGGTAGTTTTAGGCTAAGCACACATTCCCTGTCTTGTTCTTCCATTTAATCAAATTCTTCAGAGTCTCTCTAGGACTACAGACAAGTAAATCCTGTGAGTCCTTTCTGTGAATCGCCAAATTCAGAAGTTCAGGGTTCCTGCTTCCAAACAAAGGATGTTCCCTAAACAGCATTTGAGTTTGATAGCTAACCCTGTATCAGGCAATGCAGTTTTAGTTTTCCTGATAGTTTAGATGGTTTGGTTTATTTTAGTTTAGTTTAGCTTAGTTTAGTTTTAGTTTTAGTTTCGTTTCGTTTAGTTTAGTTAGGTTTCCCTGACGGTTTCTGTGCATGGACACGGGGTGGTTTTCGACCTGTGATTTCTCTTTTAAATATCTTCCATCCTCCTCACCACAAACTACCACATGTAAGCAGTTCCAAGGACCAATCTAATCCCTCCAGTTAGGCCTGCAGCCAGATGAAGAAGGGCTAGATGGGAGAAGCTGAGTCAAGGTTTGGTCCTGTGGGCTGCAGAGGTGTCTCAGCAGGGAAGGACAAGTCCAACAATCTGAGTTCAATCCCTGGGATCCACATATAGAAGAAGACAACCAATTCCTCAGTCCTCCATACTGCATGTCATGACACAAGCATACCCACACACATACACAAAATAAGTAAGTGTAAAGTAATTTTTAAATGAGTTGGTCCTGTTATCTCTATGGCTAAACCCAATATAGTTAAATCATGTTATCAGACCTAGGGGTCATAACCTGGGCCCCCAAGTCTGCCCCAGCCATCTATCCTCAAAAAGCTAATGAGGGAGCCAAATGTATAGTGGAAACCAGAAAGGAGAAACGTATCCAATGTGGCCAAATAGAACAAGGAGATCTAGTGATCCCCTCACGTTCATCTGCAGGGTCCTGCAGCGAGACCAATGTTTAGAGAGAGCCAAGGACGTGTGCATCAAAGCCCCCCACCACGGAGCCGTCGTTGTCTGGGTGCGTTTCCATCTCACCCTGTGAGGTGCCCTGAGGAGTTATTAAGACCACTTAAAGTCTCTCCCTGGGAACCATGAGCCCCCTCTGGCTGGCGTGCTTTCATTCTTCCAGCATGAGACTCCTGTGGAAAGTACCATGTCTTTGGAGGCTGCTGTTTCAACACTTTGAAAGTTAGATTAGGGGACACAAGTGTCTCTTTAGAATGTTTTTCTGACAGGCCGGCTACAATATAAGCCTCATCCTTAGTACATTTCGGATGGAAAGAATATTGACCTCATAGGGAATTGAGACTAAAACCGCTTTCACACCAGCTGCTTGTAAGTGAGGTCGTGGCTGAGGTGTGGACGTGCAGGGAGTTAGGATTACACTCCAGCTCGTGTGGTTGCACTGGTCAGCGCGAAATGTCACAGGCTATGCCGAGCTCAGTCTCCAGTCCTCTACTGGCATCCAGTGGTGCACGATGCAGAATGGAGAGATGAGAAGGGTGAAGAGAATCTACCCGCGGGCCGCCGGCTGCACTTCAGTCTTCCCTCTGAGGAGACGGCCCAGTGCATCGTCTACTTCCAGGTGTCAAACTGAAAAAGGATTGTCTTTGTGTGTCCTCTAAAATTAGGTGGGGAATAATTGCCAAAAGCTCGAGTTAGCAGAGACCTATTATTCAGTCATAAAATTAGAATTTCCTTTAAAGCTCTCTATACTAAGTGGCAGGTGCTGTTCCTAGCTTCTAGTCTGAATCATCTCTCTCTCTCACACACACACATACACATTCACACACACACACACACACACAATCAAACATGCATACACTTACACACAGTCAAATACACACACACACACACACTGAACCAAACACACACTCTCTCTCACACACACACACGCACAAAGTCAAACACACACACAGTCAATCGCACACTCTCACACACACACACAGACACACGCACACAGACACCTACACACGCACAGTCAATCTCTCTCTCTCTCATACACACACACACAAACACACACACACACACATGCATGCACAGACACAGAATCAAACACACAGAGAGTCAATCACACACACACACACTCTCTCACACACACACAATCAAACACACACTGTCAAACATACACACTCACACACACACTGAATCACACACTGTCTCTCAAACACACACACAGAGAATCAAACACAAACTTTCTCTCGCTCTCTCTCTCTGAATCTCTCTCTCTCTCTCACTGAATCTCACACTCACACACACAGATTCAAACACACACTCACACACACAGATTCACCCTGTCTCTCTGTCTCTGAGTCTCTGTCTCAAACTCTCTCTCTGTTTCTCTCTCTCTCTCTCTCTCTCTCTCTCTCTCTCACACACACACACACACACACACACACACTAACAGGCACACACCTCTTTTCCATTTGCTTCATTTGCATGCTCTGCCCTTTCTGTCCACAGCCTAAGCAGTAAGGAGACAGTCAGGAGACAGCGGTGCACTGACTGATTTCTGTCAGGAAGTGGGTGTTCCCTGTCCATCAAGAACAACTGCTGGCCCTAGTAAGCAACTGCCATATTAACTAAAACATCATTTATTTTGCTCAACATTTTTATCCTTTATAGAGTCCCGGGCTGGAATCAACTCCAGAAATTCCATTTACAGGATATGCAGCCCACCCTCTTCGTTCATTTCTTTCTTAACTGTGACACACTTCCCCCCACCTCGATAAACTTCATCCATGGAAGTTCATGGAACTAAAAACCACTTCAGTGCAGTAGGAGGTAGGAGTGCACACCAGGGTGAACAGGTGAACTTTGCCACAGTTAGCCACACAGCCTGGATTCAAATCCTTGGGTGGGTGTGTGTGTGTGTGGTGTGTGTGTGTGTGTGGTGTGTGTGTGTGTGTGTGGTGTGTGTGTGTGTGTGTGTGTTTGATTGGGGATTTTGAGGTTTTATTTTGATTTCCCTGCTTGTGAAGGCAAAGCAACACTCCTAATTTATATATATAGGTAATTGGTAACTCCCTGTTACCCAACTACTGCTGTAGGACTGATGAAATGGATGCTCCCCCCTCTGATTACTTCTTAGACAGACTAAAGAGTGTGTAACTCGCTAACAGAATGAGCAGTCTGCTGTCAGCTCACTGAGGCTGGACTGTCTAACATCCATTACTGTAGGGCCATGTGACAGAAAGGGCAGGGAGGTTGACTTTCTATGTAAGCCTGTGATTTCTGGAAATTCTGGCCAGTTCCAAACACTACTGACTGACAGAGACCTTGAATGTCCCTCTGAGGCCTAAGGAAAGCTAAAGTTCAAAGGAAGATTAAAATTGAGGAAGTCTCCAGCTCTCTTTTGGCCCTCTCTGATGTCTGCATGCCATGGTTTTGCACTCTGGAGTGTCTTGCAAACCCGACTGCAGCCTCAGGCTTGGCCTCAACCCTTAGGATCACCCCTCCACTTCAAAGTGAAGAAAATTATGTAACTTTGGGGAAAACTTGACCAAGATATGAGGTTGTGTTTTAGGCAGTACTATAGTTGTTGCAAATTAACAACAAAAACGCAGATGTGTCCTGTAAGCTGGGGACACACTGTACAATCTTAGTAGTCGGCTAGTAGCATTCATTTACCACGCAATGACACACCTTTTCCAACAAGGTCACACCTCCTAGTCCTTCCCAAAGAAGGCATCAAGTGTGCAAACGTATGAGGCCTATGGGTGCCATTTCCATCCAAAGCACCACACTTGCTGTCTTCTAACTGTAGAGATGGGATACAACAACTCTTAGGGCTATGTAGTGGGAAGGCAGTGACTTCAGCACTCGGGAGACTGAAGCAGGGGCATTGTGAGTTTGACCAGCCTAGGCTACATAGTAAAACAGCAAAGCAAACAAAGACAGTCTCATAGTAGATGATCAGGAAGTCATGGCACTTTGCATGGACAAACTCCCTTCAAGAAAGGGTAGTCGTGGACCTTCCACTAAGAAAAAAGACTTAGGAAGGACTTAGGAAAAACCAAGAACCCACTTCCCATCTATCTACCCCCTTTGCCTCCTCACTACTGCTTGGAACCCAGACCCACCACATGGCCACAAGGTGTACAAAGAAACCTTTACAGAATAAGATGAGCTTTAAAAGCCCTGATCTTCAATGCTCACCTGAGCTCAGGCTTCAGGAAGTGGTTCCTGGCCTATTTAAATCTTTGTTCTGTGGTATTGGGAAAGTCACACACTCTCAGTGACCTCTATTCCCAGAACCAGGAATTTGAGACTTAGACCCTTCCATGGAATCTCTAGAAGCTGGGTGCTTGGTGAGTAAACAAACCTCTTCCAGGACAGGCTGAAGACCTTGGAATTATTGATGCTAGGAGCCAACAGGGAAGGCCCAGGAAGTACCAGCTTCCAGAAGTTGACAGTTTGCCTGTCCAACCTTTTCCCTGAAACAGACTGAGTTGAAGCTTGACTGCTAATAACAGCAGTTTCGTGTGGAAAAATCCTTTCTGGACAAACAAGGACTTTTGAGTTTTAACCCCTTCTCTGCCCCGTCCAGGGCGGGAAGTATCTAGGAGTTGTTGTGATGACAGCATTCCCACAGGAATGCCTTCTCCATTCCCAAAATTGGTGAGATAGGAGTCAGACCATAGAGACTCTCAAAAACAGGGTACTGTATGTATAGTCCAATCTCTTGTCTCAGGAAGAAACTGGGTGCTGAGTATTCTTTCCCAAATGTATGGGGTGAGGTCAACCTTTCCATGACTCTGCTGTTCATAGCCATTCTATAGTTCTCACTTGCCTGATACATAGGAGTCTCTGGGTAGATAACCCATGGATTGGGACACTTCGTGCATCTGCAGGAGGAAAGGGAGTCAGTGACCTCCTATCCTGTCAGCTTCAGATTTCATTCTCCACATTTCTGAGCACAATAGAACTTCTGCTGTGGCCCACAGTGAAAACGGGGATCAAAAGTTCATAAAAGTAGGCAAGCTAGAATGGAAATGGCATAAAGAAAATGCACCACACAGGTGGATTTAATGAGAAGGTCCTGAGGATATTTGATTTGAAAAGAAGAAAAAAGTCATGGGATGTTACTGAGAAAGCCTCTCACATCAGTGAATGTCTCTCCTCTATAGGTCAGAACTCTCCACAGGAGCGTTCATTACAGATCTGTGCGCCTTGGCAAGAAGTGGTATGATACAATACAGAAATAATGGGAATGAGGCAGCAGATTTAACCACCAAAAGCAAGGCGGGCATGATGAGCACAGCTGGACATGCATGGTACCCAGGCAAGGGAGCTGAGTCTCAGGGTAGTTGAGAGAACACATGGTCCTAAGGATGGGCTAGATGGGCCACCAGCGGAGGTATTAATCAACGCCTTTTATTACTTTTCCTACTGCTATGACAAAGCAGTATAATCAAGGTCACTTACAGAAGGGAGCATTTGATGAGGGCTTCACAGTTTCAAAGAGTGAGTCTATGACCATCATGGTGGGGAGCATGGCGGCAGATAGGCAGGCAGCTCTGGCACTGGTGCAGTAGCTTGGAGCTTACAACTTGATCTGTGGGTTGGAGAGATATATAGAGAGATATTAGGCCTGGTGTAGGCTTTTAAAACCTCAGAGCCCATCCCCCAGCAACACACTTCCTCCAACAATGCCACACCTCCCAATCCTTCCCAAAACAGTCCCACCAACTAAGGACCAAGCTTTCAAATACATGAGCCTAAGGGGGTTGATGCAAACAACCACATTTGACTCTCCGGCCGCTATAGACGTGTAGCAATGTAATACTGCCAAGTGCATATTAATCTATCTTCAAAAGCCTCCACAATCTTTCATAGTCTCCAGACTGCTGAAAGTCCAAAGCATGCTCTGAAACTCGAGGCAATCTCTTAAGTGTAATCCATTATGAAATCAAAAAGCAGCATACATACTTCTGACACACAATGACAGAGGAATAAATATAACCATTCCAAAAGCGAGGAAAGGAGGCACAGTTAAAAAAAAGATACAGGACCAAAGCAAGACTGTAACCCTGCTGAAAACTCAATGCCTCTGTGGGGGCTCGCTCAGAGACAGGGCTGGACACGGGTCAGGGTTTTCCCACTGCAGAGTGTGGAGCATTTCTGCACAACTTTCAACCCTCCCTCATCCCTTCCTCTAAAACACCCACATGCCCGCAGCATTACACCCTCTGGAGATGTTAACACTACAGCATTTTCTGCTGTGTACAGAGGCTGTGGAAGTTCCCAGAGACATAGTACATTATCTGGTAAAAAGACGCAAGGGTCCACAGCTTCCGTGGGGACTGTCTCCAAAGTGGGGTATAGAGTTATCAAGAGACACATTGGCATTATCTTCACAAGAGGGAAATGGGATTGGATCTCAATTCTGCTCTTTAACTACATTATGGTCTGGTCTCTTCTATATTATTGAAACAGTTCATGTCCCACTGTCCTTACTTACAAAACAGTGGCAAGAGTCTCTGGTTCCTTCCTAGAGCTTTTGAGGGGCATGAAGAAAAATGCAAACACCTAGTTAGCACACTGTGTTCCTCAGGAAATGTCCGTTATTCTTTACTTTAAAAATAATAGTTTGGAGTGAAAGAATTATCCTCAAAAGGATCGGTGATATTACGGACATCCAAACGTAATTTAAAATGTTCACGATTTCACCTTTAGGAATCAAATTCATGCTGTGAGTTTTCATTTCCATGGAACTGAGAAGAAGGATTCTAGAAGCTTCCAATGGACCCTGTTTAAAGCTAGTTACTGTGCCCTAGCACTTCCAACCCTTGTAGCTATTACCTATCTCCCTGAACCCTGAAAGTCTCATCACTAGATTTATTTTTTTATTAGAAGTTAGGAGAAACCCTCATGATTTGAAGATTGAAGGCAAAGTCTAACCACGGGAAGCCTCGGAGAATTAGAGCACACATAGCTGTAGTAGAAAAGCCAATTCCTCTCCCACACCCACATAGGGTGGCCAGTACCCTCTCCTTCAGGAGGAGACGATGTCTCTGGACCCTGTGGGCTCCTGCACACACGTGCACTTTCCCACCCACAGACAATAACAACTGCATATAATTAAGTACAAAGATAAAGGCTTCACAGAGGGTATGTATATGTTCATTGGTTTGTTTGTTCATTTGTTTGTACAAGAGTCTTCACTAGACTCTGGAGGGCTCCTTTTCATCCCCACATCCCCATAATTTCCCTGTCCTGTTTGTCTGACCTGGCTCATTTTGATGATGCTAAACAATGCCATTTTCCCATCTAAGCAACTACTCGTGTATTTGTTTAATTTAGATCACACATACTAACATGAGGAACTTTTGAGGCACTCCTGTGATGTATACAAGGCAAGCGTTATGAGTCATTTACAGAGGGCCTGTCAATAGAAGACATGGAGTGGGAGCTGAGAAGTCATTGAAAATGTTTACCTGTAGTTCTACAAACTCACCAGATATCTGAATCCTCTCTATCCAAAATCTCCGGTTAAACTCTAGTGGATCACTTCCAATGTTAGGAACCCCTTATCAGAAGCACATTGAAGCCTCAACTCAGGACAGTTCTTCAGATGTGTAAGTCAAAGATATATATAGAATTGGAGAAAATCCACAGCCGGTCATTTGCAAATTAGAAACATGGAAAAGCCAATAGTGGGATCTCACTCTGTAGACCAGGCTAGCTTAGAAGTCATAGGGAGCCACCCGCCTTTGCCTCCCCAGTGCTGGGATTAAAGGCACATGTCCCTAAAGCATTGCCACAATGTCTCAGTTTTAAAACAGTAAACTCCCTACACACTAGCTCAAAATACCTTAAAAAAAAATCCTCCCACAAGGAGTGCTACCTCAAGGCTGCATACAGGACTGCTAAAACTCACTAAGAGCTGCTCCTAAGGGCGGTTAGAAGCTACCCTTGCTGAAAGGCTTCTCTCTTGGACCCACAAGGTTAACAGCACAGGATGAAGCCTGGTATCTTTGCCTGTATTTTGTGTCTGTTTGTCTCCCTTGCTTTGGTTGAAGCCATTATCCTAACTTTACAGTCACCTTGGATTCCAGGATGAACAAAACCTCACAAAACCAGTGCCAAGCCTAGCTTTCTAAGTCCAAGGAAGCCCAGGGTTTTGCCACTAAAGTACCAAGAACATTGTCAATGTGTTGTGTACCCAAGTCCTTCCTTCTTTGGAAGGGAGGAGTGCGACTGCCGGTTTTATAAGTGAATGTACTCAATTATAGTACCAAGTTATTCAATTAAGACCGAGTCTAAGTATTGCTGTGAAGGTGTTTGTTCTGGGAACTTTTCCTGAGAAGAACAAGCACTGACTCATTGCAGACAGAGCACCAGTGACAGCCCAGAGAAACACTCCACTCCAGTCTAGCTTGGCCAAACAGTGAGACTGGTTAGGATTACTTCCTGAAGTGTGCATGAGGGGTTACTTATAAGAAACACGAGCAATCTATGGTGGTTACACTGCTGAAGAAAAATATCTCTTCCAGAACTGTTTATGTAGCCATTAACTGTGGACAACCACTTAAGGGTGGGAAAGGCTTGCAATCCCCTACGCTCCACCAGGATTTAAAGCTAATGAGCCCAATCCGGTCTCTTTTGGATCTTCACAGCTGCTGACAGTTCAAGAGAGTAATGGCCAAGTCCTGCTGGGAGGAGAGCATTCACAGGTGCATTTAACATTACAATCAGCAGCATCTAAGTAAGCAAATTGTTTTTAACAGCCATGATGAGCTTCGATCGAATCTAATATTGAATCTAATCAGTACTGATGAGCAGTGCTCATTTTTTCCCAAAGAAATTCTGCCTGTAGACAGACTAGATAGAGCTCCTGCCTGAGGGATTCTCGATAGCCAGCCTGCCTGAAAATTCCAAACACTCCACCCCTACAGTCTCCCTTCCCATAGGTTTTGCCTCCATGAATTCAAGCAGCCACAGGTGTTGGGTATTGCATTTATTTCATATGTACTGAAACTATAGAAGTGTTTTTCCATCATTATTCCTTACACAACACAGTGGGATGGTATTCAGCCAGCATTCTAAATTGCATTAGGAGACACAGATAATCCAGAGATGACCTAAAGTATGGTGAAGACACACAAACGTTATATGCCAACTCTAACATTTCACATGACAGACTTTGGTGTCCACTGGTTTGAGGGAGGTCATGGAACAATCCTCTAGCAGCATGGAATGGCTGTGCATGCCCACGCGCGCACACACACACACACACACACACACACACACACACACACACACACACACACCACATCTGGGGACTTGTGTGTGGAAGCTTATGTAAAAATCTAAGCATTAGACTTTGACTGCCCAAAGGCAGAATGTACAGGTTCCTTCCATCACCATCCTTAGGAGTATAACTGCACCAGTTTAAGAATTCGGCGTTCCAGACAATGTGCTTCTAAAATGACATCAGGGATGACGTGGGCACCCTCAGCATCACTGCCAGCATCACCAGCAGAAGCACTTTGAAGTGCAACACTGGAATTCTGTAGTCCTTGGAGCCTGAGATGGTGAGCTTTCATATCCACTCCACCTAAAAGACCTAGTTATCTTCACACAGATGCCAAGCTAACCCTGCTCGAACCTCCTGGAGAGCAGTTTCCGGGGGAAGTCAGCAGCTGAGTCTTTCTTCCCTCCCTCTTGCTGGCTCAGAGATGCAAGTATGTCTGTTGGTTAAGAGGGGGATTTGCAAAAGTATGAGCGCTAGAAAAAGAGAGTTCTCCCATAAGTCAAGTGTTCTGTTACATATTTACTTGATTCACCCTCTTGTTACATAATTACAAACCATAACTCTGTCGATCTGAGTTGTCCTTAGTCTTGTCCCTGTAGCCATACGGAATTCTGCCCCACACTGCCCTTAAATGCCCAATGGGTTGCAGAAAAACAATTGCTTGTTTGCTTGTTTTTGTTTCTTCGTTGCTTTTTGTCATACCAGCCCTAGATGAGGCAGAAGAAGCCTGAAAAGCACTGAGAGTCTTGGAAGAGAAAAATAATAGATTCGGCCCATTCCCTTCTTTACTGCAAATTCCCCAGCTTGCCTGGGGAGAATATTGGATTTAGATTAGAAAGAAAGTGTTGTGTTCAGTCTATTAAATGTTTCAATTATCTAAAAATTAAAATGACAGAATAAAAGTTTCTTTTAAAAAGAACAGAAAAGCCATAGTTTTGAAAAATGTGTCCACGTCTTCAGATGCGTAACTATTGAAGGGGAAAGCTGTTGCTTGTTCGTCTCTGAGGGCTGTTAGCATCCCATAGGGAACAAAGGACATGTAAGGTAAGTGGTGACTCAAGCCAGGGAGGAAGACGAGAAATGAACTAGAAACCCGGGATACCCATTTACCTCCCTTTAATTTTCCTAGTTTATACTTGTTGAGTTAGTTGGTAAGAGTCAAGATTGCTGCCACGGACATGGTGTTTGAGATCAAGAAATTTATCCCGATTGTTGCGCTTCTTTTGGTGAGATTAGAGCAGAAAGACGTTTTAAATGCTATGGCAGCGAACTCACAGATGGGCAAAGGTTAAAGACAAACTCCCTTCCAAAGGGAGTGGGGGACCCTCAGGCATTTTAGACAGGGTGGGAGAGGACAGTTGCTCCACGCCAAGGAAATTACAATGAAGGAAAGAAGGCCTTTAACGCCTCCAGGAAAGGGATGGATTTGGAAGGGGAAGTGGGGTGATTTTGTTGTTAGAAACAATACACTAGAAATAAAAAGCCAACCGATCTTCACCTTGACAGTGTCTTGTGCACAAGCTCTCAGCAGATATTTAAGAACCCAAGCGATGAATGAACTTGGACACCCTTCCTATTTCCCTAATAGTTAATCATGTTTTTAGTAAAGTTACTGAAAAGGTTTTAAAAATTCCAAATGATCGCTTTCAGCCAGCTTTTGGGGTCACCTTTGAATAAATCATTTCACAGTTACTACAGGGTAGTTAGGAAATCCCCTACTCAAATGTAAACAGAGCATTCTCTATAATTTACTTTTCTTTTTCTCTTAAAGCTCAGCCAGCTAGACCCAAAACTTATTTCATATTTGGTGTAAAAATTAGTGACCCTCTGATGTCAGCACAGACAGAGCCTCTTTTGTATTTATGGTTCTTTACCTTGACTGAGTCTTGAACAGTGTGTGTGTCTGTGTGTGTGTGTGTGTTTGTGTGTCTGTGTGTGTGTGTGTGTGTGTGTGTGTGTGCTTTCTGAGGGTAGTAATATTGCTTTAAAACACAGGAGATTAAAGTAAATTCCCATTAAAAAAAAAGTCACCAGATTCAACAAATGCTACCCACTTACTCCTGTTTATTTCTAATCTTATTTTGTTACTTTTTACTACAAGGCAGAAAAGATGAGTGGTGAAATTAGTTTTCTTAAGGAATAAAGAAAACTGAAAAGCAACAGCAGAGTGAGAAAATGATTAGTGGACCACAGGGCCTAGAAGGTGACTGGTGCTCCTGGCAGTTTTGATAGAAAAATAATGACATAACACAGAGGGGAAATAGAGTGACAGGATATAAAGCCTGGGAAGAAAAGAAAGACGGCCTCCATTTTTCAGCAGGAAGAAGGAAGAAGGTCCCCCTAGGTAGCAGAAAGGTTTTGCTTTACCATTTTTTGTTTTGTTTCTGTGAGGCAGAAAGTCACTTAAAACCTATCCACTCGTCAAGCTTAAATCGTAAGATGGTGTGTTTGCAAAGGAGCTTGGAGAAAATGAAGAATATCTAGAACACATGTCGTAGGCAGAAAACATTTTCAGTCAGGCACGATGGTGCACACTGATAATCCCAGTCTGATGGAGGCAGAGGAGGAGGACCAAAAAGTTTAGAGCAGCCTGACCCATACAGCAAGACCATGTCCAGAAAAGGGAGGCAGGGTAGTGAAGAACTGTGATGTCTTTGGTATAGTTCTAACATAGCCAATTGCTTCCTCTGGGACTTCAGTCAATTCTCCTGAATTTCTTTTGCTCAGACTCCTCTGGAAAAAAATAGAATTCCAGTGAGGCGTTTCCAGGGTGGATTCAGGGTCTGACTCACAAGGTCAACCCTTCTGTTGTCCCAACTCCTGGAAGGGCCTCCAGCAGTTCTTTGAATTCTCAGATCAGTTTCTCAATATGAATTGTTGACACAGACCTGAGGTTTCTAGAATGCAGTTTGCCAGCACTAACTTCAGAGTTTGTAGCAAGTTTGGAGAAAGGATGGCAATCTGCCCAAAGTGTTTGTGTTTTACTCAATGCAAAAATACCACGGAGTAGTCAACCCTCACCACTAAAAAGGATTCGAGCCCGCATCTCACTCAAACATTCCCCCAGAACTAGGGGTCAAAACAGCACACTGTATGAATTACACTGACGTGTTAATTCATCTGCTGATTTTGTAGTGCAGTATTGTTTTCTTGTTCTATTCCCAAACAGGCTATCTATGTCACTGTCAGCTTAACAGCGGTTGTGTACACTAGACAGAGGCAGCTCAGAACAGCACTTTCTCCCTCAAGCTCCTCCAACAGCGACCGTGAAAAATACAGCTTTTGCTCTCCGTTTCCCAGCTACCTCTTGGCTGGCTGAAGCTTGCCCTCTGTGTGGTTTCCTAAGAATGCCTGAAGTAGTGGCTCAGTGGTTAAGAGCACACGCTGCTCTTCCACGGGATCCAAGTTCAGTTTTCAGCACCCATGTTGGATGTTGATAACTGCCTGTAACTGCAGCTCCAGGAGATCCAACACCCTTTTCCTTGACCTCCTAGGAAACTCATAAACATGTTTGTTTTCAAGAAAAGTCCTTGGGAACTCTAATACCTGAGTTCTTGCATATCTAAAACACCTTTTAAATCTGTCTTCTTGACTGGTGTTTTGGTTGGATTGTCCCCAGCAGAAACCAGAAGTCACGGGTTCTCTACTCTTTCTTTGCCATGTTTTCTCACTTTGAAGAAAACAGCACAGCAGTTACTCATGACGACAGTGATGTTGCTTGAAAGGTTTTGGAGTTTTTAAATTATCAGTCAATGTGATTATTCTCTTACACCCTTCATATTTATGCCCCTGGGGAAATAGCGGTGTTTGTTCCGAGAACTGATGATTAAAACAAGAGCAAAATGGTCTTGGATGAGACAAAGCTGTAAATTATATTTCAAAATCATCTAATCGTTCGAAGGACAAAACATAACAAGCTGCCCTGTGGATCTTGAGACTTGACCATTGCATATTGGCTGATTGTCAGCACTAATTATTAAATATACTCCAATTTGTCAATGAGTGCGGACTCCAGATCACTGTGGAGAGCGAGCCCCAGATGTCTTCGCTTTTGCCATGGAGACGTTTGCATAATATTATAAGGCTGTATCATTTGACTATAGCAATACAGCTCTCTAGTCAAGCAGAAGAGACTTCTTTACATTTCAACAGCAGGTTTGCAAGCTGTTAGTACTGTTGGTTCCAGATAAGGCTGTTTGCTGACCAAACAAACTTTGATCTGGGTCTTGGGCTCACCCTGTCTCAAGAAATATTCCATCCTCTATTCACTCTTCTCCTTAGAAATTAAAAGACCTTCAAGTGCCTGATGAAAACAAGCTGGGATCATGGGCTCTGAGATTTAGGACAAGCAGTAAAATCATCTAACCGAATTCCTCAGTGTGGCAGATGAAGAAAGAACGATCCACATTGATCAATAGTCTGCCCAAGGCTCATGCTTCTTTCTCCAATACTCTGCGTGTCACCTGATCCTAATATCCATACAACACACAGTGCAGAAGACAGACAAGTCCAGTCCTGGAGCTTCTCACAGAAAGTAATTTTCAAAGAAAACTGGACTAATAGGCAACAATACACACAAATGGAATAATGCCCTGATCTAGCAGTCTTGTCTTCGTGGAGCTTAGTCTGTTGCTCTCTTTGCCTCGACCTTTCACACCACTGTGATATGTTGGAGACTGATGATACCAAGATTTTAGCTCTGAGCCACAAAATGGCAAGCTGAATGATTTCTCCATGCTTTCTGTCTAATTCCTCTTTCTTAAGAAGTTAAAAGAGTCTGTGATTTTATTCAGGCTCGAGCATTCAATCTTTGACATGTATAACATGGTGCTCTGGTCTACAAATTCACTGATATCCTAGGACTATCGTGCCCTGTAGGCCCCAGGTTGACCTGACTAGAGAAACTGTCTTTAATACACTCATCACAGACTAGATGGAGCTGGGAACAAAGTCTTTCTAGTATCCTCTTCATTCTTTGGTCTATTGACACATTGCATTACAAAAATGTCAGCAAGAGAAAAATTCTACAAAGCAAAGCTCAAAAATTGTGAAAACTGGACTGGTGAATGACTCAATAGTTAAGAGCACTGGCTGCTCTCCCAGAGGTCCTGAGTTCAATTTCCAGCAACCACATGGTGGCTCGCAACCATCTGTAATGAGATCCAATGCCCTCTTCTAGTGTGTCTGAAGACAGCTACCGTGTACTTGTGTAAGTAAAATAAAAAAAATCATTTTTAAAACTTGTGAAAACTCAAGTCATTTAGACATTTCAAATGCCACAAGAAATTTACTCATTGCTAAGAGGTAAGAAACCATAAAAGGTTTTATATCATATTTTTCACATATGAAAATTTAGTCCTATAAAGATATGCCCATATGATACACTTGGCATACTCGTTAGAGTGACATAGGTTTGACATTCTGTCTCTCCTCTACCCTAGTCAGTACTTTCAGTGATAACAAATAGTCCTTGTTGGATTATAAAAGAAAATTTTTCTGTTGTGTAACTGAAGAATGATAGCAAGAGGGACTTGGCAAGATGCTGTCAGATTGCTCCCAGGTGGGGTCACGAGAAGCAATGCACAACCAGACCAAAGGCAAGTGAGAGGATCTGAGGTGCCGAATGGTCCACATCACCCATCACCGTCAGCAAGAGACAGGCTACACAACAGTGAGTGCCTGCTCTTGCCCCCTGTAGACAGACATTGTGACACAGGTCTGGCTGGCATTAAAGGTTTCATGTTTTAAGAGTGACTTGCTAGGTGTGTGGTCACCATGTGACTCTGGCTTACTAGATACATATTCCCAATATCTCACCCTTCCTGATCATTAGCAACTGGGACTCTTACTTGGCCAAACAAAGGCCAATCTTTCAACCAACTTTGAACATTTTCTGTCTCTTTGTTAATGTGTAACCTGTCATTACCTCCAAAGTTCCTAGGATTAGCTTTCTCATGTGGCCCCACTACTGACCCACATAAACTACATATGTAAAGGATCAGAAGAACATCAGATCACATGCTATGGAGGACATGAAAATAGCTGTATGATTTATATTGTTTCTGAGCATGTATTTAGTTCAAGTTCAGAGTTGACGGCATGTGTTGAATTCTGTACATAGCAGATATTCTAAGTAAAACTTTTGTGAATAACAAAGGCTGCAGAGTAGGCAAACTTTGGACCTTGCACAGGAGCCCCACCCCCTCTCTGACACAGAGCTTCACTCATCTTCCCCTTTCCTTACCACCTGCAGGCAAGAATCTTCTTCTATGCTGGAAGCTCTTCCTGCAACTAAGCATTCCAGGAATCCTTGTTGCTCTACTAAGCAGCTTGTTGAAAAACAGCTTGTGAACCAAATAAAGTATTTTTCTCACTGGAAAAAAAAAAACTTACAGTATGTTCTATTTTATTCCAGCGCACCAAAGATTATACTTTCAGGAATCATTTTATCGTTCATTATTGTAAAATCCCTTCATATTCCCTGGAAATGTAGTGCATGAAGTTTTACCTTCTGGGGACTGAATGTTACCAAGTATGTTTACTACCATCAAATTAAAAAAAATTAAAAAACTAACATTTTAGACACTGATCAAAAAATACAGGATGGCTCTGAGGGAGTTTCAAAAGAAGAAAATTACAGCCCCCTGCCCCCTGCCCCCTACCCCTGGCCCCTGGCCCCTAGCCCCTGCCCCCTGGCCCTGTCCCCTGGCCCTGGCCCTGGCCCTGCCCCTGCCCCTGTCCCCTGTCCCCTGTCACCTGCTCCTGCCCCTTGGTCCCTGGCCCCTGGCCCCTGCCTCCTGCCCCTGCCCCTGCCCCCTGCCTCCTGCCCCTAGCCCCTGGCCCTGCCCCTGGCCCTGGCCCTGGCCCCTGGCCCTGCCCCTGCCCCCCTGTCCCCTGTTCCTGTCCCCTGCCCCCTGCCTCCTGCCCTGTCCCCTGCCCCTGCCCCTGCCCCCTGTCCCCTGCCTCTGCCCCTTGGCCCCTGGCTCTGTCCCCTGCCTCCTGCCCCCTGTCACCTGTCCCTGTCCCCTGCCCCTGCCCCCTGCCCCTGTCGCTTGCCCCTTCCTCTGCCCCCAGGCCCTTTCCCCCTCTACATCCCCCACCCCTACCTCCGTGTGACTCTTACTAGGTCAGCCTTTCCTCTCCACCTTCCTCTCCACTTTACCACAGAATCTCCTTCTGGTTTTCAAATTATGAGGTAGGTGGAAAATGCGGTGTCACTCATATCAAACAAGCAGAGAGATGAGCACAGAGTCTCCCAGTATCTCCCAGGACAAAGGGTCAGGGCTGAAAATAAAGAGGATGGGAATTTGTGGTTTTACAAAACAAATGCCACAATGGGTTTTGGCTAGGCTTTTACAGGCCTGCCTACGAGGCCTTAGCCACTTCTTCTCAGCATCTCCCAGTCCTCAATACCTGTTGCTTCCCTAAATTTGAAAGTGCTCAGCATCACACCGTTTCTTCCATTGGCCCAGCTAATTTGCAGATGGTGAATCTGACTATATTGGCAGGGATGAGCATAATATTGACACGACATTTAAAGAACAGATCACACTTACAAGTATAACTAACGACTTCCTTACCACACTCACAGAAGCATCTAAACCTGAATGATGGTGGTACCACAGAAAGAACAGGAGAGGGTGGGGGAGCACGAACAAGAGCCCCATCCATTGCTCCTTCCTCACCTCACAGGGAAGTAATTGAAAAGCATAGCGAAAGTAAAAGCAATGAGAACTTTGAAAGCAAGATCAAGAGAGGGGACCTCAACCCTTATTAGGAGGACAAAGAAAAGTCTGCCGGGCTTAGACTCTCGGTAACCCTCACTGCAAATATCATGGGAAATGGCGTCTCTTGTAAAGAGCTGAGGCAAGGCAAGGAGATTGAAAGTGTGGGGGATTGAGGGAGAGCTCAGCTGAGGAGAAAGGCTTGCAACACAATGGCATTGCTCCCTGTGGGGAACAAGTGCATTACAGGGCCACCAACTAAGCTCGGCCTCCAGCCATTGCTTTCACAGCACAGACCACAGCTGGTAACTATGGGCTCCTTAACTTGTATATTACCCAATTTCTCTGTATACTTAAGGTTTTCTAGCCTAATTTAGCTATGTTCTTGTGGAATTACGCTTGTGTATGCCACCTGCTGACAACTGAGCTGTTAGGGTCAGAGCCTGCACCCTGCCAGCCCTATCAAACAAGTTTGGCCACCGATCATCCATAAATCCATTAGAGAAGCAATAACACTGAAAAGCAGAGGGAGATTTATTCAGTGTGGCCACATGGAAAGAAGACAAAGAGGTGATTAGCTCAGGAGTCCTGACTTGAGATGTAGGTTTTACAGAGGGCACTCTAGAGGCATGCTCAGATAAACAGTCCTGGTCAAGGCGAGGTTCTCCCATGGGTGACAGGCCTTTGTCATGATTTGATCATGATTTAATTTTAAATGCCACATATTCAGGACAATATCAGGTCCGATGGATGCTGGGTGCTGGGGAGATAGTTTTACTTATTTTCATTAGAATCATCTTTCAGAGATGATTTCCTATTTTACTGTGGTTAGTATATTCAATTCAGGTGAGTAAAAATGCTTTCTGTGTCGTTCTTTCACTGAAGCTATTAAACCATTTGTCCATGAATTTGCCTTCGTAAACCTCCTGTTACAGATTTAAAAAAGGCTGGTACAAAAGGCTCTAGTTAATTTTGGAAAGTTAAACCAAGACTCCCTAGCTCAAATACAATGCTATTGTACAGTCCTTAAATTAGAGCAATACAATTTCAGAAAACAATCAGATTTTTTTTTCTTAATTTTTTTGAACTGAAAAGAATTTCATTTCGGCTACATTTGCAAATGTCATGGGTCTAGTAACCTACTGCTAAGGGGTGCCCAGTAAAGCTGTCACTTCCCTTTGTCCCTGTGAACAAAAGTTAAGTATAGACTCTCAGTGCTGACCCTGCATAAATAAAACCCGCCAAAAAGGATATTACTCACCCATGCAAAGCCTTAAAAAAAGGTTTCCATGGTAACCAGCAGGAACTGATTCATCAGGAACAATGATATTTTACAGATAACATAGCCAAAATTAAAATGGAAAAATTGGCAAAAGAATATAGAAGTAAAAGATTAACCCTTCCAAATAAAATCTCCTTCTTTTCTAACACAAGCACTCTTCACAACAGTGTAAAACGTTGTGAGTAGTGTAATTCTCCTGGTAGGAACAAAGAGGTGTTCTGTTATGTTTTGGTTTGGGTGAAATAGTGTCACATGTAGCTCAGGTTGGTCTCAAACTATGTATCAAAGATGATCTTAGGTTTCCTGCTTCACCCTCCCTGTGCTGGGGTTACAGGTGTGCACAACTCCTCCTGGTTGGTAGAGGATTGGCTATTCAACCAGGTCTTCATGTGTGCTGTGCATGCTAGGCAAATTTTCTCCTAACTACATCCCCAGCCAGGAGGAAGAGATCCTAGAGAGATGACTGCGTCTTTCCCCTTGCCTATCAGATTGTTCAAAATGACGATGCCAAGGACCTCTCTCCCAGGACGCTCATGCTTGGGAAGGGCAAGGCTGGGGTCCTGGTGCCACCAGAGAGGAAGGTCATCTTTCCTTTCCAGAGACAAAGGTATGGAGCTGAGAGAAAGGCCTATCACTGATGGGCAGGACCACACCTTGATCAGGACTGTTTATCTGAGCCCTCTGTAAAGCCTGCATCTCAAGTCAGGACTCCTGAGCCAATCACCTCTTGGTCTTCTTCCCACATGGCCACACTGAATAAATCTCCCTCCGCTTTCACTATTATTCTTTCTCTAATTGACTTATTGAGTATGGGTGGCCAAACTAGTTTGATAAGGCTGACAGGGTGCAGGCTCTGACCCTAAAACCTAACAGGTAACAGCAGGTAACATATACATATATGTAATTCCATAATGATTTGATTTGGGATCCTCAGAGTTGCCTCAAAGAGGGGAGATAGGGGACGAGGAAGAAGGAGAAGGGAACCAAAAAAAAAAAAAAAAAAAAGGAAGAGATTTTTGTCCTGGAGGAGGGGACAAAGGACTGTCTCTAGCTAGATAGGAGATAGACATGGCCCATAGGAAAATGGTAGTTTATAAAGAGAGAACCCCGTGTTAGGATAAGTTGATTAATTTTAATTGGGCATGTTAACTAGGTGAGCAAAAGGGGACTTTTGGTTGCTGGACTTCAATAGTTTGATAGGTGGACCTTGGTAATCAGTCTTAGAAGGAAGAAGTGGCAATTAAGAGAACAGACCTAGGGGCCTGGCTTTAGGAATGTAATCTAGTGGTTTTCAGGAAGGCAGAGGGAATGAGAGTAGGGCACAGCTTGCTAGAGTCATGTGTGCCTTGGTTGGGCTGAGTGGAGTCCCTTTAATATCTTCATCAAATATCAGGAATGCATTTCATAATTGATAATTGTGAGACACATCTTAACCATTTGTATGGCATCTAGATCTTCAGCTAGAAGTGAAACTCTCTAAATCAGTTATTGATTAGGCCTACGTCTATGGGTTTTTTTTTTAACTTAGGTATAGGTGTGCAAAACTAAAAAACTATCCACTTTTAAAGAGAAAGAGTAAATAATAATTCCTGATAAAAAGTGTTTCTACAACACTAAATTGTCACACGGTGTGGAGAAGATTAGTATTACTAGATCTGAGCAGCCAACAGCCTCAGAATGCCAAAATAATCGATGCTTTCCTCTGGTTGGCTGAGAAGTTGCATACTCTTATAGGAAAGCTTTCAGGACAAGATTTAAGGACCCTGTTGGTTACTTGTTTCATAATGGGGATAAAACACCTGACAGAAGCAGTCTGAGTAAGGAAATGTTTATTTTGACTCTTGATTTGAGGGGTACAGTCATAGCAACAGGGAAGCCAGAGACAGTTTTTCCTCACATCCAAGAACAGCTAGTGGAGAAAGGGACGTCCTGGTGTTCAGCTGGCTTTTCTCCATTTCTCCTTTCTATTTCATCCAGGATGCGAGCCTATGGGATGGTACCACCCACAGTCAGAGCAGGTCTTCCCTGTCTGTTTTTCCTCTCTGGGAACGCTCTGTCAGACACACCCAGATGTTTGCCTCACTGAGTTCCTTGGCATTTCTTAACCCAACCACATTGTCCATCATAGAAACACAGACTAGGTCATGTAGAACAAGGGAGCCCAAACTCAGACAAAGACTCTGAGATACCAGGAGTCAAGAATCAGCTAAACACTCTGGTTCATAGGCATAGAGTCCTGCCAACCACATACTGAAATAGCTTAACGATAATCCTAGACCCCTGGCTTTTCCTCAAATGCTGCCATTTTTCATGTTGTTTGCTTGTTGCTATTGAAGAGTTATGCCATACCAACACCCACCTCTGTACAGTACTGGTCTATTCCAGGGAGCACCTCTCTCTTCCACTGCAAAGTATGAAATAGCCATCTGTTTGTGTTCTTGCAGGTACAGGTACAGGATCCAGAATTAGGCCAGTGAACATTATTCCCCAGGACTGTGAACATGAAGAGAGACAAAGATGGAGAGCTCCTGAGAATTTATTTACTAGGCTAGTTCCTAGAGATGGGGGCAATGAGGTTTTGACAGTGAGTGACAATCTCCTGGTGAGTCTTGTTCATGCAACACTATTGTACTCCCTCCTCTTTGCTTTATTTACTACAATGTTTTGGTAAATATTTGGTTCTGTACGGCTTCCAACTTTTTGGTTTTTTGGTGTGGGATAGAAGTTTCAAGACTAGGGTTCTCTGTGTAGCCCTTAATACTCTGGAATGCACTCTGTAGACTAGACTGGTCTTGAATTCAAAGATCTGCCTGCTTCTGCATCCCAATTGCTGGGATTAATGCACCACCAACACAAGGTCCAGGTCTTATTCTCTACCTTCTTATAGATTCTGAGGACTACCAAGGCCTTTTTAGTAAATACCCTTTTCCTTGAAATAACCAGACCTTGATTCTTTTGCCTGCAACAAGAACTCCACTCCTTAGTTTTGATGTTGACTTGAGGATATGTGGTCACACTGTGTTCCCACACTCATCGGATGTTAGTAGGTGTTAAAGAATTTGCCTCCTGGACCTGCTGCCTGTACCTGCTTCTCTTGCAACTATCACAGCACTTCTCACCAGGATGTGTGAGATGACAAGAGACGCTGCCCATCAGCAGTTTGCACATTCATTTTCCAGTTCTCAGCTGGTAATGCCAGGTCTTGATTGCCCCAGTTCTCTGAGGAGAGGTTATACCATACAAAGAATAATAACAACCCCGTTTCAGGAGAGAATACTAGAACTAGCACTCTACCGAAGTTAAGAGCATTATCTGAGATATGAGGTCAATCCCAGGGGCTGGTGCTAGTGCTTCCCACAGGATTAGGTCACCTGTCAAACCTCTAAGCAGCCATCTTCAGGGACAGAAACGGACAAGTCCTTCTGTGCAAATCACCTCACTAAAGACCTATCATGTGCTCTTTAAGAGCATGATGCTTGGTGACTGAAGTAACTGTGACCACACCACCTCTGGTTCATGATGGGCTGACAGCTCCTCCATATTGACAAAGTTCAGAATGCTCAGCCCAGCATAGGGCCTTCATAATAACACTCTGACTTTACTGTCGTCTCCTATGACCCTTCCTCGTCTTATCCCCAATGAAGCTATGCTTCTTTGAGGGAGTTAATGTCCTTCTTTCTGACCGGGAATATCATCAAATGTTTAACGTTCAGAATTAGAAATAAAGACGGTTTAGAAAGATGAAAGTGTTTTTCATAGATTACATCTATTTTTAAAAGCATATTTCTTATCTTTTAATTCATATCTGAGAAACAACATACTTTATTATGTTTTTTCTTATTTGGCTCTATATTTTTAATGCTTGAACTGTTGACTTTGGGGGAATTTTATGTATTGACTACTAACCATTTAAGATAAATATTCAGATTTCTTTTTACACACACACACACACACACACACACACACACACACACACACACACATGAACACACATGTACACACACCCTACTCTTCCTAATTAGTTATAACATTTTGCTAGATCAATATTTTATTTTGATTATAAATATTTGTCAATGAAATGCCATGTAATTATTTTGCTACATATTTTGCTGTATTTTTAGAGGTTCTCTTCCTTTGGCTATTAGAGAAAATGCTATTGTGAACAAAAGTTTACAAATAGCTCTTTAAGACCCTGCTTTTAATACTTCTGAATAGATGGATGGATGGATGGATGGATGGATGGATGGATAGATAGATAGATAGATAGATAGATAGATAGATAGATAGATAGATAGATGGATGGATGGATGGGTGGGTGGGTGGGTGGGTGGATAGATGAATGGATAGATAGATGGATGGATGGATGGATGGATGGATGGATGGATGGATGGATGGATAGGTGGGTAGGTGGATGGATGGGTGGATGGATGGATGGATGGATGGATAGATAGATAGATAGATAGATAGATAGATAGATAGATAGATAGATAGATAGATAGATAGCATCACTCCGAGATATCATAAGAAATACTTTTAAGAAGTAGGTTTGTACCATGTGTTTGAGGCAATTTTTCTTTCATTATGTTCCTTAAAACATTTCCAGTCTTAATCCAGTGAGATGGCTCAGTGGCATAAAAAGTCTTCAGCTCACATGGTAGAAGGAAAAAATTAATCCTGCAGGTTTATTACCCTCTGACCTTTCCACAAGCAAACACACATATATGTACACATCCACACAAAATAGGTCTATTTTTTTTAATTTTAAGAAGTTTTACTTTAAGTCCAGTATTATGCTATACCCAAATCAACTGTAAGAACTAAAGTTAACCTGGAGGCCCCACTTGCCCAAGGACAGATTGCATCCTGGAATGCTGCAGCTCTTTTCCCTGTAAGAGGACAAGCCACATGTTTTCACTTCAGTAAACAAGGTTGGTTGCCCTAGCTGTACAGGATGTGCTTGGCCACAGGTCAGGGGATGTAATATAGGCAGAGAGTATGTCAGAATATACGCTTGTTCCTGATTGAACAACAGCAGAAAGTGTCATAGCCTTGTGTTTCTGTGTTTATGAGTATCTGCCTAACGTAATTCAGTGCCATTCTCTGGGAGTCCACGGTATGGACCTGACCAGTATCCATCTCCCTGGCCAATATTAAGGAAAGTTTGCTGCAATTGAACAGCCATGGATTTGGTCTTTCTCACCACATTTTGCAGGTTTAATACAGCTCCAACATTTTTAGCATGAAAGTATCCATATATGATACCAAAAATACATTTCATGCATATTACTTACTGCATTAATATTACTCAAAAAATGGTGGTTTGATTTTTCTATATTATGGATTTTGTTGATCAGGTATCATTTAGCTAGATTTTCATATTTAAGGTCTTAGGGGGACAACCAATCAAGGGGTCAGAGGGGCGTTCATCTTCTGGGGACATAGAGAAGAAAGCCTCCTTCAGTTTTGCTTCAGTCACTTGATTCTTGGCAGAATTCGGTTCTTTGAGGGCTGTTGACCTCCAGTGTTCTTGGTTGTTCATTGCTGTTAGCCCATCTAAGATACCCACAGTAGTTTGACATGTGCCCCTTTCTCCCAGTAGCACAGCTCACACCATGGCAGCTTGCTTTATCAGAGTGAGAAAGTGGAGTCGAAGAGCTCCCAAAGTCACCACTGTCTTTCGTAGGCTAACCTGGAAAATGGCCTCCTATCACCCTTTGCAGAGGTTATTAGTTATGAGCAAGTCTCTTGGCCCAAGTCACATTTAAATGAAGTCAAATTACATAAGGATATGAATATGAAGAACTAGGATCGCTGGGACTCATTTTAGAAGTTGCTCCCCAATGTGAGCACCCACAGAACTTTATAAAAAGGCCCAAGTGCGTGCTTATTATTTCCAAGTTAATATTTTTCAAAACGTATTAACGTGCTCGTAGCTCGTCTGAGTACTTTGCATATATTAGCACATTTGATTCTCATAATAGCCCTAAGAGGAAAGCATTATTGTCACCTCTATTTTGCATATGAATAATCTGAGAATTTAAATTTAAGCAACTTAAATTTAACTCTTCAAATAATCTGCAGAGGGCTTGTAGCAGGCACTCAGTTGAACTATCAGGAAAACCCTGCAGTCTAGCCCTAGAAATCAGCTCTTTTCCTATTAAAAAAAAAAAAGATACACAGATAGCTGTAACTGGATATGGGCGGACAGTGTGGAGTGCCCATCAAACAGGCCATTTCGGAGCGATCTCATTCCTTATGAACTTTTCATGGCGGTGCCATAAAAAAATATGACAAGATGATAAATATCTCTCTACTGACTTTAATTTCTGTAAACATTCTTTTCATGGGAAAAGTTATGACTAGAGAGATTTGGGTAGCATACCGTAAGTTACTACATGGAATATTGCTTTATCATATTGTACCATAAACATTGGCTTGTCTCATTCCCAAAAACATGCAATTAATGTCTGTTCTTAAGCTTCACTTCAGCATCCATATTGCTTTTTTACTATGATAGCCTTAAGGGTGATTTTTTTTATTTCCATTTTTCTTAACTCTAGAGTCCATATAGCCCTTCTGAGTGCTTGAAACAGATGCGTAGGATTTTATAAAGTCAACGTTTTGCTCTGTGGCATTAGATATTCTGTAGGACAAATGTTTTCAAGTGTCTTGACAGACCAAGTCAAGTCAAGTCTTGTGGCAGCTTCTCACCTCTTCCCTGAAAAACGCCTAAAGAAGCAGGGCCTGACAGCTCACAACCATAACCCCATTACTCTAGAGGCAGAAAGAAATGGATCTCTGCAAGTTCCAGGCCAGCCAGGGATAAGAAACTGTATCTTAGTTAGGGTTTTATTGACATGAAGAGACACCATGACCAACACAATTCTTATAAAGAAGAATATTTAATTGGAGCTGGCTTACTTTTTCAGAGGTTTGGTCTTCTCACTATCATCATGGTGGGAAGCAAGGCAACATGCAGGAAGACTTGGTGCCGGAGGAGGAGCTGAGAGTTCTACATCTTTATCAGTCAGAAGGAGACTGTCTTCCACGGACAGCCAGGAGGAGAGTCTTTTCCACACAGAGCAGAGCTTGACCACAGGAACCCTCAAAGCCCACCCACATAGTGACACACTTCCTCTAACAAGGCTACGCCTCCTCCAATAAGGCCCTAATAGTCCCACTCCCTGTGGGTCAAGCATATTCAAACCAACACACGCTGTCTCAAAAAAACAGCATAAAATAAAATGCCTAGGTAAATAGAAAACTTCTTATAAAATTAGGGGTACATAACAATAGTTATGAAACCATTTTCCACATAGAAGACTCTGAAATTTTTCCATTTGATTTATTGATATTCGAATATATTTTATAATGCCTATGAATAAAATAACATAATAACATCAAAGGCTCAAGGAAACAATAAATAACAATTTACAGTATTGTTAATACAGCATAATTTTAAAACATTCCATATTTTGGCATAGATTTATGACTTATTCTTTTTATCATTTACATAAATAAAACACAATTATATAAATGTATAAAACACAATGTGTTTACCTGGTCACCTGGAGGAAGATATGTGTTCTAGTTCTTGGCTGTTTGGAAACATTGCTATTGACATTAGTGTGTGTGTGTGTGTGTGTGTGTGTGTGTGTGTGTGTGTGTGTGTGTGTTCATAAATCCCACTGCCTTGGTTTAACAGATACGAGGTGTAGCTTTTCTGAGTCACATGACAAAAGCGAATGCTTATCTTTTCAGGCACCCGTCAAACTGACCAAGGTTGACGAGGCTGACCAGTGCTGTGGTGGCACTCACACCTTAACTCTCAGCACTGGTTGGAATTGATGGACACTAACTTGGCTTTATCAACCTATGAATATCTCACTTAGCCATTCTAGAAAGTATAAGGTGGTATCTTTGTGTGATTGCAACTTGAGTTTCTCTCATGATAAATGACATTAAGCAATGTTTAAGTGAAGAATGACCATGGTATACCTTTTCCAGGAAGTGCCAGTTTGGCGGAATTTTGAAATACATTTTTTTAAAAAAAATCACTATACTCTAAAATTCATAAAATTCAATAAAGTTCAGTATTTAAAAACATATACTTAGCTATGTTTTTAAATATCAAAATATATCAAATATCAAAATAAGAACATCTTTGGTCAGCCGACACACTATAAAGTTTCACTGTGTCTGGAGGTTGTCCCACACTGACATAGCAGCTTAGTAATCATCACTCTTCTCTGCTACCATGAGCTCTAATCCTCCTTCCCATGATCTAGAATCAGCTCTCTAGGCACTAGAGCACAATCCCGGCATCAGTATACAAGCAGGCAAAAAGCAAGCATTTACAGGTGGCTTAACAAATAGACCAAATAGCGAAAACAAACAAACAAACTCGTAGATTTCAAGTTTAACTACCTAGCCGTTCAATTTTAAGTCAATCATTATCTTTTCATTAAAGAAAATACGTTTGCTTTTACTTTATTTTTGATCCTTTCTTTGTCTTGGCATCCTTTTGTCTTTCCTCGGCATATTCAAGAAACTTTTAGAAGAATTTTTATTTGAGATTGTTTTATACACATTTACAATGTGTTTTGATTAAATTCACCAAACTGCCTTCACTCTAACTACACTCATACCCTCACCATTTTACCCTCCCATTTTACAATTAAGCATGATGAAATGCCAAAGTTCCATTATGCCACCGCAATGCCATATCACGTCATCAAAATGACCCATTGTGACATTACAATGCTCTATTCTGTTATCACCATGCTGCATGGTTTCATCGCAGTGCTGAATCCTGACAATCACAAAACTCCACTTTGACCACAGTGCTGCATTTTGACATCACAGTGCTCTGTTGTGATATTACAATGCTCATCATGACATCACAGTTCAGAGCGGAACCAACTTGATGTCCTACTGAGTCATCGCAATGCCCCATTGTCACATCAAAATGTTATATTGCGATATCACAATTTCCTATTGTGACATCCCAATGTTCTAGTCTGTGCTGGGAGCCTGCCCAAGCACTGGTTCTCTCTAGAACACAGTCAATGGGGTGGAGCATCAGCAGGGACAAAACTTGGTTTTGCAAGAGTAAAAGTTGCTTATTAATAGCATTGTGTTGTGGTAAAAAATTAAAGAGCACTAACACCCACACACACACACACACACACACACACACACACACACACACACACACACACATCTCGTTCTGGGGGCCCGTATGCATTCTCACTCTGCACGGGCAACAGAACCAGATCCAACCGCCTCTCAGCCATTTCTTTCATACATTGCCCTCTTTAGCCTGGTAAAAGCAAAGTTCCAGAAACTTGTAATTTAACAATTAGATTTACATGTTAAATTCTCAAACCACAATTTGTCCACATAATAATAAACTCACTGTCAATTGATAAAGATATAAACCGCCCACCTAGACAAGATAAAAATCAATCTAGTTCATCTAAATCTGAACCATCCTCCTCTGTAGACTTCATCTTGATCTCTCTCGCTCCTCCTCCTACCTCCTTCCTAGACTTTTCCCTGCCTACCCTTCCTCCTCATCCAATGATAGGCTACACCTTATCCTGGACCCACCTTGCTGCATAATGACATCATCCTACACATCACCCTGTTTAATTTTAAAAAAAAAAAAACAACTTTTTTCATTAAATATGCACAACTATTACCATTGAAAATCATCTGACAACTGTGTTAATTAGCTTGGGTAGGCTGTGACTAATTGCTGTCTGAGAATGACCAAATATCTATAAACAATAGGAAGTGTGAGATGTGTTGTAAGTGGTAGGCTGTGCTTGTCTATTGTTGTGTGTATATGTGTGTGTATGTGTATATGTGTGTGTATATGTGTGTATGTGTGTGTGTATGTGTGTATATGTGTGTGTGTGTGTCTACATATTAAGTACGAGGCTCTTTGCTATGCCCCCTCATCCTCCCCAGCTCTAGGCCCTAGGCTAGGAGGTCACTGCTTCTGTGCCAGCTAGAAAAAGTTGCAGAAAGAAACAAATGCTTTGAAAAGAGACTCCAATCTTTATTTTTAAAAGAAAGAAAAAGGGGGAACTAACTTTCCATTGATCTTAAGAAAAATCTGACTGACTGTTGTTGTCATTGTTCTCATTTCTTAGATTTTCTTGGGATACATGATTACATGGTATCTCAAGCATCTTTTTTCAAAAGTTCATAACAAGTCCAAACACAAATTCAAATCATGAATTGAATAAGAAGTAACAATAAAATGTTTATATGTGTTTCCATTAAGACTAGTTATGTAACTAAACATTCATTATCTGCCACTAGCTCCACAGGTTTATTAAAAGTTCAAAACTATAATTCTTACACCTAAGTTAACGTGTTATGTCAAGAAGCAAATAGTCTGCCTAGTGTCTCATTAGTATTGAAGTTTTGAATAGATAAAAGTCGATTTTTTATCTCCTATCCTGGCACCTACAATAAACTGGTCACTCCCATTGATGACCTTTAGTTTTCGGACAATGATTTCACAGTTCCCCAGAAAGGAATGTTTGCTAGTAAATCTATTACACACCTGCCTTCTGTCTTAGTGCAATTAACTCGTGACACATGAAGGCGTTAAGAGTCCTAGTTGAAGCCCTTTTATAAAGGGCTCAATAATTACTACTGTAAATTTAGGAATTTTCTAGATTCATCAATAGTAATTAATAAATCACCTATTTGTCTACATAGCACTATTACAGGATAGTACATCTTCATTGATCTGCAGAAAATCTGCCCAACAGGGTGGGCTAAAACTCAGGTATTATCAAACTAATTTAATAATGATACAAAAGGCATATCAACTGCAAGAATCAATCCTGAGGTGAGAATTTTGAAAGCCTTGAAATTCAGAATTATCCACCACAAACTATGCAATGGGACGTGTTGTCTCCAGAATGTTACGTTTCTGTCTTTGTCCTTTCCTATTTGGCTCCTGACAGTTATGAAACTACAAAGTTTGATTGTAACAGCACAATGATCCAATGTGACATCATAATGAATAGTGACGCCACGAAGCTCCTTTACCATCACAAATCAGCTATAAAGCCACAATGTTCAATTGTCCCTTCACAATGTCATGTAGTGAAACTGTGATGCTCTGCTTTGCCATCACCATGTTTCACTGTGACATCGTAACAGTATATGGTATGATCTCAATGATTAAATGTGACGTCACAAAGCTCTATTTTTTGATATCACAAAGTCACATATCCCAGTGCTCCACTGTGCCTTTACAATGCCCACTCGGGAATCACAGTGTAGCACTGTAACATCATAGGGCTCTGTTATGCCATCACAACAGTAGCATCACTGCTCTATGGTGACATCACAATGCTTCATTGGAACATTACGGTGTTTTGTTGTCATATCACAGTGTTCCCTTTGACATATCAAGGTTGAATTCATACAACACAATGCTCTCTTGTGGAAGCAATATTCCACTGTGATCTCACCAAACTAAAATTTGACATTACAATACACAATTTTGCCACCACGATGGAAATTGTGGCATCATCACAGTGCTCCATTGTCCCACCACAGTGCTCCACACTAACATTACAAAGTTCCACACGGGCGTTCATGGTAGCTTATTATGCACCATTAGGACATTAGATGGTTCCATTCCAATACTGATTAGTGTCTCAAACTGCTGGATCCCGTCACCACGTGGTTGATCCTCCCTTCTCAATGTTGTGCTACAACACCACAGTGCTCGATTGTGCTATCGTGACATGACATTACATGACAGCCCAGTTCTGACATCACTCGCCCCACTTCGAGATGCTAAATTGTTCTAACCCAATGCTGAATTGTGTCCTCAAAATGAATTTTAATATCATGATTCTTAATTTTTCCCTTTTAGTACTGTAATATGAAATCATAATGCTCCATTTTTAAAATCACAGTATTTCACTAGACATCAGAATGCTCTATTCTTTCATCAAAATACCTCATTATATTACAATGAAACTACAATGCTACACTTCTAGAGGACAATAACACTGTGCCTCCATGATGCTGTATTGTGACTTCACTGCAACATCACAATGGTCCTTTGTAAAAAATCTCAGTGCTTTACTGAGACATCACAGTGCTGCATTGAGACATCACAGTGCTGCATTTAGACATCACAGTGCTGCAATGAGACATCGCAGTGCTGCATTGAGACATCACAGTGCTCCACTGCGACATCACTGTGCTGCATTGACACATCACAGTGCTGCATTGACACATCACAGTGCTGCATTGAGACATCACAGTGCTGCATAGAGACATCACAGTGCTATATTGAGACATCACAGTGCTGCATTGAGACATCACTGTGCTGTATTGAGACGTCACAGGGCTGCATTGAGACATCACAGTGCTGCATAGAGACATCACAGTGCTGCATTGAGACATCACAGTGCTCCACTGCGACATCACAGTGCTGCATTGAGACATCACAGTGCTGCATTGAGACATCACAGTGCTGTATTGAGACATCACAGTGCTGCATTGAGACATCACAGTGCTCCACTGCAACATCACAGTGCTATATTGAGACATCACAGTGCTACATTGAGACATCACAGTGCTGCATTGAGACATCACTGCACTGCGACATCACAGTGCTGCATTGAGACATCACAGTGTTCCACTGCAACATCACAGTGCTGCATTGAGACATCACAGTGCTGCATTGAGACATCACAGTGCTGCATTGAGACATCACAGTGCTGCATTGAGACATCACAGTGCTGCTGAGACATCACAGTGCTCCACTGCGACATCACAGTGCTGCATAGAGACATCACAGTGCTCCACTGCAACATCACAGTGCTGCATTGAGACATCACTGCTGCATTGAGACATCACAGTGCTGCATTGAGACATCACAGTGCTGCATTGAGACATCACAGTGCTGCATTGAGACATCACAGTGCTGCATTGAGACATCACAGTGCTGCATTGAGACATCGCAGTGCTGCATTGACACATCGCAGTGCTGCATTGACACATCACAGTGCTGCATTGAGACATCACAGTGCTGCATTGAGACATCACAGTGCTGCATTGAGACATCACAGTGCTGCATTGAGACATCACAGTGCTGCATTGAGACACCACTGTGCTGCATTGAGACATCACTGTGCTGCATTGAGACATCACAGTGCTGCATTGAGACATCACAGTGCTGCATTGAGACATCACAGTGCTGCATTGAGACATCACAGTGCTCCACTGCAACATCACAGTGCTGCATTGAGACATCACTGTGCTGCATTGAGACATCACAGTGCTGCATTGAGACATCACAGTGCTCCACTGCAACATCACAGTGCTCCAGCACATCACAGTGCTCCACTGCAATGTCACAATGCTTCATTGTGCTCCTTACAAGGCTTGATTGAGCAACATCAAGTTTTTCCATTATTCTGTCTCAATCTTAACTTCTGACACCACAATCGTGATATTAAAATTAATCCTTGCAATGTAAAATTTATTTTTAAATGTAAAGATACTGAAATGATTATCATATCAGTCTTAAATGGCAGAAAATATATAGGAAGATCAGGACTAAAGCCAGGACTCCTGCAGAAATGACTGAGGGGCTGAAGAGATGGCTCAGTGTTTTAGAGCACGGGTTGCTTTTCTAGAGAATTTGGTTTCAATCCTCAAAACCAACATGGTGGCTCGTAACTGTCTAATTCCAATTCCAGGGGATATGATTCCCTCTCTGGTTTCTGTCAGCTGTAGGTATGCAAATGGTGCACAGACACACATGCAGGCAAAATATCCATGCACATATAAAACAGACATAAATAAGTCTTTTTGAAAAGCAAAGAAATGGGGTTGGGGATTTAGCTCAGTGGTAGAGTGCTTGCCTAGGAAGCACAAGGCCCTGGGTTCAGTCCCAGCTCCGAAAAAAAGAACCAAAAAAAAAAAAAAAGAAAGAAAAGAAAAGCAAAGAAATAATGATGGAGTGGAAGATATACTCCTTAAAATCTTAAAATCTCCTTTAAATATTTTTCAAGACAATTTCAGAACGTATAAATTTATTGAGTCGGGTGAAGCTGAAGAAAGTGGGTTTCCCAACTAAGCTTGAATTCATATTTAGGTGAAGTCAGATAAAACCTTTTTCTTTCTCGTTTTACAATCATATTATAAATTGACAATTTACTGCTATATATGTTTATGGTATACAAAGTAACACGATTTGGGACTAGATTGTGAAACTGTTATATAAAGTTATTGATTTACCTATGACCTCAAATCTTGTCATGTTCTGCAATTAAAAACAAAAGTTGACATTTATCCTCTGGGCATTTTGAAGTGTATTATTAATGGCATTTACCATGCTGTGGAACAGATCTTGAAAGCTCATTCCCGTGTTTGAGATTCTGTAGGTTTTGATTACCATCTTCTCCTTTCTCCGTTCTTTCTCTCCTCCTGCGAGTTCACTTGCTTTAGATCCTACACTAAAGTAAGAACATGGGGCATTTATTTTTTTTCCCCTATTTACTCTTCAGCTTACTTTTTAAATAACTGTCAATAAATATTAATGGAACTCAATGTGATATGACCAAAGCCAGCTCTCCCTCCTTACTTCCCAAGTTCTATCCATCATTATTCTTCAGGATAATCTTTTTAGGTTCCACAGATGCAGCAAACCCTGTGGCCCAGGTCTTCCTATGTTTGCTTATTTCATGTCGCATAATGTCCTCCAGTTCTATATGTTATTCTGCAAATGACATACTTCCATTAATGGATAATGAAGTGCATGCATGTGTGTGTATGTATATATGTATATACATATAAGTATGTGTATATGATATATTATAATATATAGTATATTGTGTATTGTATATTATATTATATACAATTTTCTTTATAAATTTTATAAATTATATAAATTTTCTTTATCCAGTCAAATATCAAGTCCCTCTCTTAGCTGTCAGGATAGTAGGATAAACATGGATGTGCAGGTATCTCTATTGCTGAATGCATTCCTTGACTACATATTCAGGTATTCGTTGGATCATGCCAGCTTTAGGTTGATTTTTTGGGGGGAGGGAACCTGTGTGCTACGGTGGTAGAGATTTACATTCTCAACAACCATATATGATACTTCCTTTTTTTTTCTCCACACCCTTGTAACTTGTTAATTGATTTATTTTTCATAGCAGGCGTTCTCACTAGAGTAAGACAGAACTTCAATCTGGTTTTACCTGCATTTACCCACTTGCCTAATGATGTTCAGTGTTTTTCGTACATTGGTGTGCTGTTCTCTGAGACATACGTACTCATTTTTTATTGGATCATCTATTGGGGAGTGCAACATTGTGTGTGTTCCCCATATACCCCAGATATTAACCCCCTGGAAGATGAATAATGTTTCCTCCCATTCTGTAGGCTCCCCTTTCACTCAGTTGTTTCTGTACGGTCCCCCCCATTCTGTCGTTTCCTTTGCTGTACAGAAGCCTCTTGATGACGTAATCCACCTTGCATATTTTTGCTTTGGAAATCTTACCCTGAAAAATCGGGGTCTATTCCACACCCTGAAATATTTCCCCTCTGCTTCATTCTTGTACTTTCAACTTGGGGTCTTGTATTTTGGTCTTTGGTCAGTTGTGGGGTGTTTGGGGAGGTTATTTATTTTGGTTTGGTGTGGTGTGTGTGTGTGTGTGTGTGTGTGTGTCTTGTTTTTTCTATACTGAGGACTATACTCAGGGCTTCATGCATTCTGGATAAGAGACTTAGTGTAGTGCCAGGGAAGTGCAGTGATCCCTCCCGAGAAACAGACAGGAGCAGGTCTGATGCAACTCACAGCAGGGTCTTTATTCTATTTGAGCTAGCTCGGCTCCTCCAACGCACAGCAGGCATGCAGGACTGTTTTGGTGGTGGGGTGAGGGGTGGCAGAGCTCAAATACCTATTGGGGCAAGGCTTTACAATAAGCAACAAGTGGGTGGAGGGTAACTGTGCAAGCATGTAATTGGAAAGCTACGGTGGCCTTTAACATAATTGGCTGGTGCTGGGAGTCATATCATAAACTTAATTTCTGCTCCCCTCTGCATTAGTGGTCGTTAGGCAGGGGTTGGGCTTGTAACCTGGGGGTGCAGGTTTATTGGGGGAATAACCTGGAGACATTGGTCTTGTTAGGGATTAGCCTAGAGACTGGAGTTAGGCTTAGGTTTTGTTGGGGGCAACTTGGAAACTATTGTTAGGAACCAGCCTGTTAGTTTACCTGAATTCAAACTTAGATCAGGTTTTCTAAAATGGAGTCTGAACTTAAAAGATTTGACCTCAAACTGGTACTGAGCTAAATATCTGACTTGATGGGACGTTACTTTTTATACTGTAAGTACTTTATGGATTGAGTCCTCTCCAGAGACCAATAAGGTTATTCTGAAGGAATCAGAGAAAGGACTGAAAGAGCTGAAGGGGCTTGAGACCCCATATGAACAACAGTGCCAACAACCAGAGCTTCCAGGGACTAAGCCACTACCCAAAGACTACACATGGACTAACCCTGGGCTCCAACCTCATATGTAGCAATGAATAGCCTAGTAAGAGCACCAGTGGAAGGGGAAGCCCTGGGTCCTGCCAAGACTGGACCCCCAGTGAACGTGATTGTTGGGGGGAGGGTGGTAATGGGGGGAGGATGGGGAGGGGAACACCCATAAAGAAGGGGAGGGGGAGGGGTTAGGGGAATGTTGGCATGGAAACCGGGAAGGGGAATAACATTTGAAATGTAAATAAGAAATACCCAATTTAATAAAGATGGAGAAAAAAGAAAGAAAGAACAAAGCTGAGGCTCAAACTCTGGATAGCCATGATTCCAGAATCAAGAGAGAATCAGGGGGCTGGGGATTTAGCTCAGTGGTAGGCGCTTACCTAGGGCGCAAGGCCCTGGGTTCGGTCCCCAGCTCCGAAAAAAAAGAACCAAAAAAAAAAAAAAAAAAAAAGAGAATCAGAGGACCAGTCCAGCTGCAGACCACATTCCATCATATCAGCACACACACACCCAAGGTGCAACAAAAATTGTAAAAACGAGGCAAAATTGTTAAAAAAAAATACTACTACATTATTCAAACCTCTCTAATAAAGCATCAAATCAATAAACATGTGGATAAGTACATGCAAACGAGGCAGGAATACACAGGCAGGAAGTGTATCTGCATCCTGTTTGCAGACTCAGCACCAACCCTGTTCAGTAGATGACGTTTCTGACCACACCTCTGATGGAGACCATCTTCATTGCCAGCTCCTCATTTGTTCTTCAGTTGAGTACACTTTTGGAAGTCATCTCTGATATTGGGGATTTTTATTAATTCACTTCAGTTTATATACATTATATAAAAATCAGGTTAATATAGGCTGAGGTCTCATAGAAAGAGTCCTTGTAATCTTTAGGTCATGCTAAGGAGATGTTCAGAGGTTGGAAGGCATGGCTGGGGGTATTTTGCTATTCTTTTTCTACTCCAGACAAACCCAAAAACTGCCCCAATACTATCCTATCCTGGGTCTCTCCTTGTTTGTCGCATCAAGCAGTAAGCATGAGATTATTAAATGTGTAGAGACAAGTGTATAGAAAAAAACAACAATAACAATGTTCTGGTTCCTGAGCACAGGTAGCAGGGCGAGGTCCTCGTCTGCATCAGGTTATCATGTTACGGCATCAGAAACTCAACTTCTTTCATGATTCCACCATAGCTCCCTTAATTTCTCCACTTTACTGGTTTCCGTTCTACTGCTATGGTTCATGTGAGATTGCGTTTGAGCGAGCAGAGTGTGTGCCACTCGCTGTATTTTCTTTGTTGAAACACAAATAGGGGATTATTTCTTTTGGGGAGCTGTTGTTTCCTTTCGTATTGCTTTTGAGACAGAGCTTCATGCAGCCCAGGTGTCCACAAGCTTGCTATGTAGCTGAAGATGACCTTGAATTTCTGATCCTTTTGTTTCCCTGTACAGTGCTAAGATTATAAGCATGCACTACCACATGCTTTTAAAGTGTTGAGTATAGAACCCATTGAGTGTATGTTGGGTGTGGTTGTGTGAATGCTAATGGTCCCTCAGAGGCTTTCTGAACATTTGGCTCCCAATTGGTGGCACAATTTGTGGAGGTCTAAGAGATGTGGCCTTGCTGGAGAAAATGCATCGGTGGGGAGCAGCTTTGAGCTTTCAAATAGCCTCATGCTATTCCCAATTTGCTTTCTGTTTCCTGCTTTCTGTTTCCTTCATTAAGATGTGAACCCACACCTCTGGCTCTTGCCACCACGCTTTCCTGCCATCGTGCACTCAACCTTCTAGAACCATGAGCCCAAATAAAATCCTTCCTCTCTATGTTTCCTTGGTCGTGGTGTTTTGCCCCAGAAACAGGGAAGTAGCAGATGCACATGCAATTTTTCTACCAACAGAGCTACATTCCCAGCCCCACAAAGGGAAATGATGAATAGACACTATTTTCAAGATCCGAATCTATCAAGATTTTATGAATTTGTCCTAAGAATTGGCTGATTACCAGACATAGGTCCATCTACAAGGAGTCTTACCTGCAGAAATAAAGGTATCTTCAAGAACATTCAATACAATTAAGAGTGTTACCTTGAAAGTTTGGGGGAGGGGGGTGGGGATTTAGCTCAGTGGTAGAGCGCTTGCCTAGCAAACGCAAGGCCCTGGGTTCAGTCCCCAGCTCCGAAAAAAAAAAAAAAAAAAAAAAAAGATTGGGGAAGGACTGGAGAGATGACCCAGAGGAAAAGGACACTGGATGTTCTTCCATAGGACCCGGGTTCAATTCCCAAGACCCACATGCCAGTTCACAACTGTCTATGCCTCCTGTTCCAGGAATCTGACACCCTTATATAGACATACATGCAATACCAATTACATAAAATTTTTTGTAGAAAATAATTAAATCCCAGCCTGCCACCTTGATCATTGAATTCCTGGATTTAGGAGAGAAAGAAAGAAAGAAAGAGAGAGAGAGAGAGAGAGAGAGAGAGAGAGAGAGAGAGAGAGAGAGAGAGAGGAAAGAGAGAGAGAGGGAGGGAGGAAAGAAGGAAGGAAGGAAGGAAGGAAGGAAGGAAGGAAGGAGGAAGGAAGGAAAGCGCACTCTCCCTTTATATTCACAATAAGCCTTATTCAGCACAATTAATCAGCACAAGCGCTGGGCAGCTGCCTCCCCTCCATGCTCCTGGAATCTGCTTTCCTATCACTCACCTCCAGTTACTACTTACTATTTACTTTGTTCCATCTGGGCTGCTCTTAACTCCAAATGGGCAGCCCTCAGGGCCACGTTCTCTTGACCCTTAACCCATGGTGGCTTCTCCTTCCTCCTCTCCTGCTCGTTAGTCTTCCTCGCGGTCCTCCTCTCCCCCCAAAGCCTACAAAACCTAAACGGCACCTATGTCTCTTCTGCACAGCTATTGGCTGTCGGCACCTTTATTCACCAATTAGAATTAACGTGGGGGCAGGGTCACAGGGGCTACATGTAGACTCCAGGTCTTGCTCCCCAACCCCCGGAATTAGTATTGGCATTACAATAGACAGTAAAAGACAAAACCTCAACGGAGGAGGGGGGGACTCATCACTAAAAATCCAATGACTTCGTTGGAAAGACTTTGAGAGAAGTGGAGAAAGGCCCCACTTGCTGCCCATGCTGGAAAGCAGGAGGGCAGAAGAGTGGATTTTCCGTGTACAGCTGCCCCACACAGAACCTTATAGTGAGTGCGACCACTACAGCTGGAAGATAATCAAAGAGAGTGAGATGAAGTGGAAAGGCGAATCTGCAAGAACAAGGTGGTGACAGAAATATACAGGAGAGATCTTCGAGGGGCTGTATGGATATAGACTTTCAGCATTGGAAAGAAGATTTACAGAAAAGAAATGTGAAAGCCTCCATACAGTAGGCTATGTAAGCTCTCTAAGTAAAAGTCTGTAGTATTCCCCCAAAGCATGCACCTGGAGCCATAGTTATGTTTTATTTACTAGGACTCTGTGCAGAAGCTCGACCACCAGGGCCTGGCACCTGTTCAGAACACTGGTGAATAAACACTTTGTCCAGATGCAAATTAATTTCAGTCTCTTGTTTGCTTTTCCAAGTCATCAAATCCTGGCACTAGGTCCTGAGTACCTCACGCGTACCATTTAAAACAGCAAGTTAAACACCGTAAGTAGATGGGGCTCTGTAGTCAAATATGTTTGGGTAGGTCAGGGCCATCAAAGCTTTTAATATGAATGCCTTGCTGCAAAATTTCTTGGAGGGTTCACTATACAAATGTGTACTAGGAATTCTCAAGAGGGTGTGACTTGTCACATTACTCAAATCTGACCACAGGATCCTTTTTTTTTTTTTGAAGCATCTAGGGATACTGATGTCCCGTTGGACAAATGCTGGGAAATATTTGGATGCATTGCCTGGCTTTGTGTTAGAATAGGGTCTTAATGCCCAAGTTCAGAGGCATTTTTTTTTCGGTTGTAATCAAGTGGCATATTCTAGATGTATTCTTCACCACATCACAGTCTAGAAGCAACTGACTTGACCATGAAGCTGTTAATTGTCATGTGTGTCAAAATACATAATAATATTCAGTTAAGGAATTTATTCCAACACTGTTTGATTCTGTCCCTCTTTAGAAGTACTTCATGCGCTTGGACCAATCGTCCTAAAAGCATGAGTCCTCCACGAGGATAGGACTTCCTATTTCTTTACCCATCATGCAAAGCACATACAGGGTACAAGCTGAGAGGGAGAAAGCAAGGTTCAGTGCATATATTCACAGGAAGAATGCAGCAGAATGACCTGTGCATTGCAATGTGTTTGACACTAGGTGATTTCGTGCTTTTATTACCATTTCCCTAAACACACACTCACCATTTTCCTCTGTACTTTTTCCAGGAGTAAATATTTCCTGGAAGGACAACAGGGCAATGTATCTAAGCAAAGCAGCCATGAAGTGTTTTCCTGTTTGTGCCAACTCAAAGGCTTGTTTCATCATTGGCTAACAACTTAAGTTAGCCTTAACTAGTCTGGTGTTTTGTTCTTGCTCCCTGTGTTCATTAATTAGCCAAGATTTCTACAGCTCCAGTTTTGCTGCTATATTTTTCTTAAATACAACATTTTCCAGACGTCTTTGGTTTTTACAAGCTAAGAAAAATTTCCCTGCTACCCCATTCTAAAATTGCTGGGAAGGTAAACTCTTATCACACTCATATATGAAGGACCTTATTAGCTTAGTCCAGTGGTATTTTGCCAAGTAAACAATTTACATTCTATTATTTCCACTGGAAAGTCCCTTTTTCAAATTGAAGAATTTCTCAGGAAAAAAAAAAGTTATGGATCATAGAAATCCCAAGTTCTTCCTATCATGGTTCTGGGGTTTTCGAACTAAATAATAAGGCTGTTATTTGCAGGGCCAAATGGAAGGCGCCAATACATCAAATTTACAACAAAAACATCAGGACTAAGTGGTCCTGTCAATAGCTCTATTGTTTCTGCTCCTTGCCTGCTCCTGTCTTCTCCGCCATCCTCCCCAGACATTGCTCTTATGGTCCCCTCAGCCTTATTTATGTCCTGCAACTTTTAGCTTCTCTTGCTTCTACTTATCCATGTCTCTGGTGGGCTTCTTTCATTGTGTTTTGTGGGGATTTTTTTTTAACTCTATAACTACACACATACTTCCTCTTTTTTCTCTACCCTACCACCAATGAAAACGACCAACCAAAGAAGTATGATTGGCATGATTCTTACTGAAGTTCCAGACAGCCATTCCAAAGCTCCCAACAATCCCCAAGGCCAGCACCCACCTTTGATGTCAAGTACGCGAGAGCGCACACACACACACACACACACACACACACACACACACACACACACCTTCCTTGATGTCAAGCATACACACATGCATGCGCACAGGGTGGGGGGCATGTCTTACAGGTTTATATTATGTGTAGACTAGGTACTCTACTTGGCCAAACTTATTACATTTTATAGGAGTGACATAAAGCAGTTTAATGCGTATTTTTATACAAAGGCCTCTGATTCCATAATGTTTATCCAGTTTTTTTCATTCTTGGATCCAATTTCAGGCCTATCCCAGGTGTGTTGCAAAGGCAGGGGTGCACATGTACATGTGCAGTCCAGAGATCAATTACAAATATCTTCCTCTACCACTCTGTACCTTATTCTTTATTTTTTTTAAAACAGACTGTCTTGCTGAACCTGGAGGCCCCAATGTACAATGCTAGCTGGCCACAAAGCTTCAGGGATCCACCCGTCTCCACATCCCCAGTTTTAGGACAATAGGCAAGCACCACCACCACCATGTCTGGCTTTTTATTTGGATGTGGGAATCTGATCTCAAGGCCTCATGTTTGTACAACAGGCATTTGATTGAGCCATCTCTCCAGCCCCGATCTCTGGTCTTTTTGTTTATTTGTTTTACTTTTAGTTACATCCAGGTATTAATGAATAGTTTTATCTTTGATTCATTAAATAAACTTAACTTTCTGTACCCATGCGTATTTCAGACATTTCCCTCTACCTCCGCCTTCAACTGATTAACTAGCACTTTTAGGGAAAGTGAGAGAGCAAATTCAAGTGCCATTACCTTGCTACCATAAAATCCCTGTGTTGTTTGTTCAAATTCTGGCTATTTTCTGTATTAGTATTTTTTGAGATTTTTTAGAAGACCTGGCTGCATCTACCTGATGGGCACACAGAACGTGAGTCTCAGTGCCAGAATTCTGCTCCTCTCCCTCTAACTTTCTCATCATTCCTAATCAGCCCATGTGATAATCTTCAGATAATTGAATGAAATTGACAAAGGGTTTGCATAACTACTTCTAGAACCAGAGATCTACAACTGGAGAGTAAGTACAGAGGCAGATGCTCAACTCTGACATTTAAAGGATAATAGAAGTCAAAAGTACACCAGGTACATCCAACCGACTAGGATGGATACATTATAAATGTATAAATAAAGACAAATACATTATATATGTATAAATAAAGACAAAGTAACAAGTGTTGGCAAAGACACAAAGCAACTGTAGTCTCAGAGGCTACTTGTGCGTGGCTGGTAGGCAGGTATAACAGGAGTACACAACTTTGTAACAGTCTGGCCTCTCCTAAAAGGAAGAGCCCTGAGTGATGGTTGACTGTTACACTGACCCTGCAGTTGTTCTCTCAGGTAGACTCCAAAGAGAACTGGAAACAGATGCTCAAAACAAAACTTGAAGCACACATTCCAAAAGCACCTACCTCAACTGGATTATGTCCACACGGATCTATAATGAAGGGTTTTGTTACGTTGTCATAAAAGTAACCAAGCACTGATTCCTTCTCTACCATGGATAAACACATAAAGCATTATGCTAAGGTAAAGAATCCAGGCCAAACAAAGGCAGTGTATTATACAATTCCATTTCTGTGAAGTGCTCAGAAGAGGTAAACACAGAGACAGAACACAAGAGGAGAGGCGACTGCAGGGGGAGGGGACTGATTAATGGATACAGGGGTCATTTTAGGGAAAGATGAAATGTTCTACAAGTGCATCGTGGTGGTGGATCCACAGCTGTGAGTACACTCAGTTCTTCTGAAGCTTGTAAACTTTCAGAGGGTGAGTTTTATGCAGTGTGAGTTCTATATCAATAAAGCTGTAAAAAATAATGATGTAAGAGGGGAAATCCAGCAAGAGGGGAGACAGAAGAGCAGTTGCTACATCAGGTCCATGTCACAGGCACTGGTAATTGGTCCTTGCACACTAAGCAGCCACCATCTAATAAGACTTGCATCCATCAGGAGCATCTCAGATCACTGTATCATCCATATGTCAAGGAGCACACGTCAAGCTCTTAACACGATTCTTCCCTAACTTCCCTCACATGGCTTCACACTAACATCAGGTATAAGGACATCCCACTCCAATGCCGATGTGACCTACCTCCAAGAATTCTTGGTGCCTTTGAAACTATAGCTCTTCTCCTGAGAATCGGGTGATGAGCTAACGGTAGGGAAATTAGACTTGAAACCCTTCGTGGGTAGACAGCAGTGCCTTTGCTAATCCATTTTGGATAGAGGTAGCTGGTGACTGTAGCCTCATGCTCTGTATGTTCTCCATGGAGTGTGATGCTGTACTTGTAGCATGAACAAATGAAATTGCACAGAGGATATAAACAAATGAGTACAGCTGTGTTTTGATAAAGATTTAATGTCAAAAACAGGGGAATGATGAAATTTTTGTCCATGAGATCTTTTTAGTTGTTCTAGATCAGGTGAGGGGAGTTTAAATGTTTTAAGGGTGGTGTTGGTTTAATAGGGTGGCAGGAGGCATCTTCACACACTAAGCCATCTTGCAGGCTCCTTTTTCTTTTCATTGCAGCAGCTATGAACATTTAACCCTCAGTAGATTCCCATTAGTCCTGTGGCTATCTTGAGAGCTGGATGATGGAGATCTGGTTCTAAACTCTCCTGTAGATGGGGCTTCTAAAATAAATTAGTCTATTGGACTTTGGGCAATGGGGCTATGAAATAGCATGCCTACATCTGGTAACTTAGAGTTTGGGGAGGGTTTTACTGATATCTACTGTTTTTAATAGTATTTTCAAAGACTGTATAGTTATCAGCAATAAAAACGAGAGAAAAAAAATGTGTGTAAATGTGTGCCTTCTTTCAAAGAGGTAGAGTGGAAAGGAGCTGTTTTTCTCTCCTTCTGGAATCCACTGGATGCTAACTCCAGTTTTCAGGTTGAAATAGAGTCAGAAGCCAAACTGCTGACATTTCTAGGGGGAAAAAATCCAACCCATTTCAGGGGGCAAGGCGAGGTCCTGGTAACTGTGAGTCCCCTAGGGTTTCCACAAAGGGGGACTTCTGTATTGCTTAACTCTACTTTGTCAAAGACAGTGCTAGTAGCATGTTACATCTCTTGCTTTTATCTCTGAGTGGCATCTTTGAACACATCTGAATGGGGTGTGGAGTGCTGGGAAGGATACTATTTTAATTTACAACAGCTGATAGGTCTGAGTTACAGGGAGAAGGGCTTGTGGATGGGAGCTTAGGTTTTGAATTTGTAGGTGAGCCTGGCTTATTTCCAAAGCATGTGAGATGGAAAGGGAAGGAAAGGAGACCCACTGTGGAGAAATGTGTGAAAACATCACAGACATAAAGAGCAAACAGCTATAAACATGGATCCACCCTGCTCATCTCAGCTAGGTGATCAGGGTCACTTTGCAGTCTCAGTGTAGACCATGATGGTCTACAATGAGAGGATGGAGTTTGGGTGTGAACATTCAGTCACCTATGCACGTCTGTGTATGACACTGGTAAAGAAAACTTTGCCAGAATACAATGAAAGTGGAACTTCCAAGCAATTTGAGTTGACCCTAAAAACAGGTGAACTGGACTTACTTCCAGAGAGCTATGGATAAAGGGGCTTTGCAGTAGAGAAAACTAACAGGTATTCAGTTAGTTAGGAGCAAGGACAACTCGTGTTTTTAGTTGCTTGTTTTTTTATGTCTGCAATGTCTTAACAAATATCCGTAAACCCAGCCTAAGTATGAAAAGTATCACACATGAGAAATAGTCTACAAAACTCCGAACCAGTAGATCTCAAACCAGCAGGAGCATTAAAGGGGTAAGGGACAAAAATAATCATTACAAGGAGAGGCTGTGCTGATATACAACGTAAACAATGCGGTATCGTGAATGGGATCTTGAAACAGGAAAAGAACATAGAGAAGAGTAAATATAAAGAAATATGAATAATTTATGGACCAATGTATCAATTCTGTTTACTTAATGTAAAAATGCTACTAATAGATGTCACTAGTAAAGTGAGAGAAGGGTTTTTTGAGAAGCTGATCTATGATGACTTAACATTGTTTTTGTGAGATATGGTCTCACTACACACCCCAGAAAGGCCTTAAAATCCCAATCATTCCACACCAAACTCTCAAGTGCTGAGATCACAGGTATGTTTGCATCAGGATGCTCAACCCACTATCTATTCAATGCCATCAACATGATATTTTCATAGTTAGGAAAAAACTTATTTCGTATAATAAAAATGTCACCAAACCTTAAATTCTGGATATAAACAGTAAGTTTTTTTACTGAAAATAGATTTTTTTCATACAATATAATCTCATCACAGTCTCCCCAATGCCTCCCAGATCCTCCCCACTTTCTCTAAGATCCAAACCCTTTCTTTTTCTCTCTCATCAGGAATCGAATAGGCACTAAAAATAATAAAAATTAAATCAAATTAGATAAAATAAAAACAAAGAAGCCAGAGTAGGACAAAACAAGCAAACAGAAGAAAACAAGACAAAAAAAAAAAAAAAAAACTCAAGGAACACAGACACCGAGACATGCACACAAAAAAACCATAGAAACAAAATCAGAAATCACAATATACAATCAAAAGATCTATAAAGAGGAGGAGGAGGAGGAAGAGGAGGAAGAAGAAGAACAAGAAGAAGAACAAGAACAAGAACAAGAAGAACAAGAAGAAGAACAAGAACAAGAAGAAGAACAAGAAGAAGAAGAACAAGAACAAGAACAGGAAGAAGAACAAGAAGAAAACAACAACAACAAGAAGAACAACAACAAGAAGAACAACAACAAGAAGAACAACAACAAGAAGAAGAACAATACCTGAAGTATTATTAGACAAAAATATTTAAAAACTATCACTGAGTTCAATTTGTGTTGGCCATCTACTGCTAGACATGGGGCCTGCCCTTTAGCATGGTCTGGGTACCCAGTGAAACTCCTTTGGAGAAAGCTAACATTTCCTTTGCAGGCAGCTATCAGTTGGAGATAGCTTTCCGGTTAGGAATGAGGGCTTCTGTCCACTTTTCCTCTCAGAACTGGGATTCCATGGCTTACGCTTGCACATGCTGCTACAGTCTCTGTGAGTTCGAATGTACTGCATCTAGAATGCCTTGTTTCCTTTGGTGTCCTCCATCCCCACTAGTTCTTACCATTTTTCTGCCTTCTCTTCCACAGAGTTTCCTGGGTCCTCGGGGGACGGATTTGCTGGTGACATCCCATTTAGGAGTGAACATTCCAAGATCTATCATTCTCTTCACAATGTCAGGTTGTGGGCCGGTGTATATGTTCCCGTCTATGGCAGGAAGAAGCTTCTCTGATTATGGCTGAGAAAGACACCGATCTATGAGTATAGCAGAATGTTATTAGGACTCATTTTATTGCTACATTCCTTTAGCAGAGCAGTAGATTTTGTTTTCCTCCAAGACTAAGGCCTACCTAGTTTCAGGTTCTTGACCACCCACGCAGTGTCATGCATGCATTCCATCGCATGGAGTGGGCCTTAACTCCAATCAGATAGTTGGTTACTCCCACAACTCTTGAGCCACTATTGTACCAGCGTATCTTGCAGGCAGGCCACCATTGAGGATCACAGCTTGTATTTAGATTGGTGCTTACCTTTCTCTTTTGGTCATATGTAAAGTACCTTCTAGTATCATGAACACTGGTCAGTAGGTCGGAAGGTTCTAGGTAGGTATAAACTCGACTTCTCTGTATTCAGTGAGTTACGTAGGTGTTGTCTTCAGCAAATAGGGCCTTAACATCAGTTGGTGCAGTGCAACCAATAGCCTTGGCAATACTGGGTTGGTTGAGCATTTCAATGAGGCCTCATTGGCCAACCACTTGATTAGATATAACACATTTCCAGCACTGGATGTTTTGTTTGATGGTGAGAGATACCTAGCTGGGGTTTTGTCTTCTCCATTATTTGGCGAGTCCAATTCTTTCATGTGTATGTGCGTGCACACCTGTACATTCCTCTTTGTATTCCCTTCCTTAACTTCCTTTTTCCTCTGTCTCCCTGTTTGATCCTCCAACTCCACCCCCCTACCACCACCAATCATATACATCCATCCATAACTATCTCTTCTACTTCCCTTCCTAGGGAGATCCTTCTCTGTCCACAGTGGCTACAAAATTTGCACTTCTACCAGCAATGAATGAGTGTTCCCTTCTCTCTACATCCTCAACAGCATGAGTGATCACTTGTTTCGTTGATCTTGGTCATTCTGAAACCTCAGAGTAGTTTTGATTGGCATTGCTCTGATGACTAAGGGTACAGGATATTTCTTTAAGAGTTTCATAGCCATTACTGTTTCTTCTTTTGAGAGCACTCTGCTTGGTCATGTACCCGATTGTTTAACTGGGTTACTTTTATTATTGATGTTCAGACTGTTTTTAGTTCTTTATATATTCTAGATGCTAACCTTCTGTCAGATGTATAATTGGTTAAGATCTCTTCCAATTTGGTACACTGACACTTAGCTGGAATGATGTCCTGGGCCATACAGAAGCTTTTCAGCTTCATGAGGTCCCATTTATTAATTGTTGGACACAATACCTGTGCTCTCAGTGCCCTGTTTAGAAAGTCCTCTCCTGTTTCAATGAAGTCAAGACTATTCCCTACCTTCTCTTCTATCATATTCAGGATGTCTGGCCTTAAGATGAGGTCTTTGATACATTTGGAGCTGAGTCTTGTGCAAGGTGATAAGGATAGATCTATTTGAATTCTTACATATATAACCATCCAGCTTGACCAGCACCATGAGTTAAAGATGCTGTCTATTTTCCAGTGTGTATTGCTGGCTTCTTTTTCTGTTCATCTGTATGTGAACCATGTCTGGGTCTTCAATTCTAATCTACTGATCAATGTGTCTGTTTTGATGCCAACACTGTCCTGTTTTTATTACTGTAGCTCTGCAATATACGTTTTGATTGGAGACAGTGATGTGCCCACCAGTTCTTTTATCGTTTAGTGATGCTTTAGTTACCCTGGGTTTTATGTTTCCATATGAAGGTGCAATTGTCCTTTCAATTTCTTTGAAGAATTGTGTTAGGATTTTTATATGGATTGCACCGAATCTGTGGATTGCAATTTCACTACATTAATCCTACTAATTCATGAGCATGGAAAATCTTCCCATCTTCTGCTATCTCGTTAAATTTATTTCTTCAATGTATTAACTTTTTTTATTATATAAGTCTTTCACTTGTTTGGTTGGAGTTACTCCAGGATATTTTTTTGAGGATATTGTAAATGGTATTCTTCTACACTTTGTCATTTGTATATAAGAAGGCTATTGATATCTCTCTCTCTCTCTCTCTCTCTCTCTCTCTCTCTCTCTCTCTGTGTGTGTGTGTGTGTATGTGTGTGTGTGTGTGTGCGCTAAATTTGTATCCTGCTACTTTGCTGAAACTGTTTATCAGCTGTAAGAATGCCCCAGTGGAATTTTTAGGTCCATTTATGTATTCAATCATATCATATAGATAATTTGATTTTTTTTCCTTTCTTATTTTTGTCCTATTGATCTCCTTCAGTTGTCTTATTGCCTTAGCTAAGTGCTATTTTGCATAGTTATGAAGAGAGTGGGCAGCCTTGTTGTGTGCCTAACTTTAGTGAAAATGCTTTGAGTTTCTCTCCATTGAGGTTGATGTTGGTTATAGGCTTGCTGTAAATCATCATTATTGTTTATATATGTCCTTTATCCTTGATAATTCCAGAACTTTCATCACAAGGGATGCTGAATTTTATCAAGAACCTTTTCTGCATCTAATGAGATAATCACATAGATTTTATCTTTCAGTTTGTTTATATGGTGGAGTATATCTATTGATTTGTGTATGTTGAACCATCCCTGCATCCCTGGGATGAAGCAAACTTGATTGTGGTGAATGATCTTTTTATGTGTTCTCAGACTTGGTTTGTGTCTCTGGCAGGGTTTCTATTCCTACACAAAATGTCATGACCAGGGGTTGGGGATTTAGCTCAGTGGTAGAGCGCTTGCCTAGGAAGCGCAAGGCCCTGGGTTCGGTCCCCAGCTTCGGGGGGGGGGGGGGATGTCATGACCAAGAAGCAAGTTGAGGAGAAAAGGGTTTATTCAGCTTACACTTCCACATGGCTGTTCAACACTAAAGGAAGTCAGAACTGGAACTCAAGCAGGTGAGGAAGCAGGAACTGATGCGGAGGCCATGGAGAGATGTTACTTACTGGCTTGCTTCCCCTGGCTTGCTCAGCTTGCTTTCTTATAGAACCCAGGACCACCAGCCCAGGGATGGCTCCACCCAAAACAGGCCCTCCTTTGGTCACTAATTGAGAAAATGCCTAGAGCTGGGTCTCATGAGGCATTTCCTCAAGGGAGGCTCCTTTTTCTGTGATAACTCCGGCTTGTGTCAAGTTGACACATAAAACCAGCCAGTACAGTTTGCAAGTATTTTACTAAGCATTTTTGTACCTATGTTCATAAGGGTGAGGAATGCTGGGAAAAGCATAAATATCAATGTGAGATTTGTCCCAGGTTTGAGGCCTAACAGTATTTTTCCCTACCTCTTCTGATTAGTTTTGGTTTGAATTATATTTTGTCGCACATTAAAATGGCTATACCCTTGAATCCATTGCTTGGGACATCTTTCCCATCCTTTGGCCCTGAGGTGACATGTATCCTTGATGTTGAGGTGTATTTCTTGAAATTGGACATTTCACTACCCCAGGACCCAGCTATACCTCTCCTGGGCATATACCCAAAAGATGCTCTAATATACAACAAAGACACATGCTCCACTATGTTCATAGCAGCCTGATTTTTCCAGCCAGAAGCTGGAAAGAACCCAGATGCCCTTTGTCAGAGGAATGGATTCATCTACACAATGGAATACTGCTCAGCTATCAAAAACAATGACTTCATGAAATTCATATGCAAATGGATTGAACTGGAAAATATCATCCTGAGTGAGGTAACCCAATCACAGAAAAGCACACATGGTATGAACTCATTGATAAGTGGCTATTAGCCCAAAAGCTCGAATTACCCAAGACACAATCCATAGACCACATGAAGCTCAAGAAGAAGGATGACCAAAATGCAGATGCTTCACTCCTTCTTAAAAGGGAGAACAAAAATATCCATAGGAGGGGATATGGAGTCAAAGTTTAGAGCAGAGACTGAAGGAACAGCCATTCAGAGCCTGCCCCACATGTGGCCCATACATATACAGCCACCCAATTAGACAAGATGGATGAAGCAAAGAAGTGCAGACCGACAGGAGCCGGATATAGATCGATCCTGAGAGACACAGCCAGAATATAGCAAATACATAGGCGAATGCCAGCAGCAAACCACTGAACTGAGAATGGGACCCCTGTTAGAGGAATTAGAGAAAGGACTGAAAGAGCTGAAGGGGCTTGCAACCCCAGAAGAACAACAATGCCAACCAACCAGAGCTTCCAGGGACTAAACCACTACCCAAAGAGTACACATGGACAGATCCATGGCTCCAACTGCATATGTAGCAGAGGATGGCCTTGTTTGGCACCAATGGGAGGAGAAGCCCTTGGTCCTGCCAAGATTGGACCCCCAGTGCAAGGGAATGTTGGGACGGGGGTCGGTAAGGGGGGATGGATGGGGAGGGGAACACCTTTATAGAAGGGGAGGGAGTGGGTAAAGGGCTTATGGACAGGAAACTGGGAATGGGAATAACATTTGAAATGTAAATAAAGAAATACATCCAATTTAAAAAAAAAAAGGTGCATTTCTTGAATGTAACAGGATGGATCTTGCTTTGAATCTTACCTTTTAGTCTATGTCTTTTTATTGAGGAATTGAGATCACTGATGTTGAAAGATATCAAGGAGCAGTGCTGTTCTTGTGTGTTTTCTTTCCCCCTCTCCTTTTTGCTAGTCTGTAATTCTTTAGTCCTTACACTTTCTTGGTTGTGGCTAATGTCTTCAAATCAGTTTTCCTTCTAGTGCTCTCTGGAGACGTAGATTTGTAGGTCCACAGAAGGCACTTGTAGGTCTAATGTTTAAATTTGTTTTTACTGTGGAATGTTTTTCTTTCTCCATGTACCATGATTGAAAATTTTGCTGGATAAAGTAGTTTTGGATGGCATATGTGGTCATTTAGAGTTTATAGAACATCTATCCAAGTCTTTCTGGTTTTTAGAGTCTCCACTGAGAAGCCAGGTGGTATTCTAATGGGTCTGCATTTATATTTTATTTGGTCTTTTTCTCTTGCAAATTTTAATATTCTTGTTGTTGTTGTTGTGTATACTTAGTCTTTTAATTATGTGTCATGGGGGATTTCTTCTCTGCTCTAGTCTATTTGGTGTTCTGTATGTTTCTTGTACCTTGATAGGTTCCTTCTTCCTTAGATATGGGAAATTTTGTTAAGAATATTCTCTGTGCCTTTCACTTGGGTTTCTTCCTTTCCTCTATTTCTACAATCAACAGATTTTTGTTTGTTTGGTTGGTTTTTGTCATAGTATACTAGATTTCTTGGACGTTTGTGCCTGGAGGTATTGTTGGTGGTGGTTTGTTGTTGTTAGTTGTTGTTGTTGTTGTTGTTGGATTTAACACTTTCATTGACTGAGATATCCATTTCTTCTGTCTTATCTCTCCAATGCCTGATATTTGCTCTTCCTTCTCTGGTATTCTGTTAACCAGCCTTCCCTCTCGTGTTTTGGATTGGCTTCTAAATTTTTCATTTCCAGTTTTACTTCAGTTTGGGTTTGCTTTTGTAATACCATTTTCACTTTCTTGTCCCAAACAGGTTTCTTCAGTCCCTTTCACTGTCTGGTGGTGTTTTCAAAGTATTCACTAATAGATTTATTTATATCCTCGCTACTTCCCTGGACATACTCATAATTGCTATTTTAACATCCTTGCCTTATGCCTCAGCTCTGTTGCATTTCTCAGGCTCTACTATGGTAGGGTTGCTAAGTTCTGGTGAAGAAACGTCCTGGGTGCTATTTTGTTTTCATGCTGGTGTCTAGCCATCTGGATTTGACATGATTGTAATTGTAGGCGCTGATATCTGGTCTTGTCTTTGTTGAGTGGGTGTTCCATTCCATTCCTTGGCTTCTGTCGCCCTCTCTGGATCTTAGGAGAGTGTGGTGCCTGTCGGTTGCCTGGTAGGGAGTGTTTCTGAGTCTTGGCCAGGTGAGGCCACTGTGTTCCTCAGCTATGACTGTTTCTAGGTTTTTGAGGCTGATAGAAGAATGAATGGGCTTGATGGCTCAAGTGCACTGACTGCTCTTCCAGAGGTCCTGAGTTCAATTTCATGGTGGCTCACAGCCATCTATAACGGGATCCGATGTTTCTGGTGTTTTGAAGACAGAGGCATACATAAAATAAAAAATCTTTAAAATAAAAAGAAGAATGAATGGGGTGGGCTAGAATGGAAAAAGGGCTAAGATTGTCCATAGGAAGGAGGACATCTAGATCTGCCTGAAGGAGCTACAGATTCCCTAGAAGTTGAGTCAGAGAAGAAGATGGATCCCTGCAGGTGATTACACTGAGGGCTTTGCAATGGAGGACAGGAAGGGGAGCGAAGATTGCTTAATTAATTCTCAGGCTGACTGTTAAGTAGGTTCCCACCACAGAGTGCCTCAGAGTATTGGTGACTAAAGCAAAGGCCTAATAGCCAATTCTTAATTAGTTAATTGACTTCTAATTACAAAGTGAACAATTTGTAAAGGAGCCCTTAATATCAAAATAAATTGTTTAATAGTAAACTAACCATATTGTCTCTGCTTTCTCTCACCTTACACAGGCCATAAGTGGGCTAACACCATTCTCTAATAAGAAAGTGGATATCTTTCGCCTCAGTTATTTCTTAAACTTTAGAATGGAAAGACCAGATTTTGTTTCAAATATTTTACAAATTGAATATGATACTAATATAATTCTGCAAATGGTTGCCTTCAGAAGAGTTTAAGTATTACTAGGGCGGCATGCAATTTTTTCCAGTGGAGTACAAAACTGTAGTTACAAGAAAAGTACATCATTCCTGCTATGAGATGAAAATTCTCAGCCAGCATGTATGTACTATGTCCCGGGCCCTATGCTGAGCACAACAGATGTGAGCTCTGTCCTCCTGGTGCAGAGTAACATTAATCAAGGGAGTTTGTGTCGGGTTGTATAACAAACTTGACTAAGCAGCTTCAATGACTTGAGTATAAACACAACCATTTTATTTTTCCAGTAAATGTTTTTAAGTCTGCTCTGTGGATCTTTCTTGTTAGTGGGTTGCAGGACCCTTCATGAGATCTTAATCCTAGGCCATCATATGCTATCCTTTCAGGCTATTAAAACAGAATGGTTTTGCTTAGTACTCAGTTCCATTTATTCAAGACTTCAATGATTTACTTGCTCAAGGCTTCCATCTCATGAAACTAGATCTTCAGCTAGAGAAGTATAGAGGAAGATCTTTCCCACCACATCCACTCTTCTGTAGGTTTACTCTTCCTACCTCTGACCCAGAACACAGAAGTCTGCTGACATCCCAGACAATGCTAATATTTCGTTTCTCTTGCAGCCATAGCAGACACCATACTGGGCATGCTGCGGGAAGCCAGTGCCCTGGCATGCTTATTGATGGGGAATGTATTGCAAGTAGCTTCCCCAACTTTGGCGGAGACTTTGGTGGTCTCTGATGAATTCAGACACACCTTCTATCTAGTGCTCCTTCGCCATATTCTCTTGACATGCATGCCTCTTAGCCCCATACTAGAACAGCCATCCCCAGATTCTGACTACACTCTATAGTCCCAATGCTGGATTTATGAGTACCATCCATACCTGTCTTCTGTACTTACCTGGAAAGAGACACTCCCTACCCAGCTTAACACAACCCACACTGTCTCTTCTAAGACAGCTCATCTCTTTCTCTTTTCCTTTTCTGTTCTTTCTTTCTTTATTAAACTTTATTTTTAAAATTATGTGTCTCATTGTGTACCTGTAGGAGGGAATGGGCATATAAGTACATCAGAAGGTGTTCAGGTCAATGAGCCCTGTGTCAGAGAGCACACCTCGCTCGTAAGCGGTGAACAGCTTATAGACAAGGTCATGACCACTGGACTTCAGGGAGAATAAAACAAGCAAACCCCAACTCTACACAGTAAAGAGGGCAGAGGTATTTCAGGCTCCTGCCCCCACTCAGCTAATTAAGCTAAGGCCCTAGAGCCTGGAAGATGCCTGAGGAGCTGGAAAGATGACTCAGCACTTAAGAGGCAGTACTGCTCCAACAGAGGATCTAAGTTCCGTCCCCAGAGCTGACCTTGGGCAACAGACAACTGTTGAAATTTCAAATCCAGGGCATCTGATGCCTTCTGGCTGCTGAAGGCACGTTCATCCATATGCGCATTCTTTCCAATAGGCACACACGGAGACATGTAATTTTTAAAATAAAATTTAAAGAAAAAGGGAAAGAATAATAAAAAAACAAAAGATGAGCGCCGCGGGCAGGCCTGTAGAAAGGAAGTATGGAAAACGGCAGGTTACGTATAAAAGTGTGCAGGAACAGAGCCTGAGCAATACAGAAAGAGTATGCAGTTTGTAGTGTCTACTAAACCTGAACTCATGACTACCCTCTGTGTCAATCCTAGGAATATAGCACACGCACACATACATACGAGCACATGCATACACATATGCAGACACACACACACATCCACATACACAGTAAACACCTTCATGATGTGTCAGCAATGGCAGTCCTAGGCATATAACAAACACACATCACAAATGCACACACACACACATACACACAAACACACACACACACACACATGTACACTAGCACACACAGTAAACATCTCCATGATAGCCCAAAGCTGGAAAGCAATAGTAGGAACACAGTAGACTGACTGAATCAATTACAATATCACAAAGGAATACTTTGCAGCCAAGAGAGAAGCCCCTGCTTCATGCAGCATGGCTGAATTCCACAGATGTATTATCAGTGGAAAGGAGCCAAAATCGAAAAAAAAAATGTATAATTCGATGCAATGTAAAGGAAGCTGAAAACAGGTACTGCTGAAAATTGGTGGCTTGGGTCAGCAGCACAGCAGGACTGCTGTGGGGGAGGTGTGCTGCAGATTAAGCACATGGGATGCAAATGCTCTTCTGCTACTGGGAGGGGGCAATTCATTCAACTTCATGTATTATCTGCACATTTTCCATAGGTTGATGATTTATATTCTAATAAAACGTATTACCTAACACCAAACAGTGAGCAGCTATTATAGAGACTCTGTGCCCAAAGAAAGCAATTTCACGTGAGCCAACAGTCTTGTCAGTGCTGACCCGTTAGCCTGGGAAGCCTCGCTTACAGAGCAAACTGCCAAGTTACGTTGCTGCTTTCATTCCACGAATTCGGAAACTTCCTTTTATTAATTTTATAGTTTTCCATTTTCATTTACAAAACTTTGACATTTGAGCATGTATTTTATATTAACTTTTAAAGTTAGGATATAAAGTAACAGGTTTCATTTTAGCATTTCGATACATGTGTGACTATATTGTGATTTGTTTTCCCTGATCCAGAAAGGTTTTTGTTTGTTTGTTTGGGGTTTTTTTGCCGTTGTTTTTGGTTTCATTTGTTTTAATTTCAGTGTGGGTGTTACAGGTGCATATGGTTGCCCAAGGAAGTCTGAAGAGGGCATCAGATCTCCCGGTCTGTAGTTACAAGCGTTTGTGAACTGCCCAAGGTGGGTGCTGAGAACCAAGTACCAGTCCTGTCACAGAGAAACAGGCGCCATCTCTTCACCCAAACAGACCTGTCTTCTTTAAACTTGTTGCCAGTGTGTGTGTGTGTGTGTGTGTGTGTGTGTGATGTGCATGTGTGTGAGGTGGATGTGTGTGTGCATGTGTGATATGCATGTGCATGTATGTGTGTGTGCTATGCATGTGTGTGTGGCATGCAGGCATGTGTATGTGTGTGATAATGCATGTGCATGTGGTATGCATATGTGTGTGATGTGCATGTGTGTGGTGTGCATGTGTGTGTGTACATATGTGTGCTCTCTCAGCAAGTTTATTATTGGTATATAAAAAAGTTTCTGCACATGAAACTCAAGAAGGATGACCAAAATGCGAATGCTTCACTCCTTCTTTAAAAGAGGAACAAGAATACTCTTGGCAGGGAATAGGGAGGCAAAGTTTAAAACAGAGGCAGAAGGAACACCCATTCAGAGCCTGCCCCACATGTGGCCCATACATATACAGCCACCAAACTAGATAAGATGGATGAAGCAAAGAAGTGCAGGCCGACAGGTACCGGATGTGGATCTCTCCTGAGAGACACAGCCAGAATACAGCAAATACATAGGCGAATGCCAGCAGCAAACCACTGAACTGAGAACAGGACCCCCATTGAAGGAATCAGAGAAAGAACTGGAAGAGTTTGAAGGGGCTCGAGACCCCATATGAACAACAATGCCAAGCAACCAGAGCTTCCAGGGACTAAGTCACTACCCAAAGACTATACATGGACTGACCCTGGGCTCCAACCTCATAGGTAGCAATGGATAGCCTAGTAAGAGCACCAGTGGAAGGGGAAGCCCTTGTTCCTGTCAAGATTGAACCCCCAGTGAACGTGATTGTGGGGGGCAGGCGGTAATGGGGGGAGAATGGGAGGGGAACACCCATATAGAGGGGGGGGGGGTTAGGGGATGTTGGCCCAGTAACGGGGAAAGGGAATGACAATCTAAAATGTAAATAAGAAATACTCAAGTTAATAAAGATGAAAAAAAAGTTTCTGGATTTTGTATATTGACTTTGTATTCTGCTACTTTTCTGAACATGTGTATCAGGTTTGGGAGTTTTCTAGTGGAATCTTTCCGGTGTTGAGAGTACAGGATCATGTTGCCTGAAAACGTGAGTTCTTTGAATTCTTCCTCCCACCCCCATGTCCCCTCGCTGCACCTTAAAGCATTACACTCAGTGAGAGCAAGAAGCCTCGTATCATTCCTGATTTCAGAGGATGTTCTTTCAATACCTTCCCCCACCAAATAGTTTAATATAACGTTGGTGATGATCTGTCGTATGCACAACATACCTTGTCTTAGTCGAGATATGTTCCTATTTTTCCCCCTGGAGCTTTTATTTTGAAGAGACGCTGAACTTCGTCAGGCACATCTGTTGCGATGACCACATGATTTCTATCCTTAAGTCTATTTATGTATCAAATTACATTTATTGCTTGAAACAAGAGGTCCCCATGCATTAGCTCTATTAGCAGAGGAATGTCCCAACATGCTAAATGATAACAATCGTGTATGAAAGCTTTCATTTGTTTCAAAGAGAAAGCTAGGGTAAGTCCAATAACAGCTCATCGTACTCATCTGCGGGGGATCAAGGTTGAAAGTTCATTCTGACAAAAGCAAGACAGCTCTTATCACGGCGAGTCCTATTGGAATACTCAGTTTAATTCCCACAGTGGGGATAAATTTGCTTGGCTCTGGTGGCTATGCCACTTTCTTGGTTTAATGCATATAATTCTATAAGGTTTGGTTTAAAAATAGACTTTACTAAATTTGCAGCAGCATACCAAGGAATGACTTTCGCTGTGGCGTTTTGGCTTTCATACGTAGGTCATTGTATTTTGCTCTGTCTTGCCTCCTCCACTGCCACCCCTACAAATAGTTTATAACTGGAGCTACTCTGTAGAGCTGCCAACAAAATAAAACAAATGTTCCCTAACAAATAAAGCCACATATACCCATATATACTTTTTATCATGCTAGCTACTATTACTCAGTCTCGAGCCTTGATTAGGTGAATTAAGTTAGAAACTATGCAAGGAGCTTCAGTTAATAGGCACATAGGCTCTCGTGCCCGTATTTATGGCATTTATTTTCTCAGAAAAGCATGGAATTACGTTAGAATTTGATAAACATGCATACCCTGCTGCTTGTCATAAATGTATTCTGATGAGTGGAAGTACTTTGTAATAAGAACCGTCGACCAACCTGTCGCCCTCCATTCACCATAGGCAGAGGCTAAACTACATCTTTAATCCGAGTGAACTCAGATGCAGGAACCTACTGCCTTGATGCCCTGGGCAGATGGTTCTGCACAGTGAATACTTGTTTTGGTCTCAAACTTATTCTTTAAAGATTTTATGTGCACGCTTGCTACATGTGTATATGGGCACCGTGTATGTGCAACGCCCATAGAAGCTAAAGAGAGCACAGGACCTCACCGGGTTCACTAGAGTGAGCCGTCCTGTAGAGGCTGGGAACGGAATCCAGGTCTTCTGAAAGAGCAACCAGTGCTCTGCTAACTGATGAGCCATTTCCCTAGCCCCCTTGAACATGTTCGTGTAATCGTAGGTGGATTATTTCATTACGGGTTTCAAATCTTCCACCTGCTGAGAACCAGTCAACACAGCTTAGATGGCAGCCAGTATCCTAGAGACCGTCTTAAAAACGGTAACCGGGCTCGGCAACTGTGGAATGGCTATGCATCAGGGTTCTTGGGAGCAGACTAACCTGGAAGGGTGCATGGGACAGAGCAAGGGATTTGTTACTGTTTCTAATCTATGGACCCAGAAACTGGGGATGAAGGAAGGTAAGTAGGTCCGAGATTCGAACTCACTTCCTAATGACTAAGCCCACACGTGGTCTTAACAAAGACCCAAAGACTTCTGCTAGGCCAGTTTCCCCCTCAACCTTTTGTTTAACTTCCATTCACTTATCAGACACATAAAGTCAGAAAACCACAGTGTGTGTATTCGTGTGTGTATTTGGGGTGGGGGGAGTCTCTTTACCACTAGAACCAGCCATGAGGAACTTTATGTTTCTCTCCTCTATCTTGGCTTCTTCAGAGTAGTCATTCTCTAGTAGCTGCAAGACCTGACTGCTAACAGGCTAGGAATTCAGAGGTCCTAATTAGCTCCACCCTGCTTGCAGAAAAAGAGTAACAGGTGCCTCACTCCCTCTTACCCAGCCTGCTAGTCCCCCACATTCCTTTGAAGAGATCAACAGGGACCAGATCCCAGGAAGCAGAGAGAGGCTCAAGACCAGTAGCTGATGTAAGCCCTGGTTGATGCCGGAGAAGCACAGTGCGGTCCCCTAGAGGGTATTCATCCACCCAGACGTGCTGAGTACAATATACCCTGGGACTCAAAGGATTCTGAAAGTAAAAATGATGCTATTAAAGGTTGCTCTAGGGCCATAAGCCGAACCCATAATGGTCTCAAGCAAGGTGAGGCTCCATAGAGCAAAGGCAAACAGACTTCAGAGCTGGCCGCCCAGGTCAGGGACATTCGTTAAGATTCTCAGTGAGGTTCCGTGTTCTATTAGCACAAAGCCTCCCTGACACAGCTGGCAAAGAAAGATTGCTCGAACGGGAGATTCACACACACACACAGCAGACACAGCTGTTCCCAGTTTATTCCACAGTTTGCCCCTTACTGCCTGCCCTTTTTACCTTCTGTAACTCGGAGTTCCTATTCCCGCCCTTGCTCAAGTATTTCTAAAACTCCTGTCTGCAAGGACATGGCTGTTTCCAGGAAACCTTGGGTAGAAGAACGGGGTGATGTTGCCCTCTGCTGTTACCTAGAAAGCAATGAGCATCCGCACAGCCAGAAAGGGCAAGGGTAAAGACAGAAAAGGCAGACATATTAGCGTGCAACTGTGTTTAGTGTCTTCCTAATTAACCCTTCGAATTTTGGAGAGCACACTCTTAAACTCCTCACTTTTATAGGTAAGTACTCAGAGAGGTTGATCGTTCATTTATGACCATATAACAAGGAAGTAGGTAGAATTTTTAACTTAAATCCTTTTTTTGTTTGTTTCATTTACTTGCATTCATGTGTGTGTGTGTGTGTGTGTGTGTGTGTGTGTGTGTGTGTGTGTGTAGATACTGAAATCAGTTCTCTCTTTCCACTATTTATATGGCTCTCGGGGATTAGCCGGGGTCATCTGGCTTCATAGCAGGCACCTTTACTTGATGAACCATCGTGTCTGCTCCAAATTAAAACCTACTCAGTTGTCAAAAGCCCATGACTTTTTTTTTATTGTTCTGTAAGCTTCTATAAGTCTTCAAATATTCAAAACATATCTATTAGTCACAAATTTAAACCAGAAATTAAATGTGAAGGTAGTTTTGTTTTTGTTTTTGTTTTTTAAACTCAGGAGACCTCAGCACATTTTATGTGGTGTTTATGCACCAGGAGAGGACAGGCAGACCTTGGTTCATGTGTTTATGTGATTTCTTTTACCAGTAGTGACCTCTCACACCCTTCACAAACTTTTCCTAAATTGTTTGTAAAACCATTTTCTTCACTGATCCCTGCGTCGCTTTTAATCTTCCCGACAGCTTGGGACTGTTTTCTTGGTTATCTTGAATTACAAATAGGTTCGTCTGTCCGATTCCTGACTGCCTCCTTGTACAGTAGACAGGACTCAGACTACCTGAGAGCTGAGGCTGTCTTTCTTTTTATCATCTCCAACCTTCCAGAGCTCTTCCCACAGAGCTCCACCCTGGAGGTACAGGAAGAAATTGGACTGCGACAGTCCCCAGCTGGTTTCCTTCCTGGAATCCAAAGGGTGGGCACAGAGCTCAGCCACAGAGGGCTTGCCTAGAATGCATGAGGCTCTGGCTTTGACTGCCAACACTGAGAAAGCAATAGGCAAATGGGGAGACTACGGGGCTACACTAACCATAGGCAAACCAGGCTTTTGGAGCAGGATGGCTATTAGATGTTGTCATTTCAGGAAGCTAGTCTTTTCCAACTGTAACTTTACACAGTAGACTACCCGTGTGAAGTGCCTAATACCTGGTAGGGTAGGAGCTCTCCAATTCATAGCCTCACAATGCTCAAAGCATGAGACACCAAACCATGTCTCTCTGGGGCCAGCATTCTCCACTTCCAGGGCTACGGCTGTCTCTTTCACTTCCCCATCCCCTTTCCCATGTTTGGCAGGCTCTGTTGAACCCTGGCTCCATCCACCCTCATGAAACCGCCCCCTCCAGTAGACCCTTCCTGCCGTTTCCTTTTTTGAAACGGCTCCTACTGATCTGGACTCAGGAATGCTGTCGGTTTTAGGGAAATGTGACTAACCTCCTCACCTCTAATTCTGTCCCAGCTCAGCTGTCTTCCCACAGGCCATGTATTAACCCTGTTTAGGCAACTCTAAATTCCTGGCATGCTCAGCTAGCGGCAGCATTCAAGGCCACGCCATCTGCCAGGAGTTTAAGCCCTGGCTCACAGAGCACTCATGGAGAAAGCAGATTAGAAACTAAAGTTTCCACGTGCAGCCGCCATACTAGCAAAGTAAATTTCGATATCAGAGCGCAGATGTTTTAGCACACGTTATTTTCGCTCACGACAGGAAAGCACCAGAATGCATTTAAATATCAGTGAATAAAAAACCGGGTAGTATTACAGCGCGATGAAATGTTTTACAAGGCTCCATGTAGTCCTGTTGTTTTTAAACGTGTTTATTAACCCAGAGATGCACTAATGTCCATCGGGAAAGGAACGGCCTATTTTCCACACCTGTATTGAAAACCATGGATTGAGTTGGGTCTCGTTAATTTGAGTGTGTGAAATTTTACTTCTACTTTTTAATAATAAAGTTAGTTTTAAAATGCTTTTAAAACAGAGAAGAGGAAGTATTAGTATGAGAAGGCATGTTGAAAGCCAACAAGATGGCTCAGCTAGTAAAGCTCTTGCCAAGCACACCCAGGGACCTGAGTTCAAGCCCTGGGACTACCATAAAGGAGAAGAACCACCCACAGTTGTTCTCTGACCCCCACAGGAATGCACCCTGGCATGTGCATGCCCACATGCACCTGATACACACACCATATGCACACACGATAACAAAATTAAATTAAAAAAACCAAGCTGATATATTAATACAAGTAATAAATATCAACATTCTAGCTCTGCCGTGGATACATACAGCATGCTAAAAGCAAAGATCTGCAGCCAGCGGGAGAAACAAACCATGCCATTCCAGTTCTTAGAACCTTTTCTTCTACTGTTTCTGATTCCCTTGATCTATTATAGTGTGCATGTGTGTGCATGCCTGTATGTGTTGTACACGTGTGTGTGTGTGTGCATGCTTGTGTGCATGTGTGTGTTTGTGTGTGGATCTTGCTCCTTTCCTATCTCTCCCCCTCCCCTTTTTGTTTCCCAGAACCCCCTCTCTTGCTACCTCTCTGAGTCACAAAGAGGAGAGTTGAGGAGTAGAACAGAGCTGATGATCCCACCTTCCTCTGTGTTCCTCAAGGCTTTTCTAAGGAAACGAAAGGCCACAAAAGACGCAGGCCGCTGGTGTCTGGGACTGGATTCCCTGGAGAATAACAGTTGCGATACTCCAGTTCTGAAAACGTGGTGTAGTGGTTGTGTCATTCTGAAAAATGGGTAAAATCTTGTGATTGCTTTTAAAACCCACAGCACAAGGCCCTCTCCAGTCTACGGCACATATGCTGAAAGGATTCCTTATTCCTCTCTTTGGCATTTGTTTTTTTGTGATGTGGCAAAAGTCACCAAGTGACCACATGACCCAGCATTTGTTCCTACAGACAGCTGAGTATGTCTGTGGAAGACCATGCCATCTACTTGGAAGAGCTTCCTTGGTGTGTATTTAGACCGCAGGTGTCCAAAGCACTCAATCCTGGCAGACAAAGAGCCATTTCTAGTCATCCCAGTGGGATTTCAATTAAAGAACAACCTTAAGTAATGGAGAAAATAGGAGGGTCATTGTAGGTGGTAGCTAAGCCCATAGGCTGTGACATGGAATCTGAAAAGGAAAACTAACTATACATGCACAGTAAGTATTCTGTTTTGTGTAGTGTTTGGTGTCAGGGCAGGATATTTGAGAGGAGGTTTTCTACATGTAGAATGAGTACATTTGAGAAGTCTTGGTAGGTAGACCAGACTGGACTAGAACTCACTATGTAAACCAAACTGGCCTCCAAGTAACCCTCATGTTTTCCTGCCTCTTGGGCACAGAGATTACAGGCCATGCCCAGTTTCTTTAATAAGTTCTACTTTTATGAGTTCTCACCGTTGATCATATATGACCCTCCTCAGTCTATTCTAACAGACACACATATGCTCCCCCTATCTCCCAACTATGGATTAAGTTGCTAAGTATCCGTAAGATAGAAGAAGTTGAGTCTGAGAAACTGGAAACCCTAAATTATAAACAGGGTGGACACATGGACTGACTGAGCTTGAGTCTAACACCAAGCTTAGAGAAGCTCCTTACAAACAGTAAGTGTGACTGTTGATCAGAGTAACATTGGGTCTCTACTCAATAGAACGGAGGAGAAAGGTACAAGCTTTCAAGTCCCACTGCTCATTCATAGGTTCATACCTGAGCATAATTTTCTGGCCACAAAGTAACAAATTCACATATTCAGAACATAAAGTCCTTTTTTTCATAAACCCAAACTTTCCAAATTTATCTTCGTTTTATATGTAAATCATTTTCCACAAATGATTACTGGCATAAGAAAAAGTTTAACAGGACTATTTTTGGCTCAACTATGTGACCCTTACAAAGAGGTTCCCTTCATACACAGGCAGAATATTTATAAATGTGAAAGTATTAAAAAATTTTAAAATCATGATTTTTAGCAGAAATAAGTATCTCAAAGGAAGATTCACCATCCTCTTTCCTAAACATATGGGGACATATTTAGGAGCTCATGTTCACAATTGTCTCTAGTCTACTAAATGCAGACAAATTATCTTGGCTCTATAGTTTCACATTACTAATAAGAAGCAAGCTAATAGTAGGGAAAGTGTTCATGCCTTAGATCCCAGAACAAAAGAGTACTTAGAGCTAATTTTATTTTTAAAAATTTGCTATTTTAACTTCAGGGCTCATAAAAGATTATCTGTTATAAATATATATAATATGCAGGTGTGTTACAGAAATAAACTAATTATTAGACAAGATCAAAAATTCATGTTACGGCAAATGGCTAGCATACATTTCAGAAATACAGACAGTAAGTGTTAAGAAGTGGGTTCTTTTCTTGTGCTGGTCATTTACCTGCTGGCCTTTATTCCATCCCATTCTTTCCTAGTTTGGACTGTATCCCAGCATCTACCATCCCCAAGCTACCTTAACGAATGACTCGTGAGCACATCCGGCAGATGTGAAGCTTTCCTGGGTGGGATGGAGGATGGGGGTGAGAGGGGGTAGGAACAGGGTATTTTTTGTTTTTTGCTTTGGTGACATACAGGACATAGCTACTTCCTCTGTAATTCCAGATCCCCCGAGATAATTCAGTATATTCCTGTATATCACAAAACAATGGCTGATAGGCTTCTAACTCTTACTAGATGACTACATTTTTGAACTCTGGTAACACTATGTCTTGTTCCTTCACCCAGAAGCTAAAACGATGGTAGTAGTTTCCAAGTTTTCCTAATTTCAAATCACCCCCAGTATCTCCTTACATGGCCTCTCAGCATTGCCTCCATAAACAGTCGCCTGCACCAGATGACTATTGCTGCCCCAGGCATTTTTGTTTTCTGAAGGGCTTCTTACTACTACAACTCTTCACTCCAGGCATAGTCCCAGGAACAGGTATTCATCATGGACCCCTAAGGTCGTACTATCATCCTTTTGAATGTAGTAAGACCTCCTTAAAGGCATGAAGTGGTACCAGAACTCATGGGGTGTGGGGGTGTCTTAGCTGTTGAACCCATAAGCTGTGTATCCCTGAGTCATGGTACATGTCCAAGAAGGCAAGGCTTTGGTGAAGATACTGCTCTGTGGTGACAGTAGTTATGCTCGATAAGGATGAATGACCGACCACATAAGGTAACCCCTTCCAACGGCTCTTGAGTCTACACAAAGAAAAGGGCAAGTTTAAGACCATGAGTTTCTTGAAGTGTTTTAATTAGCATACATTAATTATTAATTATTATTATTATATGTATATAATTGTATTTCGATCACATTTAAGCCCCATTACCTTTCTTCATCCCCCTCTAATATCTATTAATTGCATTCCTGTTTTCAAATAGCTCTCTGCCTTTTGAGTCTTTGTGTGGGTGTGCGACCTATGAGTTTATTACTGTTGTTTATGGGACCATGAGCACCCTACCAGTAGCTATGCTGCGGAAGAAAATGTCTCTCACCCTGCCCCTCAATAACCATTCAGTGTTTATAAATTCTCGAGGAGAAGTGGAGCCCCCATGAGCCTGCCCCTCACCCACTTCCATGACAGGATGTTGACTGTTGAAGAATCTAAACTTGTGCAGACTTCGCACAGGTCAGTCACAGCTGCTGAGTTCAAGCGAACAACAGCCACGTCAGTGTGTAACACTTCCTTTTCCTTGTCCTTGGGTTCTGTCCCTTAGGCATGGAAGGAGGGATAGAGATATCCCTTTAATAGCTTGGAATTCAGAAGTAATCTATTCTTAAAACACAGATATGTTATGTTGCTGCCAACTGTTTCAGAGAAAAGGCTCTCTAGCCAAAGCTGACCACGGCACTCATCTCTGGCATACACATAGCTACATAGAAAGCAATTTGACAAGCACACCATGCACGTCACGCACTTTTAGCCAAACAAGAGCTGTAGTTTCTCCCCTAGGACCTGTGAACTCCTCAGCGTTTGATCGTGTTTACAGTAGCAGACATGATTTGTTCTCCTGTGGGGCAGGCCTCTGGTCAGAAAACAGCTGTTTAGCCCGTAACAGACCAGGACGTGAGCCTTTAACATAGAGTGAAACTGTGCGGCTACATTCCAAAGCTCCATAGCCACAAACCAGACAGGCTGACAATTAGGCCCAAAGATTGGCAATACAGGCTTAAAAGTGGCTACCCCAGTTCAGTGCATTGGCCATGTTATGCTAAGTTTAGCACCCTGATTAGGAGGATTTGAATAAATCTATAAGACAGAATTGAAGCTTTGAGCTACCCAATTCTCTAGAACCTTCCTTACTAAGGAACCAGATTTTTTTTTTTTTTTTGAGTTTTTTGTTTTGTGTTTTTTGTTTGTTTGATTGTTTGGTTTTCTTTGTCAATTTATTTCCCCATCTTCATTTCTTGAAAGACCCGAACCATTTGTGGCAAGTGTCTTAGAAGAGGATGCTCCTTCTCCCAGAATCCACTTAAATACTACAGCATTGTTTCTATCCCAGTAGCAGGAATCTGAACACAAGCACAGCCCAGACTTGAGAAAAGTGCATGGCCTGCTCTAGTACGAGACCATAAACACATCAAAGGAGGTGCAGAATCTTGTAAAAAAAAATATCTGGACCCATGTGTTTTCTAAGACAGTTTGGAAGGACAAAGCAGATTAAAAATAGTTAATCTCATCTGGGATTCGGAGTTTAAGGTGTTACCTCAGCAGCAGTCGTCATGTTAATCATGACTCAGCATTCATCATGTTAATCATCACTGGTCAGTAAAATAAGGACAGAAACATCTAGAGTGCACAGAACTGGCCTGGAAAAGACAGAAATATGAGACACGCATGTGATGTCAAACTTCCTAGTACATATACTTAAACAAAGTACATTTCTTAATTGATATACATTTGTGATCTTTATGGGGTAGGATATGGGAATTTGATATATGTTTAGATTGTAATAATCAAGTGAGTGAAGTATTTCTGCCTCTTCAAAATATAATCTTTTGTTTTTATGAACATATCTTAATTATAAATAATTGTTTGCACTGTGGCATCTTCATATAGATGATCTTGTTCACTCCCAGTTCCTGTCCCCCTTCAACTCCCACTGATCTTTCTCTTCTCAACCAGTCTCCGTTCTACATTCATGTCTTTGTGTGATCCAATGAATCCAGTTAGGTTTGCTCATGTGAACAAGAGTTATTTACAGAGGGATGGCCAGTTTACCAGTGGCCATGCCACACTGCAAAAAATGTCACTCTTTGCCTAGCAAGAATTAACAGTCGATAGCTTCTTAGGATGTATGGGGCCTAGTAAGCCCCTTCCTTACCCATGACAGATGGTTCTGAGCCCTAATCTTGTAGAGAAAATCACAGCTGCCTTGAGTTAAAAAATGTGGCGACCATGTTATGCCCGGAAGACAACATCCCATAACATTGGTTCTTACATTCCTCGGGTTCTTAAATTCCTTTTGGGCCCTCTTCTATGGTGTTCCCAAGCCTAGAAGAAGATGATGCAGATGTCTTCTTTAGGTCTGATCATAAACATTTATTCTCAGCATTTTGATTTCTTATGAGTCTATACAATAATCAATGACCACTGGAATGAGAAGCTTCTTAGAAGTCAACAGCAGCGCTGATGTACAGGCATAGACAACAACAGAAGGATGAGGGAGAAGGAGGAGGGGACGGAGTGAAAGGGGGAGGAGAAGAAAAAAAACGACCCACTCGAACATTGGACTAGAACACAAATACTTTTTTTAGAAAAATGTCCATCATCTCCATCAATTAGGGAAATCAAAACAACTTTGCAATTTTATCTTACAGTAGTCAGAATGGTAAAAATCAACAAAACAGCCAACAACAAATGCTAGAGGGGTTAAGGGAAATGGGAGCCCTTATTCACTGTTGGTGGGACTGCAAACTAGTATAGCCACTATGGAAATCAATGTGAAGAATTCTTTAAAAGCTGAACCTAAACCTACCAAATACCTACATAGGTACATACCCCTACATACTCCTAGCCACGTGCGCAAAGGACTCATCCTACCCCTGATCTTTACTTGCTCAGTCATGTTCATGGCTGCTCTATTCACAATAGCTAGGCAGTAGAAACAACTTAAACGTTCTTCAACTGATAAATGGATAATGAAAATGTGGTACACATATACTATGGAATATTGTTCAGTGGGGGAAAATGAAATCATGAACTTTGCAGGTGAATGGATGGAACTCAAATAGGTCATACTGGGTGATGTAAGCTGACCCAGAAAAACACAAATATCACCCTTACACTCTTATTGGAGGCTCCTAACTCCAAATCCTCAAATATGGGTACATGGCTTGAAGTAACTACAGAAATCATGAAGATAAAACAGGACCACTGCCAGGACAGAGAAGGAAAGGGGGAGTCCTTAGGGAGGTGGATGGAGGTAAACACTGAAGAGAGAGGTAAGTAAAATAACGGTACATATACCTGAAAGATGCAAAGAATTATACTATTAACCATCCCCCAAATTCTATAACACATAATTCTGTATATTAATATGCATAGTTTTAATGAACTTTTCTCAATTAGGCTGACAGTGCTCTGTCCAAGGGCCAAAGACCACCTAGCAAAACTCCCAATACCAGACATGAGAAGTCATCTTTGAGTTGTTGGCAATGGCAGTCTAAGAGACTTTTGAAACATACAGCCCATTTCTGTTGTTTTAGGCAACTCCCCAGAGATAGAAGGCAAGATCCTACTGATGAAGACACCATGCACCTCAGAAACAAGGCCCAAAGACCCCTGAACTGGAACTGAACCAAATTCTTCTTCTTTGAGGACTGTCTATTATAAGACTAGAAGGGGCCATATAAACTTCCAAAGGTGAGAGGCAGCTGATAATTCTACCGAGTTACAATGTTTAAAGCTATATGAATGACCATTGTGAGCCCTCTGGGTGCAGTAGTGGCACAAATGTCTTGGAGGTAACCAACGGTTCTTTAACACTTAACAAGAAGGTACTGAAAACCTACTTAACTAACCAGGGCTAGTGAAATCAGGATCACTGGAGGAAAATATACAATTATAATTTACTAAACCAACATAATCCCTAACAACACTCTCTAAACAACTGTCTTTATACCCACAGATAAGGGTAATCTTCACTCCTCACTGGGGGATCTTCTCTTTGCAACAGAGATCACTCCAGAAAACTACAGCCAATCAATATGCAGAGATATACAGCCTAGTACCAGTGAATATATCTACAAAGTACTCCCCCATCTAAGGCTGGGGAAACGTTTTATAAGAGGAGACAGAAAGAACCAGACAATCCCACTTTGCCGTGGGATTGTATCTCCTATTTAACACCAGAAGCTACACCTGTTAAGTCTGTCCGATATGACTGCCCAAAAGTGAGCTAAACAAGGACACCAATGAAAATTCCAAACTGCACAGGGAAAAGCCCGAAAGGTCTCAGCCCTGTACAAAGAACTAAAGGCAACTGTGTAAGGCTGGAAGCTGGAGCATCTTCCGTGAGAAGAACTCACCAATTGGCTTCCCAATGCCTAACAAACAGCCATGAAAACAAACATACAATAATATTATATGAACTCGGCAGGTTATATTTAGGAATATGTGTGTGTGTGTGTGTGTGTGTGTGTGTGTGTGTGTGTGTGTGTGTGTGTGTGTATGCATGCAATACCAAATGTTGCGGAAAAGGAGGCCATGAATTTGAAAGAGACCAAGGAGAGGTATGTGGGAGAGTTTGGAGGAAAGAAAGGTAAGGAGGGGAAACATAATTAAAATACAATCTCAAAAACTAACAAAAAAAACACATTAACATTTTTGCACATAGTCATTAAGATTTTTGCCATAATTTCATCTTTTAGACATATCCAGGAGACTGATATAATACAATAGCTTTTAGTTTTTAAAAGGGACCTTCACACTGTTTTCCATAATTGTTACACTAATTTACATTTCTACGGTGTACAGGAATTTCCTTTCTCTGCATCTTAGCAGAGAAATCTTTCCTCTGTGTGTGTGCATGCCCACACAAGTGCCTGTGGAGGTCAGAGGTTGACACTGGGTGTCTGATTGCTTCCACTTTACATTTTGAGACAGGATCGCTCATTGGTTGACCTGGAGTTCATCAAGTAGCTAGACTGACTGTCCAATGAATGCTCCCAGTTCTCATTTCTACCTGCCCAGTAGTGAGATGTCAGGGACTCACCACTGTATGTAGCTTCTTCCGTGGGTACTGGGGATCTGATCTCAGGTCCTCATGTTCATGCAGCCGGTGCTTGACCAACCGAGTCATCTCCCTAGCTCTATTTTCCTTTCACTGACAGCTAGTCTGTGGTGAAATATTTCATTACAGATTTGATTTGCATTTCCTTAGTACCCATATTTCCTAATGGTTTCACAACTGGTAAGATTTTGCATTTTCATGTATTTTTTTGAATCAATTTGTATGACTTCAAAAACTATCTAGTTTATTAGCCCATTTTTAATTGGTTCTTGAGGGCTGACATTTTGAGTTCATATAGATTTTGGATATTCATCTAGTTTGATGAATAACTTAAAATGTTGTCTCGTGTAGGTTTTTGGTTTTTAAAAATGTATTATATGTGTGCATGGGTGTGTGTGTGTGTGTACTTATTATAAATTCAGTTCTCTCTTTTCATCTGTATGAGGGTGGGATGGATTCATATTACTAGGTACAAACAGCAAGTACCTTTATCTGCTGAGCTAATCTGAGCCATCTCAATAGCCTGTGAAATTGTTTAATTCTTTCTTGTACTTGTGAAAAGCTTCTTAGCTTATCAGAACCACGTGTCTGTTTTACATTTGTTGCCTGTGCCTTTGATATACTCTCTAAAATCATCACGACCTACATCAATGTTTTTAAGGGTTTCCCCCGTCAGAAATTGTCAAGTGAGATATATAATTGCCACATAAACAAGAGGAACTGTCTTGGGTAGCACAGCACAAAGGACTTTGGTGAACCTTAAGATAGGACAGTTTACTGAAGAGTCGTGATCTGTTTAGCTACTCCAACTACAAGCTCACTGGAGAGGACTGAAGAACATGCAGTCATACACCACAGAACAAGATTTCAGCCAACTCCAGGACTTTATATTCCTATACCCCTAGGACAGTACTCACTAGTGAGCTATGCTTATGCAACTACATTATATGAAGCCACATAGTGATAAATTCAGGGAATGACACATTTCTTAGAAGTTAACTCATTAATCGACAGATGGCTCTATTAAAGTATCAGCAAGGGAAGCATGTTCACTGAAAGGATAATTGTATCCTATTATACTACAGCATTAGATTATGACTGAACTAACAATGATTGGATTGTGAGAATGGATGTTAAGTAGTAAAAACAGTCATGTGTGCTCTCATTTGTTTGCTGGCTGTCACATGCATACCCCACCCTTCCTTTCCTCTCAAAGAATCAAGGATACAGTGTTTTTCAGGTTTCTTTACAAATAAGTCTGGTTAAGACCAGCCACTGGCAAACACGGAAGAAAACTAAACAGGAGGAAAGCTAAGGGACTTTTCCTTTTTCTTTTCTTTTTTATTATTGCTTTATCTATTTACAATCCAGCCATTACCCGACTCCCAGTCCCCCCCTCCCACAATTCCTCATTCCATTTCTCCCCTGCCCCATCTCCGAGAGGATGCTTCCCCACCTCCAGACCTTAAGTCTCTAGAGGATTAAGTGAATCTTTTCCCACTGAGGCCTGACCAGGAAGACCTCTGCTATATTTGTACCAAGGGCCTTAGACCAGCTCATGTGTGCTGTCTGGTTGGTGGCTCCGTGTCTGGGCCCTCCCAGGGGTTAGCTGAGACTGCTGGTCTACCTACGGTGTCAACTTCCTCTTCTGATTCTTCCAACCTTCCCTTAATTCAATCATAGGGGTCCCCAACTTCAGTCCAAATGGTTGGGTGTAAGTATCTGTGCCTGTCTCAATCAGCTACAGGTTGCGCCTCTTAGAGGACAGTCGCTAGGCTCCTATCTGTAATCATACCATAGCATCAATAATTGTGTCAGGTCTTGGTGTCTCCCCATTAGATGGATCTCCAATTGGGCTGGTCACTGGACCACACATTTCCCTTACTCTCATCCCCATATTTGACACTGCAGTTGTTTTAGACAGGAACCCTTCTGGGTCAGAAATTTTGACTGTGGGCTGGTAACGCCATCCTCCTTTTATGGCCCTGTCTATCTCCTGGAGGTGAACTCTTCAAGTTCCCACTCCCCACTGTTAGGCATTTCACCTAAAGTCACTCCCATTGAGTCCTGAGAGTCTCTCAACTCCCAGGTCTCTGTGACTTTCTAGAGGGTCTCCCTACCGCCCGCCTTCTGAGGCTACATATTTCCATTCATTCTGCTGGTCCTCTGGACTTTCTCCTGTCTTCCATTCCATGCCTGATTCTGTTCCCCTTTTCACTTCCTCCTCCTGTCTCCCATCCAAGGCCCTCCCTCCCTCTGCTGCCTGTGATTATTTGCTTCCCCCTTCTAAGTGGGATTGAAGCATCCTTACTTGGCATTACTGCTTGTGAAACTTCTTAAATTCTGTGGGGGTATATCCTGGATATTCTGTACCTCACTAATAATATCCACTTATTAGTGAGTTAATATCATATATGTCCTTTGGGGTATGGGTTATCTTACTCAGGACGATATTTTCTAGCTCCATCCATTTGCCTGCAAAACTCATGTCCCCGTTCTTAATAGCTGAATAGAATTCCATTGTGTAAGTGAATCACATTTTCTGTGTCCATTCTTTGTTTGAGGAACATCTGGGTTGTTTCTAGCTTCTGGCTACTACAAATAAGGCCACTATGAATATCATGGAGCGTGTGTCCTTGTGGCATAGTGAGGCGTCTTTTGGGTGTATGCCCAAGAGTGGTATAGCTGGGTCTTCAGGTAGAACTATTTCCAATTTTTTGAGGAACAACCAGATTGTTTTCCAGAGTGGTTGTACTAGCTTGCAATCCCACCACCAGCATGTGCTGTCACCTGAGTTTTTTATCTAAGCTCTTCTAATTGGTGTAAGGTGGAATCTGAGGGTTGTTTTGATTTGCATTTCCCTCATGACTAGGGATTTTGATGAACATTTCTTTAAGTGCTTCTTGGCTATTGGAGACTCTTCTGCTATAAACTTTGTTTAACTCTGCAACCCAATTTTAATTGGGTTAGTTTGGTTTTTGGAGGTGCACTTCTTGAATTACTTATATATTTTGGATATTAGCCCTCTATCAGATGTGGTGTTAGTGAAGGGTTTTTTTCCCCCCAATCTGTAGGTTGCCAATTTGTCCTGTGTGTTTTGCCTTAAAGAAACTTCAGTTTCATAAGGTCCCATTTATCAATTCTTGATCTTAAGAGTCTGAGCCATTAGAGTGCTATAGAAAATTTCACCCTGTGCCAATGAGTTCTTGGCTCATTCCAATTTTCTCTTTTATTTGATTCACTGTATCTGGTTTTATTTGTGACTATTGTAAAAGGTGTTGTTTCCCTAATTTCTTTTTCAGCCTGTTTATTCCTTAAGTAGAGAAAGGCTACTGATTTGTTTCAGTTAATTTTATACCTAGCCACTTGCTGAAGGTGTTTATCAGCTGTAGGAGTTGTCTGGTAGAATTTTTGGGGTCACTCAAGTATACTATAATATCATCTGCAAATAGTGATATTTTGACTTCTTCTTTTCAATTTGTATCCCTTTGACCTCCTTTTGTTTTCTGATTGCTCTGGCTAAAACTTCCAATACTATATTGAGTAAGTAGGGAGAGAGTGGGCAACCTTGTATAGTCCCTGATTCTAGTGGGATTGCTTCAAGTTTCTCTCCACTTAGTTTGATGTTAGCTACTGGTTTGTCATATATTGCCTTTACTATGTTTAGGTATCGGCCTCGAATTCCTGATCTTTCCAGGACTTTTATCATAAAGGGTGTTGAATTTTGTCAAATGCTTTCTCAGCATCTAAAGAGATGATCGTGTGATTTTTTTTCTTGAGTTTGTTTATATAGTAGACTATGTTGATGGATTTCCATAAATTGAACCATCCCTGCATCCCTGAATGAAGAATACTTGATCATGGTCAATGATCATTTTGATGTGTTCTTGGATTCAGTTTGCAACAATTTTATTGAGTATTTTTGCAACAATATTCATAAGGGAGATTGGTCTGAAGTTCTCTTTCTTTGTTGGGCTCTTGTGTGGTTTAGGTATAAGCATAATTGTGGCTTCATAGACGGAATTGGGTAATGTTCCCTCTGTTTCTATTTTGTGGAATAGTTTGGACAGTATTGGTATTAGGTCTTCTATGAAGGTCTGATAGAATTCTGCACTAAACCCATCTCATCCTGGGCAGTTTTGGTTCAGAGAATTTAATGACTGCTTCTATTTCTTTAGTAGTTATGGGACTGTTTAGATGGCTTATCTGATCATTTGCATTAAATTCTAAAAAGTCTTTAATTTCTTTATTTTTTCCTCGAATTATCATTGAGTAAAGCATTGTTCAGATTCCATGTGTATGTATTCCATTTCTCTTGTTCATGTTGTTAGTAAAAAACAGTTTGTCTGTGGTGATCTGATAGGATGCACAGGATTATTTCAATCTTCTTATATCTATTGAGGCCTGTTTTATGACCAATTATATGTTCAATTTGGAGAAAGTACCATGAGGTGCTGAGAAGAAGGTATATTCTTTTGTCTTAGGATGAAATGTTCTACAGATCTCTGTTAAATCCATTTGGTTCAGAACTTCTGTTAGTTTCACTGTGTCTCTGTTTAATTTCTATTTCCATGATCTGTCCATTGATGAGAGTGAAGTGTTGAAGTCTCCCACTATGATTGTGTGTGGTGCAATGTGTGTTTCGAGCTCTTAGTAAAGTTTCTTTTATGAATGTGGGTGCCCTTACATTTGTAGCATAGATACATATTGTAGTCCAGAATTCAGAGTTCATCTTTGTAGATTTTTCCTTTGATGAATATGAAGTGTGCTCCCTTATGTTTTTTGATAACTTTTGGTTGGAAGTCAATTTTATTTGATATTAGAATGGCTACAAGATTGTTTCTTGGTACCATTTGCTTAGAAAATTGTCTTCCAGCCTTTTACTCTGAGCAAGTGTCTGTTGTTGACCCTGAGGTGTGTTTCCTGTACACAGCAAAATCCTGAGTCTTGTCTATGTATCCAATGTGTTAGTTTATGTCTTTTTATGGTGGAATTGAATCCATTCTGTTGAGAGATATTAGGGACCAATGATGTTTCCTAGTACTTTTCTTGTTAGTGTTAGAATTGTGTTTGTGTGACTATCTTCTTCTGGGTTTGTTGAAAGATTACTTTCTTGCTTTTTCTAGGGTGTAATTTCCTTCATGTTTGAGTTTTCTATCTATTATCCTTTTTATAGGGCTGAATTTGTATAAAGATATTGTGTAAATTTGATTTTGTCATGGTATATCTTGGTTTCTCCATCTATGGTAATTGAGAGATTTGCTGGATATAGTAGCCTAGGCTTGGCATTTGTGTTCTCTTAGGGTCTGTATTTTATCTGCCCAGGATCTTCTAGCTTTCGTAGTCTCTGTTGAGAAGTTCTCATAGGTCTGTCTTTGTTACTTGACCTTTTTCTTTTACTGATTTCAATATTCTTTGTTTTGTGCATTTGGTGTTTTGACTATTATGTGATGGAATTTCTTTCCTTGTCCTATCTATTTGGAGTTATGTAGGCTTCTTGTATGTTCATAATCATCTCTTCCTTTAGGTTAAGAAGTTTTCTTGTATAATTTTGTTGAAGATATTTACTGGCTCTTTAATTTGGGAATCTTCACTCTCTCTTATACCTATTATCTTTAGGTTTGATATTATTGTGTCCTGTGTTTCCTGGATGTTTTGGGTTAGGAGCTTTTTGCATTTTGCAATTTCTTTGACTATTTTGTCAATGTTTTCTATGGTATCTTCTGCCCCTGAGATTCTCTCTTCTATCTCTTCTATTCTGTTGGTGATGCTTACATCTATGACTACTGATATCTTTCCTAGGATATCTATCTCCAGCGGTTTTATTTTTTTCTTTATTGTTTCTATTTCCATTTTTAGATCCTGGATGGTTTTGTTCAATTCCTTCACCTGTTTGGTTGTGTTTTCCTGTGATTCTTTAAGAGATTTTTGTGTTTCCTCTTCAAAGGCTTCTACTTGTTTACCTGTGTTGTCTGACCTTTATTTCTTTAAGGGAGTTATTTATGTCCTTCTTAAAGTCCTCTATCATCATCAGGAGATGTAATTTTAAATCCAAATCTTGGTTTTCCAGTGTGTTGGCATATCCAGGACTTGCTGTGGTGGGATAACTGGGTTCTGATGACATCAAGTAGCCTTGTTTTTTTGTTGCTTAGGATCTTGAGCTTTCCTCTTGCCATCTGGTTATCTCTGGTGTTAGTTGGCCTTGCTGGCTCTGACTGGAGATTGTCCCTCCTGTGGGCCTGTGAGCCTGTGAACTTAGGAGACACTCCTGAGAGACCAGTTCTCTGTGGGTGGGATTTGGGTACTGAGGGCTGTGGGAAGGCCTTATTTCCTGGTGGCTTACTGGAGTGAAAGTGGTCTCACATGTGGACTTAGGAGAGCATTCCTGGGAGACCTGTAGACTTGTGGTATTGAGAGAGTGGGAGACCTGTAGACTTGTGGTATTGAGAGAGAAGGACAGACACACTGGTCTGTTCTGGCACAGGTGCTGACAGGAATGAGGATTTTTGTTGTTCTTTAGTGCCTCTGGTTCACTTCCAGTCAGCTCTGGGTCTTCTCTAAAATAAACCCCCAAAGAGTTCTCTCTCTCAGCCACAGTCTCCTCTGGCAAAGTTCTTTCATGGTTCTAGCTGCATGGTAAATTCAACTTCTTAGATCTGATAGCCCTCTTCCCAATTTCCAGTTTATTGCTTTAAAAAAATGGTAATATCTTCTAAATGTTACTAATGTTTCTCTCACTGTTTGAATTGTCTTCTTACCCACTATGACTCCATGCATTAATGTTTCCTCAAAGTGAGCTCACCACTGTGGTGATTTTAATAAAAATGGCCCTCATAGACATATATTTGAATATTTAGTTCATAGTTGGTGGAACTAGTTGAGGATTAGGTGTTGCATGGTCAAAAGTGAGCTCTGAGGTTTTAAAAGTCCACCGTCACCTTCCTTTCCCCACCTCTCACTCTTGCTCCAGCATCATGCTTGACTACAGTCACCATGCTTTCTGCCATGATAGTTATGGACTCCAATCCTCTGTAACTGTTAGCTCCCAAATGAAGTGCTTTAAGTTTCCATGGTCACAGCATCTTATCACAGCACTTGACAACTATCTAAACACTGATTTTTGCCTTACATGCTAAGCATTATGGCTTTCTACAGTAAGATTTTTCATAATCCAAATATCAAGGACCTAATATATGAAACTTCTTTCTCCTTGACAGATGATGGGATCTCCAGTAAACAAATTTTTGAGATGGAAACGGACATCAGGAAATTTTTATTATAATTCTCAGAATTAAATTTGTGAAGTTAAATGATACTGCCATACAAGTCTTAAATATATGCACAGGGAGCTTGAAGCTTTCACAATTGTCCAACTGATACAAGTGAGCTAAGCCTTAACCTCACTTTTGCCAGGAACTGGTTGCAAGTGACCACCCTATTTGATCGTGTTTTTGAGCAAGACAGCTCTCCCTCCTTCCCTCAACTTCATAAGCTCCCAGAGGAAAGAATTAGTGTTTTAGTCTTGAAGGGAATCAAGACAGTATAATACAATCCAACATCAAGCTACTCAAGGGTACAGGTGTACTTACGTACCCTTGGGTATCAAACATAACACAACAGCCAATGTTTTATTATATTAAAGCACTGGACTACTTCAGCTGAAGCATTAATGCGAGAGTTCTGCAAATTGCATGGCCCAATAAGAAGGCCTCTTGACTATATAGTTTGCATATGCTTTACAGTCCTGTTTCCTTCATTCACCTGTGCCTAAGATCAAAACTGTTTCATCTGGAAGATCAACTGGGTTGAGAATTGAATGAGCTAATGTATATAAGTGTAAAGTGTCTGGTACAGTGTAAGTTCTTTAAAAGTAAACTGCATTATAGTCACCATTATCAACAAATGGGAATATATGACATACTTTAAAAATTATCGGGCTGTGCTTGATTTCACTAAAATCTTTTATCATGTTGTAATTGAGTTTATTCTCTTGATTTGCTTCAACAGAAAATTTAAGTCCCTATTCACTCAAAATTAGAAAAGATTAAAACTTTTATATGTGTAGGAGTTAACATCTTTAAAAAAAAGTAATCTTTGACTAACAGGGTACAGAACCCATTGTCTATCTTCCATGTGACTCCTCAGAAGGTTCCAGGTAGGTTCAAACCTCAGTTGCTTATAGCTGATTAGTTCAATACTCTGTGACTTTTTTCCTTTCTTTGCTATGTGACACTTCCCAGCAGCACCCAGCCTGAATTTTTAAGATCACAAGCCAAAGCATACTATCTGAAAAGATGATCTCTCAGGCTCTGTTATTTGTAGAAAGTTAAGCTAATATACCACCAGAAATAGTTGATAAATACTAAAGGCTCAAGATGAAATTCTTGACCTAGATCTCATCAGCCTATTTGGCTGAAGACTGCAGACGATTTCAGTGGCGATAGGTTTGAAATGAAGTGGAAAGTTTGCTTGTGAAGCAGTTATCATAAATAGTAAAGGGCAGTGGGAAAAAAATGGGGCTGACCAGTTTTCAAAGTTAACTTCAGATACCTTTGGGAAAAACCTCAAGAGGCTCCGAGTAGTGGGGCATATTGTGAAAGTCAGGATGCATACAAAGGTAGTATAAAGGACTGTTCCTGTAGGTATTTCAGCACAAACATTAAATGATTAGATTCAGAAATCACACATTTAAAAACACCCACAACAAAAACTGCCTTCACTTTCAAGGTATTGCATGAAATCTAGGATGGGAACATTTGGTTGTACCAGGTGGAGAAATCTGAATGTCCTAACTATCCCTAACGCTCAACACACTCTCTTCCTAGAGAAAAGAAACCACGGCATAAGTAACCTAAAAGTTCTCACTGGTAGCAGATTACTCGTAAGAGTTTTGCTTTTCTTCACCTCCTCTCACCAAAGACCCACAATTATAGCGGCATCAACATACAGTTGGAATAAAGCAATGTATTAATAGTATCTACCCCACAAGAAACCAGCTGACTCACCCAAGAAATTGTAAGACTCGGGTTAACATTTAGGAACTGAAGAAACAAGTAGAAGCGGACCTTCACTGGTAGATGGCCCAAATAACTGCCTTAACCGATATATGGTGGTCCTTCTTGATGAATCAGGACCAAAGGTTTTAGCAGAGTATCAGAGGCAGTTCTAATATATCTGAGTTGGACTAACACTACTAGACAATGAACCCAAACTTCACAGGGGTAGATCCCCCTTGAAAGCTCAGCCTCACGCTATCATTTTATCCTTTGTGCTGCCTAAACTACACCATTCTATTTTCAGTAACCCCTTCTCCACTACCTTCTCATCACATGAGACAAGTGAATGATATATGCATAAACATGGGTAGAGCAATGAACACCAAGGCTAATCTTTTGCCTCATGTAAATAAGACAAATAAACTCGTTCCTATTCCTCATAAACCATTTTATTCTATTCTTCAGAGTCATAGGAAGGTTTGCTTTGCTGCTGCACAAGAAATGAGCTCAAAAATGCCCCACTGCTTTGCTTCATTTTTCCTATTTCTCCCCAGTACTCTATTCTTTTCTAAGAACACTAAACACACCATAATTACTTCATTCAAAGGTTTGTCCTGGTCTGTTTTCTTAGAGAAGTAGCTCAGATGCTGGAAAGATGGCTCAAGTTATTAAAGTGCCTGCTATACAGAAACAAGGACTGAATCAACTAATCCATGAGGAGTACTGCCTCAACTTTACCAATAAGCCTGTTTTGTCAGGGTCATAAAGTCCACGAGCATGACTTCAATGCAGCAAATGACTTCAATGCCCTATCGTAAGAGCTTCTTCTTAATGAGGCAGACACTTTGAAACCTGGACTTTAAGACCCACTTCACAAGTGCTTTTAAAAGACTTCTTAAAGGCTGTCCAACGTAATGGCTTCTGGGAAGAACCTTGGGGTCAATCACAGGCTTATCAAACCCTTATATCAAATGTCAAGAAAGTAGGCACTAAGCTCTGACACCTAAGGATCACCAGAGATGCTAGCAATCTGTTCAAGATAATCTAAAGTGTTCTTTCAAATACTGAGCTTGTTAGTCCAATTTCTTCTCTGAATATCAATCATATACCTCAAAACCAGCTTTCAGCTTAATGTATCCAGAGTTCTTTGAATGTCTAATTGTTTGACTGTATGACCTCTCCTTGCCTTCTTCCCTAGATCCTAAGATTACCTTTATACTAACTAAAACATCTGAGTATCTTCTTGTATCATAAAGAGTATTTGAGAAGTTATTTCTTGGAGGATAAGGAGTCTATCATCTTTATCTTCTCTGGAGCATCTTGGTCATCAAAAACAAACACTGAATGAATTTATTCTGGGCCGTGGCAGGTCTAACCTATCAAGCTTGTTCAGTGCTGTTTAACTGTCTGATGGCTGTCTTGTAGGTCAGACTAATGATACTAAGATCCAGCAGTTGCTTCATATTTGTAGTACATTCCCAAAGTGCAGCAGGAGGCTTCTGCTCACCCCGTTCCAGGCCCAAGGATGAGAAGTTTCATCTCAGCATAAACTCCCGAGATCAATCAAGGTAAAAATCTGCAGAATGGCACATGACATTCCATCTTATACACACTCGTAGTGACACAAGTTCCTCAGCTTGGACTTCTTCTGACAAAGCACTTCACAGAACTTCAAGATGTATTCTATATGAAATACTTAAGTAATTTTCACCCAACAAGAAAACAAAACAAAAAATATCCATGTTGTATGAATTTGTAATTGTTTTATGTAAATCACCATGGTTTTTTAGTTTACAAAAGAAGTACCAACCCAAAGCACAAATAATCAAAACCCAAGACAATAGTATGCGGTTGCAAAATGGCCATTTATTGCCTACAGGGAAAGGAAAAGTGGGAGAGAAGGGGAGAGTACACAGGTGCAAGGAAACAAGCATATATTTAGCCCTATACATCATGTGTGAGCAGTACCCAATCTCCAAAATGGAAAAAAAGTATTTTGTCATCTGACGTAATAGTTAAGGTTCTTAAGCACCTCCCTTCTGAGCTGCCACAAGATTTAAAAGGCAGGACTGCTTTGTTTAGTCAATGTTCACATTAATGAAAAAGAATACCATCACTCAACTGTGTCCTTTTGCACACACATTTTCTACAGTGTCCACTATGAAAACATCTCAGCTGAGCAGTTTGGTCATGATCCAGACCTTATCAACTGTTTAATAAATAGAAAAATAAAGCAGCTGGTGATTTTATCAGAGAATGAGAGTAGAACCATCTTCTCCAGAGATGACAAGAAAGAGTTAAATGTTTAGAATATCACAGAACCAGTCTATCAAACATTAATTAATAAGCTACAATTACATGGCACTTCATTAAATCCTTTAAGAAAGGAAGAAAGAGAAAAGCTTAGCTTGCAAATGATTACCAGAACACAAGCTGATTTAGTGCTTGGCTTTTTCTTAGGGGAAAAATAAAAAAAAATAAATACACAACCTAAAACAGTAGTGTCTGCTTAGAACAGTATTAATAGAAATTAGCAAGTATTCATGGGGAAATTTACTAAAACATCTTGCTTAGTTTTAGGATCATGTGCTTTGATTTTAGACCACTGTATAGTTATAAAAACACTATATAGGCCACAGAATGACTCAAATGTATGCAAAACAATAAATTAATCAACTTAATGCCAGGAAACAAAAATAATCTCTTTCCTAATCAAATGGTAAAAAGTCCATGGACAATAACTTGGCACTTATACAGTTAAAAACTAGATACGACTTAATCTCTGGTCAATATAATCAAACATCCTGGCCTTTGAGAAAAGGTATGTATATATTTCCTTCTCTTTAAAAACTGAAAAATAAAGAGAGAAAAGAGGGGGGGGAGGGAGGGGGGGAGGGAGGGAGAAAGGGAGGGAAGGAGGGAGAGAGAGAGAGAAAGGGCTACTCCACTTCAGATACAACAAAGTTAATCATTTGCCCTCCTTGAGATACTCAAAGTACTCCTATTGACCCCAACACATCTCGGCTTCTTTTGGATAAAAGTACTGCTTACGTTTGGACAACTGTACGAATGCCCATAGTGCACTTCTCAGTGCTGCTGGTGTTTAAGAAATCTGCCACTCACAACACTGAACAATTCCAGATCCAGTGTGTAGTAACAGTCATCCAAATCCCTCCTCCCTCAAAAGTCAGCAAAGCACCGCTCAGGAATTACACAGGTAAGGAAATGTACTCTTAGCAAGTCAAGCACAGAGAAAGGACAGTAGTTTCTGAATAGAGAGCAACCCACACACTGTAACACTTACCGCATTAAAGTTGAAACAGTAAGCAGAACACTCAGTCTGTACCATAAGAAGCAGAGCCATTGTTTGGCACACCAATACTGAGCAAATATTCTGAGTTCAAGTAACTACACACAAATTAAACAAATGTGGTACACAGAACAACGGCTAGCTAAGAAAATATGGGAGTCCTCTGAATAATGAGCAGGGATCAGTTTTCAGAGAGCTGCTACCACAACTCCTATGCTTTTCCAAGGGACAGACAAACAGGGAAATCAAACAAAGGCGGGGATCCTGCTGAAGAAAATAACCAGTTAATTAACGGGTGTCATTCTGAAAGGTACACCATGCCAGGCGTCATGGCTTCTGATGGCACACTTCTAATTTCAGTTCAATGCTATTTATCTTATAGGCTGCACCATAAAAAAAAAAAAAAAAAATCAACATTTAATAGACACACCCTTAATTCATATCCTTTGAAAGTTAGCTTATCTTGCTAAAAAGTACTTTCAGTCTGTCCTTTGGATCCAAGAATAAAACTCTAGCATAAACCAAGTTAACCAAACTTATGTCAAAATCACTATATTAATAAGACGTTCCCTGGAGTCTGCTTCTTCCTACAGGCCTTTTACCTGAGACATTTACATGAATGCATTTGGTCAGAACAAGCATGCATGCTCTTCCTTTTCCTCTTCCTGAGCGGGGTCCTGCCCTTCTGCTTCCCATCCTGGTTTTCTCTCTACGGCTCTTGCTCAGAACACATAAGGGTTTTTTTCTTTTATATTTTTAAGCATTCGGGTGACAGTTATGAAAGGTGCTCTTGGCACCCTGTCCTTAAAACTTTGGTAATAAGCAGGCTAAAGATGGACTAGCATTTACTTGGGTTTCAATTTCAAATTTAGGAATCATGGTGCATTTACAGAAATTAAAATCTTCCAGAGCAATCGTAAGCATAAATGTTCTCTTCTGTCTACAAATTCAGTTTAAGTTCCTGACTTAGAAAAATAAGTCTAACGTCTCTACCTAATTTCTCTACTTCTAATACATAAAAGTCATACAAATAGACCACAAGCCAAACGGAAGCGGTAAACAAATTTTTAACACATTAGAAAGGTGTTACTTTGGGTTTTATGGGGGAGAGAAGAAAACAACCTTACAAACATGACAGCTCACATTTCAGTAAAAAGGTTTGTTACTTTGAACATGTGACAAAGAGTTCTTGCTTGCTACAGGACCCTTACTGAAATACAATTTGTTTTCTGTGACTGAAGCTACAAACCAGTTAGTAGTATACTTTTCAAAACTATTAAAATATTTCAAAAACTCAAGAATATGAAAGATGAAATTTTAAATCAGTGTTAGGCTGACATGAAATTTTAACACTAGATTTAGCCTGTGTTAGAAATGGCATTCTACGCTCCTGGGGCCCCTTGAAGGAGCACACTCAACCTATTGTCCCTTTGTTCTCCCTTCCCTTTGTGATTTGTTACTCAGTATACAGGTGGTGTTTGTGATTTTTACGAATTCTTAGGAGTACAATACAGACTTAAAATTTCACCTATTCACAAGACATACTCAGAAGACAGAATTTTTAAACAGCACAATATTGTCCATGTTCTAGCTTTAATGCCACACCCTCAATTTTAACATAATCTGCCACAGATTCAAGTGATATGAGTCTTGGATAGATTTTAACTTTCTCCCTTCTCAGTGATTTGTGACTTTAAGACAAAAAGAAAAAAGGGGTAGGGGGATAAGTGTCATAATTTCACAAACTTTAACATTAAAACATAGTGGCTTTTAAAGTACATTCACAAAGGATGCTTATTAGTAAAATTAAATATCTGCCTATGAACACCCGAAACGTAATTTGAAAAGAAAGCGATTAGAACGAGGCAAATGGGAGGGGGTGGGGAAGCTGGTCTCAGAACCCATTGTGCCAATACCTGACTTTAACATGTGATATTCAAATGAATGTTCACACGCCTTACATCAAATAAATCAAAACAAAAATATTCAGCTATGTTGTACAAAATTTTTTACATAAAACATCATAAATCTTTAACAGATTTACTGTATCTGAATTCTAAAAAGTTGCCTATAGAATGGTGCTGGGATTCTGTTCTCTGCTTGCTTTTAGGCAGTGCTGTTGCTTAAAAGTTGACACCAGGCACAATATTGTAAAACAAAGTCAACAAGCAAGGAGCAGTAAGTGATTTGAGCCTTTTCCAGATGTCAGTCCTGAGGATGCTGCAATATTCCCCATCAAAGTGTGTAAAGCTATGAGGATACTGATGCTTGACAGTGGGTGACTTGACATGCACTTGTATGACTTTTGAAATGGCAAACAGTGCAGTTTCCCCTTCTTCAAACAACACCATTTTAATAAACTTAACACTCCAGTTCTTAAGACAATTACCAGAAATCATATTTAACATTTAAAAAAATACATAGCAATCTAAAAATGCCCAAATTTTCTCATCAGATAAAATATGCAGCAGCCCAAAGGCGTAAAGCTTATTAACTTATTCTGAGAACTAGAAAGTATATGAGCATATATATTTCACTTTTATTGAATATATACCATGTCATTCACCTTGTCCTTTGGGCTTCTCACTGCCAAAGTTCCAAATGGCATGCATTTAACAAGACAATGCTGAGGACAGCAGCATTTCTGATCATCTGAACTGGCAGCTCAAAACAAGATACCACTCCTTTTACAAAGGGAACAAGGGGAAACAGTGTGTGAGATTTGGGCAAGAGGCTAAAGGGAAACCGTGCACATGAAATTTGGGATACCATGCCCTAGGTGTGTGCCACCCAAAACAAAACACAATCACCTACTTCAACAGAGCTACTACCAACATTTACGAAAACCACATTAAAATACACAGGATAATGGTGGTTTGAAAGAGTGCATTTGGAAGCAGAGAGACCCAAGTACACACCTTCCTTCTTGCAACAGAGTGCCTCGATCATACACAAAATAAACTTAAGCTGTTTACAATGTTTCCCAATGTTTTTTTTATTTTCCCCTCCACATTTAACTATTAAAAAAGATTTGTATTAATAAATGGGCTCCTCTGTGGTTCATATACAATCATAAGTGAACTTTAAATTTCATTTTATACAAACATCTCAAAAATATTGGGAGTGAAGTATGGTAGGAAATATTGCTCACATTGCTAATTAACATGCGTCTATGAAAGAAGAAGAATGTTCTGTTAGTGCATTTACCTCCAGAGCAGAAAACCCACCCGAAACAAAAGATCGAAAGCTAAACATACAGTAGCTGATTACAGAAAAAGGTAATGTCCACAAAGTTAAGTTTTTCATGCTATTCCACTTTCCAGTACTATGCGCTTCAGGTAATCAATCTGCATGGCTAGATGTTGGATGCTTGAGGTATATAAGAAGGGATACCTGAACACTGAGGAAAATCTGTCATCAAGGGTTTCTTTTGTTTGTTTATTCAGGTGCTTTAACATTTTTAAAAGAATATTTTATTTACATCAAACTTTGCTGAACTACAGTGACATTCCAATCACAATAGATGACGACGCCTCTGTCACTAGGCACTTTTAAAAGGGAGTTTAGGCTTTACAGAGCTCTTCCAGATGCAGTCCTGTGTGATACTACATCATCCCACCACCCTCGCCCCACTAAAATTACCCTTTGGGGAAATATTCTTTTATATAGCCTGATCGGTAAACTATGGAAGAAATTAGTATAAAATGACCACAGGAAATGTATCGTTTAAGACTAATAAAACAGCCTAAGTTGTCACGTTTGAAAGAGGAGACAATTTGTATATATTTAAAACTAATTAAATAATTTAAATTTGACTTGTACTTTATATATTAGACACAAATATAGGCTATTTTCTTTTAAAATTTCATCACATAATGGAAAATTTCTTGTTTATTAAAAATATCACATTTTGATACTAGAAACAGTAAAGTGCATGAAAAGTTTAAAATATAAATTTCAGAAAACTCTTATAGCAGCAAAAAAGCAGAATAAAGAAAAACTTAAAAACACAGACACAACCTTTTCCAATGTTACTGTGCCATAATTAACATTTTCTAATTTTGCCAACAAATTTTCTCTCCACAAAATGGTGTTCATGCTCTCTGCCTCTTAAGATTTTCAAGTGGCACCTCCTGGCCAACAACAACAAATGGTGGGGGGTTTCCAATACATCTAGAGGCATCAAACTTTGGGAATAAAACAGTAGCTTAATTCAAATCTAGACAAATGGCAACGAAGATTAAAAGCATATGATGGCCATTTGGCAGCTAGAGTCAGAAAAAAATGATCCAAGGTTTTCAATTACTTCCCCAAATCTGTTCTTTCCTCAAAATCCTTTCTACTGTTACCTTAAAATGAAACAAAAAAACCCAAAACAACAAATAAATTTACTTACTTTGGAAAACATATATAATATTATCTGGCTTTCCCTTTCTGAAACTCTGTCCAGGGGCTTTTCATTCAGCAATTTTCTTTAAATTTGTTTAACAGTAGTGGTAAAGATATAGATCATATTTTTCCAGTACAACCAGACAAAAAAAAAAAAGGTGGGCACAAAAATGAAAAATACCAGACACTAATTTTGTGGGCATACTAAAAAAAACCAAATTTTAGTTTCAAGATGTATGGCAGTATTATCTGCTATTTCCTTATCAATGAACTTGAGAGATGGGCTTGGAGTTAATACTTCTAAAAAGATTAAGACTAATAGTAAGACAAAAAAGAAAAGACTAGAGAAAAGAAAAGAAAGATTCCTCAAACAAAACAGCCAGCATCTGGCCAACCAACTGTCACATCCTATGCTTGATTTTAAAGCATGTTATGCAATTATCTTTCATTTCTCAAATTGTCTTGTTAGGGCTAGTGGCTATATCGTATTTAATGTACAAATCAAGCAAATTTAAGTGCTTTGTTAATGTGCAAATGACTTGAGAGCCAAAAATCAGCTTGTTATGAAAGAAAACAGAAACTCAAAGTTTTTCCTATAAGGCATACCATCATTCAATTGAAAATCTTGTATTTGGAGTTTTTAAAAATCACTTTTTACAAAAATGATTGGCTTATTTGAAAACATTCAAAAGAATGTATTTGCTTTTAGAGAACAACATTAGTGTGGGGGTCTCAAATTAGTGATTTATCAGTTGTGAATGTTGGTTCCTAATACAATAGGAAAATAAATCCAATTTTACAGTATATTAAGCTTTTGGATAGAGACAGACAGTAATACTTTGGTTCCAGCCCTAGTGCCAAATGATATCAGTATGCACAAAAATATACAAAGTCTTACAGCAAACACATAGTGAAAGGAACCTGAAGAAGCAGCGTTAAAGATGGCCATACTTCACTCCTACATACTTTGATTTACAACTGTACAGGTCCATAGCCAGATCCCCGACTCTGCGGGGCTGTACTCCACTACCTCCGATTAGGCAAGTGAACACCGTTGACAAGAGGCAGGAGTGGAGGGTGGAGTTCAAGTTGTGTTAACAGTGAGAAGTGGTCTGAAGGGATGTGAGGGTGTGGACACCCAGTGATGTTGTTCTCAACCAGCCATTGAGGATCTAAAGGCCCCAGGACACCAAGCACGTTCATATGAGTCTTGGAATAGAAAATGTAGTCAATCACGCCCTAGAAAGAGATTAGGGATAGCACAAAGGGGAAAGAAAAATATGTTTAAAAGAGAAAAACTCCATGAAAATAACAATTCTTACTTCGGAAAAGTTGAATAACTAAGAAACCTGTATTCCTGGTACCTACTGCCCTAACTGTAGATTCGACAAGGCTCTAATCTTTGATGGGTTACTATTATGAATAAACATAGAAAAACAATAGAGAAACATAGCAGTTGACTGTATCATAAGGTTTTACATTTATACATAAATTATAAGACAAAAATGCTAAACACACAAATTTATGTCTAGGCACTTCTAGAACAGACTTTCTTGGTTTAGTAAAGTCTAACATACTATTCAGTTAACTGTCTAAATTTGCTTAGTTTAAAATACTCATTTCTACAAGTTCTGAAGAAAAATATCAATTAGCAAGAAGACACATGCACATGTAGACATACTTGTACATATAACATTTGTTCTACTTCCCAAAGCTAGATGATTTAATTCATGTGATTGGTAAATAGCAAAACTAATGTGCCTTCACTGTCACAAACTGCATAAATTTCAGTTAATCTAGTATTTACCCATAGCAAAGAGTCCACACTTAAGTAGAAAGAAGTATTTCTACATGTGAAAATCATTTATTTATTCATTTAATAGAACAAGGTCTTGCTACATAAACCAGCTGGGCTTGACTTCAAGACCCTCCTTCCTCACCCTATCACACGCTGGGATTACAGGTATATGCCCCAACACCTGACACATTGAACGTATGTTAAAGAAACATCTTAAAGTGATTTTAGACATATTCGGAAGATCAAGCTAAATGGCTTAAATGAATATGCCAAATTGTGTTTATTTTATAGTTTATGGACAACTTAAAAAGATTCTAAAAAGAATGGAAAAAGTAATATTTTCTCTTAATCTACTCATATAACTAAGACAATGATTACAGCTAATTACTGAACACTTTTTTTAAGGAGGCTTTTATTAGTTCTTCTGGGGTATGCTTGCAAATATATTATATATTATAATTACAAACATAGGATTTAAACTATCACTAAGTACAGAAGTATTTCTTTCAACTTCTGCAAAAACAGTATTATACTAGAGCTAGTGATTTCCAACTTTAACAGTACCTTTCACAACAATGTCAACAAAAGTTATCACATTAGATTGGAAAAGTACATAATCCACAGAAAACACTACAAGTCAAGGCTTAGTAACCTCAGAAAGCTAGTTCTTAAATATTTAACTGCCCATCGCCATGGACAAGTGATCAAAACAGTACAAGCTATCAACAGATTTGTGTACTAGTAAAACTACATTAACGTCCAGTTTTTGTCTCATTTCTATGAAAGCTAATATCAATATATAGATCTTTCTTCCTCCTTTTTCTGGTTTTGAAGGGAGTAAACAAACATCAAAAACTTAAAAAAAAAGGAGGCTAGGCATGGTGGTATAAAGCTTTAATCTTTAATCCTGGCACACAGGAGGCAAAGGCAAAATCATATTTCTATGATTTCAAAGCCATCCAGTCTACACAGTCAGTTTCAAGTCAGTCAGGGATATACAGAGAAACCCAGTATCAAAAAATAAAACAAAACAAAAAAGAAAAAAGGATGTGAATGAGCCTATTTAATATTTTCCTTTTGTATTATATTATAAATTCTCTAAGCTTTGTATACTAACAACTTCCTATATCTATATATGTATTTTTAGGGTAGAACAAGATGTACAACTCATGAACACGAGAGGAAGTCAAACAAAGGCAAAGAGAAGAGCTACCAGCAGACAAAATGATTAGGAAATGCCAAAGGGGAGTAACCACAGTGAGCCGTTGCCATCAGTGTATCAGGGAGTATCTTGCCCTCAACATGAACAGCAGGTTCCTATTTTTAAGACTTCTTTTCTTTTAAAATTTAAAAAGTGAAGTGTTCCATGGATGACTTGAGAATATACTAATACAACTACGTAGATAAGACCGACATTAAGTAAAACCTATTACCCCTAGAAGAAACTTGGGAAATCATAAGTAAGATATTCAAAGAAAACTTGGACAGAATAGTGTAGGAGTTCATTCCAGGAAAGTTTAGCTATATCAGATGTTTAAATTCTTGCTAAGCGCAGGTGATAAACAGATGAAGATTAGCTGAATTTCAACTGTGCCTGATACATTGTAAACATTTTTAGAAATGAGCTATTATCACTATTATCTGAAATGTGAACAAAAGTTTAAAAAAATTTAAGTGACATCAATTATGATCATGAAACCCAACAAAATTCCTTGTTTAGCTTATATTTAAGCCAGACATTTTGAAACTTTGATTTTTGTTTGCTTGCTTGGTTTTGAATCAGTGCTAATTCTTCTTTTGTTTTATGCCTATGGGTATTTTGCCTGCATGTATGTCTGTGAAACATCTGCGTGCCTGGTGCTGGCAGAGGCCAGAGCCCTACAAACTCTTCAAGCAAATCAATCCTACAGGTATGTGCCCACCACAACCAGCAGCCCTAAAAACTCTTAATCATAAGAGTTTACACTGTTTTATTTACATGCTTTTATTTAAAATAGTTCAGATGCTAATCCAGAGTCTGCTACTTACTTTGAAATCAAAGGTGTAATTGGTATAAGGCATCAAGTTATTTTCATAGGCGCTCTTAAGTTGGAAGCCATGTGTGATTCTCCCTTCTGAGCTTCCGTTCTTTCCACTACAGCTGAAGTTCATAAGACACTCATTGTACCTTAGTTCCTTGAAGTCTTTATGGTTGTCTGCTACTCCTCCGTTGCTTAAATATTCCACAACACCTAGCAGAATAAAGAAAGAACGCTACCCTTTAACGTTAGGAACAAAGCTATATTACTAAATCTTATTTATTCTACAGACACACCAGGGTTAGAGTATGCTTAAATTCTATGAAACTCTTAGCTGGGCTTGGTGGTCCATGTCTTTAATCCTAATACCCAAGAGGCAGAAAGGCAGGTTGTTTTCTCTGAGGTCCAGAATAGCTTGGTCTACACAGGAAGCTCCAGGCAAGCCAGGGCTGCATAATGAGATCCCGACTCAAAAACAAAACAAAACAACAACAACAAAAAATAAATAAATAAATAAAATAAAAAATAAAAAGAATGTGTTCTTGTTGCTGGTGTTTAAATTCTTAAACACTAGCAATTCCATATAACTTAACCTCACTAAAAGGCATCTGCCTTTTTCAGAAGTAAGTATCAGGATCACTAGAAATACTGTCAACCTTAGTAGTTCCATAGGTTCAGATGACTTCTAGAATCTAGAGAACATTCACCAGAAAGGTCTTGACCGTAAGTGCTTTGGTAATATTACTCTAAACTACTATGTCTTTAGCAGTAATCAAAATAGCCAATCAACAACATAGGAAAATATACAAAGAACATTTATAATAAAAAAATTATTTGTAATAAAAATAGGGTTTTCATCCTCAACAATGACATGTCCAAGGCTAGCTTAGAAAATCATTTTACTTTTTAAATTATTATTTTACTATTTTATGAATGTGAGTGTTTTAGTTGCATGTCTGTCTCTAAAGGCCAGAAGAGGCTATCAGGTTCCCTAGAATTAGAATTACTGATTACTGATGGTTGTGAGCCACCATGTGGGTGCTAGAAGTCAAACCACAGCCCTCTGGGAGAATAGCCAGTGCTTGTAACCACTGAGCCGTCTCTCCAGCCCTCATCTATTTTGAGAGAACATAAGTCTCAGTCTGACACCTACGAAAAACATTCTATGTCCAAGTAACATTATATGCCAGAGACCAAAATATTAGATGTGTATAAAAAGTGGATCAGCTTCAAAAAGTTTCTACTAAATGAGCAAACAAGTCTCTTACCCTTTTATAATTACTTAGCAATAATGTTAAATTCATCTATTAATGATTAGGGATGACAAATGAATATGAAGTAAAATGAGTATCAGTGTTGTGAATAACTCAAAAGGAACTACAATTTATCTAGCATTTCTGGTATGCTAGGCATACAAACAATTTAATGAGGCCAATAATACACTTATTCCCTTATCCATAATGAATAACATGTATAGCTGATAAGAAATAGAGTCAGGGTCCAACCCTGACAGTCGGATTTGAGCCAGTGAACTATGCTATGCCAGTGATATTAACAGCTATCATAAATGGTTCAGGAAATCATGTGAAATATAAGAAAACTTGCACTTTTAGAGAAACTTAAGTAATTATTTTTTGTGAAGAACTGAGAAAGAGGGATGTGGGATGAAGAGACAACTCCGTCAGTAAAGTGATTGCCATTAAAAGCAAGTCACGCCTCAGAACCAGTGACAAAGGGGCTGACTGGTGGAGAGCTCTTGTAACACCAGCACTGTGAGTACAGGCAGACAGTCCCTGGGGCGCACTGGCGAACCAGTCAGGCCTAGCCTACTTGCTGATCCTTAGGCTGGCAGGGACCCTGTCTGACAAACAAGGAATGGCACCTGAGGAACACACAAGACTGACTTCTGTTGAATGGATGAGTATACACACATGCATATAACACAATGTATACATGCACATACACATGGGAAGTTGGAAGGGACAAATTGGCCTAGGGGTCAAAACCAAATATTTGCAAAAATCTCATTTACTTACTATGAGCAATATATTTTCTAAATTTGATGACTATTTACAATTTCCAAATATGAGTATTTAAGTTATTTTATATTTGCTACTATTTTGACTTGTCTAATGATGGCTAGGAATGCTTGCCTAACATGCAATAACCTTAGACTTGATCCCTAGTAAGACAAGGAATCCACCTCCAGCTCTGACCCATAATTCTTCCTGTCTGAAAGAAATGCAGGGATGGAAATGGAGAAGAACCTGAGGAAAAGGAGGTCCAGCAACATGCCCAAAGTGGGACCCAGCTCAAGGGGAGGCCCCAAGACCTGACACCATTACTGAAGCTAAGAGACGTTCACAAAAAGGACCTATCATGACTGCTCTCCAAAAGATCCAACAAGCAGCTGAAAGAGTCAGATGCAGATATGTGCACCCAACCAACGAACAGAAGCTGGCTAACTTCGCTGGTTGAATTAGGGAAAAGCTAGAGGAAGCTAAGGAGGAGGGCAACCTTGTAGGAGGACCATCAGTCTCAGTTAAACTGGACCCCTGAGATCTCTCAGACACTGGATCACCAACCAGGCAGCATACACCTGCTGATATGAGGACTCCTGGGTCTGGATTCAATCAGAGAAGATGCACCTAACCCTCAAGAAACTGGAGGCCCCAGAAAGTTTAGAGGTCTGGTGGGGTGGAGACATCCTTGTGGAGATGGGGGAGAGTGTGTGTGTGTGGAGGGGGGGGGGTGTTACAGGATGTAGAACCTTGGGGGAGAGGGAATGGACCAGGAGGAGGTAAAACCTGGAGTATAAAAATAAATAAATAAATTTAAAGTAAGAAAAAATAATATGTAATATTTGGAATATGTTTTTGCTAATAGTACAGACTTACACTCTTTTGTTTTGGATTTGAAATTCGGGATTTAAAATGGAGAACTAAGTTTTCAAAGATGATATCCAGGCATAAAATGGTCCAGTGGTGTGATATAGCACCTTGCTAGAATTCTGATGGATGATCAGAATTCTATATACCTGGTAGTAAGTACAGAAAGATCACCGAGAACATGCCAATATTACTACATGAGAGCGCTCTCTGTGATGAATGTCCTTAAAGAGTGTCCAGGTTTGCAAAACTCTGCCTCAGGAGGTGGATCTCACACTGAAGCAAACATTTTCCTTCCCTTGTTGCTTCTAGCTGGACTAGGTTAATGGGCAGCCCTGGCAGAAGATGGGAAGGTGAAGGCAGAGTGAGAGAGGGAATCTCTTACCCAGCTCTCTTCTTATAATTTGGCAGGCACTGATTGTACCATTCAATTCCAAGCCATCACGTCAATTATTAACCCTTGCCTATAACTACACTTCCAAGGTCTGCTGACTGCTCCCACCATTTTTCCAGTTGAAAGTAAGAGTAGGAGTGGTTAAAGTACAGAAGCATTCACTGTTCTGCTTTACTTAAGCCGAAACCCTCCTTGGAAAGCAGTTTCCTTATTAATGCTTTTGTCAATTAGTCACTGTCCCATCTCTCAAACTCCAACTGGTATGTTCCTTAACTTAGAAGAGCCCCGTTAGGAGCTGGGTGCCCTCCCAATTAAGCCTAAACATGAAATTGAAAGCAAGGAAAAAAGATCTGGTAAATACCTGAATCTGGCAATGAGTTAAGATCTGCACATAGCACCAGCGGGATGGAATTGGGATCTGCAGTTGGGCTGCCAGGCCTACTTGAGGCTTTCTCCAGAATGTTTTTAACCTCTGAGACAAACATCATGGTCTGAATAAGCTTCACATCAGAATACTCTGGGTCCCAATGCATGTGGGCATTTGCCACTATAAGCAGCTGTTTGTCTGCAGCATGAATAGGCTTCATACCTAAATTTAAACAGCATAAAAAGATGTATAATGTTATATTCATGTTTCTTTTTTTTAAAAGTACTTTAAATTTTTTTCTGTGATCCATAGCGACTTCATTATTCTTTTCTATATATTTATACTGATTTTCATCTCAAACTTATCCAAGAAGCTAAAGGGCGATTCTGGAAACCGTGATACTTTAGTTACTCATCTCGATCACATTAACAAATGGTAGCATATGGAATAAACCTGGCCTACCATACACTTCTATTACAGCCTTGGTGAGCTAAGTTTAGCTTTACATTTTCAAAGAGACTATGTGTCCCCATAGAGCCGAAAATATTTAGAATCTAGACCATTACAGACAGTGTTGCTGATTCCTGCTGTACATGCTTAAGGTAGAGATTATTACATGATATAATCAATTTTTGGGTTATAGCATTTTTCATCTGCCGTGTTGTTTAAGCAAGCAAGCTTTTTTTTTTTTTTTTTTTTTTTAAATTTTAAGTGATGTGTGTATGTGTGTCAGAGTATGGGTTTGTGCCTGAGTACAGTGCCTGTGGAGGTCAGGAAAGAGGGCATTTGATCTCATGGAACTGAAGTTAAATTAAAGGTGGTTGTGAGCCACCCAAAGTAGGTGCTAAGAAACAAATTCCAGTCCTCTTGGAAAACAGTGCATGCTCTTAACTGCTGAGGTATCTCTCTAACATGAAGCAAGCACTTTTAAGTGACTCTTATTTAAATAGCATAAAATCTAGTAGAGATGTTTCCAGCTGAATTAACCAATACTTAATTTCTTGCCACTGCACAATAAGTACTTATTCTTATTCATCTCGCATTTCACAAGCTCAAGAGCAAAGGTCAATAGCAAAAAATCAGTAACTGTATGAATCCACAGAAAATGAAATAAGGAAACAAAATTGCTACTCAAGTAAATTCCCAAATAAAATTAATTTTATAATGAAAATTGTGGGGCTGGATTATGGGTCAGTGGTTAAGAGGACTTGCTACTCTTGAAGAGGACAAGGGTTCGATTTCCAACACTCACATTAGACTGCTCACAACTACCTAGTAACTCTACTTCCAAGAGATCCAACACACTTTCAGACTGCCATGGGTTGCATGCATTGCACAGGCATTAATCTTAAAACAAAAATTAGGAAATTGGGTGCTTCAAAACTCTGGATACTTTCATTTTAGACCTCATTTTATTATTAATTACTTTGTATGGACTCAGGCTAGTTTGCCACTTATGTTTTTGATACTCAGGTTTATGGAAAAAGAAAACCAGCTAGATAATGTTAAATTCTTTTCCACTAAAATTATGTTAAAATAAACATTAACATAATATTTTCCAAATGGTTGACATGGTAATTAATCCAATCTAAAGTGTGAGAAGTAAACTTAAAAGACACTGGCAGAAAGATCTCTCTCTCTCTCTCTCTCTCTCTCTCTCTCTCTCTCTCTCTCTCTCTCACACACACACACACACACACACACACACACACACACACACACAATAACTATCTAGTCTCACAATTTTCATTGTAAAATTAACTTTATTTGGATAGCAACTTTGTTTCCTTATTTCATCTTCTGTAGGTTCATACACTGTTACTGATTTTTGTTAGACTTTTACTATTAAGCTTGTGAAATGCAAGATGGATAAATATTGTCCAGGAATAAGAAATTAAGTTAAACACAGAAAACTCAATGCCACTTAGCATAAACCTATACAGATATATAAAGGAATGAATAAAAGCTATGTCTAGAATGTGATCAAGAATTTCTCATATTTTTTAAGTTTTTGTACAAAAGTATCAAGTGAACACTCAAAATTAAAATTTCTAATGAAATGTGTACAAAAATAGCTCAGATTTTTCTACTAAAATACACACAAACTCTAAAGAAAAAGGCCCAATTTCTAAGTCTAATTTTTAGGTCAAATTATGTTTTCTTCTTATCTTACCAAATTGTAATTTTTTTCCAATGATGAAAAAAATAAATTACCAAAGTAATGTGCTATATGAAACTGAAGGAATGCTTTACAACTTTTTCTACACTATCTCCATTTCCCAGAAGTTTTAGTGTCACTTCTGTCTATAAATGCATGTTCACTATGTTAAATATTAAAAATGTGTCCCAAAAAACCCATTTGCTCCAACCTATTAAATTTCCCTTTTATAAGGAAAGGGACATGTTTTAGGAACTAGAAGTATGTATTAAGTAATTTAGAATTACTCTTCTGCAAATTAAAAAGGGGTAAAACTCCAAAAGGGGTCATTATAATAAACAAAACAAAACCCACCAGAAGACAGTGCGAAAAGACAAAAAATTTGAAAAGGCTAAAAAAGAAGCAATCAAAATATCTCACATTAATGATGGGCTGTTTAATGATAAACTGAAGAACTGTAAGAAAAAAGAAATCTGAGACTATGCATAGTCTGAATAATTTAAACTAGTACCCAAGACAAAGCAGCACAGGAAAAGAAGGGTACCGATGTGGCCTTATCACCTTGTTCTGCTTGAGACATTAAAAAGTAATAGTGTTCCAAGGCAGGCAGGAGAGAGGCCAACAAAAGACCTTGATAATGCCAAGTACACAATGAATTTCTGACTCTCTGGGAAGCTATAAATAATCTAAAAACCCTAAAAAGTATCACACAGATAAAAGATACTGTTCTGACCCCCTGACAAAGACTTGAGATTTAACAAAGAAATTAAAGAAAACATGCCAACTATTTAACCTTCAAAAACAAAGGGTACACACTCATGAGGCTAACACTATAAGAGAGGACTAAGTATACCTTCTAATTCAGCCTAACCAAGCCATACCCTACACCTCAAAGAATTTTTTCAATTAATGGTGTGTTGTGTTTAAATGACAGATATATGCTGTTAAATAAAAATGCTGACAGAATCTATAGAATAAATAAAAACAAATCACAAGAAATATGCAATACTTTATATAATTAATGTTATTTTCTTTTCCATCCCCTTTAACAGTTCTCAAGACAAGAAAATAACCTTGTAATAACAGTAAGATTCTCTTCTCTTAGGAAATCTACTTAGATGGTACTCACCTGTTCCAAAGAGTTCTTTGTGGACCTCTAACACCACAGCAACACCAATATTATCTTTTGTCATTACTCTGTTTAGCATTGCTTCGGATCCATCTGAATTTGCCATTGCTACCTGGTTGAATTCCACTGTATGCTTCTGCACCAATGTAAATCTAAAAGGCACACATTCAGTTAGCTTGGGTAGTTATACTGTCATGCTAAGACATTCAAAGTAGAGGGGGCACAAGTAGAAACACTATTGATAACCTATAGCTACAAATGGTCACATTATATAATTCTGACCAGTGAGAAATAAGAAATGTGGTTTCTATAAGCAATTTATGAAGGCCCATCTAACAAAGATGAAATATATATCTTCTTCATCCTTTTATATCTTTACTCCTTCTAGCTACCTAGTAGGGGAAATTTAGTACCTCAAGGACTAATTACCAAATGTGAACTAAGCAGAAGAGTATAAGCCAGTCTTCTAAGAATGGGGAAGCAGCTGATCCAGTTCTATCTAGACTGCTTCTTGTGTATAAAATCCATTTACTTAAGCTATGTTCAGATTTCCACATACAATCTTAAATGAGTGAGCAGCTTTTAAAAGAGAAAGAATAAAGTCTACTTGCTGATTTGTAAATACCATATCAAGGTAATAGTCAAGAAAATAAAGGAATATGATCTTTTTCCTAGCTAAAAATTATCACATTCTTGACTAGTTTTTACAGAAAGACTGTAATTAGGTATAAGTGTTCAGAGAAATAGATTTTATTACACCAAAAAATGGGTCTTTGTGATGGCAAATTATAGTAGAATTGAAGGATACAGTAAAAATCGATCTAATGCGAACATTTAATAACTGTGAACTTGGTCAGGCCACCCGGTCTGGTGACCTGTCAGCTTGACACAAGCAAGAATGATCTGAGAGAAGAAAACCTCAATTTTAAAAACAGACCTCTATCAGACTGCCTGTAGGCAGCTGATGTGAGAAGGCACAGCTCACTGCTGGACACGTGGTACTGAGTGGTACACACAAGCAGACTTGGTAAGTATAGATGGAAAACACCAGTAAGCAGCCTTCCTCCATGGCCTCTGCTTCAGCTCCTGCCTCCAGGTTCCTGCCCTGACTTCCCTCAATGATAACTATCACTTCTAAGTTTAAGATGAATTAAATCTTTCCTCCAAGTTGCTTTTGATCATGATCTTAAGAGTGTTAGAGACCAAAGAAAGATACTATTTTACATCATTTACCCAACTTATTTTTTTTCTCCACCTTTATTAACTTGAGTATTTCTTATTTACATTTCAAATGTTATTCCCTTTCCCAGTTTCCAGGCCAACATCCCCCTAACTCCTTCCACTCCCCTTCTATATGGGTGTTCCTCTCCATCCTCCCCCATTACCCCCTCCCCCAACAATCACATTCACTGGGGTTCAGTCTTGCAGGACCAAGGGCTTCCCCTTCCACTGGTGCCCTTACTAGGCTATCATTGCTACCTATGAGGTTGGAGCCCAGGGTCCAGTCCATGTATAGTCTTGCATTTACCCAATTTATTAACTTTTGAAATATTTAGAGAGCCAAAATAGTTCTTTAGGGTAAGCGGGAGCCCCTGGACTTAAACTTGTAGCTAATTCTCTCTTCCCGCCTTTGATCCTTAGAAATGAGATTATAACATGCACTGCCAGATGTGGATTAACATACTAATTTTCACTAGAATTTAAAAGACATATTTTGCTTTCATAACAATCTATCTACCAATTTACATCATTTCTAGAGTTGAAAATTAAGCCACATATACTCCTCCGAAAAAGACTGACTATAAAGCTCAGAGTGCTGTAGTATGCCATGCTAGATGGAATAATATTCTTCCCATCAACTTCTTATTCCAATTCTGAATGCCTCAGATGTCATCAGAACATGTAAACTGTAATTTGTCTGGTTACATTGCCTATTTCAAACCCAGAGTCCTTAAAGAAAGCAGTTTTTACCCTATTCTGGTAAAGTGGTGGTCTTTAAGCTGAAAAAGCTGTTAGTGTGAATAAAGTTAAGAGCATTACAGGTAAAATTAGGGGATAATTCCAAGATAGCAAATAGCTTTTTAAAAAAAAAAAAAAGGGGGGGAGGAAGGAGGGGGAAATGGCAGAGTATGAAATATTATTGGAGAGAAAATAAACAGGCACAGTTAAGTAAAGTACTCTTATAAGTAAAGAGTACTTGTTGCAAATCCAAATGGACAGTTTGGTTCCCAGCATGCACATCAGGCAATGACACAACCAACTGTAACTCTAGCTCCACAGGCCCTGACATTCTCTTCTGGCCCCCATGGACATCTACACATACAAGACGTACACACATACACCTAAGTAAAAATAAGAGGCAGGTTTGGTGGCACATGTCTTTAATCTAGTCATAAGAGACAAGTAGATCTCTCTAAGTTCAAAGCTAGCCTGGTCTACACAGCCAGTTCCAGGTCAGCCAATGCTACATAGTGAAACACAGTCTTTAAAACAAACAAACAAACAAACAAACAAACAAACAAACAAAATCTTTTTATATTATACCAACACTAAGTTCCAGGCAAGGCAAGGAACTATGTAGAGCAGGTTGGTCTCAAACTAAGAGATCTGCCAGCCTCTGCCTCCTGAGTGCTGAGAACTCTTGAGAACAAACACTTCTACATTCTTTATCATTGTAGTCCCATAATAAACCTTGAGTGGTAAACAATTTTCATTAGTTCTATTTGAAAAGCAGAATTTTAGCATAAAGCCATTTTACATGTCAACTTTACACTATTTTAAAGATTCACACACACACACACACACACACACACACACATATATATATATATATATATATATATGCATGCATGTGTGTACCTGTGAGTGTGCATGTCATCTGTGTACACTGTCTACAGAGACTAGATGACATCGTCCTCTAGAACTGACAGTTGTGAGCTACCAACACGGTGCTGGGAAGCCAACCCAGGCCTCTGCAACAGCAGAAGGCACCTTAACATAAGCAATCTTTCAGTCCCACATTTAACTGACAGTAACATACCATTACAAGCCAGAAATCAAGACCTCATTTTAAAGAATTAAAATCACAAATTACTAAATGCAATCAAATAAATCAATAACCCAGAGGCCAATGAGAAAGGAGTATCAATATACTTAAAAAAAAACTGTAACAGTTTAAATGGAACTACAACTTCTGAATGTTCAAAAAAAAGTCTTGAATTTATCATTTATTAGCAATGTTCATAGAAAGTTTTCTTTGAAACAATACGTTTGAAAGCTATGTGATGACAGTGAAGTGTCTAATGACAGCGTGCTGTTGTCCCACCTGTGCTTTACCCTCCCCTCTCCCCCGTCCCCTCCTCTTCAGTACTCTTTCTCTCCTACCCTGTCTAGACAAAAATCTGTCTTTTATGCAGTTCTCTATACACACCACATATATAAAATTCATGTATGTGTTTTATGTTAGCCTACTGTAGATCATATTTGACATAAAAGACAAAGCAAAACTCATTTCTGGCATTTGATCAAAATATGATTTTGCAGTATCTTTAACTGGTAAGAACAAATGATGGTTATGTTGATGCCTAAAAGGTCCAAACGAGCCCACCACATTAAAACTTGGCAGGTTACAGTGTTAGAGTGGCTGCTTGAAGTGCTTGAGGCTTTAACCTCAACAATTAGTCACCCCCTCCCATCTTAAAAAGAAATCACTAGAATATTTTACTGTATTCTAATTGTTTACATGTCTTTAAATATGTGTCCTAGGCTTTGACCAAAAAATACTCCATTCTTTCAGCATATGATTAGCTTTTTATAAAAGTTACTGTCTATTCTGACTTAAGAGACTTTGAAAGTGAGTATGAAGTCAAAATATCCTTCTACAGCAATCATTTTTACCTTGTTAATTTTGTAAACGTCAAGTAAAGGAACTGATCTGAAAGTGTAAACAACTTATTCAAGATCAGACAGCTAATTAAATACTAAAGCTATGATTTCCTAGTCTTTGTACTATTACCTCTTCCATGAAGAAAGAAAAGAGTAAAAGTGAGGCCCCTGAAGCCTCACCCCCATATGAAGAACCATAGTCAATTAAGGGATTAAAGAGCAGGAGAAACAGTCTTCAAAAGTGGGGTCCTGGGGGGTTAGGATTTAGCTCGGTGGTAGAGCGCTTGCCTAGCAAGCGCAAGGCCCTGGGTTCGGTCCCCAGCTCCGAAAAAAAAAGAAAAAAAAAAAAAAAAAGAATAGACATTCACAAAAGTGGGGTCCTTGGATTGTTAGCAAATGGTTTAATGAAATGTATCACACTCAAAATTCCTCATAGCTATAGAATCCAGGATACTATACTATTTAGGAAAGAAAAAGCTAAGGAGGGAAAGAAAAAGAATGAAACAAACGATTTCCTATGTACTTATCTTCTTAAAAAAAAAAAAAGTTTACAGCACTTTAATAGTCCAAGAATGAATCTGCAACTATACATGGTTAAAGTTTCCTATATTGCAGTTATAACTGTTCTTCAAAATATTAACCACCTCTAGTAAATTATGAAGGAATTTAAATTTCTCCTTTCAAAAACTCTAAAGAAGAGTGACCAAGCAAAAAGTCATCCACATTATCCAGAAAGGATTAGGAGGAAGTAGACCAGATGCTGTGGTACACACACCTGCAACCCCCCTCACTTGAACAATGAGCTCAAGGCCACATAAGAAAGAATGGCAGGGATGGAGGCAGGGAGGGAAGCAAGTGGGACAATAGCTTGATCTTAATTAAACATTTTACTGTTATCACATATTCTTTAAACTTAACAGTGCTTCAATGATACTTTTCTATGAACAGTGGTAATAAATGTCAAATTGAAGCCAAAATTTCCAAATGAGGTAACCTTATAAGAAGTAAAAGTAATATCAGAGCTATAACAAAATGCCTAAAAGATACTGTATATAGAAGTTGGTAGTATGAATTATGAAGTGAGATCTCATGTAGCCTTCTTCATGGAACCTGTCTGCCCATGTCTAGATTTCATTATCTTATTTAAAAAAAAAGAAAAGAAAAAAATGGTTGTCATACAACTTCTCATACAGTTCTGTGCGTTTTGTTTTTCACTAAGTGGTGTGAATGTTTTCACTCCCTGCTTCCCTAAGCCCCATGCTTCACTTCTGCCCTCTCCTTATCCTCTACCTAGACCTTTCTTGTATAGGCCTTAATATGTTTGACTGTTCCATGTTCTTCCTATCATTCCTGCCATATTTAAAATTCTAATGAGACTGGGACTTATTCGTGCTTAGCACAGACATATCACAAAAGAGTTCAATGGGCGTTTAGTAAATAAATTATTAGTTATATGAAATATTAGTTGCAAACAATAAAAGATCGATCATTTGAATAAAATCACAGAAGGAAATCAACAACATATATTGCTCATACAGGCACTAATTACACTTTACATGTAACCGATGTTTTACTTTATGGAAATACATTAAAAACTGTTATCTTCAAATCCATCTCAAATTATCAAGAGTAATCTGCCAATAACAATATAAACAATAATACAATAAACATCCTCATATTTAGTATACTGCCTAAGAAAAACAGTATTGCAATTTCTAGCTTTACACTTTTAGCTATTTTCAATGAAAGTCCCAGATGACAGGAAAAGCAAGAGGCTCGCATGACCTAACTGGGATGATATTAGTTGAAATATTTAACAAAGAGAAGCAAGAACCATTACAGACCATAACCAGAGGCTGCTGGTTGAGATATGGGGCCACCTCCATCTCAAAAATATTAACCCAGAATCGCTCCTGTCTAAAGGAAATACAGGGACTAAGGGTGGAGCAGAGACTGAAGGAAAGGCCATCCAGAGACTGCCCCACCTGGAGATGCAGCCCACATGCAGTCACTAAACCCAGACACTATTGTTGATGCCAAGAAGTGCATGCTGACAGGAGCTTGATATAGCTGTACCCTGAGAGGCTCAGCCAGAGCCTGATAAATTCAGATGCAGATGCTCACAGACAACCATTGGACCTCAATGGAGAAGGGGAAGGACTGAAGGAGCTGAAGGGGTTTGCAACCCCATAGGAAGAACAACATTACCAAATAACCAGACACCCCTAGAGTTCCCAGGGACTAAACCAAACCAACCAAAGAGGGATCCATGGCTCCACCTGCATATGTAGCAGAGGATGGCCTTATTTGGCATCAGTGGGAGAGGAGACCCTTGGGCCTGTGGAGGCTCTATGCCCCAATGTGGGGGAATGCTAGGGCAGTGAGGAATGTGGGTGGGTGGTGGGGGGAACACCCTCATAAAAAGGGGGGGGGGGGATGGGAGATAGGGAGTGGTTTTGTGAAGGGGAAACCGAGAAGGGGAATAACATTTTAAATGTAAATAGATAAAATAACCAATAAAAAGAAAAATTAAAAGAAAAAGAAGAAAGTTAAAGGTAATTAAGTGTACATTGCTGTGCTTTATTTCTTGACTCACTTTTCTGTTTTGAAGAATATTGCACAACCATCCACATGCTTTCTTTCCTGCTCAGACATGATTTTGGCACGTGACTTTGGAGAAAAAAATCCATCATATCCACGATCCTTCAATGCTGGCAGAAAGAGAGTAAAGTATTGCTCTGTTTCCACTTCCTAAGGTAAAAGAAAAATTGTTATCTACATAACAGAATAAAAATAATTAAGACATAAAAACATTCCGTAATGAGTAAGGAGTGACTACAACAAAGGACTTAATATATTATCCAGCAATCTTATCTCAAGCAGCTCTGTCTGACATGTGCAGTATTTTAAACATGAAGGCACAAGAGAGGCAGCATGACTTTCTCATGTTCATCGTACTGATTACAAATTAGGGTTCAGTCCAATATATCTCACTTCCTACAGACTAGTAATTAAACAAATCCTATATGATAGGTTAGGTGATAGGAAACAGTGAATCTTTCATGTAAAAAGAAAAATTATTAAATTCTTTTAAATTGTGGTACAAAGAAATGATACCCGAAGAGTGCAAGAAACACTTTTTAAACAATAACAAAAAACCTAAAATTTCAGAAGTAACGATCATAAAATGGTCTCTTAATTTAATAAGTTCGAGATTTTATTCTTTGAACCATAGAATATTCTAAATAAACCTTTCAAAAAATAGAGAAGTAATGATATTTACAAATAAAGGCGCTCTCAACATCATGATTTTATAAAGAAAACCTGTGTAATTGTTCTACAATTTAAAAAATTGTATTCATGGGGTTGGGGATTTAGCTCAGTGGTAGAATGCTTGCCTAGCAAGCACAAGGCCCTGGGTTCGGTCCCCAGCTCCGGAAAAAAAAAAAAAAAAAAAAAGAGAAAGAAAGAAAAAGAAAAATTGTATTCATTTAATTGTATTCATCTGCTGATTTTAAGAGTTTGAGTAACATAAAAAATATATTAAGTGGTTACAGAAAATATGCCAATATTAGAATCTCTTTTCATTAAAAAAATTTACAAGCCAACTAAATGAAAAGAACAAAAAAGTATGCAAAAGTATTTCAGGTCTTAACATACTGGTTGTCTTTCATGCATAGGAGGAGCTCATGTTTTCCTTGATCATACTTTCTAATTTTCAACTTTTCCAGAGTACTCTATAACATTATATGGCTTTTAGAAAAGTAGAGCTTTCTTAAATTTGGATCTATCTATCAAAGGCATGCACACGTCGCTGCGACAAACGCTGGCGTGCAAGCCGCACAGGGAACCACGGCCTTCACTTCACTGCCTCCCCCCCTCCCCAGTTCTGGTTGTACTCTCTGTGTCTCAGAACAGTCAAACACAAAACAACTACCAAGTTATTTCTTTAAAAAAGTTTTCTGTGTTTTTTCTTTTCTTTTCTTTTTTTTTTTTTTTTTTTTTGGAGGGGGTTGGATGGGGTCTCACTATGTATTCAAAATCAAAAAAACAAAACAAGACAAAAAAAACAAAAAACAAAAGGCAAGTCATCAGTTTTCTCCCCAAGATATACTGAAAATGTGTAAAATACCATGCTGAATTTAATTAAATATATAATTGTCTATTTAAAATTTTTTTAATAAAAAATAAAATTTGAATAAAATTTAATATGCTTTGAAATTAATAAAATTACTAACAAAAAATATATTCAAAAATTTCAGCTAATTATTGCTAAATGTTGTAAAGAAATTTCAATTCCCAAGGAATACACATTTGTTCCTCAGTCAAATCCAATATATTGTGTTTGAGGGAAAGCTCTAAAGTCCTCCTCTCCAATTCAAGGCTATGTAACTTCCACAACTGGGCCCTTCTTCTGTGAGTGGTCCACCTCCTGCGAGATCTGAGCCCTTAACAAGTATTTAAAAGAATTGAAAAGGAATTTTAAAATTATTTTTGAGAAGCCAAACAGATATAAAATATTTACCAATATAGATCTGTTTTAAAAGGAAAAATAAATTCAGACAGGTTTAAATTTTAGAAATAGCTCATCAGGTACGATAAATTTTATGAATTAATTGTGCAGTCTTTTTAATGTTTACCTTTAAGAAACATCTTTAAGGAAATATTTTTTTTCCTTCTGAACTCAACTCTAAATTTATATTCCTGAAAGACTAGTACTCCTTTTGCAATTTTCTCTTTTAATAGTTCCAATAAATTGCTCACAGGGGGAATTGTTAACATGGATTCAAGGCAAGATTAATTTCAGAAAACAGTCAATGAAAATAAATGCACACGTGTCCTCAGTCAGCAATATAGTTACATATAAAAATATTTCATTTTAATTAAAATTATTGCCCTTTTAAATGTGGAAAAACTACTCTTTTTCAGTTTTGCGTTGAACAAGCTTTTCCCCAGAGGTAGGATTTTGTACTAATTCTAGTTCATCTACTTTAAGTCCAACAATTTAATGTCTACAGTGTTACCTGAAGACTAATGATATCTGCGTCCCAGTTAACGATCTCTTCCATAATTCCCTTCTTCCTGTACTCCCAGTTTAATGCCCAGGATGGACAATAGCCATAGAGCTGCCGGGTAGCATATTTATCACATAACACATTGTAACACATGACCGTGAACGATGCTAAGAAGGGAGAGAGAAAACAAGGAGGAAATTAGGCAACTTTTGTTACTCAGTATCAAAAATATGCATGCATAAGCACACAAAAATATATATTATTATGGCAAAATTCCAGGAGAAGCAAATTATAAGTGTATTTGCCTTTGTTTCACTTGGAATGCAAGATTTCTCAAAATTGTATCTTCTATGACTTTCACATTCACATTTCAAATTAAAGACAATTTCATTTACAATGATGCCTTATGATTACATTGAGTACAATGCACCAATGTTTAACAGTCTAGATTTAACTATCCATATTGAAAATTTTGATGAAAATTTAATAAATTCAATTTTTAAAAATCAGAGTATTAATTATTTGCATGTGATTTATGGAGAAAGGATGTGATTTAATTAAAACAATGCAAATTTTAATTTCATTTAGGTTACAGGGCTCTAATTTCCTTACTTTTTAATCAAAATATTGATTACTAACATTTTGGGGACCTATTATTATTCCTACTAATCTAAGCCAGAAAAGGATGAACAAAATTTAGCCATCATATTCTTTTTGCCAATCTAATATTCATTTCTGAAATAAAGTTATCATTCTGTAAGATTCTTTGTTTTTTAAAACAACATTATAGCAAACTAGTAACCTAGATTTCCTCACTACTCTAAAGTATGCTCTAAGAGTCAGCACCATTAATGATCACCTTGATGCTTGGAAACCTACCATTTCTGGCCCCTAAGTATCTATGAAACAGAAACTGAAGTTTAACAAAATTCTGAATTGACTCCAATGACCAATTATGTTAAACAATAAAAAGGCCTAACTTTCCTCAACAACCCTCCATCGTAGGGACCCATTTTAGTCACTATATAGATAGTTTTCAAAAACAGAACAAAGCAAAGAGATGTCAAACAACGATGACAACGAAACCCGGATACAAAGGGTATCTCTACAGTCAGAGTACTAGGTTTTTGGCATACATATTTTCAAGAAGATACCACTTAGGTATAATAAACATACATTGTTGAAAACCATCAATTTCATACATTTCTAATTTAAGATGAAGTAACTTTGTTGAAGTTGGGTTCACTTTCAATAATAGGAAAGGAGTCAGATTCATGGCCATTGTGTACACTGAAGGCTCCCTTTCAGTTGGAGTTATTTATATCCTTTGTGTTTACTCTGAAGATGCCCTGAACCATTCCTAAGTCCAGATGCTGTGAAAGTGAGTACTCTGAGTTTACCTCTCCAGATGTGGAGTACCACTCTGAAAAGGCAGAGAAGCAGATTGTTATGTTTATTGGCTTTGTTAATATCAGAGACTTTTTGATGTATGATTTTTTCTAGAAAAGTCTAAGAGTGAAAATTTCTCAAAGATTAAATTCTGCATTAATACAATGTTTACAAGTTTTACAGTGAAATTAATTAAGCTGCAGTATAATTTCCATTTCTATCAGGAAGATTTTTCTCTAACTGGGTCTGATTATTGCATAGTTAATGACTGTAATAATTTCAGTATGCATCACTCTTCACTCACTATCTGAGTCTCTCTATTAAGCAAAAAAGAAGGCATTTTCCGATGTTGACGCTCAGAAGCTATTCAGTTAGTACCAAGCTAAGAAAGATCTCTACTAGGCTGTCTATCAGAGTTATCCCTAAGAATAGATTGCTTTAGGAGTCACGGACTACTTAATATTTAGCTGTATGTACTGTTGCTTTTCTTAATAGATATGTGGCTGTGTAATAGTAGAAGCCTTTCAAATTATGCTTCTTTGTATTCAAGAAGGGATTAAAGAGCTCAAATATATGTCCATCTTTAATGTATAGAACTTGCTTTTACATTGTCTTTAATTTTAATTAATATATGTTCATTGTACAAATAAATAGTAAGTTTCATTCTGAGATTTTCGTACATCGGATACTTTGTTCCTATCCCCAACCCCTGTTGAGTTCCCCTTCTATAGTTTTTCCCCCTTCCTAAATAGTTCCCTCCCCTTCTACCTTCATGTCTTATGTGAATTTTTTTCACAAATATAAATTTCAAATATAAAAGACAAAATATTTGTATTGTAGCATCTGGCTTAATTTCACTTAACAGAAGATGAAAATCTAACCAAGAAAGAGACTTCCATTTAAAAAAGAGGGAGGAGGATAAAGTAGAAAGGATATAAACCACACTGAAAACCAATCCATCAAATTTAAGGCAATCTAAAAAAAACTTAAGTGTTTCCTTTACTTAGATCATTTAATATGTATCATGCTAAAACGTGTTATTTGTGGTAATTTTGAAACAATGTCTATTTAACAGGCTGATGTTCTCCTATAATTATGGTGATTTTAAAATCATAAGCCTGTGAAAGACACAAAACTGTATCATACAGAGTTATTTCTTAGCATCATTAAAATACAAAAAGCATGAAGAAGTTATACATTCCACATAATATTGAAATATTTTGTTCTGAATGTTCTAAAACAATAAAAATAAAAGTAAAAATAAAGCAAAAGGCTAGGTGTGGTGGTGCACAATTTTAATATCAGCACTTGGGAGGCAGAAGAAGGTAGATTTCTGTGAGACCAGCCTGTTTTACACAGTAAGTTTCAGGACAGCCAGACCTAAATAGAGATACTCTGTCTTTAAAAACAAAACAAAACAAAACAAAACAACAAAACAACAACAACAACAACAATGATAAAAAAACAACCAAACAAAACAAACAAGTCAGAAACAGAAGGATCTATATTGTTCAAAAAGTTGATAATAACTTCTAACCCTTAAAACCCATTAAAGTAGTATTCAGTAATTGGTCTAACCTATGAATGTTAAAATTTGTATTCAATTTTAAAATGAAATGAATATCATAAAAATATTTATGGATGTCATCTAAAAGGCACTAAAACAATAATTCACAATTTTGTTAAAGAAGACTTTATGTGTATGCATGAATTCCTGCATGTATGTATCCCAAAAGCAGCTTTATATCCTGAGGAGGCCAGAAGGGAGAACCAGATCCCCTGGAACTGGAGTTATGGATGACTGTGTACTGCCATGTGGGCCCTAGAAACTGAACACAGGTCTTCTCCAGAGCAGCAGGTGCTCTTAACCACTGAGCCATCTCTCCAACCCCTTCACAACTTATTTTAAGTAGGATTTCCAAACCTAAAATGTCTTAACATTCCGTTAAAAGCCCTACAAACATATCAAGCTGTTACTCATCTGCAAAAAAGACATAATGGCTTAAATTTCATATATTACTGTTTTAGATATGCCAAGTTCTGTCCTTAGAGGTGTGAAATACTCTGAACCATTGCTACCATCAATTCTGCTGGCATTTCCTGCCACACGCTATCTTAAACACTAAGTACCTCACCAGTTTCCCTCAAGGAAGATGAAGTACCTAAGAAACTCAACCTTTCAGAAACAAGTTTATTAGTGCTCATTAGATGACTTAAGAATCATCTAAGAGCTTTAAAAAACTGCACCACAAGGAATAATTTTCTAGCCCAGTGCACCAATGTGAAAGACAAGAGGTGTGTACTTGTATAATAGGCCTATCTTGAGGGCACATCTATACCCATGATAGATAAAATAAAAGCCTGTAATCACAAGCTCAAATAAGACTTTATTTTAAAAGTCAAAGATGAGAAAAGCTACCTGATGGCAGAATTTGGTCTCGTTCTTTTAATGTAATCCATGGCCTCGGAGGAAGCTGCTCTGGATGAACTGAAAGAAAAAAGTTAAGAACAAAATAATCCTATATGTGTGTAAAATCAGTATCATTTAGTTTCTAATACCAAATCGACCTATTTATTATTTAAGCCCACAAGTGGGCTTAAAAATCCAATCCTAGAACTGAACACAGATTTCAAAAGTAAAAGAATTAAAAAAAAAGTGCAGAACAATGGAACAACAATTCCTGTTGTTCCACCTTGAATGAATTCAATCCACACCCTTGGAACCTATGTAAAAAGTCTTATTCTTTTCTATAACCCAGCACTCTTCTAAGATGAGAGGAGGTCAGAGGATTAGCTGGAAGTTTCAGGCCAGCTCGCATGGAGTACACAGTGCAATGACCACAACAGAAAACAAAGTAAAGGCAGTTTTCTGAAAGCTGTCCTCTGACTGCCAAGCAGAACACTTACAGACACAATCAGTAAATTCACTTAATTAAATTTCTAAAAAGAGCTAGGCAGAGGATAAAACTAGTATTAGAAAAGAACATTAAGAAACTCATTAATGTTATTTCCACATGTGATTTTCTGAAAAGTGACTTAAATTTTAAACCTTAAGAAAATCTTTTGTTTTAATTACATGATTTATCTTTGTTCCCTTCTGCAAAATTAATGCTATGTGAAAATTTAACATCCTGGCAAATCAATTATCTTAAAACAGAAAAAGAAAATGAATTTACAAAACAACAACAAAAAAACCCCACAATTTTCTAATGAGGCTTTCATTGTTTTTGTTTGTTTTTTAAGACAGTTTCTCTGGGTAGCTCTGGTTGTCCTTGGAACTCAAGACTTAAAAGCAGAGCAGGCTGGCCTTAAACTCACCTATCTGCCTGCCTCTGCCTCTGCCTCCTGTAAGTGCTGAGACTAGAGGTATGTACCACCAACGCCCAACTTCTTTCACTGTTTTACAATGTCAATTCCACTCAAGAGTAGCTAGCTCATTCTCTTCAGAGTTGAGGAAACAAAGACAGAAATTGAGGTACTTCGCTGGCAACCTTCTGTAATATCCTATCCCAGAGTCCCAAAGGTCTCCATACATTTATCCCAAACCTGTCATCACCTTGAATTTCGGGAAAAATAAATACAGCTTTCCAGAATACTCCTGCCCCCACCATGAAGCAATTATCTATGATGTTGTGCTACATCTGTAGCAGGGCCAGTCCCTCAGAAGCATCCAATACCAAAAAGTAGTGAGAACTTTTTCAAACCCACCTTGTTCAAGCAGAACTAAGACCACTGAAATGATTAAAAAGAAAAAAAAATTGACTTTTAGGATGAACGAATATAAGTTAAAAGTAATAATAAATAATAAAAAAAAGTATTTGAAAACACACTGGACAGTGGTGACACATGCCTTTAATCCCAGTAGTCAGGAGGCAGAGGCAGGCAGATCTTTGTGAATTTAAGGCCAGTCTGGTCTATACAGCAAGTTTTACGAGGACAGTTAAGGGTTACACAAAGAAACCCTGTTTGAAAAACTGAAAAATAAAATAATTGTGAAAATACTTATGGAACGATAAAATTATCTAAATTCCTATCATTAATAGTTTAGAAGAAAGAATATAAGGCTGAAAATTTTTCTAAAGATAACGGATACAAATTTCCATTCAACTAGGAAGCAAAGAAGTTAATTAAATAAATTTAAGTCCAATAAATTTGATGCAATTCTAACTAAACTTCTGAGAACTAGGGAAATACCTTCAGAAACATAAAAAACCTAACGAATTACCTATAGAAAACACCAACTTAAATTACACTGGAAGCCTAAGGAGACACTACATTTTTAAATGGCTACATCAAAAGAACTGCCCTTTAGAAATCAAGGAGCTGGCCATGGGTGCTTGCAATCCTCAAGACTCTAAACTACTGTGCAGCTGAGATTCGCAGGAAGGAGGATCAAGAGGAAATAAAAGTCAGAAGGTAGTGAAAAACTAAGAGACTGATCACTAACAGAGCCACCTTTAAAGAACAGCCAGTGCTAAAGGAAGCTCTCTATACAGAAAGAAAAATATAAGAGAAGAAAAACAAAACTATCAAAAAAAAATGGATAAAAACTAGGAACATTAACATTACCACTTCGGTATCAGCTCTTAAATAGTATATGATGGTCAAAGAAAAAATTATAAAAAATTATTATGGTACCAAGAAGGATACCTAGACTTTAGTTAAATTGAAAGGCAAAATAAAATCTTAGTAAGGTGAATTAAAAAAAAAAACTCAACTATGCTACATACTTTCAAATACAATATAGAAAATTAGAAGATAACTTCCTAACAGTCAAGAATAGTATGTTAATGTGGTAAAGCAGTTTTCAGAATTAAAAAGAAAAGAGCAGTAACAATCCTGAACATGCTCCAACAATCAGCAGCTTGCAGTACCAGGGAAGGGGCGCAGAGAAAGCCCAGCAGTCAGAAGCGTTTAGAGCACTGAAACCCAAACAGTGGCTCAGAGCCTTCTGTACCTGTAGTTTCCAGGTATCAGATGTCTTCCTCTAGCCTCCTCAGGCATCAGGACTGTTCCGTGATACATATATATACATGCAAGCAAACTCCCACATCCATAAAATAAAAATAAATCTTAAAAAATAAGAACTAGGGGGTTGGGGATTTAGCTCAGGTGGTAGAGGTGCCTAGGAAGAGGCCCTGGGTTCGATCCCAGCTCGAAAAAAAAAAAAAAGAACCAAAAAAAAAAAAAAAAAAAAAAATAAGAACTAGGGTTGGGGATTTAGCTCAGTGGTAGAGTGCTTGCCCAAGCGCAAGGCCCTAGGTTCGGTCCCCAGCTCCAAAAAAAAGAAAAAAAAAATAAATAAATAAAAATTAAAAACTAGAAGCAAAAGCTGACAGTAGACTAGAGAAAAACATGCATTAATTACACCTGAGGATTTTTAACTCCTTCATGTCACCATTTGATACATTTACCAGATGGAAATTAGGAGGGGAAAAAAAAAAAATCAGAGGACTTGAGTACCACCACCAACATAATCTCATTTACACTTTTACACTGTTGGCCGATTATAGAAAAATTTCAAAACCCCCAGAATACACACTATGACAACCAATTCTTAGATCATAGAGAAATAAATGTTTAAAAAAAAACAAACCACCTGACGAATATCCGAACTATGCTTTCCAATTGTTCCTATATAGAATCAGACAAGGAATCAACAGGAAAACTTTACATTTGTATGTTAAGCAACACACTTTTAAATATGTCACTCATCAAAGTCACAAAGGAAATCAAACATACTGACCTGAATGAAAGTGAAACATAACACCCATATATTTATGTTAAAAGAGGGTAGATTTCCATTAATAATTTAAGTTACTACCTCTAACTACAAAAAGGAACAAAAAATTTTAAACCAAGCAGAAGAAAGAAGCACCAAGTTAAAAAGATACAAAAAAGGATTATGGATGAAATGCCCTAAAATGTATCCTTAGCACACATGGCTGACCCGATGAAGTAGGGAGTAAGATGCAAGCAATCTGCAACTGTAGGCAGTCTAACAATTAGTAAACCAAAGTGATTATTAAATGTACACTAATCACACCAGCACAGCAGCAAACGTAAACCGGTACACAGAGAGCACAGCCACCAAGCAGCTGCAGAGGCATATCCTTCTGAAGTGCATGCTTAACACCCACAAAAACTAAGAATGTGCTGGCTTTTAAGATGTTAAACTTTTTTAATATAAGAGTATGTTCTCTAACCACAATACAATAAGCTAAAAATCTAGCTTGAACTTTCATGAAAATTAAGAAATTGTAACTGATTCATAGGGTAAAGTAAACACAGCTGTAAGAAAAAGTGCTAAAATGTATAATAAAATGGGACGAATGAAAGCCTGCAGGATACATTTAAAAGCCATATTTAAAGAGAGACATAACTAGGTATTGTTGGCCTAGGTTTCATGCTATTAGAAGAAGAAAAAACAGTAAATAAAACACCAGAAAAAGAGCTGAAGAAATAAAGAAAATGATGATACTGGAAATGAACATATAATAGAGGGAGCCTACAGAGTCAGCAGTTAGTTCTTCCCAAGGGAAAAGACTGAGAAGTACCTAGGAGTAAGAATTTCTACAACATAAACTAAGCAGCAAGAGGTAATAATGCCAAGTAGTAGAAACGTCATCATATATCTTCTAAACATTAAATATATCATAAAAAATACCCTGAACTCTTTTGTGAAAAAAAGATCGAAGAGTTATCTAAGATGTGCTAATTTTCGAAGACTTTCAGAACAGGAGAAATGAAAGCCAGAATAGTATAATAATTACTTTAACAATTAAAGCAGCAATGGAATGATAACCACTGCCAGCGTATGGATCTTAGATAAGTACCATGTCGCTAGACTGAGATGCTCAGTAGTTAAAAGCACTTATTATTCTTGGTAAAGAAGCCATGTTTGATCCCAGCACCTACACAGCAGCTCATAAACATCTGCAACAACAATTCCAAGGGATCCAATGGCCTCTTCTGACCTCTGTAGGCACTGCACACATACATACATAAAGGTAGTAAACATGCGTACACATAAAATAAAGCTTGTTAAAAATTAAAGCAGTAGTTTAAAACTTCTTGCAAGGAAATGTTACACCTAAATATATTCTGTCATCAGATAGATGATAGACAGATAGATGGACGGATAGACAGACAGACAGATGGACGAATCAATCTACCAAAGAATACAATTCACAAGAGATTTCATGAAATCACTATTCTCAGAAAGAAAATTTGACAATAACAACCAAAGAAAAAGCTGCTGGTTATTCTGACTCAAACAAAAACAAAAGTAATACTAAGAAAAATATTAATTAAACTAGTGATATAAATAAAGAATTCCAATATACACAATATACTTGAGTGTAATCAAGGGATACAAATATGACATACAAAAAGCAATTAAAGTCAAATAAAAAATTTAGAGAATTGATAAAGAAATCTATCTCAAGTATCAGTATTTACCAAAAGTTAACATCTATTCAATGAAAAACTAGAAAATATCAGTAAAAGTTATCTCTATAAAAGTTACAGTATCACTCTCCACCCTCCACCCCCGCTGGGTAATCCTTGCAAGTGCTATAAAGAAAAAGAAAGTATATAAACAGTAGGAAAATATAATGAAATTGTAATGGTTGGCATATACACATTGTCCAAATTGAAATAAAAATATATTAGAAAATTTTTAAATGCCCAAACTATGTGGTATAGTATATATCAGAACACTGTTATCGTGTTAAGAAGTGTGACTATACCCAGGCATGGGTGCGCATGCCTTTAGTCTTAGTACTCAGAGGCAGAGTTGGTGGTTCTCTGATAATTCGAGGCCAGCATGGTCTACAAAGCACGTCCAGGACAACCAGGGCTCTGTTACACAGACACCCCGTCTTGAAAAGCCAAAAAGGAAAAAAAAAAAAAAAGAAAAAGAAAAAAAAAGTGACTATCAAAAGTATAAAAAAAAAAATCAATTCTGCAAATCAGCCATAATCATTAAAATATCAAGCTTTATCCTTGAGACTAAAAATATCCAAAAGATTAAAAAATAAAGCTTACAAGACTGATTATAGGAAACCTAAAATTCAAAACTGAAATTCCAGAAGGCCCCAATTAATGAAGTAATAAAGTACAGTATTGTGGTGTTATTTTAGTTGTCAACTTATCCATGCTTCTAAAGCACTGCATGGATTCAATACAGTCTCAAACAGTATCTGCTGGAGGACAATTCTGTGCACTGTGTACTCAAATGCTGATTTCTGTACCCAGAGATCTGGCTGCACTCCAATACTGTCATCATTATGAAGCATCTCCTGATTCAGTGTTTGGTAAAACATTGTCCTCTACCATCTTCTTATTGGTTAAATAAAGACTTGAACAGTCTATAGCTGGGCAGGAGAGAAAAAGGCGGGGCTTCCAGAACTGATAAAAAGAGAAGGGGTATCAAGTGGAGAGCAGAGGAGCTGCCATCAGGCCAGAATGAAGAAGGAAGAGGAGGTGACAGGACAGACCAAGATAGCACGTAACAGGCCATGTGGCCGGGATACAGGCCAAGCCACAACTGTCAGGTCAGAATAGTTCAAAATCTCCCCAGCTACAGTGCCTGCAGTCTTTAATACATAGAAGGGTCTCTGTGTCATCATGCCAAGCAAGGGCAGGAATAGAACAGCCCTTACTTTTACATTTGGTGCCCACTACATTTTTTAAAAAGTGATTTATTATTTTATGTATGTGTGTTCTTGCCTATATGTATGTCTATGTACCACATGTGTGCCTGGTGCCAGGAAGCCAGAAAAGGGTGTCGAATCCCCTGGACCTACAGTTGAGGAAGGTTGTAGGCTTCCATGTAGGTAAGGAAATTAAACCTGGGTCCTCTGAAAAACCAACCAGTGCTTTTAATGCATAAGACACTTCTGCAGTTTCTATCACAGCATTGTGAAAGGATATTTGAAATTGATTAAAAAAACAAAAACAAAAACACCCATACAGTCAAATATAATCAGATCAAAGGAGACGTACTATCTTTGATCTCAAGACTTTTTATACTACAATCATTGTGGGGCAGCAGACAGTGAAAAGTGTCCTGATTCCTAGTCTAGACAGGTCAAATCCCTAGGAGACCCTAAAGGGGATGGCAGGTGCACTCCCAGTCACCCAGACTAGGGCCTCACTAGTTGCAGGCCCCCACAAACCCCTGTAGAGAGGTTTGAGACAGACCAGTCACTCAGAGCAATGCCCCAAGCCCCTCCTCTACAGGTGAGGATGTGTAGGTCACTTAGGCTCAAGACAGATCAGTCATAGAGACAGGACTACGCCCCAGAATGCGTAGATGAGGTCTGACTCATCCAAAAAAACTGTATTTAAGGGTCATATTCAGAATTAAAGGTATGCAAGAATCACTCCGTCATCTAAGAGCTTCTGTCCTAAGAGCTGGAACACCAACACTTGGGGAAGAGATCTGCTCTCCCAAAATCACTGCCAGAAGCCCTCCTGCACCCCTCGCCAGCTCGTCTGTCTCCTGCTGGCTAAGCCCAGCCGGAAATGGAGGTAAAACAGCACCTGCCTGGGTTCTCGTCCTTTCTCCTGGACATACCATTCTAGCCGGACCAGAGATCTCCCTGGAAAACCTCCAGCATGGAGGACCACATATCATCATACCATCATTCACATATATATGTGTGCATATTTTTCCCCTTGGAGTCATCTACCATCTCTGGCTCTTAAAGTCTTTCTTTCCACTCCCTCTTCTGCATAGATCCAAGAGTCTCAAGGGGAGGGATTTGATAAAGACACCCCTGACAGAACGGAGTGCTGCAATTCTCTCACTCTGCATAATTTCTATCCATTCCCAATTGATGCCTGCCAATGGAGTGTCACTGGGTGTTTATCAACTACATCCCTGAGCAGGTCCTATGCCCAGAAGTAACTGCTGGCCAACACAAAAAAGGATATCCTTTTTTTTTTTAAGCTTTGATTATTTTTTATCTATTTGTTTGTTTGCTTTTTTAGTTTCTGTTTTTGATAGATAGAAAAACCATTTATGTAGTTTGGAAAGAGCTGAGTAAGGAGAACATGATCCAAATATACTATATGAAAAAATTTAAATAAGAGATATTGTTTCTTTTTGTTTCTATATATTTCTGTCTAAGTTTCAAATGTAATTGAGGATGAATTTAGGCTTCTGCTCCTCCCTTGTCCACCTCCCAAATGCTGAAATTACAAGTATATGCTGACACCACACCCAGATTATGTGGCACTAGGGATCCAACATAGAGCTCTGTGAATGCTAGGCAATCTCTTGACTGAGTTACATCAGTTACTCCACACATGATTTCTGATGCAGCATTAAAGAACAGTAATGAAAGAATAAAATTATCAATAGATGCTTCAGAGTAAAAATAAAAAAAATACACACATGGGAATATCATGTAACTTCACTCACGTAACCTAGTACCTGGGAGGCAGCGGAAATGAGTACATCTGTGTGAGTTCGCGGCCAGCTAGTGCACACAGTATGCTCTAGGTCAGCTAAGGCTATAGTAAATCTGTCAAATAACTAACTAAATAAATGGGGTTTTCAAGTTTTAAGGGGCTGGGTATGTAGACGAGGAAGATGGCTTACTGGGTAAAAAGTGTATGCTCTACAACTACGAAGACCTCAACTCAAACCCCCAGTAACACAAACACCAGGTTATACATGTATATACTAGTAACACACAAACACCAGGTTATATATGTATATACTAGTAACACATAAATACCAGGTTATATATGTATATACTAGTAACACACAAACAACAGGTTATATATGTATATACTAGTAACTCACAAACACCAGGTTATATATGTATATACTAGTAACACACAAACACCAGGTTATATATGTATATACTGGTGTTATATATGTATATACTGGTGTTACAGGGCAAAAGCAGGCCTATCTCAAGAGACTGCTGGCCAGTCAGTGTAGCTGTAAAAAGCTAATTCTGGTTCAATGATTGACCCTGTCTCCAGGTAATCAATAAGGGGGAGAGTAATTAAAACAGCTCAGCAGGACTGGAGAGATGGCTCAGTGGTTAGGAGCACTGAATGCTCTTCCAGAGGTCCTGAGTTCAATTCCCAGCAAAGGCATGCTGGCTCACAACCATCTGTAATGAGACCTGATGCCCTATTCTGGCCTGCACGATATATACACAAAGGATATACATATGTATAAAAATTAAACAACTCTGCATGTATGCACACCCACAGGCATTCATATTCACACATTCAAGTTCATGGACCCCACATATACAAAAACAACACATACAAATAAAATATGTATTTTCTTAGAAAGGCATTACTCAAAAACAGAATGTAAAAATCATGAGGATGGAGAAGTTTCTATAGTTTAGAGCACTTGCTACTCTTTCAAGAGACTGGAGTTTGGTTCCTAGCACTGAAGACAGCTCATGCTCCCTACAGCTCTAGCTCCAGACACTGACGCCTTCCGGCCTCCCTGACCCTCTACCTATGTGGCATGCATGAATGATCCTGTATCTTTAATTCCAACACTCAGAGGCAGAGACAAGTAAATATCTGGTGAGTCTGAAGCCAGCCAGGTCTACACTATAACGTCCAGACCATTCCAGGGCTACACAAAAAGACTCTGTCTTAGAAGCAGCAGCGGCGGTGGCAACGGCGGCGGCAGCAGTCACAGTTGTACTAAAAATTCCTACACGATAGAATAACTAAAACTCTCATCACATTGCTTCATGGACACAAAGTACTCATACATGAAAAAAAAAAAAAAAAGAATCTCAAATTTCAGACTTTCTACCTATTTCATTAACTACTGTGTAAGCTAGAAATTCCAGACCTATAGGCAGCTATAAAAGTAATGTGTGGCACATCAGCTATTGACAGCATCTGTAGAGTTCAATGCTTTGTCATTAAAAGTTACCTGCAAGATTGTCAAGCATGAAGTTCAGTAGCTTTCGGGTTCCATCTGGGTCCTGGTATAAGCTCATAATATCCTGTGATAAAGGATTGCCTTAAACAGAAAACAAAAATAAAACATGACAATTGCAATTTCAGAGCATACATTATAGAACAACATACTAATTTCCTAAACTGAATTTTACTGGTTTATCTGTGACACATATCTTAAGAAATTATATGAATATAAAGAAAATACTTTAAGACAGTCAAAAATAGTAACTTCAAAAGAGTTATTTCCAGATTTCAGCATATGATCCTAAAATCTGACAAAAAAAAATACATACATGCATACTCATAAAAACATACATAGTATTCTACATCACCTTTAAAAATTGACTGCTAACCAAAACATAACAATTCTATTTAAGAAGGAATGAGTAGCCATTCTAATATCAAATTAAATCCACTATCAACCAAAAGTTATCAAAAAAGATGAGAAAGGATACTTCATACTCGTCAAAGGAAAAATCCACCAAGATGAACTCTCAATCCTGACTATCTATGCTCCAAATGCAAGGGCACCCACATTCATAAAAAACTTTATTAAAACTCAAAGCACACATTGCACCTCACACAATAATACTGGGAGACTTCAATACCCCACACTATCATCAATGAACAGATCATGTTAACAGAATCTAAACAGAGACACAGTGAAATTAACAGAAGTTGTGAACCAAATAGATTTAACAGGTATCCACAGAACATTTCATCCTAAACAAAAGAATATACCTTCTTCTCAGCACCTCCTGGTACCTTCTCAAAAATTAGCCATACTATTGGTCACAAAAGAGGCCTCAACAAATACAAGAATATTGAAATAATCCCATGCATCCTATCAGATCACTACAGACTAAGGCTGGTCTTCAATAACAACCAAAACAACAGGAAGCCCACATACAAATGGAAGCTGAAAACACTCTACTCACTGGTAACTTGGTCCAAGGAAGAAGTAAAGAAATTAAAGACATTTTATAATGTAATGAAAATGAAGGCACAACATACCCAAACTTATGGGACACAATGAAAGCAGTGCTACGAGGAAAACTCATAGCTCTGAGAGCCTCCAAAAGAAACTGGAGACGGCATACACTTGACAGCACACCTAAAAGCTCTAGAACAGAAACAAGCATCTACCCAAGAGGAGTAGATGGCAGGAAATAATCAAACTCGGGGTTGAAATCAACCAAGTAGAAACAAAAAGAATTATACAAAGAATTAACAAAACCTGGAGATGGTTCTTTAAGAAAATCAAAAAGATAGACAAACCCTTAGCCAGACAGAGCAGAGGGCATAGAAACAGTATCCAAATTAACAAAATCAAAAATGAAAAGGGAGACATAACAACAGAAACTGATGAAATTAAAAAAAAAAAAAAAAATCGGATCATAGAATAAAAGCCTGTACTCAACAAAACTGGAAAATCTGGAGGAAATGAACAATTTTCTAGACAGATACCAGGTACCAAATTTAAATCAGGATCAGCCAAACAATTTAAACAGTCCAATATCTCCTAAAGAAATAGAAGCCATTGTTGAAAATCTCCCAACCAAAAGAAGCTAGAAACAAATGGGTTTAGTGCTGAATTCTATCAGACCTTCAAAGAAGACCTAATAGCAATACTTACAAACTATTCCACAAAATAGAAACAGAAGAAACACTACCCAATTCATTCTTTAAAGCCACAATTACACTTAAACCAAAAACGACACAAAGACCCAACAAAGAAAGAGAACTTCAGACCAATTTCTCTTACAAATGTTCATGCAAAAATAGTCAATAAAATTCTTGCAATGAATTTAAGAACACATCAAAACAATCATCCATCATGATTAAGTAGGCTTCATGCCAGGGACACAGGGATGGTTCAATATACAGAAATCCATCAACAAAATCCACTATGTAAACAAACTCAAAGATGAAAACCACATGATCACCTCATTAGATGCTGAGAAAGCATTTGACAAAATTCAGTGACCCTTCATGTTATGTTAAAAGTCTTGGCAAGATCAGGAATTCAAGATCCTTACCTAAACATAGTAAAAACAATATACAACAAACCTGTAGCTAGTATCAAGTTAAATGGAGAGAAACTTGATGGAATACCACCAAAATCAGGAACTAGACAAGGCTGTCCATTCTTTCTCCCTACCTAATCAATACAGTACTTGAAATCCTAGCCAGAGCAATTAGACAACAAAAAGAGGCCAAAGGGATACAAACTGGAACAGAAGGAGTCAAAATATTATTTGCAGATGATATGATAGTATACTTAACTGACCCTAAAAACTCTACCAGAGAACTCCTGAACTGATAAACAATATCAACAAAGTGGCTGGATATAAAATTAACTCAAACAAACAGTATCCTTCCTCTACTCAAAGAATAAACAGGCTAAAAAAGCAATTAGGAAAGTGACACCCTTCACAATAGCCACAAATAATATAAAGTACCTTGGGGAAGATCTCGGAAGAGTGAAAGATCATGGATTGACAGGATTAATATAGTAAAAATGGTCATCTTGCCAAAAACAATCTACAGATTCGGTGCAATAACCATCAAAATCCCAACTCAATTCTTCACAGAGTTAGAAAGAATAATTTGCAAACTCATTTGAAATAACAAAAAATCCAGGATAGCCAAAATTATCCAGAACAATAAAAGAAATTCCAGAGTAATCAATATCACTAACCTTCAGCTGTATTACAGAGCCATAGTGATAAAAATTGCCCAGTATTAGTACAGAGACAGGTAGGTAGATCAGTGGAATAGAATTGAAGACCCAGAAATGAACCCACACACCTATGGTCACTTGATCTTTGACAAAGAAGCTAAAACTATCCAATGGAAAAAAGACAGCGTTTTCAACAAATGGTGCTGGTTCAACTGGAAATCAGCATGTATCTCCTTGTAAAAAGATCAAGTCCAAGTGGATCAAAGACCTCCACATAAAACCAGATACACTGAAACTAATAGAAGCAAAAGTGGGCAAGAGCCTCAAATACATGGGCACAGGGGAAATTTTTCTAAATAGAACATCAGTGGCTTATGCTCTAAGATCAAGAATAGACAAGTGGGACCTCATAAAACTTCAAAGCTTCTGTAAGACAAAGGACACTGTCACTACAACAAAACAGCAACCAACAGATTGGGGAAAGGTCTTTACCAATCCCACATCCCATAGAGGGCTAATATCCAATATATACAGAGAACTCAAGAAATTAGAATCCAGAGAGCCAAATAACTCTATTTAAAAGATGGGCTACAGAGCTAAACAAAGAATTCTCAACTAAGGATTATCAAATGGCAAAGAAGCACATAAAGAAATGTTCAACATCCTTAGTCATCAAGGAAATGCAAATCAAAACAACCATAATAATATACCATCTCACACAAGTCATAATGGCTAATATCAAAAACTCAGGTGACAGCAGATGCTGGTAAGGAACACTCCTTGTTGGTAGGAGTGCAAGCTGGTATAACCACTCTGGAAATCAGTCTCGAGGTTCCTCAGAAGAAAAGTACCCAGCTATACCACTCCTGAGCATATACCCAAAAGAGGCTCCAACACATAACAAGGACGCATGCTCCACTGTGTTCATAGCAGCCTTATGTACAAAAGCCAGAAGCTGGAAGGAACCCAGATGACCTACGACAGAGGAATGGATACAGAAAATGTGGTACACAATGGAACATTACTCAGCTATTAAAAACAATGACTTCATGAAATTCTCAGGCAAATGGATGGAGTATCATCCTGAGTGAGGCAACCCAATCACAAAAAAACACGTATGATATGCACTCACCGATAAGCAGATTAGCCCAAAAGCTCAGAATACCCAGGAAACAATTCACAAACCACATGAAGCTCAAGAAGGACCTTCTTAGAAGGAGGAACAAAAATACTCACAGTAGGGAATACAGAGACAGAGTGTGGAGCAGAGACTGAAAGACCATCCAGAGACTGTCCCACCTAGGGATGCATCCCATATACAGACACCAAACTCAGACAATATTGTTGATGCCAAGAAGTACAAGTTGATAGGAGCCTGATTTACCTGTCTCCTGAGAGGTTCTGTCAGAGCATGACAAATACAGAGGTGGATGCTCACAGCCAACCACTGAACTGAGAACAGAGTCCCCAGTGGAGGAGAGAAAGGACTGAAGTAGCTGCAGGGGTTTGCAATCCCGTAAGAACACAATATCCACCAACAAGACTACCCAGAGCTCCCAGGGACTAAACCACCATCCCAAGAGAACACAGGGATGGACATATGGCTCCATCTGTATATGTAGCAGAGGATGGCCTTGTCGGGCATCAATGGGAGAAGAGGCCCTTGGTCCTGTCAAAACTTGATGCCCCAGTGTAGGGGAATGTCAGGGTGGGGAGTTGGAAGGGAGTGGGTGGGTGAGGGAGCACCCTCATAGAAGCAGTGGGGGGTGGGATAGCGGGTTTTTGGAGGGGCAACCAGGCAATGGGATAACATTTAAAATGTAAATAACAAATTCAATTAAAAAAAAAGAACTCATCAAACTCCTCCCCTCAGATCTTAACTATGCAGAAGAGGAGGAAGAAATATCATAAGGACCAGTGGGGATGGATGACACTAAGAAACAGTGTCTTCCAGACACAACACGACCTATATATGAACTCACAGAGGCCTGCACAGCTTCAAGCCAGAAGAGGTCCCAAGTTCCTAACAAGAATCAATTCACAACCACTTCCAGAGAAAAGCTCATTTTCTCTAATCAAGCACCACCGGGTATACAAGCCACACCGAGTGCCCTGGCTCACAGTAGACGGCCAACACAGGAAAATTCAGTGTTTGCGAGGGGGTAGGCTATACTGTTTTTTGTTGTTGTTTTTGTTTGTTTTTTAAATATCACTGATGTTTTGCTTGTATACTATGGTTTTTGACTTGAGTTTTTATAGGATTTATATGTGCCTGACTGCCTGTCTGTTATTATGCTTTTCCTTTGTTGCTGCTTTTTTTTTTTAAATATTCTGGTTTGTTGATTTGTTTGCTAAATAGAGGGAAAAGGATGGAACTGGATGAGTGAGGAGGTGGGGAGGATCGGGGAGGAGATGGGGGAGGAGAAACTCTGATATACTGCATGGAAAACTTTATTTTTAATAAAAGTACAGTAACATTAATAGAAAAAAAGGGAATGAGTAATTTCATATAAAAAAGAGGTCTCAAGCCAGGTCTCAAGTGAGAGTGAAGTTGCTTGACACCAAACCTGATGACTGAATCTTACTGCCAGGAACCACATGGTAGGAGAAACAACTACTATATTTTTGTCCTGTGACTAAAACATGTGCCTACCTCCCACACGAATACATAAATGTAAAATAAAAACAAATTGTTTTACAGAGGGAAGTCTCCTAGGAATATTTGTATTAACATTATACATGAGGAAAATGCAAATATTTCAAGTAAGAAGAAAATTTGTTGTCAAGATAACAACAAAATGTGAAAGGAAAACTGTTGTGACAGTGATCAAAAACATCTTGAGTATTAAGAAAACAGGTATATTAAATAACAATATACCTCTAACAAATTGTTTTACTTCTTAATGAATGAAGAAAAATGATTGATGTAAAAATGCATCAGATCCAGAAAAGCAAAACTTATCAAAGGTCTAGACGTGGGAGTTTTCCAGTTGTAAAGAAAACTCCCGACAAATGAGGTGATCAGTAGATTAGACATACTGAAAAGAAAGCTCGGTAAACAGGGGAAATAGATTCAGGAAAATTACCCAAAAAGCACAAAGAGATCTCAAAATGCTTAATATTGAATAGAAAAAGACACAAAATTTAAAATAAGAAATTTCATACATTTAGAGCTCTAGAAAAAAAATGGTTCTAAGTTTTGCTTCTACTCCAAAATGTAAAAGAACTTGAAGTTACTACTCTTATCCTTATAACCAAAACCAGGTAATCCAAACACTGTTGAGTATGCCTTCCACAAGTCCTACCATTAAGAAAAACTATTTTCTCCAAATAATAATTTTATCAAGTCTTAACAGATCTAGAGGAGAAAAAAAAATATTCCACATAGGCACCTCTAATTTGAGGGTCCCTTAAGCCTTGGTATCAACTGATAAACCTTTTTTCCCTTCACATTTATAACTACATCAGTGTACCTTCAGAATAACAGAAGATTACTGTTCAAAGAGCATTTGGCCGCAGACATTGTTTAATGAGTCTTTAGGCAAACACAAAAACAAAAGAGACAAGGGAAGGCTACTGGAAGCAGTTCTAGCCTCTGATATAACAAATAAAGTAATAAACAACCCTATACGGAAAGACAGGGGGTTGGCCAATCTATAAACAGGAAAAATTATAAAATATTGAAAACCAGTTTTTAAAAAATTGGCCTAAAAAAAAGATCACTTGAAAGGAGCAGGAGGTAAGAGACCAGCAAAAGAGCACAGAAGGGGCATATACCCAAAAATTGCTCCACCATTCCCACAGGGCCCTTTCTCAACTATGTTAGTGTCAGCTTTACCCATAACCAGAAACTGGAAACAACCTAAATGTCCCTTAACTGAAAAATAGATTAAAAAAATGGTTCAATTACATAATGGAATACTACTCAGCTGTTACAACAAGAGCATCATGAATTCGGTAGGAAACAGATGAACCTAGAAAATACCTTCCTGAATGAAGTAACCAAAACCCAAAAGAACATACATGGACGTAAGTACTCACTTGTACGTGGATTTTAGCCATAAAATACAGGATACCCACACTGCACTCTACAGACCCAAAGAAGCTAAATAACAAGAAGAGACCAAGGGAATCCTTCTCTGAAGGGAAAATAAAATACATATTACTTATATCAAAGGTGGAGGGAGGGAGGAAACTGGGTAGGAAAGGGGATGTAGAGGAGAACAAGGTGTTTTGTAGAGGATCATATATAGGAAGAGCAGAAGAGAAAAAAGGGAATTTGGCAGGGTGGGGCGAATCTCTAAGACATGCCAGAGACCTGGGATGGGGAAGGCTCCAGGGGGACAATGGGGGCGACTCTAGCTGAGACTCCTAGCAATGAGAAATACAATCCTGAAGTAGATACTTCCTGAAGCAAGGCAGGACTCTGGGAGGAGGGACAAGGACAACAACCCACCCGCAAAACCTTCAAACCAAAATGTGTCCTGCCTATGAGATGTGCAGGGACAAAGACAGAAAAGAGATGAGGAAATGAACAACCAATGACTGCCCCAAATTGAGACCCATCCCATGGGTAAGAAAGGATCCCTGACACTATTAATGATCCTCCGTTATGTTTGCCTACCATAACTGTCCTCTGAGAGGCTCCACTCAGCAGTCAATGGAAAGAGATGCAGAGACGCACAGTCAAACATTAGACGGAACTTGGGGAGTCTCATAAGAGAGTTGGAGGAAAACTTGAGGAACCCAAAGATGGCAGGAACTCCACAGGAAGACAAACAGAGTCAACTAACCTGGACCCTTGGGACTCCCAGAGACTGAATCACCAACCAAAGAGCAAGCAGGGTCTGGACCTTGGCCCCTGCACACTATGTAGCAGATGAGCAGCTTGGTCTTGATGAGGGTCCTCCCACAACAGAAACAGGCTGTCCCTGAATCCCCTGCCTGCCTGCCTGCCTGCCTGCCTGCCTGCCTGCCAGCCTGCCCCCCTGACTGTGAATCCTGTTCTCTTGGTTGCACTAGTGGGAGAGGATGCGCATAATCCTGCAGTGATGTGATATGTGATGGATACCTAGAAGGAGGGCACCCCCTTCTCAAATGGGAGGATGATTTGCATGAGAGTACTGGGAGGAGGAAGGGCACGGATATTGTGAGAGCACGCCTAGGGTGTATCAGGGAGAAACTGTGGAAGAAGAAGATTAAATAAGAACCAAGTAAAAATATGTACATCTATATGAAAAGGCTGTAATCAATCCCGGAACTTTGTATACTAACTTAAGAAAAAAACTACAATGACTAAGCTGATCCAGGACACACAATATTTACAACCAAGTTTACAAAAGAATATCACTTAACAGAATACATTGTAGTGCAAACTAGACCATGAAAACGACAAACAGAAGACCTTAGATAAAAGGATCAAACACATCAGAAGATAAACAAGAATGGGGACATCTTTCAAAAGCTAAAAACAAAAAACAATATATTCCCAAGATGTGATATAAAATATATTGGAGATTTCAAATCTTATTCTCATTTATCAACAGAAAATTTATCCCTGTGAAAAAATTATGGATATATCACCAATCAAAACCAGAAAAGCAAACAAAACAAAAAACCTGGCTAAAGTAGAACTCAACGGAAAATTACTTTGAGAAATGGATTTCTTTTTTGTTTTGTTTCTCATTTTGCTTATTCACTTTACATCCTGCTCACTACCCTTCCTCCAGGTCAACCCCTCCAACAATATTTCTCCACCCCCTCTCCTCTGAGCAGTACTCCTGCCCACTCCTGCACATCAGATCTCTGCAGGGCTAGGCACGTCCTCTCCCACTGAGCCCAGCTAGAACAACGCATCTCACAAACAGGCAATAGCTTTTGGGATAGCCCTGGCTCCACTTGTTCAATAGCCATGACCAAACTACACATCTGCTACCTATGGGCAGGGAGGTCTAGATCCAGTCAGTAGATTCTATTTGGTTGGTAGTTCAGTCTCTGAGACCCACAAGGGTCCAGGCTAGTTGGCTTTGTTGGTCTTCCAGTGGAGTTCTTATCCCATTCGGGTCCCAATCCTTCCCCCAACTCTGCATAAGGAGTCCCCAAGCTCCATCCACTCTTTGGCTGTGGGTCTCTGTACCCTCTGAGTCAGCTGCTGGATGAAACCTCACAGAGGACAACCATGTTAAGCATTCATTCAAGAAAAAAAAAATTTTAAAAAAGTAGTCAAAAGTGGCAGAGTAAAGGCCTTCAAATAGACCTGCAACTCCATACACACAGTACCACAACTAATAAAAACAAACATGGTTCTACTGTCAACTGAGATCAGTAACATGGCTACATCTGTGTTGGAAGATTCAGGAGGGTGACTGATTAAAACATAATTGTAGAGACAGAATGTTACAAGTTGACAGAGAAAATTATCCTAGGCTATCTTTATTGCCCTTTTATAATTATTTATTACCAATCCCTGTATTAGACCTAACATGGTTGCAACTATTAAGCAAAATTTTTAGGATATACTATTTTATGTAAACTATTAGCTTCCACTAGCCCTAAAGCTAAAAATAAGGTAGTATCTAAAATCCATAAAGAGAATTTCCACTTATCTGATATTCCTCTATCAATTCAGTAAATGCACTGATGTATGGATCCTTTTGCTCTATAGCTATAGACGTTCATTTGTCCTCCTGCACCATCAAACATGCTCATGGCAATCTGAACATTCATATTTGGCTAAGAATCAACTACTTCATTCCATCTAGATACAAAACTAAGAACTAGTTATATAAATATAATGTCTATAATGACATTTTATCTGTAAGTGATGACATAAGTAATAGTGGTTCCTGCTCTAAGATTACAATGGAGCTGGAAACATTTCATCCCATGCAACAGTGTGGCCTTTGTAACACTGAAGCATGATACATTATTCATGTATTTGTGGTAATGTTGGTGTTAAACAGAGCAGTGCTACCCACTGTATAAGATTATAAAATATACCATTATGTAGGGTACATAGTATTTAATGACAATAAAACTGTTACTTGTTCATGCATTACAGTATACTAGAACATGTTATTCCCATACATTTAAACAAAATTATTGTAAATTACCTGCCCTGTTACATCATAGCAACTTCACCATCTCATATTTACCATATAGACTGGATTGCATCAAGAGATGAGATAAGGTTCCTAGCTTTACTGTCTATACTTACATAAATATATTCTATAATATTCATATAAAGATAAAGTTCCTAAAAACATATTTCTAAGACTATGGTCCTGTTTTTAAGCAATACATTATTCTATTTGAGATCCTGAAAATTTTACCAAGTGACTGGAACGCCCAAAGAGGATTCATTTAAGGACAAAGACAAATTTGATTAAGAAGAAAGATTTCTTAAGTTTTTGCTTGTAATCCATGCTCTCAGAGCAGTGCAGCTAGGCCCTTTCTGCTTCATCTCATAAAGACTATAGTCAGTCACTGTCTGATCTGCATGGTGTTGTCTGACTGTTGCCCACAGCTGAAGGATATTCCCCACATTCCCACATGCTTGATAAGAGGTAATAGAGTGCAGAAACCTACTACTGTCAAGTTTTAAGTATGTGGAAGTAGGGAAGATAGTAAGAGTTAGAACAAACCACAGGCTGAACAAATAAATACCTTGGGAATTCTGTATCCATAGGGGCTTGACTATCCACATGCAAAGGGTTATATAGGGGAAAGACTAAAGCACAGCTCAAGCTTCACCTCTGACCTTGAAACTATGCCCAGGCAGGAAACAAAGATAACAGAAGTTGTAAAGTTCCTGCTCAGTAGTGAAAGTATGTTCCAAACAGAACCACAAAGCAAAGAGGAAAGATTTATCATTCCAAGCATTTTAAGACAATCTCAAACAAATCATTAGCTGACTAGTACCCTGAGTAAAGATTTCAGTGGCCACAATACAGTATTGCTTCTGAAAATTCACTAAAGCAAGAAGAAAAACGGCAAATAACACTAATGCATATAAACAAAGAATAAGGTAAAAATCTGATTTCTGAATTATCACCCTTACTTAAAAGTATAGTTCTAAGAGACAAACACAAATAAAAACCTATAAAGATTTAAAAAAAAAAAAAAACCTATAAGGTGGATTAAAAAAAAAAAACACTATAGAGCAAAACTAAGGCCCTGGGTAAAAAAAAAGCTATATAAATTTATAAAAATAAAAAAAATTTACAAAAAAGAAAAAAGCCCATCAGTTACTTATATTACCAACAGTCTGATCTTGGGTGGTTCGATTTAACAGCTCTTAAACTTTAGAACAGTTCAAAAGCAGTATGTACTTAGGAGAAACCATACTTCAATTCTAGTGTTTTATCAGGCTAAAGAAACTGCAGTAAACTATGCTGTGATGACAGGCAGCTGCAACAAGTTCCAGGTTCCAGGTAGGCACATGATCACAGGGATCTTCAGTGTACTGTGTACACTTTCCAATTACAATGCACTTATTAGGATGTGATTCCATCATCAGAAGAGAACTAGCTGCATATTAATGAGCTTTAAAAAATTGTCTTAGAAGTTTTGAAATTTTGGGCATATAATCCCTGAAGGTTGAGATAGGAGGATCACAAAACCAAGGCCATCATAAGCCAAACAATGAGAAACTGTCTCAAAAACAAAGATCAAAGGATAGTTTCAAATTGATTTTTTAAACCACATGAAAAACGGATATATCAAAAACAAACAAACAAAAAACAATCTATAGACAGAAGCCAAAGAAAATAAGAGAAAGAAAACAACGAGCAGTAAAACTCTCCAAAACGGCTCAACAACAAACCTTGGACAGCTAGGAGCAAAGGACCAAAGGTACAGACATACGCAATAGAAGTCTTTAAAAAAGGTAATGATGAAAGGCACCTTAGGGAGATGCCATCAAAGACACTAACACAATAGAGTCCCAGAAGAACAAAAGAAAAAAGTTAAAAGAGTTAGTGGCCAAAACCATCTCAACTATGATGAAAACCACTAGCATACACATTCATTGACCTTACCAAATTCCAAGTAGAACAAAATAAAAATTTAAACAAATGAATTCTAGAACAACTATGAGAAATCCAATATAATGATATTTTAAAGCGAGGCAGGAAAAATAAAGCATGGACACATCCTCAATTGGCTTACTAGCTGAACTGCATAAGAAACTGGCCTACCACACAAACAGATAAAGTGGTCTTCAACTCCCCACTCCTGCACACTGAACCATACGGAGATTGTTGGAACCGTTTCAGAACTTCACCTCTTACTCACTCCACACACATCCTTTTATTTTACTTTCTATTATTTAATCTCCATTCTTGTGTTTACAGTAATGATGGTTTTGCTTGATTGCTGAGTTAGGTTTCAGGACTGCCTTTGTGTTTATCTACCCAGTTTACTATAAACCACTGTTCACTACACTGTTAGTCACCTCTTAAATACTCCTTACTCCTACAGTTTTTCTTCTCTCTCTCCTTCTTAGCCTCTTTGCACCTTCATAGATTTAACAACCCCTAAAGTCTGTAAACCCTAAGAGTAAAACCAACACCCCAACTACTTTACCCACCTAGATTTTGTTTTCTTTTTCAAGATTAATATTTAATCTTTACCCTTACCCTCCGACTCCTTATTTTATTATCTAAAATCTGAGAATTCTCTATACCACCCTTGGCTGTTTATCCTCCCAGTTACTAAATTCAAATGAAGCTATGGCTTTAACTGACTAGTGTAACACCTGTAATATCAAGAAGCTGAGCTTGCTTTGGCAATTAATATCCTACACAGGGAATAACAGAGTTTACACCAGGTACCCTGAGCTCCTAGACTGAGTATGAATATAGCAAATATTTCAACTGAATGAATGAAAACCGACAAATAAAACCAAACAAAGTAATACCAGATGCAAAAGAAAAAGAAAAAAACATAACATTTTTTCAAAATCACTGAGCCTACAGTCATAGTACCTAGTAATACTAAGTTGAGATTCATCCCAGAGAACTATATGCTAAAATAAATCAAAGAAAAACAAAGTTACTGAGGACACAAACAGCTGAATGAAATAAGCAGGGCAAAGCCAGATACAAAAGAATTCAACAAAGATTTAAAAAAAAAAAAAAGCCAAAATTCTAGATATTAAAAAAGCATAGTAAGACAAGTAAAAAGCTCAAAGAAGGTCTCATCCAATAGCACAGATCAAAGAGACACAATATCTGGGGATGAAAAAAAGTAGAACTAGGACAACCAGACAGAGACAAAGCTTTAACAATAAGAAAAGTTACAGCGGAAATAAGACATAAAAAAAATTCTGAAAGGACCAAACTTATCATGGTAGGGATAAAAAAAGAGAATCCAGTTCATTCTAAAGGCATATGGAAGCAATTCTAAGAGACTGCTAATCCTAAGAGAATTTCTCCAGATGTAGGAAGAAGAGCTTGAGGCCAAGGTTGAGGTTGTGCAATGAACAAGGAAGGACAAATAGAAAGCACGTCAGTGGGAAGTTACATACTGACACTCTAAACAGACCAAACCTATGAATAATGAACATAGAAAAGTCTGAAAGGCACAGAAAACATTGTTAAAATGAATCATGATGGAAAAATTCCCAGAATTATGGGAAGAGGTGCTAATTCAAACACAGGAGGCATTTAGAATACCAATGGGGGGGTGGGGGTGGAGGGGAGACAAAGAGACAAAGAAAAGAGAACCTCCCTTGATCATGTGATAAATAAAACACTAAACATACAAAATAAAGTTTGAAAATAGCAAAGGAAAAATCCAAGACATACAGAGGCTCATTAGAATTTAAAATTTAAAAGCCAAGCAGCCTGTTTAAGTGTATTTCAAGTTATGAAAGACAAGTGCCAATCCAGACAGGCATACTAATAAAACGATCAGTCATCATTGAAGAAAAAAGTAAAACTTTATGTAATAAAATGTTTTTAAAAGGCTAAAAAAAATTATGACTACTAAAATATAAAGAAAAAACTTGAAAGAATCCTTTGGACTTAAAAGAAAAACAAAATTATCTGTAAGGCCACAGGACATAAATAATACTAGAATAATAGTTAAGCAAGACAGGAAGAAGGGTAAAAAAAACCAAATGCTACAAAATCAACAAAGTAACAGGAATCAATACATACCTTTTAAGATTAACTGTGATTATTAATGGTCTCTGAAACTGCTAGAAAAAAAAGTAGGGAGCACATGTCAAGATATAGGTATCGGTAAGAACTTTCTGAATAGGACTCCAATCGCTCAAGAATAATCAACAAACCTGAGCTCGTAAAATTAAATGTAAAAAGCATTTTGTACAGCAAATGAAACTATCAATCAAGAGCCTCAGAATGAGGAAATCTTTGCCAGCTATATATCCAACACAGGATTAGTAGTTAGAATATACAAAGAACTCAAGTAGCAAACATCAAGAAAACAAACTTTTAAAAATGGGCCATGGAACTAAGCAAAGTTCTTAAAGGAAAAAATACAAATGGCTAATAACATTTTTAAGTGTTCAATACTATCAGATAACAGGAAAATGCAAATTTACAGTACTTCAAAATTCCATTTCACCCCAGTCAGAATGGCTTTCATTAACAAAATAAATGACCAAAAAAAAAAAAAAAATGCTGGCAAGAGTGTGGGGAAAGAGGAATTCTTGTTGGTGGTGAGAACATAAAACAGTGTGGCCACTACAGAAATCAATGAAGTGGTTTCTCAAAAACCTGAAAAAAGATACAGCACTCCTGGGCATATACACCCAAAGGACTCCATAGACACCTACAGAAATATATCGACGTCCATAGTCATTGTTGCCCTTCATGAAGCTTACTAATGTCTCTCAACTAATGAATGAATAATGAAAATGTTGAACACATACACAGTGGAATATGTTTAGAGATGGGGAGATCATAGAATTTGCAGGAAAACGGATGGAACTGGAATACATAGTAAGTGGGACAACCCATGCCCAGAAAGAAAACCACATCCCGTCTTACTTCTCATCTATGGATCTCAGCTGTGTATTTTTAGAGCTGTATATCTAAACTGGGGAGTCTATAGTGGTCAGGAAGCTAGAAAGTGCTCGTGAGAGGTAAAAAGGGAAGAGACCTTAAGGGCTTAACGGATGAAATATACTTGCTACGGTTTAAGTGGGGATAGGGAAAGGGGACAGGGAAGGAATGCTGAGAGGTAGGTTAAGCAAACTCAGATAAGATGGAAAGTCCTTAAGAAACCTACTACTTTATAAGCTAAGTAAAAGATATAATTCAAAAGAAAAAGTAAGTTTGAACACAGGTACTCTGGCTTGGATGGACAATGCTTCTCAGAAGACATGGATTATTAAAATAAAATCTCAGTGGCCGGCATGGTCAATGGTTATATACAAGTTAATGGTCAGGGGACCCAGAGGTCCCAAAACAACACAATCTACTGCCATTGTTCTTGGTTGCCAAAGATAACTAGATAGTAAGAACCTACTGCTAAACACACAAACCATTTTGTTTGCAGAATGAAGAAAAATCAAGTTGTAACTGGCCTGAAAATAGTCTCCCTGGTGGCTGGTGTCCAGAGTACTGGATGGTGCCACTGGAGGAGAAAAAGTCATAAATAGTACTACCCAACAGAGTACCCAGAGTGCTATAATACCTGCCAGGAAGCGTGCCCACTGGTACGATGGAAGCATGAAGATTATGGGAGTAAACAACTGCTTTCTGATTGGGTCAAAGTCTGCTCTCACAGAAGGAAATCCGTGCCAGGCATGGTAAATCTTAGTCAAATGTGACTTATGCTTTGTTACGCAGACATTCTGTCAATCTACCTTCTAAACTTTGTTTGTACCCATATATTAGTGCTGCTGGCAGCCTTGGACAAAAAATACACTCCATGCAGTGGGCAACAGTTTATTATACAGAGACTCATAACTGGTCAAAGGGCTGAGAATAGTGACTACTGAGTGCTTGGCCTTAAATGAGACATATTTATCAATCCTCTGACCCCCAAGGTTCAGAAAGATAGAACTGGGAGCAGAAAGAATTTCAGCTAGAAGACCAGAAGGAGTACTGTGAAATGTTGTCAACTAAACATGATTATCGTGGTTGTACTTGTGAACTCAATGTAACAATGGTTACCCACATAAGACCTACACAGATCAAGCCAGCATCAATCAACATTCCAAAAAAAAGGCCACTAATTGGAACCCAGTGAATCCCCCTCCCAAACATGAATGTAGGACGAGACACACTGGGATGGAGTGCAAGGAGAAATGTAAAGGGAGCTGGGGGACGGGGGGCGGGGAGGAGGCAAATATAATCAATTGTATCCAGGTATGAAACTGTCAAAGAATTTTTTAAAATGAAAGTATTGGGGGTAAGAGCTGATGTCCCATGGAAACGGAACCCAAGAGTGCCTGGCTGTAGTTATATCAAAACATTAAATTAAAAAAAAATTATAAGAAAATGAAATCATTATATAAAGATAAAAAGATGAAGAATATGAAACAATTATAAAATACACATGTATCAAACACCAGCTTCATTATCCCATGTTCACTAATGAACAGAACAGCCAAAGAGAAAATAGAAACATCAGAGTTGAAGTATGCTGTAGACCAAATGCACCTAATAGACATTTATAGTATTTCACTCTACCATAGAATACACATTCTGCTCAACAGCATAGAGAGCATTCACCAGGATAGCTTATAACATATTACACCACAAAATACTTCTCAACAAAGTTGAAAAAGATTCTCTGACCACATGAAACTTTTAAAAGAACTACAAAAATTATGAACATATAAGAATTAAATAACATGTCACCCAAACCTTCTAGTTTTAAGAACTTATGTGAAATTTACGCATTTCTCGAAATAAAATGAAACTATAACATTACCAAAACTTGATACAGCAAAAGTAGTATTAAGAACTTATACCAAAAAAGTAAAAACATTTTACATAAGCAACCGATTGATGAACGAGAAAAAACAAATGAGCTTAAACTTAGTAGATTGAAAGAATAAAGATGAGATTTAAAATTTTAAAAATAATAAAGATTCACAAAACACCTTATAAATAGAATAAATTTTATGTGTACTAAAGAAATAGAATAGCTCAGGAAATGAAAAGATATGAAAAAAGTGGTATTATAACCAATACCAGAGAAACACTAGCAGACCATTAGGAAATCTTATGAACCTGTATACACAACACAAAGCAAACAAACTGTCAAATCTGCACGAAAAACCCCTGAACACACATAACCCAGGCAGAATAAGCTCACAGCAAGCAACAAAACTGATTCAGAATGAGACTAGATCGCTATCTTTCACCAGTCAGAAAAACAATTCCAAAGAATTACTATATAAAACTACGATAGTATGAGAAAATATAGGGTAGTTGCTTTGGAATAATAATATAACCAAAGACTTTTGTATATGACATCAAAATCACAAATCAAAAGAAAAAAAACAGAAATTACATCTTTATGAAAACAATCAGTACAATAAAGAGGCAGCCTACAAAGGAAGATCTGCAAACTATTAATCCAATAAGGAATTAATATCTAAACAAAAATATCGCTTGAGCAATATTTGAAGCAAGCCTGCTAAGAACATCAAGAGATACTATCTCGAAAGAAAAAAGGAGAAAGAAAAATGTTTCCAATTGTAGATACAAGATGCAACAAAAGGAAAAAATAAGACATATGGCCTTAAATGATTATATTTAAAAATAATAAAGTCTATATGTGAATAATACAACATAAGATAAGAAGAAAAAGTTAAAAACTGCTTAAAACGACAGGTAATATAGGTACAAATAGACTCAAAATATATCACGATGTATAGTCACTTTTAACAAATACACCTTTTTTTCTTTTTATTCAATACAGAAGTAAAAATTAAAAAAAAAACAAAAACCTGGATGTCCTAGTGCCCTTGGTATAATCAACTGTAATGGACAAAGCAGGAGAGTTTAAAGCTCAAGTTCAGCTTGGTTCCACTTTGTGGTGCTGAAACGGTCTAACAAAACTGAATCATTAACTATCAGAGCTCTCAATCTTGATGCTGGACAGATGGCTAAGCTGTCAGAGCATCTACTACTCTTGCAGTTCAGTTCAACGTGGGCCACTGCACAACCACCAGTGACTCTAGATGCAGAGGCTTCAGTCCCTCCTCTGGCCTCCATGTGCACTGCATCCATAAGCACAAACTCACACACAGGCACACACAAATACATATAGCTATTTTTTAATTCCCAATAATTATTTTATTACTATAAATATATTGAGAAAGTATTTTCCAAAAGATTATACACGAATAATGATAGTTTTACCAAACTATTCTACCGAACTTTCAAGGAACAAATCTACTCAATCATATTACAATTATATGAAAAATACAGAATTTGCCCAAATGGTTTTTGGTTTTCTTTTGCTGTTGTTTAGTTTATTTGCTATTGTTGTTGTTACTGTTTTTCTGAAACACAATCTCACTATATAACCCTGGCTGGCCTGCAACTTGCTATGTTGAGGTACCTGGCTGGCTCGGAACTCACTGAGATAGATCAGCCTGCTTCTGCTTTCCAAGTGCTGGGAGATTAAATTTGTAAAACACCATACCTTAAGTAAGAATAACAAACTGAACAAGTTTGAAATCCTTAGATGAACAAGTTTGAAATCCTTAAAGATGTTTTTGGGAGCCAAGTTCTATGCTTTCTTAGTGCACTGCCCTTGTTTAGACCTTTATCTAGTTATTTCTACTAGAAAATTCCTGTAACTGTTTATGTAGGTGACAAAATAGATCAAGGCAACCACAGTGTAACTATCATGTAACTGTTTACCAAGGAAAACATAACTAGCTTTATGCAGCTTGCTACAGTATTTGCGACTTACCTGAAACATGGTAAGCCCTAGCCAAGACTAACAATTACTCAACTGCACTATTTCAGTCTGCATGAAAACAGGCAAACAAAAAAGCAGCTCTTAAGTAGCATAAACTTAACTGAAACTCACAGAAATGCACCTCCCTCAGCCTGAGTGCTGGAATTAAAGGCTTGTGCCAGCTCTCTCTTCAGTTTGCAAATGCCATCAATCAGAGGGGCTGCTCATTCCTACTGTATCTCACAGGGCCACTAAAATACCACGGCCACTTCTCTTTCTTTCATTATGGGTAAAATTCCACAATTTATCTAAAACTTGACTTAGAAATCATTTCAAATGTTATGTTCCTGTGTATATAAAGCTGCCGTTTGTTAAGGACATTTCATTTCAACAACTGCTTAAAAAATTTTTTTTCTAAAGGCAGGAAAGGCTCTAGCTTTCTTTTCTAAAGTTCCTTGCCCTTCTATATATAATCAGTTGAACAGAAAATGGAACTGAATGAAAACTATGCAGATCCTCAAAAAAGAGAAAACTACTGAGTACAGGTTGAACTTTACTACTAAAAATGAGAATTCAGAAATGCAGCTAGACATGATGACACATACTTAAGTTTGAAATGTTAACCCTAGCTACATTAAAACAAGAATAAAGAAATAAATGCATACTGTTCTGTCAGGCTATGTGTATAGTGCAAAAACCATAAATGAATTATACCCTCAAAAAAACTTGTTATGCATGCGTAAATACTAAAAACTCAAAAGAGAAAAGAAACACTATTTAATTTAAATTTACCACAGAACTAATTGACGTTTAGTAGAAGGAATGTTCCCATAGGCAAGCACAAAGCTAAGTTACAGCTGGTGATGAATAGCTAACAACAACAGATTAGATTCCTGGAAAGATGTTTTAAATTTCTTAATTCAAATTGTTTTTTGTGTAATTAGCACAAAACTAAGTGTTGTTTTTCTTTAATCTAGTCTGACAATCTTGATCTTCTTGGTCAAAGAAGAGAAGTGAGTGAGTTTGTTAGTAGGAAAAATGCAACTACAACAAAGCCAACCACAACCACAACTACACGGTAGTTACTTTGATTTTCTTTTTGTTTTTGATGTTAGTGAAGAGCAAACCCAGATCCTTGCACATGCTGGGCAAGCACTTCACCACTGAGTTAAATGCTCAGCTCAAAAGCCACTCGTTTTAATACCTAGTTTTATAGACTGCAATAAAATAAAGGACAGTAAAATTCACAAATAATCACAATACCCCATTCCATTGGTAAGATAGCAGACATCTTTGGAGATGTGAAGGTAACATGAAAAGTCATATAATATTATCATTTGTTATTTCAGGAATATTGCTTGGCTCAAAGATTAATTCTTCTAGGTTCAATATTAAATTGCTAATTTATCATTTCTATCAATAAATCAGAATGCAGAAAATGGCTGTTCTACAATTAAAATTATTCTTATTAAAAAGAATTACTATATAAATATATATATGAATTATATAAATAATTATTATTAAAGACAATTATAAATAGGTTAAAAATCTAAGATTATAAAACTGATAAACATTCTATAACATTTCAATAAGAACAGATTTGCCCTATCATCCTACCTCTGTCTAGATGTTTTTAACAATATAAGATTTAGCATATCATATACAAAATAAATTGAAGCTGGAAGTGGGTGGCTCACATCTGCAATCCCAGCATTTATCTCAACTATTACATTTCCAGTACCTTTAACAAGTCCTCCTCACATTCTTAGTCATACTAAAACTAACCTGCACTTTTAACAAAAATGATCTTTAAAGGCATAAATACTTTAATACAGAGTAATAAATTATCTTTTTTTTTAAGTCACTCACCTGTTAAACCTAGAGTTTGTAGCTGGAAGAGCCGGCCAAGTTCATAAGGCAAAACCCGTAAATAATTGTCATTTAAAAGCAATTCCCTGTTTTAAAAAAAATTTTTTAAAGAGTTGAGTATAATATAGAATGCTTTATCAATACCTGCATTTGTCATTCTTTGTCTTTCTTCTAACACATGATTAGTGATACTTATATTCAAGGCATTTCTTCACACTAATCCCCAAATGCTGTACACTATTATTAAAGTGGTATCATTACTAAATATTTCTATGACTCTCATTCCATAGCAGATTAAATTCAGAGGTATATGAATTGCACATAATGCAAATCAGAGTGGCAGGTGTTATTAGTATTCAAAACCTGTAAGACCTTCAACCAAGCTTAACTTATAGCAGAAATTTTTTTTTTTCAAAACAGGGTTTCTCTGTGTAGCCCTGGTTATCCTGGAACTTGTTCAGTCGGTCGATCAGGTTGGCCTTGCACTCACACAGATCTTCCTGCTGCTGCCTCTTGAGTGCTGACATTAAAAGCATGTGCCATAACCACCAGGCCTAAAGAAAGTAAACTCTTAAACTTGAGGACTAAATTACAATTAGCAGCCAATTGCCTATATGTCATTTACTATAACTAAGTCATATCAAAACACTATGAGAAAAAATTAAAAGCAACGAGAAATTCAAAACAAGACAATATATCACAGAAGCTAATGATAAACAGAAAACATAAGAAGTGGGCTGGCAAGAGGTAAAGTGGGCTCAGTAGGTAAAGACATCTGATGCCAAGCCTAGAGCAATCTAAGCCTGATCAAGACCCACAGTGGAAGGAATTAACTGCCACAGAGTTGCCCTCTGACTGCCACAGCAGATAGCACATACCCACACACATAAACAAACATAAATGTTATTAAAAAAAAAAAAGTAAAATAGGAAAAGATAAAAACATTCTCTGGAGAACAATCACTAACACAAAATATATGTCCTAAAGCACAAAATAAAGAAAATATAGGAACAAATCAGCAAAGACAAACAAAAACAGAAAAGAAACAACAGATAAGATCTAAGTTTATAACCGAAATTTTTAACAAATTATAAAAAAAAAATAACATCTTCATTAATAAAGGACAAAAAGGTAAGAATCCATATAACCAGTCAGGGGGTTAGTAAAAGAACAAATAAGTAACACAGTCGTTATTAATTGTAAACATGTAAAAGCAACTTTTAAAAAACCCTATTACTCAATAGGTAAGATTAAAAAAAAGCAATTCTTGCTTTGGAAACAATTAATAAAATGTTTTCTCCTATAGGGAATATCACCAGTGTTGTGGCATATGCCTGTTGTCCCCAAACTTGGGAGACTAGAGCAAGACTGCTACAAGCTGAGGCCAGCTAGAGTGCCACAGGCAAGATCCTGTCTCAAGAAGGAATGTCTTAAATTTTTTTTAAACTATAAATCCATTTTAATCAAGTATTTAGGCTTCAATAAAGAGTGTAATAAAAAATGTAAACATACATTTTGTAATAGAAGTTTATTCCTAAATGTTTCATTTATAAGCAATCATATTTTCTGGAGTATTTCTGATTAATTTTATCAGATTTGATTCTACAGTAAGACTTAACTTCCCCTATCTCAAGTCTACTAAAAGAACTCACAGCAAGAAACAACTCAAAGAAAAAGAAATATTAAATGAAGGCCAACTCATGCAGTGTGCTTAATACCATTTCTATCTTTTGATTTTCACAGACACAGAAATCTCACCATAAAATAGCATCCCAATACTTTCTTATTTGATAAATTTGTAATTTTATATAACGAATCATACCTTTAATGTTTCCTCACCTGAGAGACACCATGTTTCCTAGTTCTGCTGGTAAACTTCTGAGTTTATTGGACGACAGATCCAGGTAAACCAGATTATGAAGCTTGGCAATGTCAGGTGGAATGCGAGCAAGGTTATTGTCATTTAGGTGCAGTGCTGTCAAGTGTGTCAATGACCAGAGTGATGTACTTAAGCTCCGCACTCTACCTAAAAGGCAAAATACTAAAGCATAAACTCTAGACCCAAGACAAAATTGGAATCCCAAGAACTGCTAAGTGCCTAGAAAAGGTGGCAAATACACAAAGATATCATCTTATCTTTGACATTTTTAACTTTATATTCCAAGCTATGAGACTGCTAAAATATCTAGCCTTCTTTAATTTCACTCCGTTTTGAACAGTCACTCTTTTGGAGGGGAGGGAGGGAGGGAGGAGAGAGGGAGGAGGAGAGGGAGGGAGAGAGGGAGGAGGTTGGTTGATTGGAGGGAGGTTCAGCTCCTGATCCAAAGGATGCCTGAGGCTTACTGGAGGCCTGGGTTCTCTCAGCTCCAAAAAAAAGATCCAAAAAAAAAACGGCAGGCTGAATTGAGCTTTGGTGGTTGAAAACAGGCTTGGACTTTTACTTTTTAAAGTCATAACAAAATATTCCTCACACTCCATGAAAATTGTAAATATAAGATGTATCCATATCCAGAGCCTGGACTGGCCAACAAACTTTAAATAAAAAAATAAATTATTATTATTTAAAACCAACCTTGGATTAGGCACCAGGAAAGTGTCCCTAATGAAAACATCTTCCTAAATTTCTGATGTTAGAGTTAGAAACTAACAACTGCAGTTTAAGATTTTATACTAAATGCAACAAACTCAAGGAAACAGTTTTCACACCAAGGTCTGTGAGCAGCAGGTACAAAGCATGCACTAAATCAGAAAACCTGTTTCAGAGTTTTAATTTTTACCACTGGTCTGGACAAATCAGTTAGCCTCAGGTTTTATAAAATGAGATGTTATCTTCTAAGTTGCTAGTATTGTTTTGTTTTGTTTTGTGATGGAATCTCATGCAATCCTGAATGGCCCCAAACTTGCTATAGAGCTGAGGATAAACCTTGAAATTCTTCTTGCCTCTACCTACCAAGTGATAGGATTACGGGCATGCACCCCCATACCCAGTTTATTTAGTGCTGAGAATTAACCCCAAGTCAAGGTTTTATGAAAATTAGACAGGCATTCGACCAACTGAGAGACATCCCAGGCCTGATTATAATTATTTCTTATAATGTACAATTTACATAAAGATCATTGTACAAAACTGCATAAAAGCAAAGTGATAATTTTAAGATTTATTTTACTTTTAGATAAGTGTCTATATCTAATTTTGTGTTGGGTATGTGCCCACAAATGCAGGTGCTTTCTGAGGCCTGAACTGTTAAGATTCTCAGGAGCTGAAGTTAGAGGTGTTTGTGAGCCACCTGATGATGGGGGTGCTAAGAACCAAACTTGTGTCCTTCACAGAAGCATCTCTCCAGACCCAAAAAGTAATTATTTAAGTATATATCATTTTATTTAAAAAAAAATGTAGATGAGAGATGGCAATGGAAACTAAAGAAAACAAAGTTTCAAAGGGACAAGGTTATCTTGTTTACATAACTAAACTCAATGTTTATTTCTATCCAGAGTTCTTTCTACCACAGACACTTTCCTGCTGTATGTAATCAAATACAAAGTGTCAACTAGGATTTCGCATCTTAGTAGGAAAACAAAGTATTCAATGATGAGACTATGGGTAAAAGAGAAACCTCTATTTACTCAGGACAACTTAACACTTTTCCTCAAAGGACTTTGGCATTATCTGCTGAGTAGCCTACTAAGCTATTAACTATCCTATACTATACCCAAAAAACCCTCCACCACAAGGAATTGTATATAGGGCCGAAACTGTCAGTAAGCCAAGGCTGAGAAATCTTAAACTAACAGGATGTTGCTAACTGTTCCCATCAGAATGATGAGCAATCAGCCATCTATCCAGTTTCCTTTCATTTGTGTTAAGTCTAGCCGCTGATACTGCAATGCCAATGGGGGCGGGGTACTAACCACATTCTACATATAATCTGTACTGTGGCAATTCATAAAAGAAAAATGGTTATCTTCTGTTTTTAATAAATATAATTTTATAATACTAGTTGCCAAGATAATGTGGGGTTCTTATATGTACTTTGCTTAAATTCCCTAACATTGTGTTCTTATATTCCATGGTATATTTGTTAAAAGTAAGAAGTCAACATTGGTATAGTAACAGGAACAAAATTTCAAGCTTCATTAAGAATTTACCTGTTTTTATATCTTTTTGTTCTATAATTCAAATCAGGATTTTTAATTAGCATGTCTTAGCATTCCTCTGACTTAAGGCACTTGTCTTTTTTTTTTTTTTTTTACAATCTTAATAACTTTGAAGTGTATCAGTTAGGTATTTTATACAAGGTCAGTTTTAGTTTGATGACTTTTTTTTTCATTTTCAGACAGGGGTTCCAAATTTTTCAAATCATATTTATTCTGAACATGCTCTACTCATAGCTTAGCAGGTATCTGTTATACAGAGTCGTCTAGGTTTCCTTCTTTGCCAGCACTGAGATAAAAGGAGGATAGAAAAGACTTTCATTTGCAAAAATTACTCTGGAAAAGTCAACACAAGACTTACTGTCTTATAGAACCTAATTTTACTCAGAAACCAAACTCTGAGTATCTTTAAATGTAAATGGCTACCATTGCTCAAGACAATCTCAAAAGAAAAGGAAAATATTTTAAAAGATATAAAAACAAGTACCCCAGGGTTCTTACATATTTCCAATTAGTCCTTTCAGTTAAAACACAACAACAAAGAACCTATAAATACAGAAATACTCTTTACAATTGTATCTACTATATTCCAGATGAGATGTTTCAGATTCCACTCACCCGAGATTTCTAATTCTGCCCAGTGAGATTTTTTCCCATTGGCTACCTCCTCTGCTGACATGATGGTGTAAATTCTGCGAGGATCTGGAGGGTCATATTTTTCCTTTGGCATCCCTATTAGTCTGTAGGGGGAAAAGGATCATTAATTATTATTACAGTCATGGCCAGCAAGACATCTCAGGCAGTTACAGTGCCTGTTGTATAATTTTAATGATCTGAGTTCAAGGCCAGGAACCACAGTGAAAGATCAGCAACTCTATAAAGTTGTCTTCAAACACCCCCAACCCCCACACACACACACACACACACACACACACACACACACACACACACGCACGCACGCACACACGCACACACGCATGCACACGCACACACACTGCTTTTTATTAAAAATTATTACTATTATAGCTATTTGAGAAAACTAGTCATTTTGGAGGAAAGGGGAATTGTGTGTGTGGAGAATATGAGCAAATAAAAATTAAATTAAAATTAATATAGTATAAAAAGGAAAAGAAAACATGCTAAGTTTTCTTGTTCTGTCCTTTTGTTGTAAAAAAAAAATCTCACAAATACTCACAGGTACCCTACTAGAACTTCATCTGTGAGTCCAGGGAAGCAGATTTGCCATTTCCAGGCCCTCTCACCTGAGAGAGGACTTTATATCAAAGGGGTACCATAGCCTGTTCCACGCTCCCTTCCCTGTCTCCTGCCAGGGAATCTGAGACCCTAGCTGCAGCTGAACCCCATTCTCAGAAGGTGTACGAATCTCCCTCCTGTGATTGATTCTCTTTAAAGATCCCATCAGAGTCTCTGTTGCTGTGATCTGAACTCACTCAAAGCCTCCACCATGCTGCTACCCCTCTATCAATGGCATTAATAACTAACTCTTCTAAGAAATGCTTTACTCCCCAGTATCTGTTTTGGTGTACTCTTGAACCCCCCTACTAAACTAGTTAAGTCATTTTATATTCTCACTTTAAGAAAAACACTGCACTATTCTAGGTTTTTGGAAAATTTTATTAACAGATGCCTAAGGGAAAATGCAAATAAACAACCATACTCTTCAGAGAACATTGTGTTGCTCCCCATTTCTTTCCCCTGTGCTAAACAGCACTACTTTCCTAGAAAAGCTGATCTTATAACTAGTTTCCTTAATGGAACTCCAACTAGTCTAAGAGAACCATGTGATTCTAACCTCCCATTTGAGTAATACTCAAACTACTACAACTAACGACACATGATTTCTCCCCTTGACACTGACATTAGTTTAGACAATGTTCAAGATTCATTCTCTGTCTATGGGCAAAGCAGGATCCTCATCCCTGCTACTCATAAACAAAGTGAACATGTCCAGATTGCCCCCATAGCCTTCCAAGTTCAAGGAAGGCCGGCCTCATAAGGCCGTTTACAAAGACAAAAGAGAAGGCCTATTTCTCAGTAAACACACATGTAGTACCTGCTACACAGCAAGCTGAGTTTTGTCTTCTGTTACTTGCCATTAACACATCCCAATCAGGTAAATGCATAGCTTGATTTGCCATACTCAGTCTTAATTTAAACCTGTTGTTCTGAGGTAATTATTGTCACTCCTTTTTACTCTCAAAAGTACTTAACTAATTTGGGGTTGGGGATTTAGCTTAGTGGTAGAGCGTTTGCCTAGCAAGCGCAAGGCCCTGGGTTCGGTCCCCAGCTCCAAAAAAAAAAAGTACTTAACTAGATAAATTACAGAGCCATGCCAAATGAAACAAAAATTATGTGACTGTTTTCATAATCAGACCACAATCAATGGTGATAAAATCAATCATAAAACCACCTCAAATGTGATAAATATGAAAAAAGCCCTAAATATAAGTTTATTCCAGGGGTCTAAAACTACTGCTTTGATAGCAAACGGAAGATAAAATCCACTTCATATCACTCAGATCAAATAGTAAATGACAAAGTCATGTGTGTCAAATTAAGTGTCTACATGTTATCCTTTTCACAAAATACATATATAGTTATAGTTGACTTAAATGTTTTATTTTGTCAGTAACAATCCAGCGACCTGGCACATGCCTTGTAAGATTTCTACTACTAGGCTGCATCCTCAGCCCTGTAGTTAATTCTCTGCTCATATTTCTTTATTCTTTCCCACATATGCCCTTAAGCCAAGTTTCCAAATCTGTATCTATTTCTAAGTTAAGAAATAATATTCCAAATATAAGAGTTACTCTCAGGAGGTCTTAAACTTGTTGCATCAAAAATAAAATGAAGTAGTATTCCATCGTGTACCAAGAAATCAAAGCTAGTTTATAAGATAACATCAAAATCTTTCAGGTCAGTTTCCCTTTACTTGAGGCCAAGTTTTCCTCATTTGTTTATTTATTATTAGTAAACTTCCCCAGTCCCTAAATTAACTCTTCAATTCTAATCTCATCATGTTACAATGTTAAAGTAGAAAAAAATCTTTCTGGTCAAGAATCTCCAGCCTAGGTAGAAATCTAACTTTCCAGTTGAGCAAAGTCAATCACCTGGCCAAGGGACCACACCTACAAAGGCAGGCTCGACTTAAGCTATTATAAAGAGATGGAGAACTGAATGGAATAAATTGAAGTATAAATTAAAATATACTATTCTTTTCAGTTCCTGCTCCCCACCACTTGCTATAAGCTATAATAGGTTTGACCAATTTGCGTAATTTTCTGAGGCCTGATTTAGGAAGGTGTAACTGCCATTTTCTTTCTCTAGAATGCTGTCCAGAATGTAAGTATGCTTTCTGATACTTTGAATTTCCTTACTCTTTTCCCCAAAGCTCTCCTCTCTGCCATGTGGCCGCTTGGCATGTGTTTGACATGTATGGCAGCTTTAAGGACATGGCTTCTTTCCTTCCTTACTGTGGGCAACTACAGAGGATTTACAGCTTGCCTGCCCTCAATGTTTTTCCTTTAAACTCTAATAAAAATGCCCTTGAGCTTCCATTTAAGTTCATCCTTAAATTTTTTTATTCATGAACTCAAAAGGGGCCCCTGATTTCCTTTGTATTATCTGGCAACCCAGTTTAAACCCAAAACTCTAGTAGTAGTAGTAGTAGTAGTAGTAGTAGTAGTAACAACAACAACAATAAAAATAAACCTATTTTCAATAAATTATTATTTATAAAACACAAGGAAATAACATTTTACACTAAGAGAAAAACTTAATTGTCTATCACATTTGCCTTAAATACTTCTCAGTTAATAAAAAGCTTTATTTTCTATATACTATAACACAAGTGAGTTCTGTGGCCATTTTTCCATTCCGAGATCAACCAAAAGTAAATTTAAGCAAAGCAAACAGATCCAGATCCAGTACAGGATCCTTTTCTACAGTGAGGATGAATGAAAAGCATGGTTCATTAAAGCTGTATCATTGTAATAAAACTTAACAGGAGGGGGATGGGATCAAAGTTATATATTGTGTCGGTTACATTTTTACCAACTGGACATAAGCTACAGTCATCTGAAAAGAAGAAACTTCAGTTGAGAAAATGCTTCTGTGCTTGTTGGTTTTCATGAACTTGCCACAAACCTAGACATATTTGGGAAGAGAAAATCTTAATTGAGAACGTGCTCCCTATAGACAAGTTTGTAGGGCATTTTCCTAATTAATGATTGATGTGGAATGTCCAGCCCACTGTGTATGGAGCCATCACTCCTGGTTCTGGGGCATATAAAAAACAAACTGAGAAAGCCAGGAGGAACAAGCCAGTAAGCAGTGTTACTCTTATGATTTACACTTCAGTTCCTGCCCCCAGATTCCTTCCTAGAGTTCCTGCCCCAACTTCCTTCAATAATGGACTGTGATGTGGAAGTGTAAATGAAATAAACCTCTTCCCTTCCAAGCTGCTTTTCATTCATGGTATTTACCACATGAGTAGCAACCCTAAAACAGCCTTCATGAGATTGCCTATATATAAGTCTATCGTGGGTATTGTCTTGATTAATGATTGATGTGGAACCAACTCATAGGAGCGTGCCACCCTCCAGCTGGTAGGAGAAAGCAGGCTAAGTAAGCCAAACAGGGCCAGCCAGTAAACCACACTCCTCCCTGGTCTGCCTTCAGGTTTCTCTTTGAACTCCCCCTGGCTTCCCTTTATAATGTGAGGTGGAAGTATATAATCAAATAAACTTTTCCTCCCAAGTTGCTTTTGATCTTTAAATCAGTATTTCATCTTGTAAGATATTATTAAACAAAAATACAAATAACTAAAAAGCATTAAAACAATCATTTAAACATAATTTAAATCCCTAAATGTGATGGTGATTTTGTTTTTTGGTAACTGGGCATACGAGCCAGGCTAGGGTTTAAATACTGAGTGGTGAGCAGCTTCCATCTAAAGGTTTATATTAGGAAGCATTAACAGTCATTTCTTCATATTTTCTTTTCAAGATGAGGGGGAATTATTTCTAGTGTTGTTCTGGGGAGCTGTTTTACACAAGCTCTTACTTTCCCAAGCTGGCCTCAATCTCCCAGTACAGTCCTGGAAGCCTTGTGTTCATAATCACCTGATTAAGCCTTCCAAATGCAGGGATTATGGACCTTGCCATCGCACCTAGCTGCAGAGGGTTTTTGCTTTGTTTGTATTTATTATTGTTGTTTTGTATATTTTGTTCTTACAGTGTACACAACAAATCCCCAGTCTCATGCATGCTAGGCAAGAGCTTTTACCTCTTGAGGTAAGATGTTAAGCTGGTTTTCCCAAGTTTCCAATTTTTACAATATCTTACATAAATTTCCAATGGATAATAACTTTAGGACAACCTGGAGGCCCTAATTATATAACAAAATAAACTAAAAACCCCTTAACAATTTATCTCAAGTATTTAAACCTTATAAGGCACTAGGAAAAACACTGCCTATGGTTCTCTAAATATTAACTACATAAGCTGCTTTAAATTTCACCTATTTTGTTTATTACACCACCACCTGTGTACACTTCGGACACCCCCTGTAAAAGCTCTGAAATTAGTCATTTGTGCTGAATAAGAAAGTTTATTACTGCTTCTTAGTTCTCTTGTGAACTATGCGAAAGTAAACAAGTTTGAATCTCTATCACAGTTAGCTAATTAAACAACACTATTCACACGGGGGGTGGGGAGAAGGAAAGAGAGAAGGAGAGGGGAAGGTGGGAGGAGACCAGCCTCAAGTATATATAAACATCTAAGTCTTATGATATGAAACCACAGTGACCCTTCTCACTAGTTGAAATTTATTTTTGTCTCTGTAGTTCAGCATAATTTTGTTGGAGATTAATAGCGAGTGCTACAAATCACTAAAACAGTAGTTCACAATGAAAAGACTTCTAACAATACAAATCTAAAATACAAATCATTAAACTTGTACTGTTTCTACAGAGATACTAAATGATGACAGATAGAAAAGCTAGCAAAAACTATATGCCTGTATGATATGTCTGCTTACATTTTAGAGAAATTTCAATGGCTTATATTATTGCATACATTTCTCAAAGCTGTCATATAATGGCATCTGTTCTCAATGGTTAAAGAAGGCAAAAGACCAAGAACACTAAAAATTACTGTAATCCCAGTACTTAGGTTGATAGAGGATCAGAAGTTCGAGGTCAACATCTGCTACGTTAACAAGACTTGTCTCCAAAACAAAGGGGAGTGAAAGGGGGTGAACATACGAATTATTCTTTGCTTGATTCTCACTTTGATACTTTCTATCTGGTTTTAAACAGTACAAGGCTTCTTTCTGAGAAAATAAGTATATGCTTATTTATCTAAATAAAATATATGCAGTACATTTTTGAAGTTTTTATTTCCTAATCAATACCTGTATTTGACCACTAGTCATTTTTATACCATATATATGTAATATATAAAATAAATTTACACCTTACCTAAAAAAGGCACATTAACAACTATTATCTCTAGACCTGCTGATACTTTTAAAAAGGTACCTAGCAAATGACACTGCATATAGTAGGATCAATTAGAGACAGACAGTGATCCACTTCTGAACCTGTGGTCTATGGATGGCACTGGTCACTATGATAAATTTAACAATGTCTACATGATACAAGCATTCAAGTTTTGATGTCTCCAGCTCTTTTAAATAACAAAGCAAAACCTGTGTTTTATGATGATAATTCACTCATTATGAAGAAAATAACCTTTCAATATTTGAAGTCCCATATTTCTAATCAATTTAATTTATTCAAGAGGTTTTTAGTTGCTGAACACAGAAGTACATATCTGTAATCCCAGGAAACTGAAGTTTGAAGCCAATCCTGACTAAATAGAAGCCGTCTCTAAATAATTAACTAATAATTAATTTGGGACTGAACGTGCTAGTACACATTCTTTTTTTAAGATTTATTTATTTATTTATTTATTTATTTATTTATTTATTTATTTATTTATTATATATAAGTACACTGTAGCTGTCTTCAGACAGACCAGAAGAGGGCATCGAATCCCATTACAGATGGTTGTGAGTCACCATGTGGTTGCTGGGACTTTAACTCAGGACCTCTGGGAGAGTAGTCAGTGCTCTTAACTGCTGAGCCACCTCTCAGCTCGCTAGTACACATTCTTAATCCCAACACCAGAGAAGCAGGGGCAGGCAGATCTCTGAGTCTGAGACCAGCTTAGTCAACAAAGGGAACTACAGGCCTGTCAAGGCTTCATGAGACATTGCTTGAGAAAGAAGGAAGAGAAGGGGGAAAGAAATACTCAATGTATATCTACTGCTGTCATTCATGTACCATGTCTTAATGCTTCAATGTCTGATTACTTGAAAAGATTAAATTTAGAATATTTTATTTTTAAATATACTTTAAATAATGACATTTTTTATTAAATGACATTCTTTTTTATTAATATTTCTCCTTAATCAAAGAGTTTCATTGCTATATTATCATTACATTGAAATGAAAATGACTGAAAAGAAAAACATCTTTATCATAAAGAGCAGAAGTGATGAATAATGGCTAACCTATAGAATAGTCAAGGAGGTGAAAAGGATAGAGCTCCCAGAACAGGATAACAAATATCCTATACTGGGAATGAGACTAAGATAATCAGGTTAACATATAAATATATTTAACTTAAAGTGATAGCAAATGGTTTTCTATGGTGGCAATGGTATTCACTTCTACAATTCTTATCAACAAAGGAAAAATTAGCATCCATAACAGGGAATTTTCGGTCTTTAGGAATAACTGAATTCAATGTCTTTTTTTTTTCCATCTATTCTTAGGACTCTTCCTCATATCCCAAGTATACCTGAACAAAAAACATAGGGATACAGGCCAATAAAGACTAAGAAGAGATGTTGCATGGCTTTCCAAAGGTACTCCAGATATTTATGTCAATACAGAAAGATCTGGAGGAAAGTTTTGTATCTGGAAAAGGATGAGATCATGTCATAGTACTAATGGAAGAAAAGGAGGAGGGGGAAGGAAGGAAGGGGAGGGAGGGGGAGGAGGGAGGGAGGGAGGGAGGGAGGAAGGAAGGAAGTCAGTCAATCAGTCAGATGGCTCAAAGAGTTAAAGCATCTATCTGATAATGAGCCTAAGATCCTGAGTTCAATCCCTGAGAATCACATTGTGGCACACCACTCCCGTGTATAATAAGTACATAAATAAATGTACCAACATCTTTTTAAAGATTTGCTTATTTATTATTATATAAGTACACTGTAGCTGTCTTCAGACACACTAGAAGAGGGCATCAGATGGTTGTGAGCTACCATGTGGTTGCTGGGAATTGAACTCAGGACCTCTGGAAGAGCAGTCAGTGCTCTTAACCACTGAGCCATCTCTCCAGCCCATGTACTAACATTTAAAATATAAATTATAAAAAGAAACTCAGGACACAACTTCTTTGGTACTAGTTTATAATCTGTCTCTTATATTTAGGATAATAGAAAATAGCAGTAACCAAAAAAAACACAAATAGTAAAAAAAGAATGAACACAAGACCTAAAGTTATCTAATTCTACCCATTAGTAAAAATTTAACACTCCTATCAGATAAGAATCAATTTGAAAAACCAAACCTTATGATTTTTCTACCATTCTTATATATCTTAGTCTCCTAACAACCATTACCCTTCACTGCCTCTCACTTTTTCCAATTATCCTCCAGAAAGCTAATGTTAATAAAATCATCAGAAATCAATTCTTCCAGAATTATGACTTCTTCTGACATTTCCCTTTGATTGTCACCTTCGCTGAACGGAGAAGTATCTCCATTAATAAAGCATGCCCATGATGTATCTGTGAAGATGCTTTTCAAAAGGACTGAATTCATATGGAACCTGACCTAAGAAATATTTTGTTCTGCTGGTGGATTCAACATCTAAACAGATTCCTAAAAGTGTGTGGAAATGTGAGGGCTGGGATGTACTTGGAGGAAGAAGGTCACAGAGGCCATGTCCATGGAGTTTTACATATTCCTATGATGCCTTCCTTTAACTGGTTCCTGTCACCTTTAACAGACTCCCCCATCACACTTTTTCTCCACCATAATGGTCTGTCTAAACTCATGGGTTTAAAATCCATGGCCTGAATCCTTTGAAAACATCAACTAAATAGTTCCCCCTTAAGTTGTTTGTGGCAAGTGTTTGGTCACAATGACAAGAAAAACAACTACTATACTGGCTTTCTGCCTTCTCTTTTCATGTATGTTTTCTATTATTTCATTAGACCTAAGACCTCTTACTTCTTTCCATGGGTTTCAAATAAGCATTCTTCTTGGCTTAATTCATCTATTCACCTTGACAGCATACCTCCTCCTAGCTACTGTGCACTGTGTAAAGACTATCCTTATATTATTCAAATGCTGTTTTCTCTGCTTGCATATCTGATTATAACCCTTATTCTGAGAATCTCCTGCCTCAATGTTGTATAAACATTGCTTCCCAATTATTCTCTGATTTTTCAATAAAAGCTGATCAGCCAATGACTGAGCAGGGGAGAAACTAGGGCAAGAGGAAATAGAGAAAGTGGAGATTTGTCCCAGGGAGAATCCAGGAAACACCATGAGAAAACACCTGTAGTCCAGAAAACCAGATCAGTACTAAAATACAAGTATTACTGGGATTTTGACTGGGAGTTAGCCAGACTAGTTTAAAGGATTAAATAGAGTAATAATGCTCAGTTGTTGTGCCCTTAAAGCTTATTAATTAAATAGAATAGTCCAGTCTCAATTATTTGGGAGCTAGCTGGGTAAAAAGAAAATAGCAATATTTATAAATTGCCACTAATACCTCATCATATATTAAAAAACAAAAAGGTGATTGTAAAATATATGGAAAAGGGATATATGGTGTCAAAACTATTTCTTCTCAAAGACTTTTCCTTTAAAAAAAAAAAATCAGATAAATTTACAGGAGCACACCGCCCCCAAGATCTATCAGAAGCTACAAGCTACAGTTTCCTAGATAGTTTGATACTAATAATACAACAGAACCTAGAAATTCCAAACATATTCACACATATATTGCCAACAGATTTTCAACAAATGTGAGAATTTCAATAAAAAATAGAATTTTCAACAAATGCTAAATGAGATACTCACATGCAAAACTAAACATTGACCCACACTTTTCATCAAAGTAAACTTAAAAGACATGAACTTAAATGTAAAAACCAAGCAGTATAAAAGTTCTAAGAGAGGCTGGAGAGATAACTCAGTGGTTAAGAGAACTGGCTGTTCTTCCAAAGGACCAGGGTTCACCCACATGGCAGTTCGCGATTGTCTATAATTCCAGTTCTAGGGGATCTGACACCCTCACACAAATATACATGGAGGCAGAACACCAATGTAAATTTTTTTAAAAAGGGGAAAAAAAAGTTCTAGAAGAAACTAAAAGTAAGAATCCTAATTTAAACAAAGATTTTAAAGAAATAAAATTATACAAGAAAACTACTAATAAGTAAATACATTCCGTTAACAATTAAAGCATCTAGTATTTGAAAAATTAAATCATCAGATTAGGAATGTTTTCAAAATACCTATCAGAAAAAAAGCACTCCAAAAACTCACAAAATACAACAATCTAATTTTTTTTAAAGGTACTATAGGCATATCTCAGGGTAGAATATATGCCTTGAATGGGAGTTTGATCTCCCACACAGACTTTAAAAGATTCTTCACTAAAAAACAATACATGTAAACTAAGCATATATTAAGAATAAAGTAAACCAGCATATAAGATGTTAAAATTAAGCACCAAGGAAATGTAGATAACTGACTGAACATGTATTAGAATGACTAAATTTTAAAGCTCACATATGATAGGGACAAGACACTGGGATAAATCTGAGTGATAAGGAATCAGTAGTTGTAGATAGTAGGCAACAAAAGCAAACAAACCTAGATAAAACACAATAGAAAAGAAGAAAGGGCCAACTGTAACACTTATAAGTAGAGTACAATGTGGTGTTGTGATGCTCTCTTTGAATCCCAGCATTCTAGTATTCATGAGTTCAAGGCCAGCCTGATCTACATTCTGGGACAGCCAGAGCTACATAGGGAGACCCTGTATAGACAGACAGATGAACAAATGGATTTTACACACACACACACACACACACACACACACACACACACACACACACCCCTCTCTCTGCAGACTCTCTCCTAAAAGAGCTAATCAACAAGTTATGAACACAGAAAATCCCACTAAATCCATCAGCAGTACAATCAGGAAAATTGGCAAACAATCCTACAGCACTAAGGTTTTCTTCAGATAATCCTAGAAACGAAAGCATCTCTGCTTCTATAAACAAAATGAGGCAAAATACATGGATGGGATCACATATAGACAAGTTCACTAAAAGAATTATATTTGAAGGGTAGACACGTGAATCTCACTGTAAAGGGAAAATAGAACAGATATCACTGGTGAATAGGGGTAAAGAGCCTGGATTGGGATGGGGATGAGACCAGGAGGGATCAATGAGGGGAAGAGGTAGAGAGTACTAGAAGAGACAACTAAAATTGGAAAAAGTGGGGGAGGGGGCAATCTCTGGAACAAGCTTAGAAACCTAGGGCAATGAAATCTCCCAGAAATTGATGAGGATGACCCTACCTAAGACTTTTAGCAATGAGGGAATACAGAACTTGAACTGGCCATCTTCTGTAACTAGGAAAGACTTCCAGTGGAGGAGTTGGGACACCAGCTCAGCCACAAAAATCTTTGACCTACAGTTTGCCCTGATTATAAGATGTGTAGGGTAAAGGGTACACAGAAATTGTAGGAATGCCCAAACAACGGCTGGTATAGCTTGAGACTTATGCCATGAGTTGGAGCTCACCCAGGACACTACCTAGAGGACCAGGAACCAAGGCTGGATAGCCCAGAGACCTACGATAGAACCAAGCACAAGGGCCTCCTGCCCCTCAAAATGAAAGGCAATGAAATGATTCCTAATGATACTGTTATACTCATAGACTGATGCCTAACCCAATTGTCATCAGAGATACTTTACCCAGCAACTGATGTTAACAGTTGCAGAAACCCATAGCCACACATTAGGAAGAACTTGGGATCCTGCAGAAGAGAGGGAGAAAGGGTTATAGGAGACAGAAAACTCACGCCAACAAGGTTTGAAAGGAAGGGGTATTAACTTTAAAATAGCTCCTAAAATAAATGGTTAAAATAACAACATAAGAACTCACAAAGACTCTAGGTCAATAGTGTTCCCATGCTATAGCCCAAAGTAAAAACAAAAGCCAGCCACTGAAAGAGAAATCTGTATATTATCAGAAGAAAATTTATTTATTTGTTCTTTCCTACAACGGCCGAGGAACCTGACTTCAGTTTCTGTTTCCTTGGCAGGTAGACACTCTACAGAAGCAACAAAACACACAAAATAGAATGTTCTTCCAAACTATAGTCCTGGGGTAGAAATGCCCCCCATAAAAAACTCATGGAAGGACACAGGGGAGCAAATGTCTAATTCTGTTACTTAAAAAAACTTTTTTGGGGATTTAGCCAGTGGTTAGCTGCCTAGGCAAGGCCCTGGGTTGGGTCCCCAGCTCCAAAAAAAAAGAACCAAAAAAAAAAAAAAAAAAAAAAAAACTTCTTGTTCCATTAGCTAGGCAATGCAAAATAGTAACAGTACACACATATAACATACTAGGAATAATATTAGCTATAGAGTCAAAGAATAGTATTGGTTAACAATTTTTGAAACTTAATTGCATAATATCCATATCCACTATAGCTGAGAAAATGCTACATTTTTTTCTTAAACGTTATTTTGAAGTTATTTTTGACAAAAGGCATAAGAATGTAACATTGTAGAAACATTTAGATAAAACCCATGGCAGAACTGTTTCCCTTGTCCTAAAAATAACCAAAAAACTCAATCCTAGCCATGAGAAGCCCTCTTCTTAGTTGTTTGCCAGGGCTGTCTCTAAGAGACTCCCAAAACTTATAGCTTACTGCTGTTGTCCTTGATAACCCCCAGAGGTAGAAGGTAAGAACTACTGCAGAAGACACTTCAGAAACAGGGCCCAGAGACCCTGAGCTAGAAATGACCTGAATTTCCACCCCCTGTGAACTAGCTTTCATAAGCCTCTACCCAGGATGCCTATGAACCACATCAACAATTTAATACTGAAAACCTAGCTAACTACTCAGTTCTAGTGAAATTATGGTTACTGGAGGAGAATCTACAATCAATTTACTAAACCAGCACAACCTAACAACAATCTATAACCCATTGTCCTTACACCCCCAGATAAGTATGGTCTTTGCTTCTTCAACAAGGAAACTTCTCCTTGCAACAGAGACCACTACAGAAAACCACAACCAATCAGTATGCGGAGTTGTGCAGCTTAGTACCAAAAGATACATCTACAAGACACTCCCACACCTAAGATCAGGAAACACTGAAGAAGAGCGGGCAAAAAGATCCTAAGAGCCAGAGGATAAAGCATTTTGCTGTAAGACTGGGTCTCCTAGTAACATCAGAAGCTATCCTTGGTAAGTCTCACCAACATGACTGCCCAAACATGAGCTGAACAAAAAGATAGCATCAAATATTTCAAACTGGACCAGAAAAAGCACACAAGTCCTTGACCCTACACAAAGAACTACAGGCAACTGAGTAAAGCTGAAAGCAAGAGAGATGTTTCTCCCCAGGGAAGAGCACACCCATTGATTTTTCCAGTGCCAGTCAATCAGTCCTGAAAACATACATACAAGTGACACTATGTAAGCTCAACAGGTTATGCTTAGGAATATGTATAGATACAAATACATATAGGCATGTACAAATACATATAGGCATGTAGTAACAATGAAAAAAAAAGCCATGAATTTGAAGAACTGGGGAAGGTATGTGGGAATTTGGAAGGATAAAAGAAACGTTGCCAACTAAATTATAATCTCAAAACTATAAATAAAATTTTAAACTCTGTTTTGGAACTATGACAAAATTTCTAATTTCTTTACAAAATATTTTATTACTTTCCACAAAAAATAAAACATTTCAAATATCAATGTAATATAATGAAAAATGTATGTAAATATCAAAAAGGAGCCACAGAGAGTTAAATCTGGATTGAATCATTATTTTCTTTTTGAAGATTTATTTATTTATTGTATGTATGTGAGTACACTGTCACTGTCTTTGGACAGACCAGAAGAGTGCATTGGATCTCATTACAGATGGTTGTGAGCCACCATGTGGTTGCTGGAAATTGAACTCAGGTCCTTTGGAAGAGCAGTCAGTGCTCTTAACTGCTGAGCCATCTCTCCAGCCCTGGACTGAATAATTCTTAACCAGGTTAATGATTAAAGGGACTTATGAATAAAAATTTCTTAAATGTGTATACATGTGCACATTCTGCAACTTTTCTAGTTTTGAAAACTAAGGATCACATTATCTTGAAACTTCCTCCTACCTTCTAGACCAAATTTTAAGTAGGATAAAGATAGTTTGTGAATTTGAAAAAGAAAATATGAACTACATAATTTCACTAAACTTATGAATTATATATTAACTCACCAACTACAATTTACAGATATGGAAACTGAAATACAGAAAAGTTGTGAAACAACCAATATCCCACATAAGTAGAATTTCTTTTTAAGTCCCCATCAGGATGCAGCACTATTCCTGCAATAACCAGTCTATATAGGGAATCAGTGTATAGCATGTTCCTATCCATCCCCCCTTACTCCAAAAACAGAGAGAGCACATCAGATAGCAAACCGTTAAGAACAGATGCTACACCTGATTTTGGCCAAAAGCCTAAAAAGCAGTTACTAGAATTTAAATATAGGTTAAGTGCTGGAGATATGGCTCAGGAATATAATACTTGCCTTGCATTTGATCCTTAACTTGAAAAAAAAATAAAATAAACTCAAAACTTTGAAATATAAGTCCAACTATAAAAAGCTCTTACTAAGCCATCCCAAGCTTAATTCTGTACATTCCTAGAAAACAAATGTAGAAAAATTGGTTTTACAGGCTTAATGTAGAAAGAACTTTTCAGCAAGGCAAAGACCAGTAGAAATTAAAAACAAAGGAGGCTTAGTGACAGACACCTTTAATTCCAGTACTCAGGAGACAGAAGCAGACAGACCTCTTAGTTCAAGCCTAGCCTGGTCTACATACAGGGTTTTCAGGATAGCCAAGCCTATATACAGTAAGATCTTATCTTTAAAAAAAATAAATGAAGCAAAAAGTTGAATTTAATATTGATAAAGCAAAAAGTAAGGTCAAAAGACATTACAGAAACAGTAACAAAAACTCTCTAAAATATTTATAAGTGGCAGTACAATGGGTTCTTCTTGTTGTTAGTAAGCTCACAAATCAGAAAAAAAAGTAGGCATTCCAATAGGAATATTTAGAGTGAAGGTCATGATCAGGCAAGACACAAAACAATGTAAAAGAATTAAAAGAACATATAAACAGGACAAAAAAAATCCTCACTAGCCAAAACTAATTTTTTTTAAATATATGCCTAGTTTCAAAATGGCAATGATTAATAATGTGAATGACAGCTTAGAGAAAGAAGCATATTTAAAAAACTGGTGATAAAACTTTTTCAGGAGTATTGTGAACAGAACATTCTACCACTGAGTTTTGTATTTTCAGCCCCCAACACTCATAGTAGTAAAATTTTATGCATTTCTAAAGAGTGATCTAACAAGATTTATCAAAACTGCATCCTTATTTGATTCTGCAAGTCTACTTGTAGGAATTTATCCTTTAAAAAAAGCATTCAAGGACTGGTAAGATGGCTCATTAGTTAATAACACTGAATTCAATTCACAGCAACCACATGGTGATTCATGACCATCTATAAAGAAATCTGATGGCCTCCTACATTTATACATAAGTAAATAATTTTTTAAAAAAAAAAAAGCATTCAATATGGCAGCTGCAGATGTGACTAGTGTAAAGTGCTTGCTAGGAAAGCATGAGGGTCTGCGTTCAGAGCCCCAGAACACATGTGGGCTCTAGGAGTTATGACTGAGGAAGAAATCCCAATATTCTGGTCTACACACACACACCAAGTGAGCATTCCCAGACACAAGCAAACAACATACACACACATACAAGAGTATTCAAAGACAATCATATTTTTTACTTTGTTTTGATAATCATTATAAATTATCAACTAGTAGGAGAGTAGATAAATGGTATATCAATAAAGATTAAAATGAAGCCATTAAAAATGGCTTAAAGAAACATGTTAATTACTTCCAAACTCAAGCAGAGTTTCCATTTAAGCAAGTCCATTCTTAAGTATATACCTCAAGAAAAATTAAAACATATGTCCCAACAAATTTCAACATACTAATATATAGCAAAAATATTTAGAATAGTCCAACAATATACATATGCAAAAACATGTTAACCACATGTTAATCATTACAAAGCATGGGAACTAGGAATATAGCTGAGTCATAGAAAGACTGCCTATCTACAAAGCCCTGGATTTAATCCCTAGCACTGCACAAACTGGTGTGGTGATGCACATGTCTGTACTGGCAACACTTACAAAGTGGAGGCAGGAGGACACATAGTTTAAGGTGGTGCTATATGTCCTATACAACATCCATGGCATGTTGGGAACTAGCTTATAATACAGAAGACACTGTCTCAAAAAAATGAAGTACTTATTACATGTTATCAAATGGCTTATTCTTGAAACATTATGCTAAATGAAAAAGAAGTTGGGCACCAAAGAACACTTATATGATTCTACTTTCACTAAATGCCTAGAACAGGCAATCCATTAAAAATCCCAGCACTCAGAGGGCAAATGCAGGCAGGTCTCTGTGAGCTCTATGCCAGCCAGAGCTACATGGTGAAACCCTGTCTAAAAAAAAAAAAAAAGAAAGAAAGAAAGAAAGAAAAGAAAAGAAAAGAAAAAGTTTTAAACAACAAAACAATCAGCACATAGTTGATAGTAGCCAGCAGAAGGGGAAAAACAGCTGATATTCCTTATCTGGTTTCTTTAGGACTGGTGGATGTTCTATGCATATGTGATGGATTCAGGATAATGTGAGTGCACTAAAATCATTAAGATAGACTTTAAAATAGAAATTTAGCATTTAATGTGGCACATAAAAATTTGAAAGCATAAAACATACCTCTAGATAAAAACTTAATGTGATGTGTTCCAATTAAAGACAGCATATACAATATGATTCATCTATAAAGAAAAGTACATAACTAAGACAAAATACATAAAGTTGAGAGAACCTAGGAGACAATAAGCATAGAGTGTTAATCTGGGGCTCATGAATGTCAGGGAATCTGTGAATTTTTATAGGAAAAAAATTGTATCAGTTTTCACTAAAATACAGTACACTTTTTTTGTAGTATTGATAACTATGATTTTTGTCAAAAACCAGAATTTAATGTCCGTATCATATTATAGTTGTTACAAAAATCTCAGAATATTTTCACTACTTCATAATTATATTTGTTATTAGACTCACTACATCTTCTTAAATACACCAAGAATTATATATGCTTTTTACCACATGTATTTTTTAACAGTTTTGTTTCATTAGGGATTTTTAGAGGGAAGAACTGATTTTGGTTTTGTTTTTGAAACCAGGTCTCATGCATCAAAGGGCAACTCACTAAGTATCCAAGGATAACCTTGAACTTCTGATCCTCTTGCCTCTACCTCTCAAGTGCTGGGATTATAGGGGTATGCCAATACAACCCAGGATCTGGTAATGCTAAATTGTACTCTACCAAATTCAGCTAAATACTCAGCCCAACAGGTTCTTTTTAAACCATTTTCTTTTATTTATCTTCAACTATATAAATGAACCACAGCCTTCTCCGGGCTGTGGAGTTCTTAGAACCTACAACAGTGAAGAATCTCTGAAGTCCACAGGTCAAGATGCATTCAGTCAAGAATTATGTAGGGCCTAAACTCAGGAAACACAAGTTATTCCAGAAGAGAATGCACCAACCTATTTCTCTGACACTTACTTATTTGTTTGTTTGTTTGTTTTGTCTTTTGAGGCAGGATCTCACCATATAGCTCTGGCTGGCCTGAATGCAACTAGGCTTATTAACCAGGCTGGGCTCAAACTCAGGTCTGGATGGTCTGTTTCTCAAATGCTAAGGTTAAAAACATGTGCCACCACTAACAAATGAAGTGGAAAGTGTTCTTTGGAAAGTCAGTTTTGCTAGGACAAACCCATGAAGAAACGTTTCACTGAAGCAGATACACGAGAGAGGATGTTCTGCTAAAGCAGACACGTGATAAGGAATTCTTTGCTAACAACACACATGTATTGGTCCACCCTAGTGTATAGTTGAGCTGCATTTGTTGAGACTCCACAGAGAGAAATGCACCAAAAATGTTCTGATGGTATGCTGCAGTTTCTTGCTACTTCCAAGAATAGGGCTGATTGGCAGAGTGATGTCAGCTGAGACAGATCCAAGGGCTGAAGAAAGATCCATGATGTTTAGAGGGTATGAACAGAACTTCACGGACCATGACAGAAGCTGAGCTTGGCTTGCTGGTATAGCTAGCTGCGCAGAGCTGGTTCTCGAATCTTCACTGATCTTCACTTCCCTGAGAGAGGCACAGCAGAGAACTGTTCCTGCTGGTCCCTCCTGCTGACTTGTGCTGAGACTGAGGCCTGGCTGTCTCTGCTAGGCCTTATCACTGCTGTTGCTATCCTGACTCTACCAAACTGGACTGCTGGTTTATCCGTGAAGTGTTTACCAGTGGATAGAGCTGCCACCACTGACTGGTGAACTGAACTGCCAGTTTCCAGACAGCACAGACAAGAGTTGCTCCAAAGAACCTTTCTAACCAGGTCCACTTCCCTCTTATCCTTTCTTCCCACTACCTCTGGTGAGTAGTGGGCTAACAGGGAAGTTAAAGTATTTAAGAACCATCATTAAAAATAGGCTTTGAAAAAATTCAAGTTACAAACAATACTGACTCTCATCATGTTCTGACCTGGCTCTGAGTTCCCTCCATCATACAAAATAGCCAATAGGCTTTGAATGTTTCTTTTTTTCATCCTAACATAAGTCTTATTAGTTGAGAATTTCATATGTTTTGATTATATCTACCACCATACCTTTAAAACCTATTTCTTGACATAACCATTTAATTTATATTTTAATTCTAAATTTTAAAAGAAACTCTCTTCTCATTCTCATTCCAAACTGATTTGTCTACCAGACTAATATTTTAACTTAAAATTTTAATTTACTGAAATTTAATTTCATAAGTACTGACTGTATTTACATAATTTTCTACTCTTTCTCTCCACTCCAATTCCTCCCATGTCCAACTCCATGTGTCCAACTCCCAAATTCAAAACTGATCACTTATATCTGTCTGTCTGTCATATGCATGTATGTATCTAGACTGTGAAGGCACCTGCACTCAAACACACTCTCTCTCTCTCTCTCTCTCTCTCTCTCTCTCTCTCTCTCACACACACACACACACACACACACACACACACACACACACAAAATTAGGTCCATTATTTAGTGTTACTCAAATGAACATGTAATTAGGGCTGATCAATCAGGAGACCTGACACTTGATAAAACTCACTCTCCCTCTCTCAGCAGTCACAGATTACCTAAAGCTTCTCATATAGGAGTGGGATCTTGTAAGATTAACCCACCCATACTGGCATGTTGAATGGTGTCACTATTGTTGAGGTGTCATGGTTCAGCTTCTCTGTCATGTCCTTGCAGCAGGCAATCTGGTTCTCTGAGCTCTTATCCTCTTTCTGACCCCTCATCTACGATTTCCCCTGAGCCTTAATGTAGGGGCTGTATTGTAGACAGACCAATGGGGATTAGGCACTTCTCAGTCACTCAATTTTCTGAATTTTGATCAGCTGTGCATCTCTGTAGTGGCCTCCGTGTGCTACAAAATTAAGCTTCTCTGCTGAGGAATGAAAGCTACGCCTCTCAGGCTGGGCTGGTAATCAGGCTATACAACCCATGTAAAGATCTCTTCAGGTGTCCAGCAAAAGAACGAGTAAACTTTAAACCGTTTTACTAACCTGCTCAAAATCATCCAATGACTCCCAATGTCTTTAATAGTATAGGTAAATATGAGAGTTCAAAGCTATATAGTATCTACTAGTAAAAGTAAGTGTGTGGTTAATTAATGAATGTCCTCTAAATTAAAGCAACATTACAACTTTTAAGTATTAGTAAGAGACCTCAATTTATGTATTTATATATGCTTGCTTTGTTGAAATCTGTATCAGTGATATAAGGACAAAATTCCCTATTAGGCATATATCCCACTTATAATCATGCTTTAATTTGCCCAATTAACTTCATATTCCTATTCAAGCTCTAGAATCTAACCAGAAGTTAAACTGACTTTCTAAAAGCTTAACACCCGCAAGTAGATATTTGCTGATATAACTTGCACTGCTTACAATGGCACTTATTAATTTAACACACATTTCTTAAGTTCTTTCTATATACCAAGCATTTCATGTTCCCTGTTATGTTTCAAACACTTGAGCCATAAAAATGAAGTATACATCATCTGCACTCTTCAAAATGGCATACTCTATTAGAAAAGCCAAAACATAAACCGGGTAATTATAGACCCTGTGGCAAATTTTATCAAAGAGGAATACAAAGGATGTTAAAGGCATACAAGAAAAGTCATAAAGCAAAGCCTGGAAATGTCAGATAAGGTTTCCCAGAGTAACACCTGAGGCGAATTATTTAAAAAGTCAGTGGGGTCATAAAGCATAAGGTCCTATAGGCACATGTAAAGCACTGACAAGACTGTAAGTCACTCACTTTGGCTAGTCTAGGGAATATGAGAGGAAAGAGTAATAAGTAATAAACTGGACAGGTAAGCAAAGACAAGATCTTAATGGGCCTCCCTTATAATGCCATGAAATGTGCATCTTTTGCTGGAAGACTATACAACAGAAAGATCCTGGGAATCACACAGGTATAAGAATTCCAACAACATAATTGTCAAACTGCCACTTAATTGAGGCCTTCATGAACTGTGTTAAACTTTAGTATTTTCACATATATTATACGAATTAGTAGTATCAATTTCACCAATACTATATAAATTTGTTATTTCATTTAAATCTAGCATAGGGATATCAAACTGCTTACACCTTGATTTGATAGTAGTTATTAATATGTAGATCTTTAACTAATAATTAAAAATAAAAACTGTAAGCTAGATATTGTTGCTCACATCTATACTTGCAATAGTAGATAGACTGAGGCAGGAGGAATGTCTTGAGTTATAGGCTAGCCTAGACTGTAACATCAAATCCTGCCTCAAAGGAAAGAATTAAATTACAAGAACAAGAAAGGTAATAAAAACAAAGATCTTACATGATCCACAAAATCAAAATATTCACATCTCTTCACTGAAAGTTTATTGAGTCAACCTACACGTAATATAGAAGAAAATAGTAACTATTATTATAATTGAAGCTTCTACATATGAAATAAAAGATGAAATGAAATTTATATAAATTTGTCCAATAATAGTATATATAAAGGAATAAATGGGACAATGATGGAAATTGATAAAGATGTTGCTTTAACCTATTTTCTTGCCTTCCTTTTCTCTTATCATAAAGGAAAAAAGAAATCTACCTCTGTTTTCTCATCCCTGTAAGTTAAAACCTATTTTGTACTCTGTCTGTAGCAGCACTAAATGTTATTGTCAGCTAGCATGTTCACTTATTTGACAGACCCAAACTTAAATACCCTCTTAATAAAGTAAGCACTCTGGAGTCAAACGTGCCTCACTGTAATCAGGAAATGTCAACTATCTTATAAGTATACTAATAGTAAGGAGCTCTAATAACAAGCATGTACAGAAGTTAAAGCTGTTATTGCAGATCTGTTAGGTACTATTCTAAACACTTTGAGAGTCAGATCATTAAATCATTCACTCTGAGATAAGTGCTATTACTATCTCCCTATCACAGATGAGAAACTGAAAGAGAAATTAAATGAATTCCTGACAGCTACAAAATGGAAGATCTAAGGTTCAAATTCTTAACCTGTTAGAAAATATGAACCTTACTGTCTATCTCACAGTATTTTCAGAAAGATTAATTCAGATTACATGTGTAAGGGCTATGAGTTTGACTTCTGTTAGTACTTAGTAATCTAAAAAGCATTAGTTCCATTCCACAGTAAAGACTTAATCCAATACGGAGGGAAGGGAGGGAGAGGGAGGGAGGGAGGGAGGGAGGGAGGGAGGGGGGAGGGGGAGGGAAAGGCAGGCTGAATATTGTAACTTGGTGATAGGACAGAGAGCATGCTTGGTACCCTAGATTTGATCACGCCTAAGTCCTTCAAATGCTAAAATTTCAGGTATGTCACCATACCAGTGTGCTGGTTCAAATGAGAATGGCTCCCAGAGGCTAATACACTTTAATGTTTGGTTCCTAGTTGAACTGTTTGGGAAGAACTAGGAGGTGTGGCCTTGTTAGAGGAGGTGTGTCACTGTTTGAAGTTTCAAAACCCTGACCATTCCCAGTTAGCTTTCTCTCTCGGCCTCCAACTTCCAGATCCAATGGGTTTTGTTTGTTTGCTTGGTTGGATAGTTGGTTGGTTGGTTAATTTGGTTTGGTTTGGTTTGGTTTTTCCAGACCAGGTTTCTCTGTGTAGCCATGGCTGTCCTGGAACTCACTCTGTAGAATAGGCTGGCCTTAAAGGCAGAGATCCACCTGTCTCTACCACCTGAATGCACCACCATGCCCTGTTTTGTTTTGTTTTTTAAGTTGTCTTGGTCATGTGAGAAGTTCACAGCAATTGAAACGTAAACTAAGACACCTAGCTAGACTATACTTTTCCTGATTCAAAATTTTCAACTCTGAAACAATTTTACCCTGTTTCAAGGTTTATTATTATGATCTGAATCTGAAATGTTTTCTGCAGGCTCTGCATGAAAGGCTTAATTAGCAGCTGATGGGCTCTAGGTGTCATGAGGACTTTCAACTCATCAGTGGATTAATCTACTAATAATTTGATGGCATTATTGGGATGGGAAGTGGTAGAAATTAGGAAATGGGTCCAAGTGGAGGAAGTGGGTCATTGGGGGTATCCCTGGAAGGATAGGTCTTGTTACCACCTCATCTCAGCTTCCTAGATACTATAAAGTGAACTGCTTTTCTCTGCCTTGCCATGGTCCAAAAATACGGAGCCAGCCAACTATGAACTGAAACCTTTGAAATCATGCGCTAAAATAAATCTCCCCTCCTTTGTTTCTCTTGGCTATTTTGTCAAAGTAACCAAATGACTAGCAATTTCCATTCTGTACAGAATTCATTATTTTTCATAAATTTATTTTTCATGAATGTATTTTTCATAAATTTCATAAATTTAGATGTTGTATTAAATATGTGCCTACAGAATGTACACTGTAGGAAATTTTAGGGGTTTGTTTTCCTTCAGTATGATGAACATTATTATTATTAGACAATAACAGACATGCATGCACAGATCTCAATAAGCTTTACAATGTCTCTTCTACATCTTTCATCGTTCTCTTTAGAACTGGGTATATTAATGGGTACACAATGGGTCCTTAAGTAGGGCTTTTAATTTTCAAAATGCAAAACATTAGAAATATTTACCATGAAGAAGTTAACCAAACTACTCAAAAATCTTCCTCAGAGGAGAGGGAGGCAGAGAAGGAGGGGAAAGGAAGGGCAGGAGGAGGAGGAGGAAATGAAGACAGAAAAAAGATAGGAATGGAATGGGAAAAATAGGGGAAAGGAGAAATTAGACCCATAACCAAGCTAAGTAATACTCAAAGATGCACAGTCAAGTTCTTAGGGAAAGGGAAAGTAAAGACAAGTCAGGGCTTCACATTAAGAGTCCTGGACAATGAAAGAATGAGCAATAATTCAACTAAACTGGAGTTGTCCAGATATAAAAACCATCTCAGGTACTAGGTAGAAGATGTTAGTGCAGCTAGTAAAAGAAAAGATGTGTAGTATTTTTATCATGAAACACATAACTAGTAATTAGGGGGGTATTTGATGATTTTACTGTTGTTTCTATATTAAGATTCACATGTATTATTTCAATGACTTTAAAATTACAAAATAGCAAAAGCACACAATAGAACGTGCCAAGGTTCACCTAAATAATCTTTAGAGTGTAAAATAGTAACAGTAAAAGAAACTTTTAAAAATATTCTCTGTGAAATTAAACTCCAGAAACTAAAATTCAGAATTCTGGCTCACAGATCCCAATCAATTTCAAAATACAGAAAATAAATCAAACAGCCAGAACCCAGTAAAACACAATGACTATCAGGTACTGCACAGTAAAGGACATGCCTACCAAATTCACAAAATTTTAAGTTCTCATAAAATTGCAAACATTTAAATAGTTGCTAGCATTCATTTGCCATTCAAGACTTTTACATATTAGAGCTGTGTTCCCTATTTATTGTATTTCTCCTCTCCCCTCCCCTCTCCTTTCCTCCAACTTTTCCCTCAAACCTTTACACTAAAGATGGAAAGCAATTCTTAAGTATCATAATTCAACTTTCAGATATAATTTTATAAGTATGTAATATCATCTAAACTAATACCCTGAAGCCCTTTGAACAAACTGTCTAGCCAGGGCTCCTTCTCACACTCATTATATTTAAATAATGCTCTATGAAAAACTCTTGCCATGAACTCTGGAAAGATGCCCCTTTTGGATCTAAAGAAATGGTCTGTGAGCAAAAGCAGAACACCAAGATCCTAGGAACGGAGGGAGGAGTCACAAAATTTAAGGAGCTCTCAAGTAGACTGCCACATAAAACACAGCATGCTAACCAAAAGGACACGCAAGTTTCTGTGCAATAAGGCACTAAAATTTTGTAGTAAATTTATTATCATATCATTAACAATAAATACAGAATGTCCTAATATTCCAATCCCTCTTAAAGGTATTTATAACGGATATTCTGGAAAGGTTACTTAAAGCTCCCTTAGGTAACATTAAATCTCAAGTCCTAAACAATAATCCATCTTGACTTGGTTATAATTTCTTAACAAAAAGAATTATAGGCATGTGCCAGCAGGCTACCGAGGATGTAGGGAAAGGAGAATCCCTACTTACTGCTGGTAGGATTGTAAACCAGTATAGCCATTATAGAAACCACCTCAAAAACATAAAAATAAAAACAGGAGTAACATACAACCCAGCTATATCATCCCTGGATATATAACTCAATCTCTATCCTACAACAGTGATAAACATGATTACTGATGCTATATTCCTGATAGCAAGGAAATGGAATCAGCATAGATACCTATAATGAAGACGTAGTTACTATACATACACAGTGAAATTATACACACACACACACACACACACACACACACACACACACACACACAGAGTGAAATTTTACTCAGCTGTAAAGAAAAGTGAAATCTGCAGGAAAGCATTGTATTAAGCCAAGTCACCCAAATGCAGACTAACAGACCAATGTTCTCTCTATATGCAGATCCTAGCTTGTAGAGATGTATGTATGTAAGTGGGAATAAATGTGGGTCTAAAATACTACTAATAACGAATAATAATGGACACCAAGAACAAGGAAAGAAACCATGAGGAGAGAAAAGGGACAGGACAACAAAGAACACATGTGATATGAAACCAGAAAGTGGGATAAGATAAAAACAAAGGGGGTTAAAGGGTAGGAGAGATGGGGGAAAATCACAACAAAACTTGTTTGAAAATGCAATAGTGATCCCTAAAACGTTGTATGTTAATTTCTTAGATAAATGAAAGTACATTTGCCTTCTAAGAAAGCTGCCCTACAAGAGTGTGTGTGAGTGTGTGTGTGTGTAAATTTTACACTCGTGTGTAAAATTTTTCACTAGATGTTTATAAACTTTCACCGAATATTTTGAAACTTTAGAAAATCTCACTGTATAATTTATAAAATTTAGAAAATACTAAAATCATTGTTAAAACAAAGATAAGATTTAACTAGGGGAACTGAGTGTTTGAAGATTCTTTTTTTTTTTAATTTTTTTTGTTATCTGTTCGTGTATCTATATGTGGTTAATGTGCACTTAATGTAGGTACCCTCTGAAGCCAGAAGAGGGTGTCAGATCCCCTAGAACTATCAGTTGTGAGTTGCATAATATCAGTGCTGGGAACCCAACTCTGGTCCTCTGAAAGACTACTACGTTCTCTCAGCTACCTTTCCAACCCCCAAAATTGGTATTTTTAAAGGGACAGAAACTTAATGAAATTATTTCCACATTCTCACTGCTATCTTTATCCCCACCCCCTAAAACGTAAAACAAGCAAGCAAGCAAGCAAACCTGTTAAATTAGAACCAAGTGAAATAGCAACTCCCTATAATTGCTGTAAGGAGGCTGAAGCAAGAGGATTATAAATCTGTGGTAAACCTGCCCTACAGGGCAAGACTCTCAAAAACAAACACCTAATTTTAAAAATTGTAATTCTTTTAACCTTTCCATTTACTTTACTCCCCTCACCATTATGGTTTTCCAAAAACATTAATTTTTTAAAAAAAAGTTAAAATTCAATAAATAGCAAATTTATTACTCACTCACTCTACACAAAATAAAAACAGCAAATTATTGTAAGATGGTAGAAAAATCTCATAAAGATGCTCCCAAAGGTTTTATTTACAAGAATCAGTCAACCTGAACTAAATCAATTATGTAACAGTTTTGTAACACTTATTGTTTGTGACTGTATATAAAATCTACTTCTCTCATCCATTCTGATGTTTGATTGTATTCAAATGTACAGAACTTAGAATCCTTCCCCAGGGACTATATTATAAAATTCATTAAAAAGTAATGAAACTAAAACTATCCAAAAATAATAAATGTATCAAGTTTGGCTATTTTCTATAAACATGCAAGGCTACATTGATAATTTTATTTCTAAAAAAAAATCTCATATACTTACATAGACTTTATGTATAGCAAAGGCCTCTGAAATACTTTTTCCCCTCAGTGTTGGAAACCAAACCCAGGGCCCATAAAAGTTGTACACAAAGCTACATCCCCAGCTCTATTTTCCCGATCCCTAACTCACAATTAGGCAATATTTCTACAAGTAATTAATGAGTATTTGTACTTAAAAACGCTTTTCGATACTTATAATCAGAGCAGCAGCAGGCAGTAGTAAAAGATCGCATCTACTATATGCCATACGTGTTTCCCATCCTCTTCTCACAATCTTACTGAAAGAGTATCATCTTCTTGATACAAGAAAACAGATACACAAATTCTAGACCTGGAACAAACATCAGAATGAATATAAATGGCATAGCCATGGTTCTAACGGGTCTGTAAAAGTTAAGACCCTTTTCCTATTAAACTGCACGCCCGGACTGATTCCTGGAGTAGTGTTAATAGAAAACAGCTTTTTACCTCTCCTCTCCCCGCCCCCACCTTCCCGTTGAAGAACACACTGTTTCTCTGTGAGACCAGGTTCAGAAGAGAGCAATCTCTGGCCATTACAGTGAACACGGCCTAAAAGCTCCAACTGATACTGTATTGTGACTCCACCCACAGTCAAGGTCTAGCTGTGCGGGCTAACTAAACCCAAATGTAAAAAGCGAGGTACGTCAGCAACTAAAATACCATTTACGTACAGTTCCGAAATGCACTACACACTCAGTGGCAGATTTACCTTTATTTCCGCTTTCTGTTTTGACTCTTCTAAAATAGCTTTCCAGGAGCACACAATGCACTGACCACAGAAGCTGATGATCTAGGTTTGGGAGACTTGAGGAAAACACGTTTGGCTGTCTGTACATGACTATCTTCATGGAGAATCAGTAAGGTAGCATCTAAAACTGCTGTAGTGTGCTTTCACTGTGTACAAACAGCTCAGCTAAACTCCTGAACACAATCCGCCTAAACAGTCTAAGCTAAATAAGCCGGTTGGGTTAAGATGACAGCTCCGGTAACTTCCTCTTCCCCACTGACCTCCTCAGTTCTGCCTGTCCACGCCTTTCCCTCTAGGAGGCAGGATATAAGCAATTTCAAATCCACAAAATTGATCCAATCCCACCGACACCACAGGCCAACAAGGCCAGTTTTCCCTTTCCTCCTCTGCCTTTCCACGGTGATTTCCAGGGTGGGGAATATCTTACCAACGATAAAGTATCTGCAGCAGCAGCAACAACAACAACAAAGAACGTATTTACTCAAGTCTTTCCTCGCACAGCCTTAAAGGGAGGACGTAAAGAGGAGATCCGAACACCACGTACTCCGAGATTTACTGTTTTGATTCACTTTCCCTCGGATTCCCCACGCCAGCCTGGGAAGGCCTGCAGTTAGAACGCCAAAATATGCCTTCCTCTCCCCTTGGGAGACGCGGAGGCGGCACAGGCGACCGCGATCCGCGTGTCCCGCCCACGACCCTCACCTGGCCAGGCCCGGGGTAGCGCCCAGGGCCCGCGCGAGCACGGAGTCCCGGGAGCGTCTGGGGAGGCAGGCGGGCGGGTGAGCGAGCCAGCGGGCAGGCGGGCGAGCGGGCGCGAAGACGGTTAGGCCGCGCTGCAGGCCGGCGCGCTTCCTGCCGCGGCCCGGGCCTCGGAAACCGCGGCCCCGAGCCCCCCCGCCGCCCGCCGCCTGCCGCCCGCCGCTCGCCGCCGTGGGGGCCGCACCGCCTCCCTCGTCCCCGGCGTGGATCCCGCCGAGCAGTTCTCACCTGCGAGGCTCCCGAGCCCGGGCCTCGAAGCGGGAAGACCACGCCGCTCTGGGGTCCCCGACGCGGGCCCCCTCACCACACACACAGGGCCGGGAACCCGCGCCCCCTGAGGCGACGCGGGCCGGCTCCCGCCGCCCGACACACACACACAAACACACACTCCTAGGCGACACACACGCACACCCACTCGCCGCGGGGCCGCCTCCCGCCCGCCAAAGTCCCAACTCACACACCCACACACACGTTCGTCCCTCGCCCACCTCACTTCCCCGGGGGGACGCGCTCCCCCTCGCTCCACTCCAGGTCCGACTCCAGAGCACGGAAACACTCTACCTCATTCTCCTCCGCGGGCCAAGAACGAGCACCAGCAGCCATTTCCCCGCGGCAGGGGAAACACACAAACACACATACAAACACGCGCGCGCGCACCAGGCCCCCAGAGATGCTCCCCTCCAGACCTCAGACGCAAACACCAACACCCACGCCCGCACGCCCGCTCGCCCGCTCACTCACCCCGAGGGGCCGCGGCGGCAGGGAGGCCCCCGGAAGGCGAGCGCGCTGGGCCGGAGCCGAGGCCCGCCCCCTCCTCACCTGCATTCAGCGCGCCAGGGTCCGGGCGGCGGCGACGGCGGCGGCGGCAGGGCGGCTGCTGCTGGGGCTGCGGCGGCAGGGGGGGAGGCGGCGGCGGCGGTGGCGGCGGGGCTGAGGGCAGTAAAGACATGCAGGCAGCCCGCCGGGGGGAGAGGCACCGGCCGGAGGGGACGCGGGGCGGGCGGGCCGGGCCGGGCCGCCTGAGGAACCACCGAGGCGGCGGAGGGCTGCCGAAGGGAGCGCAGAGCAGACGGATCAGGGGGCGGGGAAGGGGAACGCGGGCCGCGCCGCGCCGGACCTAGGCGACCCGGGCGCGCAGGAGAGGGCCCGCGGTCGCCGGAGACGCGGCTGCCGCTGCTGCGAGAGCCTCGCGGAGCCCGCCCTTGGCCTTGGCCTTCTGGCGCTGAGGCTGCCGCCGCTGCGGGGGTTGCTGCCGAGCCGGGTGGTTGCCGAGGCCGGGGCCGAGCAGAGAGAGAAAGACAGGGAGAGAAGAGAGACGCGAGCTTTCGGTGCCTTCGCTCTAATTCACACACGCTCACAACCCCGAGGGCCGGGGAGAGGAGTCCGGGCGCTATCGCTTTAGAGATTAATAACAAGGTGCAGAGAGTGCGAGGAGGAGGAGGAGGAGGAGGAGGAGAGTTGATTGACGTGGAGGGGCTGGCGGGAGTCAGTCACTCCCCGGCGCCGAGGGGTGGGGTGAGGGAAGGGGCGGGGCTCCGGCGCCGCGGTTCGGGAGGTGCGCGTGCGCGCGGGGCGGCCAAGCTCCCGGCTGGCTTCCTTCCTCGCCTTCGCTGGTGTTTTGAAAAAAATAAAAAAAAATTCTGCTTTATTAGATTGAGCGGAGAGTAGAGCCGAGAGGACTTGTACGATTAACAAAGCCCACGCGCTTATGGGGATGGGGAAGGGACACGCGGGTGCTTGCACTGTTCCTCTGCCGCTGGCCCACGCAGGCCCACAGCAGAGCTCAGGGCATTCTGGGTGGTTCAGGAGACCTCAGGTGAGGTGAAATGACCCAAGGAAATGTTTTCTGACATCCTCAGTGGGTTTCTTTTCTTTTCTTTTTTTTTTTTTTTTTTTTAACAGGTAGCATGTGTAAGTTGCGTGGCGGGAGGTGGGTTTAAAAAAACCTGTGACGCTCTGCGATAACCCCGTCCTATTTTTAATTCTCCTTTCTCGCGATAAAATTGTGTTTGGCAGTTTGCGGCGGTTACGGAATGAAAACATTTAAGTGTAAACTAGAAATATTATTGGTTACCGTGTGAATGGAGCTTGCTATTTTAAGTCCGGAGGATTTATTTTTGCCACCTGAAGCTTTTTCCACCAACAGAGCTGGAGGCAAATTGCATGTGCTCTGAGAGGCAGAACGCTGCCTTGGATTGCACTTTCGGTCTCTCTCGGTGCATGGCTCTGTGTCTGGTATTTACCGACGTTGGTCCCGCGTCGATTACACCGTCCAATATGTTCTATCCTCAAATATCTGTTGTTTTCCGCACCGTGTTGGTTGCCTTTATCTCAGGCCCTGTTGCTGAGTGTTTCACGCCCTTATCTCTTGAGAGGGGAGGGAGGTGGCGCAATTAAAGATGCAAATTATTTATGGAGAACAGAACTGCACTTTCATCTTGTTGCCAGGAAGTGCGAATGAGTGAAAAAGCCCCTCTGGGTCAAAAAAAAAAAAATCTTTCAGCTATCTGTTTTTCCATCCAGGTTCAGTTTCTATTTCCTGCTAGAAACCTTTCCCCCAACCCACTCCACACACACACACACACACACACACACACACACACACACACACGCACCACTTTTTGTAAAAGCTGTTAAGATGGCCTTAATCATGGAAGAAGTCTATTCAATCCCAACTGTTTTAGTCTAGGCTGACAAGATACTAATAATTAGTAATCGTTGGCTTTGTAAACAACAAAGCCAAACAAGTCACCTCAGGAGGCCAGGAGAGTGAACCTGCCTGCATGGCACCTTATTTACCGAATTTCTTGACACACACTCCTGAAATAGAAAGAAATACTAGCAAATGTTGAAAAGGGGGAAATAAGCACTTCAAAATTTAAGTTAGATAAATGTGATACTTACATGTCTCACATGTCTTCAAATACCTGCAGATAAATTTCTAGCTCTTACACAGTAAGCACACACACCCGCCAGATGTGTTATGCTCTCTCACAGTACTGGAAAGACAGTCAAACCTGTACAGTCCTTATTATGCCCGGGTACTGCACAGTCCCTGCAGAGGAAGCTGCCACATAAACAGGAAGTTCTCAGAGAAAGAGCCAAAAGTGAAAGGTGACACAAATTAGATGAACAATGCCTAGAAGGACAGATTGAAATCGCTGGCGTCTTTACCTCAGCCATCTGATACTCCCCAATATTCACTGCCTAATAACAGGAAGAGAGAGCAACTGCGAATAGGAAGAGTACTAATAAATGGTGAGGATTACTGGTCTGGAGGCCCGGATTTGTTCACTGATGGTGTCTAAATTTTAAGTAGTAAATGTTTCAGTCATTGAAGACAGGGGGGAAAGGTAATTATAGCACTTAGAATTAAGAATGTGGATGTTTACTTTTTTTTTTTTTTTTTTTTTAAAAAAAGGCTCAATAGTGCTGGGGAAGCTGTAGAAATAGGTCTGGTTAAGAGTACTAGCTGCTCTCATGGAGGCTCTGTTTGATACCCAGCACCTACATGGGGGCTCACTACCCTCCATAACTCCAGTACTAGGGGATCTAATATCCTCTTCTGACTTTCTTGGGCACCAGGCACATGTGTAGTGCACAGACATACAGGCAGGCAAAACACATACATGAAAGTCAATCATTCCTAAAAGCTCAGTTGAATCCAAATAGCGTTCAAACAATCTCTACTCACAGAGAAATTTTCCGTAGGATATCAAGTATATTGACTGGCTACCAAACAAAAGTGAAGGACTCATTTGCACTAATTTCCCCTCGGCACATTGGGGACTATACCCGGGGGTTCAATTTACAAGGCATCCAGTGTCTTTAACAAGTGCTGTGCTCCTGAGTACTACTTAATACAACTGAGCTACCTCTCCAGCCCTAGACAGGTTTTTGTCTGTTTGGTTTGGGGAGTTGCTGTTTTTGAGAGAGTGTCTCGCTCTACAGTCCAGGCTGTCTTTACACTCCCCTCTTGCCACTGAGTGCTAGGATTACAGGCTTTTACCACCATTGGTCTCTCCGAACACTTCTAAAAATCGGTATTATAGAACGAGATACGGCGTTGCATGCTTAGAATCCCAGATCTCAGGAGGCAGAGGTGGGCAAGGCAAAGGCCAACCTGGCTAACATTCTAGGCCTGCCGTGACGACAGTCTCAAGAAAGGAAAACAAGTGAGCCCAAACGCATTTTTAATATCTCGTTTCTGGATATTTTTCTCATTTGTCAGATTTCACCCTTTTTAAAGTATAAATTAGAATAAAGTAGAAACTCTCCACCTTGACGGTTGGGAACGGCACTGTAATGACCATGGCAAAACAGATCTTTCTGTGACACACTGAGTTGGTTGATGATGACTCCTGTGTTTAGTTTGTATTTCCCTGATGGCTTCTCTATCTAGTGTTTCTATCTTGATGGATACACTAACCTTCTAGAATTGATCATTACAACAATGTACACATTTAAAGAAATGTATTCTGTAAAGAAGTACAGCTATATGTCAATGAATGAAAAGAAAAGTTATCCATTTAAAGAGGTAACTTGGGGCTGGAGAGATGGCTCAGCGGTTAAGAGCACTGATTGCTCTTCCAGAGGTCCTGAGTTCAATTCCCAGCAACCACATGGTGGCTCATAACCATCTGTGATGAGATCTGATGCCCTTCTGGTGTGTGTAAAGATAGCAACAGTGTACTGGTATAACTAAAATGAACAAATCTTTTTAAAAAAAATAAATAAATAAGGTATCTTGGAGCTGTAGCCATGGCTCAGTCATTAAGAGCCCTGCCCACATCAGGCATCTCACAAATGCCTGTCACTCAGGCTCCAAGAGATCCAACACTCTCTTCTGGCCTCCAAGAGAACCTTCGCACACATGGCAAACACATACAGAACCAAACACATAATAAATAAATCTTAGAAAAAAGTTAGTAAGATCGTTCAATACATTTTACTCCATTTTATGAATATTAATAACTATGATGATCTGGAAATGTAGTTCATTGGCATATCATTCTGTAGCACACACGAGGCCCTAGTTTTGGTTCCCCAGCATCATAAATAAATGAACAAAAACTTTAGCTCTGGGCTGGGGTTTAGCTCAGTGGTAAAGCACTTGCCTAGGAAGTGCAAGGCCCTGGGTTCGGTCCCCAGCTCCGAAAAAAAGAACCAAAAAAAAAAAAAAAAAAAACTTTAGCTCTGAAATAGTGTCCTTGATGATAGCTCAGCCAGTAAAGTGCTGGCCTTGCAAGGAAGAAGGCTCAAGTTTGATCCTGCAGAACCCAGGACATATCCTTATAGAGCCAGGGGTGACTGGAAGGTAGGCAGATCCCTGAGAATCCCTGGCCAGCCAACTTAGCCTCCTTGGTGAGTTCTGAGCCAGTCAGAGACCCTATCTCAAAAATAAACACAAAACAAGCAAAAACAAATAAACCAAAGCAGCCGGAACCTCAGAAACGACAACTGAAGTGTCTTCTTGCCTCCACACGCACGTCACACATGTGCTACGCCCACTCGTGTACAAACATGGCACATAAATGTACACATACACGTTGAGATCATCTTTATTATCCAGGTCTCCTTATAGAACCTCTAAACTACATTTCTGTGAAGTGTCATAGTCTACATCTCACTGAAGTACATTCTCTATGCTCTTGTCGTTCCCTCCCCCCCTCTCTCTCTCTCTCACACACACACACACACACACACACACACACACACACACACACTTGTTTTGGTTTTATTGTGGGTTTTATGTCCGTTCAAGTGTGTGCATTTCCTGCAAGAACCAACTTGCACGTGTCTGTGGTGCGTATGTATATGTGTATTTGGAAGCTAAACTACAACCTCAATGCAGATGTCATTCCTCAATAGCTGTGCTCCTAATTTGTTTGATCATTTTGGAAAGTTTGGTTTCTAGGAGTTTTTTTGTTAGTGGTTGGTTGGTTGGTGGGTTGGTTGGTGGGTTGGTTGGTGGGTGGGTTGGTGGGTTGGTGGGTTGGTTGGTGGGTTGGTGGGTTGAGTGGGGTTTTTGTGAACTGTACCTTACTAAGTAGGCTAAACTAACAGACAAGCAATCCCTAGAGATAACACCTATCTACCCCTCCCAAGTGCTAGGATAACAAAAACACACTACAACAGCTGACATATTTTTTCTTTTATTAAAAATAAACGTTTCTCCCCCATACAATATATCCCGATTATGGTTTCCTCTTTCTCTAACTCCTCCCAGTCCGTTCCCAGAACCTGACATTTTTAATATGGGTTCTGGCTGGTTGTTTTGAAGTGGAATCTAGTGCACCCCAGGCTGGGCTTGAACTTACTTTGCAGTAAGAATGACCTTGAACTCCTGATCATCCTGCTTCCCGGTGCCTTGATTATAGGACTGGGCTCCCAGGCCTGTTTTCATGTGATGCTAACCACATAATCAAACCAAGCAAGGACCTGGTGCCTGCCCTGCCATCAGAGCTATTCTCCAAGGCTCTGGGGTTTGCCGTTGACTTGTTTGTGAGCCGTGGTCTCACACTATGGTGCATGGTGGCCTTCTGTGCAGCTCAGGCTAACGTGGAACTTGTGGCAATTCTCCTGCCTCATCCTCCCAAGGGTTCAGACTACAACCATGCACCATACTCTGAGCTGCTTCTTATTTTTCTTGAAGATGCCAACTGCCATTGGTACATAGTACATCCAAGTTGGTGACTTAATGCTTCTTCTTCTGGCCTAGCCTCTCTTCCCGTTGTCCTTCCCCTGTTCCTGTCTCCAGATTGGCTGTGGATTTCACCAAGGGTTAAACAACTGTCTTGGTGCATTAGTTACTTTTCTGGTTGCTATGACAAAATGTCTGACAAGCAGCAGTTAAGGGAGGAGGAGTGTATTGCGGCTTCCAGTTGAAGGGGATGCAGTCCATCATGGCAGCAGGAGCAGGAAGCAGCCAGTCGCACTGCATCCATGGCCAGGAAGCACACAGTGAAGGAAGTAGACCCGAGCTTCCCACAGTGATCCACTTCCTCCAGCAAAGCTCCACCTCCTAAAGGTCCCATGACCTTCTCAAATGGCACCACCAGTAGGGCAATAAATGGTCACACCCATGAGCCTAAGGGACATTTCACATTCAAACCACAGTCCATAGTAGATGATTATGTTTTACTTGTTATCATTGTATCGTATGATATGTCACCCACCATAAAATGGTAAGGAGAGTTCTTCATAGTCCGTATCCATTTTCGTTATGAACTACTGAAAGCCCTCAATTACTTTGTATTTAGATTCTGCACCTCGACCCCATCAATGTCATTACCATTCTTCCTAGTGCCTCCTTATATTCCACAAATCTCCTAACTGGACCATCATTACTACAAAAATAGATATCTCATGCCTCGATTCATCAGTCTGGGAGGTGACTGACATGCTATCCAGTCAATAAAATAGATTATTGGACCCTTCAGATCCTTATAGGATTTTCATAGCTTCAGAAGCTACCTATAGCACAAGGGTATAATACCTATTCCTTAAGCAAGCACATAAGATCTAAACTAGGTAGCTGGGCACCATGACGCATCCTTTAATCTCAGCACTCAGCGACAGACGGATCTCTGTGAGTTCAAGGCCAGTTGAGGCTACTTAGTTATACCCTGTCTAAGATAAATTAATTCAAAAACTAAACCAGAAGCTAGAAGGCTTCTTAGATTTGTCTTCTATATTATCTTTTCCCCCAGTAATTTCCTTCCTCTTTGGTGTTTTTTTTTTAAATCTTTCTGCCTTTAAAACAGGTTGTTTATTAGCAAGTAGTGCTCAAGCATTACTTTCTCTGTGAAGCTTTAATCTAAAAATCTTACAAAAACTCTCATCACATCGTGTGTGGGATCATAATGGCCCAGGGTTAAGGAGGAAGAGTCATAGGAGCTTCAACCCCAGATACCTCAAACATGAGGACACAGGAGTTGGCTATCTCTCCCCTCCCAACCCATCATCCCTAGTAAGAATTTATTACCATAACAGCTATCAGGCTTCATGCCTGTTTGACCTCATAAGCTCTTACACACACACACACACACACACACACACACACACACACACATGCTCTTCCCCTGAGTGTGTTCATAAAGCATTTTCCAACACCTCTGCCCTAGCCAATGGTATATGGCCACACAAACCTTGCCGCAGAGACCCTGGCTGCCTCCCCAGGGGGCAAATATACCATCCCCACCAAGAAACAAAACAAGTTCACCAAAGCTGTTCCAAGGAGAGTTCATTGCCAGTGCAAACCAAGATCCTGTACTGCACTCACCTATTCTCAGCTAAGCTCCGTCCAGTTCAGCTTGGTGCACAACAGACCTGGTACGCTGGGGGTTGGGGTGGGGAGCAGACACAGGGTAGCATTCATGTCCAATTCTGATATAGAAAGTGTGTTTAAACTGACCATTATATTGTTTTTATATGAAATGTATAGAAAGAATATCCTGTGTATTGTATGGATGCATCACCTGTCAATTAAAAAGCCTATGGCCTATGGCTTAGGCAGGAAATAGAAGGCGGGACATCCGGGAGGTAGAAAGAATTCTGGGTGACATAAAGAGACAGACACATGATACCCAAGCACAGGTAACCAGCCACATGACAGGATGTAGGCTAAAATAAATGGGTTATCTAAGCCATGATCTAGTCAAGAGTAGAGCTATATGGCCAAGATATTTATAAATATATTTTGAGTCTGATCCTTATTACTGGGAGCATGGGGCAGGGAGGAAGAACTCAGACCTAACTTCTTGAAGAATGTCACTTGAACTGATTTCTGGAACCAAAACTTCTGGATTTTTTTTTTAAATAACCACATGTTCTTTCAAAGAAGACTAAATGCTCCAAAATACATTGGGAAATCACCAAACAGAAGCACAATAAGGCAATATTATTGTCATCACCATGGTGGATTGAATCAGAGTCTATAAACAAAGCAGACAGCCCATTTACGAAGATCAATTAAGCGTCTCCATGTATATGTTCTATCAGAGCACAGTCCCCATTTGCCTTTTAGCCAACTCACTATATGTTAATGAACAACCGTGGGACAGTATCCTTTAGTTACTTATCTGTGTATAATATCTTTGCCTAACATGAGATATTATCCTTAGCAGATAATAAAATGCGAGATTCCTTATCTGTGAATGTTTGATACATAATCCTCAAGAAATATCTCATCGGTGGCAGCCCTCCTCAAATCATACCATCAGTAATTTTGGATTGTTTCTTATTTTTCAAGACAAGCTTTCACTATGTGGCTTAGGCTGTTCTGGGACTCACTATGAAGATCAGCCCAGGCTAGCCTCAAACTCGTGATCGTCCTGCCTCTTTCCTCTGACTGTCGGTTGCAGATGTGGTACCACAACGAGCCCATGCTGTCTTCATTTGCTAGGAATTATCTGCTAGTGAAAGAAATCAGAAATAACTCCCCCCCCTCACATTAAAGAAGTCTGCTAGTGGCTGATTCAGGGACAGCTGTGGATGACAGGGACATGTTACCTTTAAAGTGCGACTTCCTCTTCTGTTACATAGGCCAGTACTTTTGTCAGGGAACACCACACATAGTTGTGCAGTTTACTACTAGTGCACTTCTCAGGATGTAATAAGACCCACAGTCTAAAGGGTTGCTTGTGCTCAGAGGAGGAACTTCTATCTCACCTACAAGGATGGGAACTTCTTCTGCTCAAAGACAGGAAAAGATACTATGGATGCTTGAATTCTAACTATCGTATTTATTTCCTTGACAACGCAAGTTTGTTTCCCCTGTAAGTACTTTCCTGGAAGGTCTGCCTGAAATACTTGCTTAGACTTCATTTGTCATAAACCTAATGAAAGGTCATTAAATAGCTGAAAAGTGAGCTGAGAAACTGTTTCTGGTAAATACAGAAGCAAACCTCCAGGCAGCATAGACGGGATCCGTCACGCTGCATCACCAAATGGCCCAGGGTCCAGAGAAAGAGAGCGAAGTTGGTGTGTTTAATTTTATAGCCAAAACTTTTAATGCTTGCAAAGCAAGCATGCTATTATACTCATGCTATTATACTCTAAATTTAAGTAAGGCCTTTTCAACAAAACATTCATAGTCTGTTTTTAGAAGCTCATAATTAATTGCTCCCTTTCCCCCTTTGTTTCTTTATCTCTCCAAAAGGTCAGTAGAGTTTGTTTTGGGTATCCTCAAGAACATCTATATTTAAATTCTGAGATGTCAAACAGATGGATTCCCTTGCTCTGTAAATTTAAAAAAGAACCGTTTCGCCTTAAAGAGTGAGGTCCTTTTCTTGTCGCAGATACCATTGGCCTTTTAGGAGCATGTGCATTGTATGCTCATAAATCTGTTACCTAGCCTGTAGTAAATAGTACAGGGCTCCCCACCGCCTTTCAAGGATGCTTATAACCTGGACTTGAGCATTTGCAAACTTAGCACATTTCTCTGTCTCTCTCCCTAGGCTTAATCCAAACTTTTGTTGTTGTTGTTGTTGTTGTTGTTGTTGTTGTTGTTGTTGACATTGTTCTCATCTTCCATTATTTGACTTTCCATTTGCACCATCTCCGAAGAGTCCCTAGTGTTTCCTACAGCCTTCCTTGATGCTCCCCCAACCCTGCATATGCTCCTCCCTATTTGAAAGCCCACAGCACACCAAGGAAAGGCACTCTGACGTGTAAACTAGGCGCAGGAGAACCCAATGACTGTAGACAAGGATATAGTTGAATACAGATGTTCGGCTCTGCCTCTCCTTATACGATTCTGGGTGGAATTGCTTCTCATCTGAAACATAACTATCCACCTGCAGAGCCACAGCATTTCCCGTACGGTGAGGAGAATGCTGGACTAGCTGCACTGCCCTGCTGAGGCCTCAGTAGGGGATCCTTCCTAGGAGGATGAGGAAAGCTGGGTTAGCTCATCTATCAGGTCATGTGTAAGAAGTTGGAGCAGCATAAGCAACGGCTGTCAAGAGGCGGCTTCAGGAAAGAGGAACAATGGCAGGCCTTATCTACACAATTAGAGGTGCTTCCTTCAGATATAAAAATGGTCTCCAAAGCTCCGTTTCCCAATCTAGGATCCCACAGTGCATCTTGTTCATGTGGCTGTTAAATCTGACTTTATCTGACAGTCCCTGTTTTATAATCCTGACTTATTGAAGGTACCAGTCATTCCAACTGAAGGAATATTCCAAACAACGCTGAACTTCTGGTTTGGCTGATTACTTAGACAAACATAGTGGTATTGGTTTTGATCCATCGTCCCCTCTGTTTTCTGGAAACTACCTGTTCTAGCTAAGGATTTACTGGGTTAAAATTAAACACCTTTTTGTTATAATACATCGTAGGTGTGCTCTATACTTCATGTTTCTACAATTCAATAATACAGAATCTGGTTTAGCGCACTAAATAAATTTAACCCTAGATCGAATGATGATGTTTCACTCCCACCTCCGGAAATCAACCTCAACGACATATACATGTAAGGGTAAAGTGAAGGACTCGATATTGGTTTGCCCTGAGGAACTTTATGTGTTAGGAAAGAAGCCTTGACCTGGGTGGTGACAACTTACTGGTAGACCAAATGCTTAGCATAGTCAAGGCCCTGAGTCCAGTCCCCACCAACAGCAAAGAAGGAAACGGGGGAGGAACATGGAAAGGAGCAGAGGGAGGACGGAACCAAGTGCTAACACACCCAGGTCAAACGAATCAGGAAACCTTCCAACAGCTGACCTTTACAGTGATTTTAATCAAAGGACCCCGCTCTTCCTGTGTATAGATAACCTTGTCGTTATGTTCTTTCAGAATTGAATACCACTTCTTGCTGTAGCCTGTCTCTATTGCTGGCCCATTTCCCCCAAGAGATCCAGGAAAGAACAGTATTTCTAATATCACAATGTTTTTTTCTTTTTTCTTTTTTTAAAAAGATATATTTATTTTATTTATACGAATACACTGTCCATCTCTCCAGACACACCAGAAGAGGGCATCAGATCCCGTTACAGATGGTTGGCGAGCCACCATGTGGTCGCTGGGAATTGAACTCAGGACCTTTGGAAGAGCAGCCAGTGCTATAACCACTGAGCCATCTCTCCAGTCCGTATTACAAATTTTCCAATGCCTTGCTGCTACTCTTCCACACATTCTTTCTGTATCTACATTTGCTGTTCCAAATCTCAATATTTGAACTGAACAAACCAAGCGCACACTTTATTCTTACATTTATCCAATGTAGTTGATTTTGCTATGAAAAGGGAGCCTGTATTTTACTTGAGTTCTAAAATGACTCATGTTCCTCACACATTCTAATTTCTGTTCTCTGGTTGACCTTCTCGGTTCCTTCTTTTTATCAAGATGAAGTTAGAAGTCTGAATACCTTCTTATGACATGAATTAAGAGAATCACTACACAAAACCCTTCCCCCTTTGCATGCTACAATGCCTGGAAGAAGAAAAAAACCACCCTGGGAACTGTCATTTGAAGGTAAAAACTTCTGAAATGCCCCCACATTACCTTAATTAGTCAGCTCCCACACCTGCTGTGCTAACCGTCATTTTCCCAGAGATTCTCAGTGTGTAGGGAGAGGGGAGATTATGTGCAAAAATAATCCTGACATGCTATCAACTGCATTTCTTTTTACTCTCAGAAAATGATAATATTCCGATTAAATAAAATTAAGAAGTCTTGGGTCTCTGGCTTAAGCTTAGTGACTTAGTATTTGCCCCAAATGCACGAGGCCCCAGGTTTAATCCCAACAACTACACATACGCACACGCACAGTGTTTCAATTAAGTTTAATTAATTAAGTTTTAATTGAAACAGTATGGTTTATTTTGTGTATCCTGATGTTTTCCTAAATATATCGTCTTGGCTAATTTCCATTGTCATCTAGAGTGGATTTTGATTCACCTGTGTAATGGGCTCCAATCCTGGACTCAATGGGATGGAGAGAACCAGTGAAACGCCTACATTCCTTTTCTTCAGTGGTTTGCTTAACTGTGAGCTTCTGCAGTGCCTTCCCCTCCAAGCTATCTCTGTGAGCCGGAATATTCCCTCCTTCCTTCCTCAAGGTGTCTTTTCTGGTTAGGTAATTAACAACAACAACTAGAAAAGTAATTAGCACGTATACTGAGCATATATAACTACTAACACCCTTATGTACTGTCATACTGATATTTATTGGCACATTGTTAGGAAACACAATGTAAGTTTCCACTCAGCATTGATTTTTTTGTTTGTTTTTTGTTTTTGTTTTGTTGTTTACTTGCTTAGGACAGTTATAAGCTTATTTGTAGATTTTTTTTCTTCTATTGAAAATAACTTTTTTTCATACAATATATCCTGATTATGGTTTCCCTTCCTTCTCTTCTTTTTCCTCTTCCTCCTCCTCCCACTTCCTCCCCACCTCCCCTCCCATCTTGGTAACCCTTTAGAGTCACATGTTATTGTCATAGTATGAATCAGGAATGCTACCTACGAACTCATGCTTTGAGCAATGGGGTCCCCAACTTGTAGCACAGCACAATTTTGAAGGCTATCGAGCCATTAGAATTAGGCCAGTAGGGGTGGGTCTTTTGAAGGTTATACCTGCTCAGGTCTAGGACCTCTACCTCCTGGTCTACCATGATGTGAACCCACGCCTCCACCACCATGACATCTATAAATGGGCTGGAATCTTTCAGAAGCCACAAACCAGAATAAAGCTTTCCTCCTTTGTTTATGTGGTCAAGGTAACAGTGATTCAAAAGTAACTAATCTACAGCATAAATCTCCTGGCTTTTCACACGGGGGAGCTACTGGAAGCTAATGGTTGCCAGGAGACGGGTGGGAGGAAAGTGGGGTAGGAGGGTGGGACCATGATGTATGTGCCATTTGCTTCAATGGTGTAGCCACTGATAAGTTTATCCATTCTTCAGTAAGTGGCCACACACACACACCCACACCAAGGCAATGAAACCAGGAGCGGCGTTTGGGAAGAAGAAGGGTTTCAGTGGGAGGAGAGAGATGAGAGAAGGTAATAATGGAAGATGAAAAGTATGCATATAGTACATACGTCATATATGAAAATCAAATAATTAAAAAAAAGAAGAAGAAAGAAAAACGGTGGGGACAGAATAAATGGGTTGGCCAGGATTAGAACACAAATTGTGTTTCCCATCTGACTCCTGGAAATCCAAACAATACGCTGCCATCACTCACTGCTTGGAGCGAAGAACATGAGATAAAATGCTACAGGAGTACAGAGAAGGGGCCTTTTTAGGAGAGTTACTGGTTCTCTCTTCTTATAACCTGTAAGACGTTATCAACGGAGTGCAGGTTTGTGTGTGTGTGTGTGTGTGTGTGTGTGTGTGTGTGTGTGTTTAGACATCTCTGTGTGTGCGTGTTTGAGAATGAACCATAGCTAATCCTGTGAAATTTATGTTTTCTACCCATTGTGACAGTGTCAATGGGATGGAATGCCATTAAGTATAACGCTGAATAGCGAAATATTTTGTAATCTTCCCTTATTATCCTGACCTGTTCTGACCTGGTATGCATAAATAATATGTTTTATGTACATAAATGATTTCTTTAAAAATAACATATTGCCTTAGTTATAAGCTATAGGGTAATTAAAAGCGAAAGTAATTTATTATTAAACACTACAATGTGGTGCTCAGGCTTGACTACAACGCGTGCCAAAATAAAGATGTTAGAAGCTTGTATCTACATGCAGCTTTAATGCGACTCCCCTGACTAGAACAGCAGACCAACAGATATATAGGTGTGGTAGGTCATAAAAATGACATATTTCTAAAATGGTGAATTACTTTGGGAAAATTCCAGGCAAAACAATTATATTCTTTTTTTTTAATTACATAATAGCTGCATAGCTATAAAAAATTGCATTAACCTTTTTTTTAAAAAATAAATGTCAAGTCTTTTATAAGTGAGATAGAGTTTACTCTAGATTCAGAGCATTGAAAGTGTGCCTTTCCTGTTTTTCCAGAGGGATTTTTCCTCACAGTGCTGAGGATGAAACCCATGGCCTTGGATATACTGGGTAAGTGATCTAACAGCCTTCATGGGTAACTTTTGGCGGCAAGGACTTGTCCCTTTTCACTGTGATAGTTAAAAGTCTTGTAGGATGCATCCTACCATGTGTAGAACTTTCCTGAGAATTTTTGGATCTTCACCCATCTCAGATATTATTTCCTTATCAGGAGAGAGGTTTATCTCCTGATTGCAGTATCTAAAACCCTACCTTATCATTTCTCCGTGTTCTCCTCATAAGCAGGGACAAACCAGTTACAAGCCGTCATTACAGAAAATATTTTAAAGATAACCTAATAGCATTCCTTTTGTTTAATACAACATTAGGAGTTACCAAATAATTAAATAGTTGAGGAGTTCAACACCATTTCCTTAAGATCACGGAATGATAACAATAGATCCTGTTCACTTTGTATACATTTTACAAGCACCATAGACGGTGAGTATTATCATTATTTCTCCTCAAAGTTGTCAAGTAACCTTCTTCAGGGGACCCAGCATCCAAACCAGGTGATTCTGCTGTTAGAATTCACATGCTTAGCCACCACAATATGCTGCCAAATATAGTCTCAGAGTGGCCAGACTCCTTGGTTCTACTGTTTACCTTCTGATAAAACTTCTCCCTGTGGACGCCTTTCCTTTTATGATCTCTGTAGAACAATTCTCCTCGGTAAGCACGGGAGGTTGCTCCCCACCCCTTCTTCCTCCAGCCTTTTAAGTGCTCTGTGCTGTATTTGGATCTGCTACAGTTGGTTCTAATTAATGTCCCTGCCCTAAGGCTGTCTCTGAATAAATGACTCAATATAACTGAGCAAATTCAATTTTTAAAGGAGCTTGGGAATTTTAAAACCTGCACCAACATGCCTAGGGAGAACACGGTTTCCTAGTCACCCTCTCCCTGACTTTGTCAGTTGCTTGCTTTTTAAGATATGAGAATCCTGCAACTCAAAATATTTTTCTGTCATTATGAGTGACCTCATCGTTAGAATCAATCTCACCCGACCACCATCTCTTGTGTGTGTTTTACCAGAAGGGGAACCATTTGAGGGGCAGGTAGTATTTACTACTTTATTTCTTCTGTAATTCCTTGTAGTCCTTGTACATAACAAATTCATAGTAAGTACTGACAGATTGACATGACCATGAGTTCAAAGGTTCAATGTAACTGCCACAAAAGTTCTAGCCACGTTTACACCAACAGTCTTCGCTATGGTTTGAATGGATAACTTCTCCAAAGGCTTGTGTGTAAAAGCTTGGCTCCAGCTTACTCCCACTTAGGGTCTGTTGGACAATTTAAGAGGTGGGGCATGTAAAAAGCAGGCCGCTGAGCACATACTCTCAAAGGGGATGTGGGAGGAGTGAAGTTCACGGGTAGAGGGCCTGCATAGCTTGTGGGAGGGAGGTCCTGACTCCAGCGATCTCCAGCACACCGTTCCAATACAAATACAAAAAACCAAATAAACAAGAACAACCAAACAACATACAGCAGAGGAAGAGTGGGTGGGAGGAACACTAGGAGAAGGAAGAGGACGGCAGGGGCTGTGGGACACCAGCTTCTTCCTCTTCCTTCCTTTAAGCTTGGGCTATGAGTAAGCACTTTAATTCCGCCACATGTTCCTGCAATCGTATGCTGTCACAGGCCCAAACCAATCACGGGCTGAAGCTTTCAAGATGATGAGCCTAAAAAACCCTTTGCTCTTTCTAAACCCGTTGTCTTGGACCAGCAGCGGAAGGTGACTAGGGGGCTCCCTTACGTCTTGGAGTTTTCATTTCAAACCTACAGAAAAGAGCAAAATAAGTTCTACTTTGTGGAACTGTAAGGATTCAACAAGGTGGCGTTTGTAAGCATTCCTCGGATTACAATGACACATATGAGCCACGTCAGAAGGCAGAGGAGTTTCTTTCCTGGTATCCTTCCCATGTAACCCTCTAACCTCTAGGAGTGCGACTGTGGTTTGAACATGGTTTGTCCTTCTCAGCCAAGCCAAGTTGATCCTCAGGCATTCATGGCAATGTTTTTAAGATGGTAAAAACTTGACCTGGCTATAGTGTTTAGAGGTGGAACGATCAGAAAGTGAGTAAGTTATATTTGGCTATTAGGGTGGAGCCATTATAATTGAACTCTGATTTTATAAGTAGAAAACATACTTGAATTTGCACATACACACACACACACACACACACACACACACACACACACACACACACACACACTCAAATAAGAAAGACAGAGTCAGCCCTAACACTTATCAGACAGACCCTGCTCAGAGCTTTTAGGACTTCTGACTTCCCAAACTGTGAGCTAAAACATTTCTTAATAAAATTACCCTACTTATCTTGTTTTAACTAACTATTCCTACTAGACAAAAAGGTGACTAACACATTTTTTTTTTCAACTGGAGCGTGGGGATTCAGTTTTGAAGCTATGTACATACATTTTTTTCCTGGACTATATGAATATGGAATATGGAGGGGCTCCCAGAGATAATCAACTGTTTTTAGGTTTTATAATGATTATTTTTGGAATATAGACAGCTCATTTATCTGATGAAGAGTGGAAGAAGAAATTAAAGAACTGTGCTTCCTGGTAGAGAGCTAATTTCCCACTTCTACTGCTGCACGTGCACGCGCGTGTCTTTGAAGGGATGTTCGGCTCACTGTGTAGTGATGCGATTATCAAGCACCGGCAAACAGCAAGTAGAGTTTTGTCTGAGGAGCTGTATTTTTCTTGTTGATAGTTTCCAAGGGAAAAAGAGTTGTTAGTCTTCCAACAGAAAACTTTACCGAGCGAACCCAAACCAATAAGGCATCAGATCTGCTATCCAAAGGTCAAGGAATCCGAATGCTTGGAAATATACCATTAAATCATCGTTGTGAAAGTTCATTCCCTTCCCCTCTGGTGATGCTTTTCCCTCTCCCCAACCCCTAACCCGCTGTAGTTACAACAGGCAGGAGAGCTTTAGAGCTAGCCCTGACTCCCCCAACTGGCTGTAGCACTCTGGAGAGCTGCCCTACACCTCACCTGGCAACAGTGGGGCTGGCCATGATGGCAAAGGCACAGGTGAGCCGGCCATCATGGGTATGAGAGCAGGAAAGCTGGCCCCGCCCCTCACAGGGAGGTTGGGCCCCATGCCTTGACTGGTGAGCACAGTAGAGCTGGCTCTGGAGGCATGGGAGTGGGTGAGTCCGCTCTGAGGGCATGAGAGCTGAACAGCTGACCCTGCCTCCTGCCTACGGCAGCTTCCGGTGGCCTAGCCAGAGCAGTACATGGAGAGCTCGATTTGGTGATGAGGATTAGGGAGAGCCAGTGTGCTGAGCAGCTAAGTTACCACCTAGGTCCAGATGCAGGGCTCTGAGTTGTCCCACCCCAAAATCAACAATGGACTGTTGGAGCATGTAAAAGCTGGTCCTGCTGATTGAAAGCTGCAGGATCCCCACGGCACAGGGCAACAACAGGATAACCAGGAGTCACGGTGAAGATTCAATATCGATGGTGTCACACAAGATGAGATCTGGAATCAGGCCAATGACTCATTGCAATGAACATTTGCAAGTGGAGATGTGTGGACACACTGTGACATGCTCCAGATTCCATGATAATGGGATGGTTTTTCTATGGTGTGTGTGTGTTTGTGTGTGTTTATTGGGAGGGGATTGCAAGAGTGAAGAGTGGAGATGAGGGGACAGGATGATTGAGCGGGACTGGGGTGCATGATATGAAACTCACAAAGAATCAATAAAATTTTTTTTTAAAAATTAAAAACAAAAGATTCCCGTCATTCACAATATGATACTAAACGGGAAACAGAAAGTCAAAGAGTAAGGATACAGATAATATCTGTTTGTATTTCCCAACTGCTCCTTTCCCCATCCCTTGGAATCTTGTACTGGAGTAGTAGTACATGAACTCTGCAAAATTGTATAACTTCAACACCAACTCTGGGATGTTATTATTTAGGCTTATTTGAGAGAGAGAGAGAGAGAGAGAGAGAGAGAGAGAGAGAGAGAGAGAGAGAGAGATCTCAACATGAAGCCCAGTATAGCCCAGGTTGGCCTTAAACTTATGACCTACTGTTTCATTCAAGCCAGGATTTCAGGTATGAACCAGTACATACCACACTCAGAGGATCTTTTGTTTGTGTTTTTAAGTCTCATTGAATTGCTCAAACTAACCTCAAATTCCTGGACTCAAGCAACTCTCTTGGCTCAATCTTTTAAGTAGTTAGTTAGTTAGTAATTAGTTAGTTAGTTTACAGATAGGATCTCACTATGTGGCCCAGGCCAGCCTCAAATTTCTAAGTTCAAGCAATCCTCCTGCTTCAACCGAACAGGTACTGGCATCACAGGGACTTACCCACTGTCTTAGTTTCTGGTCCTGTTGCTGGGATAAAATGCCCTAACAAAAACAACTTAAAGGAGATGGGGTTTGCTCCTCTGGGCTCACATTTCAAGAGTAGAGTTCAGGATGGCAGGGAAGTCGAGGCCGAGGGCTTCTGCAGTCTGGATGCAGAGAACTATGACTGCAGGCTGCTGCTTAGCACCCATTCTTAAGTTAAACAGTCCAGAATCCCCCGCCAGAGAGTGCTACCGCTCAGGGTGGGTGGGTCTTTCTACCTCAGTTGCTGCAATAACTCCCCACAGGCACTTGCAGAGGCCTGTATCCCAGATGCTCTACATCCCATCATGTTGACAGTTAACACTAAGCATCATCCACCTCCCCTCCCCACCCCCTATTGCCCACCCCACTACTACCCCACCTCCTAATGCCCCACCCCTAATAACCCACTCCCTAATACCCAACCCCCATTTCCTGCCCCATTACTAGTCCACCCCCTAATACCCCATCACCCTAATACCCCACCTCTCACCCCTGTCTTTAGTAAACTAGCTAACTGTAATTTGGGAAAACAGGAGAAAGTCATTTACCCAGAATGCTCAGATCAGAATTTCCTTCTCTCCTGTATGTTTGTTCCAATATCATTTCAATTAAAGATCTTAATGGAAAGGAAAGCAGGGGAAATGACATGCCTATGTGGTACAGCTGTTTCCCAAACATCAGGAAATTCTAACACTGTACTTGGAATGTGTGAGTTACAGTTTTATAAAAGAAAACAGATTTGTTGCTATGTCCTCAGAGACTTCGTAGCTCAGGGTGCTCTGGAAGAGTGTGTGGGATGAATAAAGAAGCCAGTGTATAATTATAAAGCTTTGTCTCTGGTCTTTTTGTGGTATGAACTTCAGTGCAGGTCACTTTTATTCATGTTCAGCTCAACACCCACAGAGTACTTCTGTGAGTTAAGAAGAGTTAGCAGGGGCTGGGGATTTAGCTCAGTGGTAGAGCGCTTACCTAGGAAGCGAAGGCCCTGGGTTGGTCCCCAGCTCAAAAAAAAAAAAAAAAAAAAAAAAGAACCAAAAAAAAAAAAAAAAAAAAAAAAAAAAAGAAGAGTTAGCAGCTCTGGAGGACACAAAGGTTATTACGATGTGGCAGCTGACTTGAGGGAGCCAAATGACTAGTTCACAGACACAGACACAAAAATAGACACAGATAGACATAGACACACAGACACATGCACAAGCATAGGCACAGACACACACAGACACACAAAGATACAGACAGGCACAGACAGGCACAAGCACAGACACAGACAGACAGACAGACACAGGCACAGACAGACACAGACAGGCACAGACAGACAGACACAGGCACAGACAGACACAGACAGGCACAGACAGACAGACAGACAGACAAACAGACACAGTCACAGGCACAGACACAGGCATAGGCACAGTCACAGACACGCACAAACACTCACAGACATGCACAAACACTCACAGACACGCACAAACACACACAGACACAGCACAAACACACACAGACACAGACACACACAGACACACACAGACACACACAGACACACACAGACACACACAGGCACACACAGACACACACAGACACACACAGATACACACAGACACACACAGATACACACAGACACAGATACAGACAGATACACAGACAGGCACAGACACAGACAGACACACAGACAGACACAGGCACAGACAGACACAGACACAGACACAGACAGACAGACACAGGCACAGGCACAGACACACAGGCACAGACAGACAGACAAACAGACACAGGACAGACACAGTCACAGGCACAGACACAGGCATAGGCACAGTCACAGACACACACAAACACACACAGACACAGACAAACACAGGCACACACAGGCACAAATAGACACACACATACAAAGGCACAGACACACACAGACACAGACAGACACAGGTACACACAGACACAGACAGGTACAGACACAGACAGACAGACAGATAAAGGCACACACAGACACAGATAGGCACAGACACACACAGACACAGACAGGCACAGACACACATACACACACACACAGATACAGACAGACACAGACAGGCATAGGCACACAGACACAGACATAGACACAGACACAGGCACAGGCACATACACACAGACAGACACAGACAGACACAGACACAGGCAACACAGGCATAGGCATACACACAGGCACACACACACACACACAGAGAGAGAGAGAGAGAGAGAGAGAGAGAGAGAGAGAGAGAGAGAGAGAGAGGGAGAGAGAGAGAGAGAGAGAGAGAGAGAGAGAGAGAGAGAACTCTTTCCTATGTCACCTCTGGGTGTTCTGGACTTACTGCCTTCTTCCTTTGCAGCATCTTTCAGATTTTCTCTCCCCTAAGAACATTTGTGCTTTTGGTGCCTGGTCCTCCCTGCCTGATTCCTTCCCTTGACACTCTTCTTATATTCTATTTTATCAGCTCTTCTTATTACAGTAATAGCTCTTTTCTCTATCTTTTAAATAAGTTTTGAGAACATCCTTCTTGGCAAGAGAAGTCTTCCCGAGAGATTTCTCTTTGATTATCCTTTCCCCCCCATTTTCTTTCAAGTTTCTCTGTTTTTCAAGTTGACTATTCCTAACTTTTTGTAGAATAATCTTTTAGAGCTTTACATTTTCCCTAGAAGATACTTTTTCTTTTCGCCTTTTCTTCCTCTCTTCTCTCCCCTCCTCCCCTCCCCCCCCTCCCCCTCCCCTCCTCCCTTCCTCCTCCTCTTCCTCTTCCTCCTCCTCTTCCTCCTCCTCCTCTTCCTCCTCCTCTTCCTCTTCCTCCTCCTTCCTCCTGCTCCTCTTCTTCTGTCTTCTCCTTCTCCTTTTTTTCTTCTTCTTCTCCTTCTTTTCCTCCCTTCTCCTTTCCTCTTCTCCCCTAGCCTCTTGTATGTTGCTAGGTATTGAGGCCAGGATATGTCACATGCTAAGCCTGAGTTTGACCACTGAATTATGTGCCTGGCCAACTCCTTTAAGATACCAATAGTAAACCATTTATAAGTGAAGATGAAAGTCTGTCCTAACACGTTGGTGGATTTGGGGCTCTGGAACATACTACAGAAACTGGTTAAGGATAGAGATATGCATGTTCTTACAGGCAATCTACATTGAATTTTCTAACTAAAACCACAGGGATGATAGTTACTTCAAACCTGAACTATATAGCAACGGTTCAATAGAATGGATTAAGGCAAAAAGGGAAATGACATTCCAAATCTCTCCAGTTATTCTGGTATAAGAACAAATGAAATAGTACTTTGAATTTTAACAGATATTCAATTACTATCCTTCTGATTTCATCTGCTGCTTTACAATTTTTGAAATGCTTTTATGTTCAATCAGCTCAGCTGATACTCATAACAAGATTGCATCCTGACCTTATCTATCATTTTGGGCAAAAAAAAAAAAAAATGTAGAGGTGGCTGGGAGAGGAGCTGAGTAGTACAGTGTGCAATTGGGAAGTGTGAGTCCCAGGGTTCAAGCTTCCGTGCCCCTCCCCGTTGAATAGAGGTCAAAGGAGATCTCCCAAGGCATAAAAAGCTCTGAATATGGCATCTCTCGTTCCAAATTCATGCATTCTGATTTTTTAGGACATAAGCCTTCTGTTTTCTCATGTGCTATGTTATTCCACCAAGTCATTTATATTAACGTTCAAATGTGCTTTTAAATGGGAGTGGTGACATATGTCTAAAGTCTCATCACTTGGGGAGCCAAGACAGCGAGACTTCGATGAGTCCAAGGGTAGTCTCAGCTCCACACTGAGTTCCCAACATGTTACAAGACACCCTCTGAAACCGAGGGACAGCACTCTAAAATAGAAAGGCACCTACTTGAAATATTTGAACCAAAATTTCTACTATAGATACACTTTTCACTAAACCTGGGTATAGGAAAAATAATACTAATTATTTCTATGATAATCAGGAGGCCTAAACTTTTCATCCTGTAGAGCTCAAACCTTACTACTACTGCGGACAGTGCTACGTGAAGCCCAGGAACTGGAGAAAACCGAAAAGTGACGTCTATATCTAAATAATGGGATTAGATCCAAAGGCATTAGCTTCAAAGGCTGGATTAGTGAGCATTCAGATTGTCTATGCCAATGCCAGTATCAAAATAAAAGCTTAGAGGGAAAAGGGAATATGCCAGCAATGTGTATGCACATGCATACATAGGCACACAAACACTGTATCCAGGACCCTGTACATGCTAGGCAAGTACTCCACCACCACAATACATACCTAAAATCTTTAAGCTTTCCAATTTTGAGTCAGGCCTCACAAAGGTATCTGAGTAGGATCCTCCTGCCTTAGCCTCCCAAGTACCTGGGATTACAGGTATGTGCTACCATTCCTGACCTGATTTTTCATTCAGTCATCGTTTTGTGAGATAAGGTATTTGTCTCAATGGAATAACATATGATAGATAGTTTGACTATTTTCTCATTCTTTCTCCTTCCTTCCTTCCTTCCTTCTTTCTTTCCTTCCTTTTTTCCTTCCTTCCTTCCTTCCTTCCTTCCTTCCTTCCTTCCTTCCTTCCTCCCTTCCTCTCTTCTGTCTTTCCTTCCTTCTTCTGTTGATGTATGTACTGCTGAAGATAAGACCCAGGACCTCACACACACACATCTCTCCCACTGAGCTTCAATCCCATTCTTCACAACTTCCTTGAACTCTAAGTGACTATGAATCATTAGTTTTCAATCTGAAGTATTAGATGGAAATTACAGTACACAAGCGAAATAAAAATGGAAGGCTTATGGCGCATTGTTTCCAAATGTCTCCAGCAGCTGCACGCATGCGTATGTTATAGATGGCTGATGCTCAGATGGGTCTTGCTGCTTTGCTGTATTGACAAACTGAAAACCAGATAAAGGCAAAGAAAAAAAAAATAACATCTTTTCTTGACTATAACTTTCACATAAGAGCAGCCTCCAGCCAAAAACATTTTTAGCGACAGTTCATTACTTGTTTGGTTTTCTTAGGCAGGGTCTCACTATTTACCATAGTCTGCCATTAATTAACTCATAACCCCTGTATCTTAGTTTCATAAGTGCTTGGATTATTGGCATGCACCACCATGCCTGTTTCGATCTTTTTGGCATGTGCGTGTGTGAGGGCGTGTTCGCGTGTGTGTGGTCACATGGGTATGCATATATACACATGTGCAAATGGAAGCCCAAAGCTAAGGGCCTGTGTGCACATGAGAGTGCATGAGAGTATGTGCAGGCATGTGTGCATGAGTACACGTAAAGGCCTGAAGTTGACATTGGTGTTTTCCTGGATTATTTTCCACTTGATTTATTGGTGTGATCTCTCAAGTTGAACCTAGAGCTCACCCTCGGCACTTGGCTAGTTCACCTAGCCAGTTTGGTCCAGGGATCCTATCTCTGCCTCCTGAATGGTAGAATAACGAGTGGCCACCACATCTCCCCAGCTTTCTCATGAGATCCAGGACCTGAACCACAGTCCTCACATCTGCAGGACAAACACTTTATCCCTGGAGCCATCTTCCCAGCCATTCTAGACTTTATTCTAATATGGTTGCATAACTGTTCATTTTTGTGTCTTAGGTGCTTGTGAACTGTTTGTCCTCCCAAGAGTATGAGATCGTCAAGGTCGGGTTTAAAAAGTCAGCAGGTCTCAGGGGTTGGGGATTTGGCTCAGTGGTAGAGCGCTTACCTAGGAAGCGCAAGGTCCTGGGTTCGGTCCCCAGCCCCAGAAAAAAAAAACAAAAAAAAACAAAAGTCAGCAGGTCTCTTCAGATGCGGATCAGGGACTGGAAGAGATAGTTTCCTGATTCAGAACAGCTGTTTCTCTTCCCGAGGACCTGAGTTAGATCCCTGGCATCCAAGCGACATGGTTTATAAGACCCTGGCACTCCAACTTCAGGGGAATCCAAGGCCTCTGGCTTCCACAGGCACCTGCACCTAAAATAAAAAACAATGCTTTTCAAAAGACATGGATTAAAATTCCACTGTGCTTCCATTTATATCCAGTTGTATTTCTACAGCATCCATTTGCAGAGTGGTGTGGCCATAACAAAGACAGGTCAGTCCCCTTCACAGAACAGGTTGTAATGTCCAAGATGTCCAAGCTACTAGAATTCTGTGCTATTACTGTTTTCTTTCTGGTCATTAGAAAGTCTTTTGAGGAAAAAAAAAACAAAAAAACAAAACCTCTTAGGAGTAGTTTTCATGGAGAATTTAGAATGCTTTTCTCAGAAAAGAGAGTAATTGCTCATTTTGCTTTTGATGTTTCCTCCATTTTTCTGCTCCCAGGAGTAATTTCCTGAAAGCCATACAAGATGATTAAGCATCCAATCATACTACCTTTAATATACTTTTCTTAAAATGTCTTACTTTTTCTTGGAGAGATTATACTTGTTCTTAGAACATTTTTTTTCTAGATATGTTCTCTCCTGAACACAGACCCACAGGATCCTGGTTGACTGTCTCTGCCCCTACGCCTAAAATGGAAAGTTTAACTTCAGTGTCCTCTCATGGCATTTGTTTTTAGTATAAAGCAACGTAGCGAGGATATGTTACAAGCAACACCTGTCAATAAAAAAGCCTATGACCAATGAACTGAGACCGGAAATAGGGGGTGGGACACTGGCAGGAAGAGAGAGGATGGTGTCCCACCTCCTGTATTCTGCCTCAGCTCATTGGCCACAGTCTTTTTGATTGACAGGTGTTGCTTATAAGTGATTATCTCTACAAAGCAAACTATCCAATGAAATAGGTATTAGCATTTATTGATATGCACACCAGGCCAGACTTTTTAGTAGCCTCTCACATCGGTAGCATTACTAGACTGGCCAGGAATGGGGACATGTTGAAGGCCGTCCTACTGGAAAGATCTAATATGGTATTAGATGAAGTTCAAGTCTAGGAATCATTAACAGGTAGATACAATGCACTACCAACAGTGACCAAACTTAACCTGTGAGAACTTTCGAAGTTCTCAACTCTTCTTTTATGGATGTATCTACCAGTAAGGTAGAGAAGAACAACAGATTACAGATCACTTGGAGAAGGCAGAAACCGGTGACAATCTTCGATTAGCTTAAGGTTCTCTGCTGTGTCCTTGTCTGGCTCCAGGGTTTGACATAATTAAGGTGGTAAAAGACACACAGACGCACAGAAGCTGGGGGGTCTGGTAATCTGGATTTTCTGATGGAGAAGCTGCAGCGCTTGAAAGCACAGCATGTTTGCTCTAGAGATGAAGAGGGAGGCAGAGTTAATGATACAGCTGACCAGGAAGGTTGGGTTAATATATATACAGCTGAACAAGGAGTCAGGTTCAGCTAATCTCAGTAGGAGCATGCTCTGTTGGGGAGCAGTCGTTAAACATGGGTGTGTGCGTTAGGGAAGTGCACATGTGCACACACTATCAACATCTGCCTTCAGACCGGAGGAAGGCTTTGCTGTCCCACTGGGCCCCTGCCAGACAATGCTCACTTGGGACTTCATTAGCTCACTACAGCTCTCCTAGGCTCTCATCAGCTACAGAAGAGACGGACTGTCACAATTAGGAGGACTTTGGAAGATTGCACTTTCTTGGATCATTTACTGTAATTGAGTGCACGGAGGGAAAAGTCTGGACACATAAGTACAGCGACAGGGTTGTTTCTGTGCAGAGGGAGGTTATTGGGAGAAAATATATCCACTTTTCTTTGGGGTTCTTCATGTTACTTTTGTTATGCTATATCTAAACTTCAAAATTGAAAATAAGCTTGTTATCCAGATAATTTGGACAATGGATGTGATCCTCAGACTGCAGCAAAAGAAATTCTCTTGGGGTCTAGAAATGTAGCTCACTGGTAGAGCTCATACTCAGCATAAGCAAGACCCCATCCCTAGTGACATGGGGAAAAAAAATCCCCCATTTTCTAAAGTTGTTTTTCCATCTTGATTCGTGTTTATAAGCATTGGGGAGAAAATAATTTTTATTTTTCTTCTTCATTGGTACATCCAAAGAAGTATCTTATATATGTAAAAAAAGAAAAAAATCCCTTACTCATTGTTTTAGTTAGGGGTTCTACTGCTGTGAGGAAACACCACGACCAAAGCAACTTGAGGAAGAAAGGGTTTGTTTGGCTTACACATCACAGTCCATCAAGGGAAGCTAAGGCAGGAACGCAAAACAGGGCAGGAACCTGGGGGCAGGGGCATGATGCTGGGCCGTAGAGGAGTGTTGCTTACTGGCTTCCTCCTCATGATTTGCTCAGCCTACTTCCTGCAGAACCCAGGACCACCAGCTCAGGGATGGCCTCACTCACAATGGACTGGGCCCTCCCTCATCAATCAATAATTAAGAAAATGCACTAAAGGCTTACAGGCTTACCTACAGCCTGATCTTAGGAAGGCGTTTTCTCAATTGTTGACAGAAAACTAGCCAGCACACATATATTCAAGGATCAGTTTATATAATAAAATGATTAGACGAGTTAAATAGAGTATTTCAGTTTCCAAAGAAATGGGATTTTATGTTGATAAATCCTGGGTCTTATGAGTGCTAGGCAAGCACTCTACCACAGAGTGATACCCCAGCCTGATAAAGCTCTTTGATATTATTTAATTAGCTATTTTTCATAACATCTCTGGTGTGAGCATGTGAATTCAAACAGAATACCTCAGCGAATGTACGGATGAATAAGTGCTTTGTTTAAGATCCCAGCGGCAAGGAATGACAAAGGTAGGTTTTATATACACTGAATACATCTCCCCCAGTTCTGTTTGGTTCCCTGAGCTCTAACCTCATGTTTTTCAGAACAAAAAGACAGCCCCGGAATCTTCATCTTTTCTTTTTCAAATATTTTTTTTTTCCCTGAAGGAATAAATGACTAAGTTTTGCATCTGGTAACAATTGGGCAAGAAAAAAAAATGACAAGAGCAAGTCGGATAAGTGCCTGCTTGGGAGTCCAGTGTGGTAGTGCACACTCGGGCTGCAGGTTAGGAGCATTGCCATCAGTTCAAGGCCAGCCTGGTCAACATAGTGAGTCCCTGCCAGCCAGAGCTACACAATGCTACACAGCGTTCTCCTCAAAGAGAAGTGGTGGTGTGGGTGCAGACTGAAGGTGTGGGTTAGTATCTTAGTCTACAGCTGTCTGTAGTAAAATGTTTTGATTACTGTGACTGTGGCTTCCTAGACCTTAAAAGTACAAGTTGACCTTTATTTTCTAATACCGAGAGGTAATTTCACCTTCAACCATTTCTGTATCAGGAAAGAGCAAGAGAGGAAAAGAGAGAGATTAAAAAGATCGAGAAAGGTTGGAGATTTAGCTCAGTGGTAGAGCGCTTGCCTAGCAAGCGCAAGGCCCTGGGTTCGGTCCCCAGCTCCGAAAAAAAAAAAAAAAAAAAAAGATCGAGAAAGAGAAAATAAAGTTCAAATGGAGCTAGAAAACTCAGATACAGCTTAAATATTTTACGGAATTTCACATTTTTTAAGTTGATACATACTTTGAAGAAAAAAATGAAAATTAAGTTTTTGGCAATTCACCAAAGCCTGCTTTTTTTTTTTTTTCTTCTTTGTCTTATCCCAAGTTTGTTGCTCCCCCTGGTTGTTTGTTTGTTTTTCTCTTTTGTTTTGTTTTGTTGTTAGAACTAAGCTAGTTGCTATGGGAGTAACCCGTCACTTGAGCTGAAATGAGCCCCTACACCCACTGCAATGCACAGTTTATGCGATGTTCACTCAAGACCTTATTACATTTATTTGGCTCTAGATATTTACTTTCTTTGAGGTTTGAAAAGCAGTTTTCCTTCACATGAATTGGGTTCTTGCATTACAAACTGTTCTCAAAACTACAAATTTCTTTTGTAGTCTATAATTGTTAGAACACAATCTACTCCTAGTGATTGCCACTTACCCTGGTGCCTCCCCTAGCTCTCATAGAGCAGTATGGCTGTCATCGACGTTGAATTATAGCTTTAGACTGAAAGGCACAGGATCTCTCTTGTTTCACAGTTGTGTGTAGCAGTGAATGTTCTTTGAATTATTTCTGCTTTGCTTTTCTATTCTTGACTCTTATTCTTAGCTTTATTTAGTCCTTCATGCTAGCATTGTGTTTCAATAAAAGCCCAGATAAATGCCTATTATTTTTACTATGACTTTAATTCTATACAAAAACACGAATATATCTGAGGCGTTACAAACATCCATTTGTGATGTTGGATTCATGGAACAAATTCTTCTGGATAACATTATATAGACCTGACATTCAGTTTACTGAGAGTAAATCTAAGTAGTGAAAATCTTACTCTTTGGATTTACACACGTTCTTAAAAGTGCTGAAAATCTGCTGAGAGCTGGGGAGATAGCTCAGTTGGTGATGTACTTGCCATGCAAGGTTGAAGGCCTGCAACCTATACAAAAAGTTTCTGGGCATGTGGCACACCCTTGTGCTTCCACATTTGGGCAGGTAAAGATGGGCAAATCCTCCAGGTCCCTGGCTAGCAAACCAAGATTAATCAGGGCATTCCACGCAAGGAGAAATCCTATCTCGAAAAACAAGGCGGGTGCTAAAAAGATGACTCACCCAGCAAAGGCATTAAGTTTCTTGTAAGCCAAATACTCCTTTTTCTTCTGTGACTCACCCAATGTCCAGTGAGAAGCCCCACAGGTAGTTTTATTTGCTGCCATGCTGAACAACCTGAGTTCAAATCACCTATGCGATAAAAGGAGAAAACAGACTTCCATCTGTCCTTTGACCTTCGCACATACCCTATGCAATACAAAAATTCTAAGTTAAGACCCTTTGGACTGGGGAGATAGCAAAAAGCATGCAAATCACTCAACGACAACAAAAATCACTCAGCTCAATACAAGCACACAATTTTAAAAGCTGGGGGGCTGGAGAGATGGCTCAGTGGTTAAGAGCACTGACTGCTCTTTCAGTGGTCCCAAGTTCAAATCCCAGCAACCACAACTATCTGGAATGGGATCTGATGCTCTCTTCTGGTGTGTCTGCAGACAGTGACAGTGTGCTCACATACATTAAATAAATAAATAAATAAATAAATAAATAAATAAATAAATAAGTGCCGAGATCCTGGTTGAACAGTGAGTGATGACCCACACCTCTAATCCCAGCTCTCAGGATATAGATCTCCAAGTTTGAGGGCAGCCTGGTCTACAGTGGAAGTTCCAGGACAGCCAGGGCTAGCACAGAGAAACCCTGTGCCCTCTTTGTTTCATTGTGACAGAGTAGCCCAGCAGAGTAGCTCTGCAGTTCCTCCTGCCCCGGCCATTATGCTTTCTTATCTCTTCCTATGATCCTTTTTAAATTAATTTTTAAAGTGTGAGGTGTGCGTGAGAGTTCATTTCCAATACTGTAGGTGTGCAATTATCCCAGCACTATTTGCTGAAAGGTCATAATTTTAATATCAAATTCTGTATTTTATGCTGTAAGAAGTCACAGCGTCTTTGGAGTCTGAGTCAATGTTATACGCTTCTTTTGATTAAAGGAAGTTTAGTTCAGTTAGAAGCCATGGTTTTGCAAATGAACGACTTTTACCCAGTTCAGGAGATAGGAAAATGTCTGAGGAATGCGCTTACTAAACCTTCCTTCTAACATGGCTCTGTCGAATGATGCGATGGACTGTTACCTTTTCCTTGACAACATGGAACTCTCAGATTCAAAACCAGGCTCCAAACCACAAACTCAAGAGCTTTCTACCCAACCTCTTTGGGCTTTAATTCCCTCACCTATAAAATGAGAGCAGCAACACTGTTCCTCTGATAAGATAATTACAAATGAGCTGACTTCTGTGAAGCACGTGGAGCGTTTGTCTAACATCTAGTCAATACACAAACGTTGGTATTGAAGTAGACCGTGTGCTTGTGAGGCAATAGGAAGATGAATCCCCCCACATAGCTAGTAGTTTTGCAGAGGCTGTGAGTCAGGCATGGGTGTTGCCAGAGATGGACCCCAAAGCCTTACACATATTAGGCAAGTCCTTTATCAGTTATGACCTCAGTTGTCCTCTTCTGTGAAATCTGGTAGCCACGGTGTTGATGTAGCAGCTAATCTGTATCATGGCTTTCCAAAGCGCTCAAATTAGTTTTTTTTTTTTCTTTTTTTTTTATTATTATTAACTTGAGTATTTCTTATATACATTTCGAGTGTTATTCCCTTTCCGGTTTCCGGGCAAACATCCCCTCCCCCTCCTTCCTTATGGGTGTTCCTCCCCACCCTCCCCCTATTTTCCCCCAACTGTCTAGTTCACTGGGGTTCAGTCTTAGCAGGACCCAGGGCTTCCTCTTCCACTGGTGCTCTTACTAGGATATTCATTGCTATCAAATTAGTTTTTATATTTTTTTTAAAAAGCGTTTTTGTGTTACATGCTTCAGCAATAACCATAGACAAATTTGCAATAAAAAAAAACTCTCCCACATAAAACTGCTCCTTGGAGAAATGATGGATGGATCAGAGAGAGATGGCAGGTAAATTTCCATGGCGTTGAGTGCATCCATGCGTTTACACTGGAGAGTGTAGCCAGTTGATTAGGAAGGGTATTTTTCTTTTTTCTTTTGAACTCAATGGAGACTAGAACATGGCTAAGTTTAAATGGGTATTGTCTTAAAAGACAGCACTTTCAAAAGGAAGAATTCTTTACCAATGGCAAAAATCCAGTTAGACATTTCCACAGTATAGTATACTGATACCATTGCATTATATATCTTTATATATAGTACTGAATTGTTTAAATAATGTGTCAGATGAAAATATGTTTCTAAAAATAATAATAATAATAATAATAAGAGGAGGAGGAGTAGGAGGAGGAAGAAGAAGAGGAGGAGGAGGAAGAGGAGGAAGAGGAGGAGGAGGAGGAGGGGGGGGGAAATAGGTTTCAAACAAAATCCTGAACTTCGGACAAAGGATGTATCAGCTGGAACTACATTACATTCTACAGAATATAAAACTAACTCAAAATGGATCCAATGCTATAGGGTTCAAATAACTTATTCCATTAAACAGCATGATGTTAGTGAGTTCTGACCAATTTTCTAAAACCTTTGAAGCAGTTTGATTAGGACAATGTAGGGAAGGCTTTCATTGAGATATCAAAGTTATCCCCTAGTTACAACAGAATCAAATTGCACCAATACAATTGAACATATAACATTCAGATGCTAGAATCCTTAGACTTGCTTAAAATATAAAAAGAGGTATACCTTTCCTCTTTTATTTGTTTCACAAGATCCTTACAAGTGGTGATTTCAAAGCTTTGATTCATTGGTTTGGGCTAATGCAATGACAATTACGTGGTTTATTTTGAAGCAATGGGCGTATTTCTCCCAGCGTTATTCTGTGAGTCTTGTGCTCCTAAACTTGAATCTATGCACTTGCCACTTGAAAACTAATTTGGGGGAAATGAAAGTGGCCGGAAGTCAAATTAGACTTATCCAAGGCATGGCATCATACAGGGAAGAGAGGAGCTAGAATAGCCCACGCCAAACCAACCTTCTTAGGGAACTAAAGTATAAGAAAGGACGTCCCTAGGGAGGAAGATGAAGTAGAGGGAGCACTGGACAGGAGGACCATGTTTGGAATAGGTTCTTTATCACTGTGAGAATCTTGTCCAACAATTAGATTCAGAGACTACTTCAACAGTTAGACCATGAGAGCTCTGACCTAAAGGATGTTTTCTATATTCGAAGATGGTGGAACTGCAGAAAATTGAACTTAATCAACAAAAGCAGGTAACTGGTAGCCTGTCCTTAAAGGACACACCTTGTCCTGGTCCCCTTCTTGTCTTTATTCTGCTTCTTTTTCTTTTCTTTTTTTCGGAGCTGGGGACTGAACCCAGGGCCTTGCACTTGCTAGGCAAGCACTCTACCACTGAGCTAAATCCCCAACCCCTTTATTCTGCTTCTTGGCTGCCAGGAGTTGAGTAGTTCTGATCTGCTGTACCTACGTCCCTGCTCTGGTCGACTGAGACCTTGGAACCTTTCAGCAAATAAATCCTTGTTCCCTCCACTTGCTTTTCTCCAGGATTTGGGCTAAAGAGAAAGCTAATACAGTTGTCTCAGGCAGGGGAAGCAAACGCTTGCTCTGATTGAATGTGTATGTGTATGGAGGTGCTGGTGGGCATAACGAAGTTTTGTTAGAAGTTCTCAGGACATTTTCCTTGACAGGTACTATGATAGAGGGAAACGAATCACGGGCCAAGGCTGTTCCCTATATAAGGGTTTTTAGCAAAGACCTACACATGGATCACTGAACGCAGCAAGTTCTTACTGCAAGGCACAGACTTCAACACATATTTAAGAAGTAATGCCCATTTTAACAAGACCTCAAAAATAATTTAACATCTCTCTGATATATCTTCTGAATTAGATAAATTATTATTAGCAGTATAAGGTTTAGTTATTTTTCTCAACATAAGTAATTCCATTTGTTTATCCTATCCCTCAGTTTAACCTTAATTTAGCTGTATTGACTATGTGTCTTTTGGCCACTGAACCAGTAGGGAAATTCAAAGAATTTAACTCGGCAGGGTTTAATAGGATAGACTATTCACAGAGGTGTGGGAAGGATTAAGGACAGTTACAAAAGGATGTTGAAGTTAACATTGAAAATAAATGCTGACTCCAGGTGTTGGAGCTCCAGTAACACACAGGTCACGGGATCAAGGAGAGCTGTATCTTGTCACTGGAATTAGGTGAGTACTGTAGCTGTGGATATCTCCGTGGCTAACCAGAGGGGAGAGAGCCACTCAGCAACCGGGCTTCATCCTGCATTTTATTTACTTCAGGTATTCTCTCTGTGGCCAAGCTCAAAGAGAAGTCATCGGGTACGCAATTCAAAGCTATCCACTTGAACAGATGTCATCATGGATACCACGCAAGGTGGCAAGGGTGAAGACTGGATGCTGTAGGGGTGCAGCACAATACTCTGGATTTTGTTTGTGCCGGTTGCTTGCATTGTTTTCCATTTATGCTAGGAAGTGATCCAAGGACACCATCTGTACTAAATGTGCACTCTACTCTCGAGCTGTATCCCAGTCCTACAGTGTTTTTTAAACTGAGAAATTACTAGTAATTCACTGGAATATGGAAAGAATGGGAAAACCTATTAGAAAAAAATGATTAAAGACAATGAAGCAGAGAAATTTACAGCTGTCTATGAGGACAGAATGCACAAAGTAAATTGGCACCTTTGACCTATTAAATTATCTTAAAGAGGTAGCAGCATACATGGCAAAGGAGACTTATTCCTTGAATATAATTCAGTCAGCATTTACAATGAACCTGATAATGTCCTCTTGTAGCCTATGGGAATTACATAATGCTAGCCAGGTTTGGCCCTCTAATCTTAGGTTTGGGAAGCTGATGGGGATGAACATAAAATGGACTAAGTTCCAGGCCAATGTGAACCCCCGTCTGGAATGGTGAAAAGCAAGCAAACACCACATTTAATTCTCCTGCAGCAAAGGCTAGGTAAACAGTCAACCGCTGTGGGTGACTTGATGCAATTTAACACGGCAGGAAAGGTTTTCACGGTTAACTTGGTTAATAATTAGTTAAGGTACGGGGTACAATCTGTCATTTCAATTCCTAACCTAAAATTAAAATCTCTTTTAAGAAGATAACAAGTACACAAACTGCTTACCCCCGATAGGAGAAATTTTAGGAAAAGGAAACAGTGATTAAAGCCTGCCGAAGGTCACGTGACTGTAATAATTGTGCCTGCTTAGATTACCGGATGGCTATACTCTTGCAGCTGCTGTTTTCTAAACTGGTCCCTGCCTTGGCGACCCCACAGTCATTATTGGCTTCGTATTCCACACCTTCAAAGGCTCCTTAGCTCCTGATGCCTATACCAAGGGAAGACATGCCCTGTTCCTCAAGTTGCCCCTGCATGGCATCGGTCTTTTTGCTTCTCTCCAAAGTATGCATTTTGTTACCTTCTGAAGAGAAAGAACCAGAGCCATGGAGATTGTCAGTGCTGGGATTAATGGTGTGCACCGCCACGCTCAGCCCTACACATATTTGTATTGTCTCTCCTTCCTGAGTTCTGACTCTGGTCCTTGAGAGGCACTGGGCAGAGCAGAGCCCTGAGCTACACACCCAGAATCCCCTCCCCTTGTCTACTGGTCTTTTGCCTTTCAAATGCTCTTGCTCACCTCAGGAGCCACTGCTCCTTACCAGAGCCATGCAAAGAGCCAGGTGGTCATTTGTGTAGCTGATTCTCAGGTCGCCGGGTCTCAGGAGGTGTAAGGCTTGTACTGAGTGGTGTGTTCCTATTGTTCAGCCACTGATTCCTGAGTCCACTGTGTGCTTTCCATGGTGAGCTATGGCAACACTGGAAACTCCCCACTGGTATTATCAACCATAAAGGTATCGGGCCTTTACCTATGGTGGAATCTTGAGAACCAAGGCTTCTTGTTCTCTCTCATCTACTGTAGGTAATCTTCAGGGAAGTGTATTTGGATGTTATCGTGAAGAGTCACATGCTTTGAACCTGTACTGGTACAAACTAAGAAGTTGTATAACTTAGGGCTTACAGCATTATTAAAGTTTTTACAAAAATTATATTCTATTTATATACCTGTCCCAGTGATGATTGTTTTCTTTTGACCATTGAATATTATTTTTTTCTAGATAAACCTAGTTTTCTGATGACTTAGAATGCTGAACACTTCCTATTCCTGGTCATTTGTGTATCCCCTTGGTCCTTGCTTTGCTAGGGCTTGCTCTGTCTTCCAGAAAAGACAGAAAAATAGATTTTCTTTAAAATTATTGTATGTGTATGGGTATTTTGCCTGCATTTGTGTCTTCGTGAACTTAGAGGCCAAAAGAGGGAGTTGAATCTCTTGGAACTAGAGATAACAGACAGTCATTAGCTGCCATTCAAGTAGTGAGAATCATACCCATATCCTTTAGAAGAACAGTTAATGCTCTTAATCACAGAGCCATCTCTCCAGCTTCTAGCAAAGATTATTTTGTTTATACTTTAAAAATAAGCATTTAGCGCGGTTGGGGATTTAGCTCAGTGGTAGAGCGCTTGCCTAGCAAGCGCAAGGCCCTGGGTTCGGTCCCCAGCTCCGAAAAAAAAAGAAAAGAAAGGAAAAAAAAAAGCATTTAGCAAAGTACACAGTCATTCAGGATAGTCGCTGAATTTGAGAACTGCAGCGGGAAAATCATGTTACAAAATGTTTCCGTTTCTGTTTTATGGTGGAGAAACCAAGCCTTGTGTTGGGGCATGCCTTTTTAGCTCATCATGCTAGGAAAGCTTAGCTTGAACCACTGTCTCCTTGACTGTTGAACCTCCCTAGTCCATTTCTTTCTTGTGATTGTTAGTTCCATTGCCCAACTTGGCCAGACTTAGACTCACCTAGGGGACACACCTCTGAGCACTTCTTTGAGGGAGTTTCCAGAGTAAACGAAGGAGAAATGGCCCACCTCGATTGTGAGTGTCACCAGTCCATGGACTGGGGTCCAGCTGAGCACTGGCATCCTCCTTTTCCACTTTCTCATTGGCACCACAGACCAAAGTACTCACCCCTCCCCCACGGGAACCCTCACCAGCCATTTTATCGGTGATGATGGACTGTGTTCCTCTGAACTGAGAGCCAAAGCAAACCACCTTTGCTTTAGTTGTTTCTGGTGGGGTTTGTGATCACTGAAATGAGAGAACTAATTACTAGACCCTCTTTCTTCTATTGCTTTCTACCATTCCTCAGCCTTTATCGCATAATAACCAGGGTATGGTTATCACACATTTTGTCACTGTGATAAACACCTAAGATAACAACTTCAGGGAAGGGAGACTTGGTTTGGCATAGTTTCAGGAAGTCAATGTGAGTTTTGACTCATATTCCTGGATCTAGAGAGAGAATACCATGGAAAAGGGTGTGGTGAAACAGATGCTTATCTCTTGGCAACTAGGATAGAAAAGAGGAAGACAGGGATTGGCTGGGACCAAACAGCCTTTGAAGACTCATCACCTGTGACCTACTTCCTTAAACCACATCCCATCCCCCACTATTTTTGATTATGCTATCAAAGTTTAAATCCATCAATGGATTAACCTATTAATTAGGTCAGAGTTCTTATGACCCAGTTGATACCCAATTATTTAATCCACAAATAGGACAGCAAGCCTTTTGAGCACATAAGTCTTTGGGGAAATATTCCATACCTAAGCTATACCATGGGGCAAAACCCAGGAGCAGCAACAGAAAAATCAGAGGAATGACAAAAATGTGATACTACTGTGCTCAGGTAGAGCTAAAGTATTTGAAATCAGTGTTCTGAGATAATAATAATAATAATAATAATAATAATAATAATAATAATAACAACAACAACAACAACAACAACAACAGGCAGAGTCCTGCTGTGCTTTCCGTTGCTATGATAAAATACTGACCAAAACCAACTTGAGGGAAAAAAGGTTTATTTCATCTTACGTGTCCAGGTTCATAACAGAGGGAAGTTAGAGCAAGATTCCAAAACAGGAAGCTGGAGAAAGGAACTGAACCAGAGACCACAGAGGAAGGCAGTTTACTGGCTTGCTCAGTTCCCCCTTTATGCCCCCCCCCATGACCACTTGCCCACCGCGGGAAGACATGGTGGCACAACCCTATAATTCTATCACCTAGGAACCCTGAGACAGAAAGACGTAAAGTTCAAAGTCAGCCTGACTTTTTGATGACTCTGTCATTAAAACAAACAAACAAACAAAAATGACTAAAAATATTTCCCAAGTTCCACTAAAAACCTCAGACTAATTTTCAAAACAGTGAAGAAAGAGATGCCTAGAGACTGGGAAGATCTTATTAACCCCAAATGCTAGAATTTGGAGAGGGACTCAACCTCAAAACACCTAACAGTTAAAAGAAAAAAACAAGGTCTAGATGGAGTATAACAATGGAACAATAGAACGGCAGGCTTGCAAAAGAATAACACCACAGAGGACAAAAGGGAGGGCCGTCACATTCTTCCAACCTGTGCTGTCTCCTTGCTTCTGTGAGTTCCAGCAACTTCCATAAAAATAAGATGTCTTCCTGAGAATTGCTTTGTTGGTATTGTTATTTTTCTTGTTGCGTAAAGCTTCTTTTAAATGCATGTTTCCATATTTTAGATAAATGTTTGAAACAACTTTTACCCCATTCGAGTGTTCTTCGTGTGCTTGAGATAAATGGTTGACTCTAATTAGTGTTTTGCTGGTGCCTGTGACTTAACATACTTAGCTTTGAAGATCAAAACACAGTGCTGGTGTGCTCATGCCTTGCTTGCTTTCTCCCCCACACACTGATGTTATCCCGTCATTCTTTTATTTAAAATACCAGCAACAAACATTGGCTCATGGGTGTAAATATGTGTAAACACCAGAGTTTTGGGGGTAGCAGTGAAGTGGAGGTGGAAAGTTCAAAGGTTAGATACATTGGCTCTGATGTCCGGGTCTAGTAACAGCTTGTCATCCTGGGCAAGAAATTAACATCTTGGGGTCTTATTTCTTCCTCTGTAAAAGGTGATTACCCATAATGCTTTATGTATAGTGCTTAGCACCAAGACCCGTGTGAGATATATGTATGATACATACATGGTAGGGAAGTGAGCCCTGAGCCAGTCATTGTAGATTCAAGTCCTACCTTAACTAGCTAGACCAGTTACTTAACTTCTCAGTGACTCTTCCCCTCATCTGTAAAGTGAGAATAATTACGGTGCCCATCCCAGAAGGGTGTTGTGAGGATCTAAGGAGTTAAATGATGCAACTCACTTGGAACAGTGCCTGTAATACAGTAAATAAGTATTTAGTAAGGCCCAGCTATTGCAATGCTTACTATGATTTCAAAGTTGTCCTGGTCAATAAAGCAGGCACAGATAAATATTCGAGATGTAGTCTGTGCTTCAAGTGAAAATTACTTTCAAGTGAAAAATACATTGCAATTACTTACTGTAAAAAGAATGCAAAATGTGGCAATTTTTGTGTTGAATATATGTTAGACTTATGGACATGTTTAGTTAAGTTATTAAATTCAGTTTTCTTTTTTTAAAACATGTATTTATTTGCATGGGTGGGCACACACATCTATGGTAAAGCCATAGTGTGGACATGCTACCTGTTGCCATGATATATGTTGAGGGGAAGTCAGAGAACACCTTCCAGGAGTCAGTTCTCTCCTCCCATGATTGGGTCAGGGATTAAATGCAGGCTATCAAACTTTGCAGCAAGTGCTTTTAGCCCTTCAGCCATCTGACTGGCCCTTACATTCCTCTTTACTCTCTAAATGTGTCGGTAGTGCTCTTTTAGAATACAGAACTAGCAAAGCAAAACGTTCATCCAAAAGCGTCCACTCAGTTTAATTCAAAACGCAAGATATCTGTGGTATGTTTTCATCATAAAAGAAGAAATGCTGAAGAGAAACAAGATAATTACAAAGTGGTGAGTGAAGCTGTTAGAACTGCAGCAAAGTTAATGAAATTTTAGATTACAGCAATATTTCCCGAATCAGTGTTATTGCCTTGGGGTGTTTTTGCTCAGTTCGTGACTATTCTTTAAGGAATACTTTGTACCATAGGCAAACTGGAGTCCTTGGTGAGGTCCTAGGAGAGTGAGAGTTTCTTGCTGTCCCCTAAAGAAAGGAGAAACTGGATAACTAGAGTTAGGAGCATATTCAGTCAAGTGAGGACAGATTTAAAAGAGGGCACATAGATCTTCTAATGTTCCAGAAGGTTCCCTAGGTGGAAACGGAACTCGCTAAAAACATTCCAACAGGCTTAAGTTATGGAGAGATTTCGGGTTTAGTATAAGCAAGAGCCTTCTAACAACTAGAATTGACTACAAATGTGATAAACTACATCTCAGAATTCTTATCTTTCTCACAAGAATTCGTCTGAGCGTTCCAGTGAATGAAGTAGCTGGAAGACATCCAAAGCTTTTCAAATTCTGAGATTTTGAGGTTAGGGTTCAATCCTAATTCTAGATCTGGAGTAGAGCTGTCATTCACACTTTTTTTTTTATACTAGAACAAAGAGATGATTCCTACAGGGGTGTCTCTCTCTCTCTCTCTCTCTCTCTCTCTCTCTCTCTCTCTCTCTCTCTCTCTCTCTCTCTCTCTCTGTCTCTCTCTCTCTCTCTCTCTCTCTCTCTCTGTGTTAATGTGCTTCTCCCCTACCCTTCCTTCCTTCCTTCCTTCCTTCCTTCCTTCCTTCCTTCCTTCCTTCCTTCCTTCTTTCCTTTTGTTTTAATGAAGGGTTAGGGTAGATTTACTCTGTAGCTCAGGCTGCGTAAGGAATCCCCTGGCCTTCAAGCTGCAACCGTTGTCTTTCCTCCACCACCTAAGTGCCAGGCATGAGCCTTCATATCCTGTGGACTCCTGTAGGTTTTCTGCCTTTTCTTTTTTATTTTTAGAAAATATAAAATTCACGGGTACTATTTTGAGGGGATAAAGAGTTATTGTAGACGCGCACAGGGTAGACAAAGGATCTCACGAGAACGGAGGGGAAGAACAGGGATGCGGCATCTTGACAGGCACTGTAATAGGAGCTGAGGCAGCTGTGGCCGGAGATCCCTTTCCTCCACCCATTATCGGTCTCTGCTTTCTTTTTGCACCGTTCCCACACCATCTCTATTCTTGCAAGTGAATGATTCATGTAACCAGGCTCGCTTCGTCCCTGGCAGGTTCCGTCTGTCTTTCAAGGTTCCCTTGCTCTGAATCTCCTTTGTGGCATTACCAGCTTAAATCCGCCCACCTAAACATTTCAGTCTCTCAATCTCTCAATCTCTGCTTCAAGAGAGGAATGGTTAGTTCAGGGCTTTTGTCTTTGCTGTTTGTTTTCTTCAAGCCAAATTAGGATCAAGCATGAACAGACCTTGTCAAATGGCACCTTAATTTGTTTTCCTTTCTTATAGAAGAATGTCGGAGACTGTGCAACTTATAAAAAATAGGCCTTTATTTGTTTCAGTTCTGAAGAAGACCAGGAAGTTCAAGGAAATAGAAATGGCATCTGCTTGGCTTCTGGTGAGAGTCTTGTGCCAGTAAACCAAGTGGGACCCTAAGGAAAAGGAAAAGGGAAGACCAGGCACATGTAAGAGATAGAAGGGCTAAACTCCTGACACATTTAACCCTTCCCAGAAGGAAACCTTCAACCCACTGCGAGGGTTCTACTCTCTTGAATATCTAAACACCCCCACTAGGCCCTCCCTCCCAACATTGCATCATTGAAGAATTAAGCCTCAACATGAATTAAAACAAGTTTCAAATAACTGGGCCTGGGAAGTTTTATCTAAGTGAGAGAGGAAGTTTAGATCAGGAGCAGATGTAGGTGGGTGGGACAGGAAGGCTTCTCTCTCCACTGAAGATGGGAGCCATGAGGTACAGACTCAGAAATGCAGGAATCTACTTAAGCTTATTCCTTATGAGGAGAGAGAGAGTCAGTGCACAACAATATGGTTTAGCATTAATGATATCAATGTAGATTTTTGTCCAGTAATTGGAAGGCTCTGGCAGGAACACTTCTGCAAGATAGAGGTCAGTCTGGGTGATGTAGTGAGTTTCAGGCAAGCCTGATGTACAGTGTGAAACACAAAGATAGACAAGCAAATAAAGGCAAAGAAATAACGACTTTGTTGTTTGCTGTATTCTGGGACCTTTGTACTTAAAGTAGAACCCATGGACTAGCCACATTGTCAGTTCCTAGAAATCAGCCTCTCTGATCTTGTTCAAGATTTATTGAATCACAACCTACCCTTTTAATCAGATTTCCTGGTGACTTGTATTCATACATTTTGAGAAATGTGGACCAAGAAAGAATTGGTTTGGTTTAGAGGTCTTTAAAAGCTTTTATTTTACTAGAAAACTTCCAATAGCTTAGTACTGGCTATATGAGAACCAAGTTATAAATTATCAAGGGTTTGGTGAGCTGGTTGACTTTAAGATTAATAGCTTGAAATTAATTATTGTGAGAGAATTTACGGCATGGAAACGTGCAAGTGTTACAAATTTCTTTGTATTGTAGAGTCAATTGTTAAGCTTTCCCTGTCATATCACTGCACAGTTCTGAATCTCCTAATTCAATCTCTATTCAAGCTAGTCTCCTAGAGAAACACAGAAACTCCTGCCTTTGAGAAACAAGATAATATGAATTCTACTCTGTCACTTACAGAACTTTCAACTTTATACTGAGATGCTACTGTTCTGGGTAGTAAAAATGTTAACCACAACCTGATTCCGAAATGACCGTAATGTGGAGAGGGAACAGGAGCATTGGTAATTCTTAAAATCAAGGTAGGAAGGAAAGCTTTGGAAACTATGCCTACTGGCGACAGAATTTTGATGCTGAAACACAGAAGTTGGTGTGTAAAGTTAGAGAAGATAACAGTAGATTGATTGTCCGTGGGGTGATTTTATATTTTTATACAGAATAACCACTCCTCCTTTCCAAGTTAATGTCAAACATGTGCAAATGTTTCTTAGTTACTTAGGGAGTTTTTGTAAGTGTGGTCCCTAGGTCACTATATCAGTGTCACCCCAGAACCCATTGTGAATGCAAATGGTCAGGTTCCTACTCCAGACTTGATGGGTCAGAGGTTCATGAGGTGGAGAGCGGCCAGTCTGAGTTCAATGAGGCCTCCTTAGTAACTCTTACACAGGAGTGAAAGAGAGAGAGAATTAGATTTCCTTATTTTTGTAAGATGAAAGAAATCATTTTTTTTCAACTCTAACCTTGAACAGAAAGTAACTTTTCCTCAAATACGAATGTCCTGATCAACTGGGAAATGCTTGAAGAAGTCCGAGGACATGGATCAAAACAACATCAGGCTTAAGGACATATTTAAATATTTTCCCTCCAGGGAAATCAGCCAAGTAGGGAGGCTGCTGGCATATTGCCATGGCTCCTGGAGTGGCTAAGCCTTCCTAGAAACCAACTGGCAAACCTTGCTTTTTAAGACGAACTATGTAGACAAGCGACTTTGAAAATACTAATAAAAGCTCTCTCCTAGCATGTGTGGGAACAAGAATAGTATGCATGGTTTTAATAAGCAGATGCTTCATTTTGTCGTTCTGACTAAGAATTTTATCTGGTTCTTTAATAATGACATTTAGTGTTCATTCAGGGTTGACTCTGTGACAGGAACTATAGTATGGGTCTATGAAAATTATTTCATTATTAGCCCCATGTCACAAATAAGGAATCGGGGCCAGAGGGTTATAGCTACTTGCTCCATATTGTACACACTCACAGTGGTAATATTGGAATTTAAAGGCAGGAAGCTTGATTCCAGAATATCCCCACTTAACCAAAATAGTTTTCTTCAACAAAAAGAAATTTTTATGTATCAAATATTCAGAGGCTTGGTATATGTTATTTTTTTTCCTTACTGTGACCAAAATACTGTGGCAGAAATGTCTTAAAACACAGATTTAGTTCGACTTATAGTTTTACAGGATTCGGACCATCATAGTTGGAGAACACATAGCAGAATGGTTTGTGCCATGACCAGAAGCAAGCAGAAAGAAGCCAGCACTCAGCTGCCAGCTGCCTTTCTCCTCTCTCCCCTTTGTTCTGTCAGAGCTCACAGGGCTCACAGCCTACAGGATAGGGCTACCCACATCCAGGATGGTTTTTCCCCACCAATTAATTCTCCCTAGAAATATCTTCACAGAAATACCCTGAGGTATGCCTCAATCTCCTTCATAATTCTAAATCCAGATAGAAGTTAAAATCATTATAATGGACTGCTTATTTCAGTTATAGCTTTTGTAAAGTCTTAAGCCAATGAACATCATCTATCTATCTCTCTTATCTGGATCTCACTTGAGTCATGTCATCAGATTCTGGTGACTAAAGAAGAGAATGTGGCACATTGAAGTTATACAGGACATTGTTTTAATAATAATACTGCTGTCTGTAAGCTTATTACATTTTGTAAGTTCTGACTGAATGGTTGTGTTCTCATGGTAGGCATTTTCAGGTGAGGGCCAGCTGTGGAGATGAGATGAATCTAAGAGCCAGCAACAGGTGGACTTGCATAGATCCTTAGACTGAATTATCTTTAAGTACCATGAGGTGACTGCCAGTTTACCTGCTCTCCCTTATTTATGCATGTAAGTACAACACATGATATGTAGCAGTTGCTCACATATATGTGAATAGAGCATAGAAGGAAAAAAGGGCAAGCAGGAACAAAGTTATCACAGTAGATTCAAGTTCTTCTAAGTTTTTGTTTTGATTTATTTATTTTTTTTAACAGTCGCAGGGCTTTTGAAGTAACTGCTTAGAAGTTAACCAGAGCAGTCAATAAGTAACAATCTTGTTCATTTAGATGGCTACTAGGTATAAATATAAAGTAAAGCTTCTGGAAAATTCTAGCTTTGATCTGGCCCATCTTCTGTGGGTAGCTTCATGAGCCACGTAAAGTTTTGCAGACCTGAAACTCTTATCAAGTCACTAATTCATGTATGCACATATTCAGTTTTTTCAATAAACTTTTACTGCAGACCTTCCTTCCCACCTGATGCTGTGTGTAGTATGTGCTGAGGTTACAAAGGAGTGGCATGGTTGCTGCCCACAAAGAGCTCACAGAGGTAGGGAGATACATTGTGAGAGCTGCACAACTCTGAGTCCTCTAAAACCCACTACATTGTATACTTAGGTTGGTAAGTTGTATTATAAGGAAAAAGAGGTCTCAGAATTGTTTCAAATAAAAAATTACAACTTCTGTTTATTATACAGGAAGAAGTGGCCGTAACTCAGTCTTGGAAGTATGAGAGGAGACTGACAACATTGACCTAAGTCTGAATTTAAATCTCAAGGAAAAAAATACTGTTAATGTGATACATGATAATTCAAGCAGAAGCCACAGAGGAAAAATGTCTCATAAGTGAGAAATGAGGGGTTGGGGATTTAGCTCAGTGGTAGAGCTGCCTAGGAAGCTCAAGGCCCTGGGTTCGGGTCCCCAGCTCCGAAAAAAAAAAAAAAAAAAGAACCAAAAAAAATAAGTGAGAAATGTGTGTCTTCTCCTCCTCACCCCCTCCCTCCCTCTCTCCCTCTGTCTCTCCTTCTGTGTGTGTGTGTGTGTGTGTGTGTACGCGCGTGCGTGTACACTCGCATGTGTGTTAGGAAGGTTGTTAGTTGAGGAGGTAGGCAGAGGCCATAAGTGAGCCTTTGGAAATGGCCAATCACTGGAGTGGGTTATCCTTATGAATTGGTTTAATTCGTGATCAGACTTTGTTTAGAGAAACCTACACGGGCAGCTGTGACATAACAGATGTCTTTGGGAGGGGGAAGGTCCGAATAACCTGTGTAAGGGTCTCTGATGGCTATGTAAAACAAAAATGAAACAGACGAACAAACACCAAGAAGCAAAACAAAACTCTAGACGTGCTTCTAAAACGCCAAGTAGTGTACTGCTTGTTAGGTCCTGCGCGGCTTACAAGCAGCTGGAAACTGAAAAGCAGACCTATGAAAGATTAAGGTTTGCCTGGTGTTGTTGAAAGGGAGGGAGTGAGCAGGACCTTCTGGCCAGCCTTGGGTGGTAGCGAAGTTTGACGGATCCTGTTTTCTGTTTGCTATCAAGAAGATCTATCTCAGAGGCTCGCTTATGCTAGCTTGGAGTACGGTGGCCTAGCAATGTTCATTTAAAGAAAAGAAAAGAAAAGAGAAGGAAAGAAGAGAAAAGAAAAGAAAAGAAAACAAAACAAAACTAATATCAGGGCTGAGAATGTAGCGAAGGAGGCAGGGATACTCCAGGTTTTTCAAGACTTTAAGCAGTGAACTAGGTTCCCTCTATTTAAATGATTGTTCTGAGCATATTTGCAGGGCCAAAAATTAAAAATAAGAAGGAACGAATAATTACGGCGTTTTTAACAAAGCCATTTTTCCCCCCTGCAGGTTGATAAGCCTTTGAACCGGAACCACGAAGGGCAGTCCTAGGCGAACCGCGCCACGAGGGCACAGAAGCTAGGTCGTCCCGCCCTGCTCCTCTGCTCCTTTCAACACCTTCCCCCCTTTGCCAGTTTCCGAGAGGAACCTTTTTCACGTTGCGGTGCAGTTGAAACCCGGGACCAATATCGGCAGCACAATCCGGAACAGTCAACATGGCGGCGGCCGCAAGGTACCTCGGTAGAGGTAAGACAAGCGGTGCTCTTACAGGGAAAGTAAATTTAGGGCCGATTCTCTTGTTGCCGCAGTGTACACGCCAGACTCTCGTAGGCACCTGTCAGCTCTAGGTACTTCTGGGCTCCACAACCCAGAGGGCCATCACTGCTTAAAAGTGACCCTTAACGCAAGGTTTCTCTTTTGGAGCTTGTCACTCTGAGGATGAAATGGGAGGAAAAATACATTGGCAGTCCTTTCAGTCAGGGACGAGGAACAGAAGGCAGGATTCTGTCCTGTGTGTGGAATACTGGGTGTGTGAAGGGAAAGGTGTTATGTGAAGTGGTTTACATCTGTAAAACATCTGAACCTTGGAGTGTTAATTGTTGCTTTTTGAATAAAGACTCCAGATCTTAAATTTACAGAGGTTATCATGTTTATTATTTGGACATTAATTCTGTAGTGTTTCTTTTTTCAGTAACAAGTCAGGTCTGATTGGTTAGTATGACAGCCCCTTTAGTACCATGCCTTTTTATTTTTTAAATAAATCCAATGAAATCAGGTCTTTAAATGGACGAAACAGCCTGGACCATTCCATTTTAAGAGGAAGAAACCAATCCCACTTGGCACGTGGCTAAATTCACCTATTAAATGGCAGGGAAGAAGTGAAGGTTGTGATTTATTTCGTTGAGTATGGAATCTAGGACGCCAAATGTGCTAGGTAAATCTCTACCCGTGAACTACACACCTTAGGAGCTCTCCACTCTTCCTAACAAACGCTGTATCCATTTTCTCTTTTAACTTTTCTCAGGAAAGTTCACTGTCAAGATCAGCATCCTTACTTAGAATCATTCTTCCAACGTTAGGGATGACAAGAGGTCACAACACATCCCGATGACTACTAAAGCAAACCAGAATATGTTGTTAATGAAAAGAAATTGAGGGTTATTACCTTCATATATGATAGAAAGCACATGAGACAAAATTGAAGAAGCCAAGAAGAGAACTGAAGATTTTACATTTCCGTCACTTGTCCTCTTAGCGTCCAGGTTACATACTAGTTTTCTCATTAGTCTGCCTGTTACTTCTCACATTAATTAGTCAGCTTATCTTCTCCCCAGCCAGTTTCCCTGAAGCGTCCCAGGATCACCTTCTTCCTTCTCGTTTCTTCTGTATCTAACATCAAATTTGTGTGTGTGTGTGTGTGTGTGTGTGTGTGAATTCATCCCTTTAGTGGCCTCATCTGTTGTTAACTCAGATATTTTAATGGCTATCAAATATTTAAATGCAGTTGGGACTTCTTTCCTGAAGTTCAGCCTTATACTCATGTGCGAATTCTAGAGCTGTATGTGTATAACTTACGGGTATGTCACACAGGTTTAAAACCAAGTTTATAATCATAGGCTGCACCTTCATCTCATTTGATAAAAGTTATATACGTTTAGTTGTCCAGGCCACAACCTCAGTATCTTTGACTCTTTTCTTCCTCACTTTGCATTAAATAGTTGACAAATCCTGTTTGCTTTACTTTTAAATTGATCCAGACTATTTGTTTTGTGTGTGTGTGTGTGTGTGTGTGTGTGTGTGTGTTGAGGATTTTTGGAGACAAGGTCTTGCTTTGTGGTTCTGAATGGCTTGGTCTTGTGGCTTTGAACTTGAGAAAGTCCTTTTGCCTCAGCCTTCTTAATGCTGTTAACCCAAACTCTTGACTTCTCATGGTAAGACTGCAACTGTCTTATTCTAAATCAACAGCATTTCTCACCTGGATGCTTCTGTAGCATACTCTAAATATGTACTGAATTGGTTCTTTAAGAACTTAAGCTGGAGTATGTGTGCATCGTGGTGGCCCAGCAGTTAAGAGGATTTGCTGCTTTTCCAGAGGAGTTGGGTTTGATTCCTAGCACCCACATGATGGCTCATAACTGTTCTAGTTCCACCTGATATGACACCCTCTTCTGACCTCTAAGGGCAAAAATACCCATACACATAAAATAAAAACTTAATGAATTAAAAAAAGATAATAAAAAAGACCTTTAGCTGATCGTGGTGGCACATGTTTCTAATTCCAGCACTTGGGAGGCAAAGTCAGGAGGAATGATGGAAGTTTGAGATCAGCCTGGACTCACAGTGAGTTCTAGGCCATATAGGACTACAGCCTGAGACCCTGTCACCAGGCTCTAAGTAAATAAAGGAATATTTACAAAACAACTTAATCATGGTACTCCTATGCTCAGAACTCTGAAAAACCACCCCACCCATGTCTTTTCAATGATCTATAACTGCACTGTCAATTTTGTGTACTCATGTCTGAGTACTTTAAATACGAATTCAGAGTGTCATATACACTCTAAGATTTTTTTCATGTGTATGTGTACTTGGTATACATGTGTGTTCACATGTGTATGAGTGTATATGTGTGTGTGCACACGGAGGCCGGAGATTGATGTTGACTCTCTTCTGCCAACCACTGTCCAGTCTGTTTCCAGAGGCAGAGTTTGTCCCTGGACCTGGAGCTTGTGATTCCCTGGAGCTTGAGAAGGCCCTGGAGGTGGAGGCGTGGCACTGTGCTTATCCAGCTTTTGTGTGTGTGCCAGGAATCTGAATTTCATCCCTCATGCTTGCATAGCAAGAACTCTATCACCTTTTTTATGAAATCTGTTTTTACTTTTAAATGCAAACAACCTCTCCCTTCTTTTATCCTGTAATCCTTCTCCTTCCTGTATTATTGTTCTTGTCTCCCCACTAACCAGGAACCTAAGCTCTATAACCTAGAGGCTTCTTATTCCGGTGTTTGTAAAACAATGATACTTAGGTTATCCGGTTAATAAACTCTTTCCACAATAAAACCAGACACTGCTTTCTTTTTTTAAAAAATTGGTTATTTTATTTACATTTGAAATGTTATCCCCCTTCCTGGTAGCCCCCAAAAAGCCCCCACTCCACTCCTCTCTCCCTGCCTCCACAAGGGTGCTCCCCCACTCACCCACCCACTCCTGCCCCATTGCCCTATCATTCCCCTACACTGGGGCATCAAGCCTTCACAGGACCCAGGGCTTCCCCTCCCATTGATGCCAGCCAGACAAGGCCATCTTCAGCTTTCTTGATTAAGTTTTATTAAAAAAAATAATTTGAGACAAGGCCAGGCTCCCACGTGTTGAGGGATGGGAGTCTCTAACATGCCCATTATTAAAAGTATTGTCAGTTGCATTGAACAATGTAATTTAGTGGTTTGCTTGTTTCACATGCTAGTGTAACCTTTATATGGTTGCAGACTGTAACAGGTCTGCTGAGCACCCTTTCAGTAGTGCTGATGTGGGATTCTATACTGTTTTAAATTGGCCTTTCCCTGCTTACTAATGAGGTAATACTACTCTTGTTAACTGAACATGTTGCAAATATATTCTACCCATTTTGGGTTCATCCTTTCAGTGTATGTGCATGTGGGAAGGAATGCACATATCTGTGCATGCATCTAGCGTGTTATTTCTCATGAGTTATCCATCTCATTTTTCTGACACAGGGTGTCTCACTAGGACCTGGGTGTGTTGATTAGTCTAGGCTGGCTGGCTAGTGAGTCCCAGCGAGCAGCCTCCTGTTTTTGGAATTACAGGGAAAAGTCACTGTGCTCAGTGTTTCACATGTGTTGGGGGTGAAAGCAGGTCGTCATGCTTGCATGACAAGCACGTTGCTGGTGGTGAGCCCTCTCCACAGCCTCAGTTCTTAATTGGTAAAAAGTATATTTGATAAGCAGAAGTTTTTAACACTTAGTAAACCACTTTTTATCTAGGGCCTTAGGGCCTTGTTTGTGAAACTGTCCCTCCCTTAAAGCTGTAAGGACATTTTCCTTTATCCTGCAAGGCTTTTAATTGTTATCATTCACCATGAGTGGGATTTCCCCTTCTGTAGTGGGAGCTTTGGATGATCTTATTGCCAAGCCATTTTTTGTTTTACTAATCTGTCTTTCTGATTTGTGCCACTACCATTATAAAGAACCACCATAACTTTATAATGCCTTTTAAAAAGTGGAATTTTAAAGTTTTTGTTTCCAGAGTTTCTCCCCGTAACAGCCATAGCTGTGCTCTGTATATCAGGTTGGGCTTGAACTCACAGAGATCTGCCTGCCTCTGCCTCCCGTGTCGCACACCTGGCTTAAATGAAATGGGCTTCATTGAGCTATTTCCATGCATATACAGTTATAATCGGCCTGTTCTTTTCACCCTCTATTCTACCTTTTCTCCCCCCTGCTCTTTCTAATCACAAGTCTTGATCTGGTAGGGTAAATTTCTCACTATTTCTGCTTTTAGAAGATCTCAGACAATTCTGTAAATGTATGTTTAAAAATTAATAATAAAAAGAAATTATTTTTAAAATTCTAGGGGTACATATGTACATATTCCCTATTAATAAACATAAAATAGTCTATTAAGCTGAAATGAGATTCATGTAAAAATAGGTGGAGAGGGTGTAATGGCTCATGCCTGTAATCACAGGTTGCCTGTGGTTCAGTCTAGCCTGGGCTACTTAGTGAGTTCCAGGTCAGGCTAATCTATAGTGAGTTCCTGTCTCAAAGTCCAGGACAAGTGAAGGAGAAAGGAGTTAGGTATTAGATGCCTCCCCTTGCTTTTAGAATCTCTAAGTGGGACTTCTGTATTTTACCTTTCCTTTTTAGTGACGCTGCCCTGGAACACATGCGTTAGGCGAGGAACTCCATCATTAACCTACTACGCGCTGTTCCTATTCTTAGATACTTGTATGTTTGCATGTGTGTGTCCCTGTGTTCGCATTCGGTGGGGGATGGGCGCATGTGCATTGCATGTGTAGAGGTCAGAGGACAACCTGGGGTTGCTCCTCAGACACCTGTCCTCTTTCCTTTGATCTCGGATTGGCCTGGAACGTTACTGTGTGGGTCAGGCTATCTAGTCCATCAGCTTCCAGGATCTGCTGGTCTCCACCTGGATCTCAGTGTTCCCAGGATTACATGTGCCACCACACCCAGCCTTTCCTGTGCATTCTGGGAAGATCCAATCGGAGATCCGCTTGCTTTTGCGGCAGCCCTGATTATTATATGGAAAAAAAATCCCTAGCCCCTATTTTTACATAATCACAAAATTAGTTGCTTAAAAAAAAATACTGGTTTTTAGAATGTAAAAGTGTGTGAACGTGATGATTACTTGATGTTATTATTTTGTTTCTTTCCTAGTCTTGATACATCATCAAAGGCATAGTCTCTGCAAGATGGCTCACCAGGCAGCTCTTTACCCCTGTCCTCTAAACAGTCTCTTGCCCAACAGACATTTTGCTGCTGCTGCTGCTGCTGCTGCTGCAAAGTAAGTGTTTTGTTAGTTACTTCATTCCCCCTTAAAGCTGTGATTCAGAAGCACGGTTCTGGAAAGGTCGTAGAGAAGCTGGTTATCTGCGCTCCTTTGACTGCAGAGGTCTGAAGGAAAGTGAGACTTAGTAACGGCCGTGCTGACAGTACCTGGAGCGAATCACTCACTCCTGCCCTTCACAGCTGCTGTATTCTGTTCATTTTAGGAGAAGGAAATAAAGGTTTCTCTCTCATTGCTATAATAAAACATCCGGGTAGGAGCAACTCAGGAGGAAAGGGTTTATTTGGCTGACTGTTCCAAGCTACAGCCCGTCCTTGTGGGGCAATGGAGGTGGTAGGAACTTGAAGCCAGTCACATCCTCTGACGAGAGCAGAGAGCGAGTGTGTTCTTCCTTCCTGTGCCTACCTGCTGCCTCTTTTCACTCGGTCAGGCTCCCAGCCATAAAGTACGGGGGCCTGCCCACACACTTAACCTTCTGGAGAGGCTGCACAGCACAGGCCAGCACAGCACAACACTCCTCACGCAGACTGCCAGGTGATCTTCGCAGTTGACAATTAAAACTCACCATCAAGACGAGGTCACAGAACCAGCCCAGATCAGAGGACTGGTAATGTCAGGATGAGGAGTTGATCTCAAGGAGTTTAGCTCTGAAAGTATTTCTGCTCTTTAAATTATATTCTTTTCTTCAAGGTGCTCCTTATAATTAGATGTTAAAGGATTACCAGGACTAGAATTATATATTGGAATTTCAGATTTCCAGTGTTCAGACTGGAGAGATGGCTCAGCCGTTAAGAGCACTGAACTGCTCTTCCAGAGATCCTGAGTTCACTTCACAGCAACCACATGGTGGCTCACAACCATCTGTAATGGGATCTGATGCCCTCTTCTGGTGTGTCTGAAGACAGCTACTGTGTACTCATATTCTCATATAAATAAATCATTAATGAAATAAAATAGCCAGATTTCCAGTGTTCATGTGTTATGCAGAAATACACACACATATTTATAATTTTTATGTAGCGTTTCAGCATATGGAAATATAAAGTGATGAAATTTGTTAAAAGCTGGCTTTGTATGGAGTTAGAACGCGGTGTTTTTGTCCATAGATGCTGCCGCCATTGAAGTGAGTGAGGGAAGGGACCGAAATGCAAATGTTGGCTCTCGGACTTGAGACTTATGCCATCTGGGTGTCTGACGTGACCCTCATTGGATTTTTCCCAAGGACATTGATGTTAATAGTCCCAAGGACTATCTATCATTGTTTTCTGAATGCTTTTTCCCCTAATGTTACCATTTCCATAGTTAGAAGAAATGGCTGAGGGAGTAATAATTAAATGCCAAAAAGCTATAGACCATTAACAGTTAAAATTTACAGGATCCTATGTGCCACATAGTAATAATTAGTAATAATTAACTGAGCATACTTCAGGTGCTTGTCCATTCAAACTTTGTAACAGTTATGAAGAATGGATACTCTGGTGAACATTTTTCAGATAGAGGAATGGGAAGCCAAAGATTAAATTTTATGTGGGTGTTTGGAATCTAAATTTCAGTACTCATGAACAACATAATCTAGGAATAACAGTACAGTGTAGCTCAGGGTTAGGCGGCGTGGATGTGTTGGTGGAAAGACTTACTGTTTGCTGTCAGGACTATTATCTAGTCTCAAAGAGTTGTGTCAATGGCTTTGGAGGGTGGGATTTATCATAGTTCAAGCTGCAGAATCATGGAGTACAATCCTTAGATTATGGGATATCCAAAATAAAAATTGGGAAATTTTAGGGGAATTTTTAAATTCCTAGTTGTTTAACTTATTCTCACTTTTATAAACTTAGCCCACATAGTCTCTGTCCTCTATGTGTGAGGCATGGCATAGTCTTTGTCCTCTATATGTGAGGTATGGCGTAGTCTCTGTCCTCTCTATGTGAGGCATGGCACAGTCTCTGTCCTCTATATGTGGGGCACTATGCAAGATGCTGGTCATGTGAGGATGAGAAAGCTACTTGTTTTGTTCCTCTGTCCTTGAGCATTTTAAAATAAATGGGAAGTAACACAAATAGTCAGTTTTTAATCTTTAAAAGTAGTTATTTTAAATGAATTAGTTCATAATAAGCAGTTAAAAGTACGTGAAGGTTAGCTGGTGAGACGTGGGTGGCTTTTCTGTATCCATTCTTTAGTCATTTAGTTGTACCCTTTATATGCATTTTAATCTGTGTGTTTCTTGTTGTTTGTATACGTGGTAGTGCATGGAGTAAGCATCTATGTTGTGGAAATCGATTCTGATGGTGCTGTTCAGTTATTTTAACTATATAATAGTTAGCTGTATAAATATACTGTAATTTATGTAATTTAACTTTCTAATATCTCATTAATATAATTAACCCTGTACTGAATAACCGTGTATTTGTCATATATATTGGAGGTATTTGAAGTGTAGGTTCTAATAAGTAGAATTTTGATAGATAATCCAAACTTACCTTGTTAGTTTATATAAGCTAGAGCTCTTGCTTAGCCTTTGTAAGGCCCTGGGTTCAACCCCCAGTACCAAAAGCAAAAAGAAAAGAAACAACTTGTCAGTTTATATCCTTACTAGCAAGTATTGTTAGAATGTATTTCTTTATATTTAGCATAGGTAACTATTATCTTTTTTAGTTTCAAGTGTAATAAATAGAATTGTGATTTTTAACATGGTTATGGGCCATTTCTATTTTCTTTCTTTAACTGAGCACTTTTTTATTTATGGGTTTTTTGTTGTGAGTAAGATTTCTTACTATATCATAAATTAGGTTTGTGCTCTAACTTCCCTTAAATGTTGTGACTATCTTATTTGAGAAATGGCTCAAGTGTGATAGGATTGCTGGTGGGAATTAAGGTGACCTGAGGCCAGCAGGGCCAGCAGTGTTTGACTGGGTCTTTAAAGTTGGAGTTTTACAAGAGAATTAGAGAAAATGTATGTCAGTGGTGCCAAGGTCTGGAAGCAAATGCTATGACTACTACTGCAGTTGAATAGTGTATTACAGCTCCATATGGACACACTCAGAGCTAGCACATGCCTTGTTAGAATAGAGGCTTTCTTTGGGTGTGACAGACGAGGAGCAGCCAGAGATGGAACCTAGGGCCTTACACAGGCTAGGCAACTTCCCTGTCACCAAGCTTGGCCCGGCACCCTGTTTTGGGTGTGAATGGTGCCCATTCTGACTGGTTGTGGAGAAGGTGGAGGAGTGCAGGTTGGTTTTTATTTTTTACATCCTACCAGACGAGTGCCAGTTCTCCACATTAGAAGTTACCAATTTTTATGTTTCTATATTGTACTTCTTATTTTCCTCTTTTGCCCATTTTAGTTTTGGGCTATTTGCCTTTTTATTTTTGCTGTGTGCAAGTATTTATTTATTAGGCTTATTAATTTTTAAGAACATTTAAAAACATTTTCATTTATCCCCTAAAATTTCCTATTACATCATCCCCAGATTGTACTGTAGTACAGTTTGGTACTTTTTACCGCCTAAAAATCATAACATAGGAAATATGCCCTCTTCAGAAAGTTATGAAAATCTGTCAAAAGATTATTTTGTAACTTAATGAGATACATTCATAATTTTAGTTGTAATCTTTATTTTTAAATGCATTGACATCAGAATCTACTAAAAATTGTTCATGGAGTCACGATCTGAGGCCTGGTAGTGCCTGCTTTTGTTTGTCAGTTTTTTCCATATTTTTCTGTTTAACTTAATCAGGGGTAGGCTCCCTCTTATGGCATGGGTCATAATCTGGACCAGTCATTGGCTGGCCACCCTCACGATTTCTGTGCCACCTTTACCCCAGCACATCTTGTGGGCAGGACAAATTGTAGGTTGAAGATTTTGTGCCTGGGTTGGTGTCCCAGTCCCTCTAGTGGAAGTCTTACCTGGTTACAGAAGATGTCTATTTCAGACTCTCTCTCCCATTGTTAGGAGTCTTAGCTAGGGCCACCTCATTGATCCCTAGGAGGTTTCATTGCCCTAAGTTTCTAGCTTATCCCAGATGCCCCTCATTCCAGTTGTCTGTCCCAGTACTCTCCCTCCATCCTCACCATGCCTGATGCTCCCTGTTCCCTCCTGTTCCCTCCTGATCCCTCCTGTTCCCTCCTGTTCCCTCCTGTTCCCTCCTGATCCCTCCTGTTCCCTCCTGTTCCCTCCTGTTCCCTTCTGTTCCAGCTGCATCCCCCACTACCTCTTTGTAGTTCCTTGGTTTGTTTTGGTTTGAGACAGGGTCTCTCTAAGTAGTCCTGGATGGTCTGGAATATGCCATGTAGACCAGGCTGGCCTTGACTTCACAGAGGCCTGCTTGTTTTCTGAATGCTGGGATTAACTTGTTTGAAGTACCATGGGCTGCCTTGTTCTGAACACCTCACTGATGTGCAAGGACCCATCTTCTGTTTCCTATAGCAGATCCTGCTGCTGCTTCTTCTTTTTCTGCCACTTGCTCATCTGAGTCTGGTTCCGTTTCTGTCTTGACAATGTAGTCTTTTTTTGCTTCTTCACATATCTTTATTATTGTTGTTGGTATTAAATTAAATGCTGAAATGTTCTGTGTAGAATAGACAAGATGAGGGGCTGGGGATTTAGCTCAGTGGTAGAGCGCTTGCCTAGCAAGAGCAAGGCCCTGGGTTCGGTCCCCAGCTCCGAAAAATAGAAAAATAGAAAAGTATAAAGAATAGACAAGATGAAAGAAAGTAAATAGTAAATAGGCTTGTCTTTTAATGTGTCATGTTGAGCCAGTGTAATCAGGGGCTGACCTAGGTTTGATTTTATGGTTTCCATGGTTACCACCAGCAGACTTCTCTGTACTTCATGCTCAGTACAGGGGCTGAGTTGCTGGGTTTTTCTTAGTGCTGTGCTTGGTGCTGTTTCTTGCTGTGCAGCTGCATCTCAGTGGGGGCTTGCCCTCCCCTACATAGGCTGTCATCAGTGGGGGCTTGCCCTCCCCTACATAGGCTGTCTGCTTATTACCCAGTGACTGCATGGTAGAAATGGATGACAAGAGGCAGTCTCTGCAGCCTGGATTCCACTTAGGCCGCTAGGCTTTGGAGACAGGTTTTTGAGCACACCTGTCTTTTCTCCCTGTTCTACGTCTGCTGCAGGTTTTGGGGAAGTTCTGGTCCTCCCTCTGGATAGATAGTAGGCTGGGCCCAGTACTGTTTCCTGCCTTGACTCTGGTGGTAGAACTTTTAGTGATAGTTTTCTTCCCGTCTACCAGAAACCGTGGGTGCTCGCTTGGGCCTTTTCTTCCTCTTGTACCATCTAAGGAGGCTCTCCAGTCCCCAGCCTGCTGGAGTCTTTCCCGGGATCACCTGGTGGAGAAGGTGTGTGGAAAGGCCTGCGAAGGTGTGAACTCCATGTGTTCCAGAGGAGTGACATCGCCACACTAGCCTCGCAGTTTCCTTACCTGCTTGCCTTTCTTTTCTTCTGTCCCTGGGAGACATGATGAGAGTAAGGAGCGGCCCGTTCTCCTTGGCGCTTGGGCACCTGCGTTCTCAGCCCTGCGGTGTTCTCAGCCCTGTGGAGTTCTGAGCTCCGGTGTTTGTGGCAGGCTGGCAGGCTGACACCCCTTTTCCCCCCTTGCACAGTGCTCGTTTCAGCTCTTCGGTTTTACGTGGAGCAGAACTGCACCTAGGTTGAAAAGGAAGGAGTAAAGCACCGCCAGAGATGTTACTGAGTTTCTCTCGTATTAGCCTTAAGGGTTATTGTTTAGTTCAGCTCAGTTTCACGAAACAAAAAACTCTCACCTCAATGTAAAAGATTCTTTGCTTTTTAAATACTTGGATTGGTCTCTTGGGGTCACGGGTCTTTGAGTACTGAAGTGAACTTCATTTTATCATTGTTTTTCTTATCTAGTTTTATTGCATCTGACTGTGGATTACTTTTCCTTTCATGATTTTGTAGTGAGAGGACAGATGTGGCTGGGTGAGAGCTGTTAGCTGAATACAGTCTCCTGTTACTCATTTAATCTGTGTGGTTTAGTTACCCAGGTAACTGTAGATAGTTCTGTTTTCTTGGTGCAGCCTGCCAGGTGTCCTTCCCCTCCCCCAATCTTTTGAATATGATTCATACTGATCTGAAAATCACAGCTCTTAAGCTCTTCTGATGGTCTTGCCTAGTTGCAGAAGCAACAAAACGTCTTAATGTGGCTCTGAGTAAAGGCAGTTGGTTTTGGAGGCTATGGAAGGAGAGCAGTAAAGGCAGTTGGTTTTGGAAGCTATGGAAGGAAACAGTGGGTTGTCAGATTAGTTTGTACCATGTTACTGCAGGAATTGGTTGAATTGCGCTTTGTTACTGCAGGAATTGGTTGAATTGCGCTTTTACTTTCTTTGATTAATGAATTTCACTAACACCTCCCTTTGTGGTGGTAGAGGTGAAACTTAGGACCTTGGGCAACTAAATACTTTATCCCCAGAACAAATGAGTGGCTTAGGCTGGACTGGACTGGCTGTAGCTTCAGGTAGCTTTGGACTCAAGATCTTCCTGTCTCCCTCCCAAGGGCTGGGCTTGTAAGCTTATATGTCAGTGCACTTTCCTGAGAGTCCCATGTGTTCTGGGCTATGATGATGTCATTCCAGACTTTAGCGTCTCCTAAAGCACCATTTGAAGCCTGTTCCATTTGAAACCTAAAAATGTTTTCATTGAACAACTCAAATATTTATGAAGCTAAGCCCCAACCATATGTGAGTACATTGCTCTTTATTATCAAACCACAAATATTTATAATTACAAATATAATAAAATATAAATGAAATCTCGAGATTTTATATTAATTGCATATTAAAAGATTGAAAAATTAGCTGTGAAATCAAGATTTTATTTAATGTAAGTTTGATGGCTATAGCTAGAGCTTTTGTTTAATTTTAAATAGAGCACTCTCTTCCTAAACAGGCTGTCTGGTCTTCTGTTGGCTTTGTTACTCCATGAGTAAATATAAGATTAAAATGTGGTTTCTCCAGTTTGGGAGGTTTAAGAATTCTGTAGGTACCAGGAGAGCACATCCTTCCACTTGGGCACTTGCTGAAGCTTGCTGTCCGCAGTTTGAAAGGCTGGCTGCACACTGTGATGAAGATTATCACTGTCTGCTAGTGCGTTCAGCTGCTTATTAGCTTGGAGGATACTATTATTAGCGGTGATAATTGGGCTTGTTAAGAACAAGAATGAAATTTTATATTAGATTGGGTTTGAGATTTTAAAAACTTATTTCTTTCACATCTGTTTTATAGGGCTTTATATTTATTTTGTTACTTCCCTAGAAGATTAGCACAAACTTTGAGGCTCAAAATAATGCAACCCTCTGTTTTATAGTTGTCTAGATTCAGAGTCTGACATGGAGCACCTTGGACCAGAATGAGGCTGTTGTTGGTTGTTTTTTGGAGACTGTAAGGAGAGTCAGTTTGCTAGTTACTCCCCTATTTGAGACACTACTGACCTTCTTTACAGTGTGCCTCTCCCCGTCTTAGAACAGTGGTAGGCTGCCCTGCACACTTGGACATCGTCAGTGTCTCAGCTCCATCTGATCTAGCTGGGAAAGGAGGGGGGTGGGTCACTCTTAACGGCCTGTGTCATTGGACTCACATGATCGGCTAGGATAATCTCTCCACCTCAAGGTTTTTAACCGTGGTCACATGACTCTTTTGTCACATATCATGACATGGTTGTCTTGGGGTTTGTTATTTTTCTCATATCAATTATAAAATACCTTACATTGGCAGGCGGCCTAAGGAGGTGCGTACATTTCTTTTGGCTCATGATTTATGGGTACAGTTCAGCCTGTCGGGGAAGGCATGGTGGTAGGAGCAGCCTTTGACTGTGGTGGGAGGAGCATGTGGTTGCTCGCTCACATCTGGATTGATAAAAAAAGCGTCCAGAGAGCAAGGAGGGCTGAGCTATAACCCGAAGACCTGTCATGTGGAGATCACTTAATCCAGCTGCGGTCCATCTCCTAAAGCTTCCTCAGTGTCTTCAAACAGGGCCACCAGCTGGGGACCAAGCAGTCAAACATGTGAGCCTGTTGGGGACATTTAACCCACAAGCCACATTTGTGGACACTGTTCTGCTTACCACAGAGCCCAGATGTCTTTCTAAAATAGTGTTTTACTAATTGAAGACTTTGGTGATTTGAATAAATGTTGAACAACTGTGATTCAAGATCTCACCCCTGGTTTTGTTTTCTTAGCTTTAAACCCTTATCTGCATTTCCCCTTCGGACCTTCCTTTGGTATTTTGTAAGCACTCACTAGCTTTTGTATGCAACGGACCTCACCACAATTACTCATCACTGCATGCACATATGTGGTTTCCGACCGAGACTGGGAATGTGGTGGCCCAGACTTGCTGTTCTGCCAAGTTTGCAGGTCAGTTGAGCATCATCTAATTTAGCCTAAGGCTCTGTGGGACTAGCTCTGGTCCATGTGTCTTTCATGCTCTTAGCTTGGACTTATGTTTATGAAAAATGACAGTAATAAAAACCTTAATATGGAAACATAGGAAGCCTCCTCTGGCTTAAACTTAGAGCAGGGAAGCTGTCACTTCCTTATTCTGTCAGCCCAAACCAGTCACATTGCCAAATCAGTGTACCCTGGGAGAGAGGGGGAAGATAAAGAGCGCTTAACCTGTTGGGCACGCACTCATCCCGTTGACTGTTGGGTTCTGCAGAGAACTGCCTCACATTTGCTCCTGGTTCTAGTTAATGATAAACTATTCCTTCCACCTGGTTCCCGAGCCTACACCACAGGAGGTGTTGCAGATGGTTCTTTCTATTCCCTATCTTTTGTGTTTACCTTGTAAATGTTTTTCTAGTCTGTTATCTTTTCAGCCTTGCCAGTATTTGTTCAGCCTTGGCCACCCTCCTTAGGAAGAAAAAGAGGGAATATGCTTTTGCTTCTCCCCTCATTTCCTTCAGATCTGTCTCCTATTACAGCTGGAATAGTTTATAACTTGAAATTTAGACATCGTTCTCACTCACTGGCTTCTCTTTGCCTTTGTTCATTGTGATGTGGAGTTTCCAAGTCTACTTTCCATCTTCCCACTTTCTGTTTTAACCCTTGAATTCCAGAGTCAGAAACTGTGGTCAGTGGGACAGAGCTGGTTTACTATCTGAAGCGAAGAGAGTCTTATTTTACCTACTTTAATTTGTGAGAGATCATGTTTGCATGTGTATGATCATGTGTATGTGTGTTAATGTTTGTGTGTATGATCATGTTTGTATGTGTGTGATCATGTTTGTATGTATGTGATCATGTATATGTGTATGATCATGTGTATGTGTGTGACCATGTTTGTATATGTGTGATCATGTATATGTATGTGATCATGTTTATATGTATGTGATCATATGTATGATTATGTGTATGTGTATGACCGTGTTTGTATGTGTGTAATCATATGTATGTGTGTGTGACCATGTTTGTATGTGTGTGATCATATATATGTGTGTGACCATGTTTGTATGTGTGTGATCATGTTTGTGTATGTAGGGTAGAGATCACCATCAGCTGTCCCTCCTTAGGAGCCCTCCATCTTGTTTTTGGAGACAGAATGTCTCACTGGTCCCTGATTAGAGTGAACTGACTGGCTAGGCTGGCTGGCTAGTGAGCCTCAGAGAGCCTTTGTCCCTGCTTCCCCAGCACTGGGATTAGAAGAGCTTGGCACCACACCTGGCTTTTTAATATGTGCCCTGGGCACTGAACTCAGGTCCCCGTGCTTGTGTAGAAGGTACTTTACAATTTTCCTCCTCATACCGATGTGTACAAATGCAGTGACTTGTGTTGTTTTGTGACTTTACTCTCATTACATAGCAGACTCATTATTGGTGCAATTGTATACTGTTTTTAAGGTTAATACATGTTGTAGCCTGAATCAAGTACTTGATTCTTTTGTTGTTGATTAATGTTCCATTATATACTTTAACATGTAGACAAGGACTTTCTTGGAAAGGACTCCAGTAGCATCCAAGAGTTGACAAATGGGGTTATGTGAAATTAAGATTCTGTGTACACTGCAAAGGAAAAAATAGTCACTAGAGTGAAAAGACACTAGAGAATTGTCCTTTAGAATTGGACAAAAAAATCTTCTTCATCTATGTATCAGACAGGAATCAATATTTAGAATCTATAAAGAATTTAAAAAAATAAATCACAAAATATGATATAGTCAATGAATTGAGGAAGTGTTCGATGTTCTTAGGCATCAGGAAAGTGCAAATTAAACTGCTTTGCAAGCCGTCATGATGGTTCAGTGGGTAAGGTTCCTGCCATGAATTCTCACAACTCAAGTTCCTGGAATTCACATGGTGGAAAGAACCAGCTACTGGAAGTTGTCCTCTGACCTTCATATATGTGCATGTATAGCAACACATGCACATTGAATAAAAACGTAATACAGAATTTGAAGCTATATTGTTCGTGAGTATTTACCCACAGAGATTTTAAATAGATATTCTAGAGATTGTGTCCGTCTCTCTGTGGGTGTTGGTATATTACCTCACTGTGGTGAAGACCCAGCATCAGCCTAGTTGTCTATGAATGGATAAAACAAATGTAGCACTTATCCAAAATGGATTTTTTTCTCAGCCATTAAAAGAAAGGTATCATGACAGTCTGCAGGAAAATGATGGAACTAGAGATCATTAGAACTAGAGAAGACAATGGAATGCATTGAGGGGAAAGCAGAAAATAGATGGCCTCTCTTAGAGTGGACCAGCAAAGGGGCAAAGAGGAGTAAGAGAGTAGTGTAGAAGGTATGACTAAATAGAAAACAGTGACATCTGTATGTCAATGACATTGAAACTCAAAACTGAACAGAAGCATCCCGTCGTAGTGAAATGGTGTATTTTATGTTTTCACTCATCAGCAGACAAGTTTGAGTTATTTCTGCCTCTGTGCTGTTATGAATAGTGCTGCTTTGGACATTGCTTTTCTGTTTTGTGAGACAGGGTTTCTCTGTGTAGCCCCTGCTGTCCTGGAACTTGCTCTGTTGACCAGGCTGGCCTTGAACTCACAGTGATCACCTTGCCTCTGCCTTCTGAGTGCTGGGACTAAAGACGTATACTGCTACAACCAGCTTGTATGAACAGTTCTTTTGGGTGTATATCAAGACTGTCTTTCTTCCTGCTCCTTCAGTCTTGTCTCTCACAGCTCTTCCCTAATACCTAGGCTGAGCTAAGGGTCGCCACAAGACCCTGCTAAGCGTCGATACTAACATAGTGTGTTAACTATCTCTAAGCATCTATACTAACACAGTGTGTTGAACTATCTCTAAGTGTCTATACTAACACAATGTGTTAACTATCTCTAAGCGTCGATACTAACACAGTGTGTTAACTATCTCTAAGCGTCTATACTAACACAATAGGTTGAACTATCTCTTTACACATGTATTTCCCCTTGCCCCTTTGCAAGCTTCTGGACACTAGCAACCCTGCTTCCTTCACCTTGTGCTGACTGGAAAAAGCACAAATTCATTGGTATTTATTATTGAGTTAGGGAAACTGTAAAGCAGTGTGTGCTTTTGAGTCTTTCTGTCTTATATAATGGCTTTTTAGAAGAGGTCCTCTTGAATATATTCTGATATAACTGACCTTAATGTATTTTGCTTTAAGGTCTGCAAGAAAAAATAAAAAAGGTGCCAAGGAAAAGACATCAGATGAAAAACCAGTCGATGATATAGAGAAAATAAAGTCATATACCTACATGGAAAGTGAGCCTGAAGACGATGTCTATTTAAAACGCTTATACCCACGGCGGATCTATGAAGTAGAGAAAGCTATTCACTTACTTAAGAAGTTTCAAGTCCTGGACTTTACCAATCCAAAGCAAGGTGTTTATCTTGACTTAACATTAGATATGGCATTGGGAAAAAAGGTATGTAGATCCGTGTTTATTAAAGTAGATACATAAGCTGATCTTTTTAATTTTTAAAATTCTACGGGGAGAAGCGGGTAGAGGACACGTGATTTGAAAGTTAAAGCACAGATACTTTACCCCAGGTTCTCAACCTGGGGGTCAAAAAAAACCCCTTTTGAGGTTGAATGACCCTTTCACAGGGGTTGCCTAAGACCATCAGAAAACACAGATAATTTACATTATGATTTGTAACAGTAAAAAAAAAATTTCAGTTATGAAGTAGCAACACAAATAGTTTAAATAATTTTACGGTTAGGGTTCACCATAACTGTATTAAAGGGTCACAGCATTAGAAAGATTGAGAACACTAGTTTACAAAGATGGGGGTTGTGAAGGGGGAGTGGAGAGGAGTCACCAAGGATGTACCAAAGTCACAGGGAGACCAGCTGCTTTGTCAGCTGCTTACAAGTACAATTTTAGAATTCCCTAAAATCGCTTCCCACCTCCATTTGGTTTTTCAAGACAAAGTTTTCTGCATAGCCCTGACTGTCCTGAAATTCTCTCTGTAGATCAGGCTAGCTTTGAACTCAGAGATCTTTGCCTGCTTTTGCCTCCCAAGTGCTGGGATTAAATTCCTGTACCACCATCAGATTTTCTAAAAATCTCTCTACTTCAGGATGGAAAATATTACTTTCCAGGTATAAGATAGTTGGAAGCATGCAGGGGAGTTGGCCTGCTTTCCTCGGATCCATCGCTTTGCTGATTTTTATTTCAGCATGCTCACCTTTATCACAAAGGCAAAGTGTTAGTTCTTATGGCTCCATTCACGTTGAAATTCGATAATACATACCAGAGCTTAGTAGTGCTCATGATACCATGAGCAACTGGAAACGTCGCAGTCAGCCACTTTCTTTAGCAGTGCTTTGCATTCAGTGTTCGTTTAAATCTGCCGTAATCTCAGGAAGTCCCCAGTCACTCATGTAGCTCATGACACTAAAGATGTGGCCTCTGTCTTAAGTTTGCTCTGTTTTGTCACCTCTGTGCTGGGAACTGAGACCAGGGCCTAGAGCACCGGGCAAGCAGCCTATGCTTCTTGTTGTTCTTCACCAGAATGACTGAGAATATTAATTCTGGGCACTTACAGGACTGTACTTGTGTGTGTGTCAAACGATGCATTGTTTCTGTTGGAATTCTCAGTTCACTTCTTAATTGTATCTGAAAGCGATGGTGATCTACACTAAAGGAGATCACTGATGAGAAGACACTGTCAGTCTTGGCATTCCATTGTGGATCTAGGGTTTCTATTTATAATTGCCCAGAGCCATGGGTCCACTAAGGGTGAGCTATTGAGCAGGTCAGTTGCCCTTGTTTAAGATGTCTAGCTGTTTTCATCATCTTCCTTGAGTTTGTAAACTACATTTATACTTTTAATTCAAGGTAGCAAACATCTGTTGACACCCAGAAAATGGAAACTGCTGTACTAGTTGCTAGGGAGGAACAGCTGTGAATACACTTGTAGCATTTGAGAACCTATGATAAATGGTTTGGCTAGAAACCTCACAAGATGGGGGGTATGGTATGCACAAGAGAGAGTTAGATTCTTATTCTTATTTTTCAAAAAGGAAATAGATAATCTCGAGCTTTAAATTATGGTCAGAAAATAGTAAGGAATAAAGGGGCAGGCTTATCATAGATTGAAAGATTTAAAAGCCAGAGTTGGGAATGGTGGTGCATTTCTATAGTCCCAGCATTCAGGAAGCTGAGGCAGGAGGATCTTGGTTTTGAGGCCAGCAGAAAAGCCCTATCTATCCAGTTAACAAACCAATCAAACAACCAAAGCAACCTCAAAAAAAAAAAAAAAAAAAAAGTCCTGTTTTTTTATAGAATGCAGAAGATAATGGAGAAGGTAAATTTTGTAATTATTTTCCCCGTGTGTGTTTAGAAAAAAGTGGAACCATTTGCCAGTGTTATTGCTCTCCCGCACCCTTTCTCGTCAGAAGTCAACAAAGTCGCTGTGTTTACAGGGGTAAGTAACTTTGTCTACAGTTTTACAATTTAATTTATAAGAGATTACACTAGTCAATAAAGAGAGTAATGGGATGTAATTAGAGAGAATCCTGAATTCGTGTCAGTTCTTTAAGGTTACTTTTTTGTAGTTGAGCCTCCAGCCTGAGGGAGAAATAGATACACCAAGCACTGCTGCGGTCATTAGCAGCTATGGCAGCAGCCGTGGGCTCTGTCAGGCGTCTCCCACTTCCTACTCGGGCTCCTCCGATGCACACAACAGTGACCAGTGCTGTGCATCTCCATGCTGTTTAGACAGATGCCTGCTCACGGTGCCAGCAGACACCACATGGCAGGCATGGGGTCCGGCTTGGCGGGCTTCTGTGTTGCTGACATGTGTTTATGATGTGCTAATGAGTTTGCTTAGTTTTTCCCTTCTTTACTATCTGAATTTCATAACTGAGACTTTACCAATTTTCTCTGCTTTCGTCTGGAGGAAGACAGTGTGTTCTTTCCAGTGAGTGGGGATTAGAGTTGTCAGAGAGCCACAGTGCTGCAGTAACTAAGGGAGTGACGTATGTTCCCAGAAGACAAAATGATAGAAGTGGGACATGTGCTGTTCTGTAGAAGTTGGCAGGTGCGGCTACATTTGTGTTTTGATTTCTTGAGTCAAATTTCCCCCCCATCAGTTTTATAAAGTGTAAGCTAATGAGATTTGCCGTACTTTAAGGTTTTACTTTTGGGAGGCATGTGTATGGTGGACCAGCTACTTGTTACTTGTTAGGTTGTTTGCTTGGCTTTTGTTGAGACAGAGTCCCTCTGCAGAGCCCTGGCTGTCCTGGATTTGCTGCGTAGACCAGGCTGGCCTTGGAATCACAGCAATCCTCCTGCCTCTGCTTCCCGACACTTTCTAGGTTCTTTATATGACATCAAGGTGCATTTCTGCTGTCAGTCAATACTCCAGGGACATACAAACTCAAGTTTTCTGAATATAATGTATACATTTAAAAATTGGTGTATTTTAAAATAAAATTAAAAACAATTTTTATTTTTAATTGATATTTCTGACAGCTATTATCAATATAATGAATCTGTTTAAAAATATTGTGTAAACTGTTGTGTTTTGGTAGAATGCATCAGAAATTAAAATAGCAGAAGAAAATGGAGCTGCGTTTGCAGGAGGAGCAGATCTAGTTAAGAAGGTACTGTGTTTATGTTGGTTTCTTATGAAGATTGTTCTGATAGCTCTGCTTGCTTCCTTCCTTCATTCTTCATTTATTTATTTATTTATTGTTCATAGGTTTTGTCTGCATGTAAATCTGTGCCTCGTATGTGTGCCTGGTGCCCTTAGAGGGCAGAGGTGTGGGTCCCTGGGAGCACAGTTGCATACACATACTGGCTACCGTGTGGTGTTTGCACTTGAATCCAGGTGCCCTGGAAGAGCAACCAGTTCTCTCGGCTGCTGTGCCGTCTCCCGACCCTTTACACTAATGTTTCCTAGTGCACAGGGTCACTCGGGTCTCTGTCTCCAAAACAGTTGGTAGGCGTTAGAAAGGGGGAAACGTTCTGTACAGTTCAGTTTCAAATCTTAAAATAGCCACTGAAGCTCTTAATCTTTGATTACTTTATTCTTTGATTTGTTTATAGTTTACTGTTGTTATGAAAGGTTTGTGCATAAAGCATACAGGCCGATGTTATTCAGGTTTTGAATGTGAAATTTAAAGTGAAATCTCAATATTAGTATACATGAATGTTTCATTCATGTTTTTAAGACGAAGTGTGTTTTTCTTTCTGGGAGTGAAAGTATCATTTACTTGGTGTTTAATCTCCATACTGTGGTATTTCCTGTGAGCATTTACTCCCTGTCCACTTGAGGTGGACTTAGCTCACTGAGGGCGAGTGAGAAGCCCGCCTAGGGAAGTAAGAGCCCGAGGAGCCCTGTTGAAGGAAGGTAGGAAGAGGCTTACAGTTATCTGTAAAGTCACAAAAGGTTTTTCTTCACATTTTAAGAAAGGTCCCTCTTTTTCTTAAATTATATTATGGATAGAGGTGGGCAAAATGGTGCTCGGAAAACAGATTTGAAAATGTGTCCTTTATTAAATATGTAGAGTTTTTGCTTGACTTGCTGGGCTGGTCCTTAGGGAACATGGCAGCCGAGTAGTGTTCTAAGTCTGATGGTGATTTCAATTTCCTTTTAAGGGAATTGGAGATAGTTTATCTGAGAGTCAGACTTGACCAAGACCCAGGAAACACAAGAGTTGGTTCCCCCCATTTTATGTCCCCATGTAGAAGTAGTTATGTTTCCAGCCAGGTGTTCTTTTTCTTTGCCTGATAAAGGATTAAAGGGCAGGAAACTTCTCAAGGGCAACAGTCAGCAGCAGACACAGTCAGCAGTTGGAGAAAGGCTTTTCTGGGGTGAGGAAACACATACACCCACGATACAGAGAGAAAGACCCTCCACGAAGCCGAGGTGTGAACGCAGGAAGCTGGAGCCCAGCTTCTCCTTGAGGGGTGCTTTGAAGACTCCTCCTTTATTTTAAGGTCATGATGTTAGCCTGTCCTGACCTGGCCTTGAACCTGCTGATGCAGTCCAGCAGCAGGAGGAAAGGCCAGTAGGCCTTTGTAGAACCGTAGGTAACATTTCCCATGAGCTTGCTGGAAAGTAGCTAAGGAGCTTACTTTAAAACAGGGCTTTGGCCGAGTCCAAATGTGGTATCTTGTTCTTTCTGGCATATCATTTTAATTCTTTACAAAGTACTAGCAGTGTTTGAGTTAGTAAAGAGTAAATACACTGCAGCGCTTGGGAGTCGGAGCGTGGGGCTTGGTCTCTGCAGCCAGCAAACCTCAGCAAGCGCGTGCTGCCTCTCTCCCGACCTGTGAGAGTGCAGCAGCTGTCACGGCAGCCCTGCAGCCTTGGCCAGAGGTTACTCATTTCTCAAGGGAAAAACAAGGGGGGAGAATGCAGTACACAGCCCTACTGTTCGTAAAGCAAGCTCTGGAAAAAGAAACCCAAATAAGAAAATCTAATGGTGACTTTTGGTATATAAATATTATAGGTACATAATTTTTCTTTAGGAGACCTAGTGTTCCTAAACAGTTAGAGAAACAGTTCTGTTTGGGTAAGTTATCTTATGTCATGTGTGTGAAAGCTTTCCGTGGTATTTTTAGAAGGTATCCATTCAGGTTGTGAAGTTCTAACAGGTACTATCATGGCTGTTGATTTTCAAGCACATTTCTATACATTTATATTTACTTATTTATTGCAATACTGGAGGTTGAACCCAGGGCCTTACCCAGGTAGGCAACTGTTGTAAGACCAATAATACTCCAAGCCCTCATTTCTGCCATATAAGTACTCTGTCCTCCTTAGCATTTAGCTAGAGAAACGGCTCAGCAGTTAAGAGCAGTGGCTGCCCATGTAGAGGACCCATGTTCAGTTCCCAGCACTCCATGGTGGCTCATAACCTTCTGTGACTTCAGTTCTAGAGAATCCTATGTCCTCTTCTGGTCTCCATTGGCACTAGGGATGCATGTGGTGCATAGGAATGCATGCAAGCAAAACACTCAAAAAATAAAAGTAAAAAGAAAGAAACTGTAAAGTAGGCTATCCTTACTGAACTTTGAATCATTCTAAGATCTTAATTTAGTTATTAAATTCATTTCATTTTGAAATGTCACAAATATATTTGGCTCAGAGAGATTTGAATGTAATGGTTTTTCTTGTGTTATTCTAAGCTGTGTTCCTAAGGTGGATTGTAGTGCAGCATTCACAGATAATTTTTAACTTAAAGGAACGTGCTGTAGAGTTAGTTTTAGGAAACCTGTTAATGAAAGCCTTACGTACAGTTCTTTGGCATTTCAGTTGTCTTTGTTTCCTCTGTGTTCTTGGGATGGGACCCTGGTTCTAGAACCCCATGGCCTGTTTGAATCCTGGTGCTTCTTAGGAGACACATGCTGGTTCCTTCTCACAAGGCCCCATGTTCCTCATCTGAATTATTTAGTTAATATTAACACCTGCCTTGAAGGATTGGATGAGCTAAACTGTATAAAATATGTGCAGAATTCACGACACACAAGTTCTCACTTAATAAGCCAATATTTTTAAGAGAGGCATAGAATGTTATTCAAAGAAACACTAGTAACAGGAAGATAGAGTCCCAGAACATAGCCTAATTTTTCCAGACTTGAGTTTTTCTGAATTCATTAACCCCAAACAAGGCCTTGGATAGGTAAGGTTTCATGTAAAATGACAGTTGAACTGATGAAAGATTTGTATCTTGGCAATGTTTTGTTTTAAAAAGTTATTTTACTTTATTGTCAATTAGATTTTTAAGTGGAGTATAGTATGGTGGTATAATAATTATTTTGGCATTAGCTGGATTTATCCACAAATTTGGTAAATCTGAAACATTCAGTTCTTTTGACGCACTAAGTTTAGAAAGTTAGCGGTTAGTAGTGAATTTGGCAACTTGGAGCTTTTTGCTTGAGAAATGTCCCCCTGCCTTCAGTTGTAATAGGCGTGCATTGTGTGTGAGCAGACACACTGGTGTGCTCTAGCTTACTTTGGAGGTGTGTGTGAGCGGACACACTGGTGCTGTGCTTTGGGAGGTGTGTGTGAGCAGACACGCTGGTGCTGTGCTTTGGGAGGTGTGTGTGAGCGGACACTGGTGCTGTGCTTTGGGAGGTGTGTGTGAGCAGACGCACTGGTGCTGTGCTTTGGGAGGTGTGTGTGAGCAGACACACTGGTGTTGTGCTTGGGGAGGTGTGTGTGAGCGGGTACTAGTGCTGTGCTTTGGGAGGTGTGTGTGAGCAGACACACTGGTGTTGTGCTTTGGGAGGTGTGTGTGAGCAGACACGCTGGTGCTGTGCTTTGGGAGGTGTGTGTGAGCGGACACACTGGTGCTGTGCTTTGGGAGGTGTGGGTGAGCCGACACACTGGTGCTGTGCTTTGGGAGGTGTGTGTGAGCGGACACACTGGTGCTGTGCTTTGGGAGGTGTGTGTGAGCGGACACACTGGTGCTGTGCTTTGGGAGGTGTGTGTGAGCGGACACACTGGTGCTGTGCTTTGGGAGGTGTGTGTGAGCGGACACTGGTGCTGTGCTTTGGGAGGTGTGTGTGAGCGGACACACTGGTGCTGTGCTTTGGGAGGTGTGTGTGAGCGGACACACGGGTGCTGTGCTTTGGGAGGTGTGTGAGCGGACACTGGTGCTGTGCTTTGGGAGGGTGTGTGTGAGCAGACACACTGGTGTGCTCTAGCTGGTTGCTTTGGAGGTGTGTTGGCGGACACACTGGTGCTGTGCTTTGGGGATGGGAGCGACACGCTGGTGCTGTGCTTGGGAGGTGTGTGTGGAGGACACTGGTGCTGTGCTTTGGGAGGTGTGTGTGAGCGGACGCACTGGTGCTGTGCTTTGGGAGGTGTGTGTGAGCGCGCACTGGTGCTGTGCTTTGGGAGGTGTGTGTGAGCGGACACTGGTGCTGTGCTTTGGGAGGTGTGTGAGCAGACACACTGGTGCTGTGCTTGAGCTTATAGCAGCATTGGCCTTGCATACTCTCACAGCAGTATTAAAATCATTAATTTTGTTTAAAAATACACACAGCTATTTTTACAATATAACAAAGTGTTTTGCTTCTGATGTTTTCAGAAACTGGCGACTGTGTTTATATCATTCTGTGTTTGAAGAAAAATGTGCATAATAGTTCTTTTTTGAATCATTATGAAATTGCTTATGTCCAAAAAGCTAAAGTATTTCATGTATTCTTCCTTTGGTTTTTAGATCTTGGATGACGAGGTTGTTGTGGACTTTTATGTAGCTGTTCCAGAAATAATGGGTGAACTTAACCCGTTAAGGAAGAAACTGAAAAAAAGATTTCCAAAGGCTACTAGAAGTAAGAGGGATTTTTTCTTTTTTCAATCTTATCAGCAACTCTCTTTATACTTTTGTTTGTAAAAATCAAAGCTGCTAATATGTTTGTAGACTAAATATTATGTCTGATATTTGAGATTGCTGTTGTAAGAATATGTAGGTTTTATTTTCCTCTTTGGCATTGATGTTGCTGGAGTGTAATTCAGCTGTACCTTACTGGAATGTAATAGCTGCTGAGAACATCATCGTCATGACATTCTGTACATGTCATGTACGTGTACATGTCAGCTTGTACATAAATACATATACATGAGTGCTTGGCTCTATAAATGTTTCCAACTAGTAGAACTTTTCTTTATGAGTACTTCCTTCTTAATAAATACAGTAAGAGAGGCCGGGAGATGGTGACATACACCTTTAATCCCAGCACTTAGGAGGCAGGGCAGGGGCAGGGGCAGGGGCAGGGGCAGGGGCAGGAACAGGTAGATCTCTGTGAGTTTGAGGTCACCCTGCTCTACAAAGTGTGTTCCAGGACAGCCAGAGCTGTTACGGAGAGAAACCCTGTCTCTAAAAAAACAACACCCAACAACAAAAAAGAAGTATAGTGAGAGAAGTAATGTTGTTATGTTAATGTGATAAGTGTTATAAAATGAGAGATACAAACTGATCAGTTCTTAAGGTACTGTGGATATTGTCTGGGGTTTGCTTATAATCTAGGTGGGGACCTCAGCAGTGTATCATGAATGAAGGTATTTTAGTATAATTGGATGAACTGACTGAGACCTAAGTAGAAAGAATATATTAACCACAGGCCCTGAAGTAGGCTAGAAAGGATGGGCTGGCTCCAAGAAGTGTCAGTTAGGTCCTTTTGGCTGACACTGATTCCGTAAGTGAATAATGGGAATCAATGTTGGGGTGGATTGCAGTCGTTTTGAGGAAGTCTTTGAATTAGGAGTTAGTGAGCATGGGCTTACTGTCTATTCAGCATGAATCATTCAGGTGCTGTAAGGTGTGATGTGACATCATCTGTTCTTTAGAGTGGCAGGAGACATACTGGTTTGGACTGGAACTGGAGTAGGGAGCCCAGTTAGGCTGCAAGGACAGGGGATGTATAGGGACAGTGTTCAGAGTCAGTTCTGTGTGGTGAGTACCAGGAAAGACAGTGTTAAAGACAGGACTTATGACTGAATAGGAAGAGGGCGACTGAGAGGGAGGGAAAGGCTTGCTCTGTGCCCTGTGCATTCCCCTGACGAGTGATGTCAGTAATGAGGCTGGAGTACATGTACAAGCACACGCACAGAACGGGGCGTGTGTTGTAGAGGCTCCTGGATGTCTGGTATGTTTTCTATTAGGTATTACAGAAAAAAACAAGTATTTAAAAATCTGTTTTAGTTATTTTTTTCAAATTTCAATTCTAGTAGAGATAAAGAAAAAATGTTAATTAAAATTCTTCATACATATTAGCTATTAAGATATCATCTACTCATGGTCTAACTATGAACGATTCAAATGGACTCAAGTTCTTTTATTGCCCTATGGTTTTGTTATTTTTGTAGCCTGCATTAAGTCGCACTGGTATTAGATGTGGGTGGGACTCGTCATTTTTGATAGACTTATGTCACAGCTGCCTTTGTTGTTATGGAATCAGATTTACATTTTTCTTAAGTGAGGCCTGAAATTGAATATTATTGGGGTGGGGGGAAAGGAGATTTTCCATCCAACTTAGAGGAAATATTTCCCAGAAACATATTTGATTTCTAATTAAGCTCAAGTTGCAGCCAGTGGCCCTAATGGAGACAGTGAGAGATGAGGCTCACGGTGTCTGCCTGTGTCCGCCTGTGCCCACCTGCGCCCACCTGCGCCCACCTGCGCCCACGTGATCACTGCTGTTGCCGTCCGTCTGGCTCAGCTGTCTGTCAGGCACTAATTGCTGTAGTGCTCGGCTTCTAGAACCCACTGGGTTCCATTTCTGTTACTCTTTACATTAGCTCTCCTGTTGTTAAGTCTAAGAAGGTGTTCAAATGACTTCTTTATTCCAAATGGCAAGTTTCCTGTTAAAGTGTTTTGTTTTCCAGGGGGATTTACTTTATTTCTGCTTTCATAATGGATCACACCTTCCACCTGCTGTGAGTGTCCTTAGTGTGTGTGACCCCTCCCACAACGGTGCTTTAACAAGGCACCTAGAAGAATGACAGTGCCCCCTTTTCTAACATTTCTTTCAGCCCCAAAGGGTCTGCTCAACAGACCCAGTAAAACGTTTGTGTTCTTTAAGCATGAAAACCACCTCAGCTTGTCAGACTGTTCAAACAGAACATACCAGATGTGCGTGAGGACAGATGGAGCTTGTGTTGTGCATCTTTAGAGATCGTTCCGATTCTCATTTCGGAATGTTTGATTCCCCCTCGATCCAACAAAAAACACGAAGAGAAAGCAGAAATGAGGAGGCTACAGTGAGAACCAGGCACTGCGGCTGAGCTCATCCACTCCCATCGTGCCTCAGTTTTACCAGCAGGAGTGGGTGTGGCCATCTTGGCTAGATCCAGTGTGCATATTTCACAGCACGTTTTACTTTAATTTCTTAAGCCGAGCCATCTCTCCAGCCCCTTATTTTAATTTCTTATATAACTATAGGCAATTTCACTTTTCCAGATTCCCTGTTTGGCTTGGTTTCTCAGTACTTCTCCTTTTTTTTTTTTTTTTTTCATGAAAAATATTTAAAACTTGCATCAAAGGAATTTGGCCTCGTTTCGCAGGCCCTTCACCTCTCCAAGAGCTCTGTAGACACGGTTCCTTTAACGTGAGGTGAGGCGTGTGAGTACACATGTGTGCATGCCTGGGAAGCCAGAGGGAGATAGATGTCCGGTGTCTTCCTCAGTCACGCTCCACCCTAGGTTTTGAGCCACGCTCTGTCTCTCAGCCTGGCCAGGCTGGCGGGGCAGTGAGCTCCAGGGATCCTCCTGTGTCTGCTCTCTGTAAAGAGGTGGCTGTACCATGGGGAAGACTCATAAATGCTAAACTACAGAACTTTAAGAACTCTTCAGGTCGTGAAAGAACATTGTGTGCTCCCAAGTATTACTTCTGTTACTGAAGTTGAATTCTTAGGTTATATGAGGAAAAGTGCAAAAACAAATTTCTACTCCATGCTCCCCCTGTACTAGTTTAGAAACTATTCATCCATGAAAGAATTCATGAATGAGTAGGCACAGTTATAACAGTGGATTAATTATGAGTGTCATGGCTAATACTCCTGTGAAGTTCATTTTATTTCAGCCCTAGAGACTGCTGTGCCGTTTTTCACACATGCACATGCTGAATTCTTTACTTTCTTGGGTCTTTGGATTTATTTATTTGGTGATTTATTTATACTATTTATTCATTTTTGTGTCTCTCTGCACTATGCCTTCAATTCTTACTATTAGAGTAAAGATACATTAATTTTATCATAGCATATGGCCCAGGATAGTCAACTCTAAGTCAGTAACTTGACTTAACCATGGATTAAGTATAATTTATACATTTTAAAAAATAATTGTGTCTATGCTAATTGAACATCTGGTGTGTGTCTAACTGGTGATGACTCTGAACACCAAGAAAAAGCCTTTGATGTCATGGACTGGCAATTGTACTTCATGCAGTTAGCTTCAGCCTGTCTTCACTCCCAGATTTGTCTAGGTAGACAAAGAGCGCTTCCCTGCCATTCAGGCCTTCGTGTGGCCGAGCTGCCCTTGCTGTGTATGTAGTCTTAGTTCTTTGTCTTTACACAGTCTTTAGACAGATGCCCTCAGTCAGCTGTTTGCTCCCTTCCTTACCAAACACTCCTTTTCCTCCAGCCACCTCTCTCAGTTTCCCCCAAATTCAAACGTCAGTTCTTGGTTTCCACAATTTCCTAAAACTTAAGCATGTTTAATTCTAGCTTGCTTCCTTCCTGCCTCCTTTCTTTCCTCGTTCTTCCTTCCTGACTGCCTTGCTTGTTTGCTTCCTTGTTTATTTGCTTTCTCTGGTAAAAGGAAAAAAGAAAAGATGCTTTAGCATGAAAGACTGAAGTGCACTTACTATGGAAACAGCAGAGAGTGTTGGAGGGAGAGACAGGCCAGTGGGGAAGGAGAAGAGTGTGAAACACAGAAAAGAAAGTGGGAGCAGGTGGATGGTGGTACGATGATGGGAGGCACAGCAACCTGGTGTTTGTCCTGCTGAGAAACAGGGTGGAGTAACAGAGAGCACGCACCACCCAGCCTTGGCTTTGTCCCTTATGTGACCTTAAGTGAACTTCCTAACAAGGAAATGGAGGCAGCAATCACTGAGAACCATTAATTCTTATCTACAAGACGTGTTTCATGATGGCAAATGCCCAATATTTTTTTGATGATGTAAGTAGGGTTTAGAACAAATTAGGTACAAAAAGTTTATACTATGCATAGACCAGGATCTAAGATTCCTAAAAGTGGTTATTCATTTGCATGATTGCTTTAAGGGAACTTACACATGCTTCCAATATGTCAGCTCTCTCATTATGGGCTGCTTGTCAAGTAAGTGTGTAATTGTTGACTGTCAACTATGTTCTGAAAATTGAAAGATTAAAAGCCAGTTCACATTTTTAAGAAAATACATATTGACAGAAACGACAGAAGAATAAACTTAAGTATTAAAGTACTGTGGGTACTGGGAAACATACAACATATTTATGGGGTGAGTAACTACTTCTTAGAGTCAAATCTGTAAAGAAGATATTGGTTGAGAGGTTAATCATGAGTGGGTGTTTGCTTTCCTAACATGTGGACTACATTGTAGGCAGAAGCAATGGCTTTATTAATGTAGAAAAGTCAAACAAGAGTGAGGGTACTCCGGAAGTTCTTTCTGTCGTTGGACATGGACTGTTATCAGATATTGGGCTTAGATAGTGATAGACAGTGGGCTTTCTGTACCATTCCACAGAGATTAGATTTTATCCCTCACGAAGGTGAGAACCATTGAAAATTAAGTTCAGAACCATGAGATGTGGTTTTCTTTTTAGAATGAATACCCTGGGGTCATGTAGGTCATGGGACAGACATACGGATGTAGAAACTTACATGGAGAACATCGTGAAGGCTATTGTAGTAGACCAGATAAAAAGAGGAAAGAATATACTCTTTGCAATGGTAGTGAAGACAGAAGGAGAAGATTATTGAGGGATGTTGAAGAGGTAGAATCTGAGAATTGCTGATTAAATATGAAGTGTAAAGGAATCTGATTCTCTAGTTTTGGTCTTAAGTAGCATAGTGGATATTGTTCTAAATACAAACATACAGGAAGTAAGCCAGGTTCAGCATGACATTCATCACAAAGTGAAGATGGCGAAGAGGAAGATTGCCTGGCACATATTATTAAGACGAAGTAGTTCGTGATTCAAACAAGGTGACGGGTTAAAAGGCACATAGCTTAAATCTAAATAGTGGGATAAAAGAAACATGATTTTGTTTGTTTAAGACAAAAAATGGCTGTAGGAGAAGCAGAGGAGCAGACAGGATGAGACAGTGTTGGAAATGGACTGCACATTCCAACCAAAATGCAATGCGTGAGATAGGGAGAGAGCAGGCTGTTTGTACAAGGTCTGCAGAAGAAATACTTTAAATACACAAACAGACTAAGTAATTATAACCCATGAAAACAAGTAAGTAAGAGAATGTCATTGGCTATATTAATGCCAGACAAAATAGATCTTTAAAATGAGAACAGACGCTGGAGAAAAGATTGATAATCTATAGTAATAAAAGGACATACTCATTTGCAGACAGAACCCCATAATGTATGAAAGAGTATCAGAAAGAAAAGGAGAAATAAATGACTCTTAACAATATTCTGTTCTACCACACATGAGTGTCTCGTTCAGCCATCATTAGAGAAGGTTTCTCCAGGAGATGAAGACTAACACAGAGACCCACAACTGGACAATGTGTAGAGAGAGAGGGGCCTTGGAACACTCAGTCCTAATTGGGATGTCTGTGAAATGCCCCACCCAGGGTTTAGGAATTATACAGAGGAGGGGGCAGAAAGATTTTAAGAGCCATAGGGGGTGGATGATACCAAGAAAACAGTGTTTTCCAGACATGAAAGGGTGGACACATAGCTCACAGACACTGTGGCAACATACACAGGACTTGTATAACTCCAAACCAGATGGGACTCCATGTGCACATGCGCATGCCAGTGTGCCTCTTTTTTTTAATGCATATTTGTTAGTTGTTATTTTTGTTTTTAATCCTTGTTGGTCTTTTTTATTTACCTGTTTGTTTTCTTCAGAGAGAGGGAGAGGCGGCGGGTGGAGATTGAGAGATATATTAAGAGATATATTGAGAGATATATTGAGAGATATATTAAGAGATATATTGAGAGATATATTGAGAGATATATTGAGAGATATATTGAGAGATATATTGAGAGATATATTGAGAGATATATTGAGAGATATATTGAGAGATATATTGAGAGATATATTGAGAGATATATTGAGAGATATATTGAGAGATATATTGAGAGATATATTGAGAGATATATTGAGAGATATATTAAGAGATATATTGAGAGAGGAGAGGAGGGAGGAGAGGAGGGTGTGGAGTTGGAAAGGTAGGGAGGTGGGAAGGATCTGGGAAGAGATGAGGGGGAAGAAACCTGGATTAAAATATGTTGTATGAAAATTATCTTATTTTTCAGTAAGAAAATTAAAAAATTTCAAGATAATACAGTATGCATTTACATTAACATTTCATACTAAAACTTTTTTTGTAAATTGTGTCTGTGTGTATGTGTACGTGATAGAAGGGAGACACACGTGTATGTGTAAAGGTCAGAGGGAACCCTGGACTTGGCTCTCTCCTTCCAGTCTGACTGAGAATCTACTTCTAGACTCACGTGGCAGAGGTCTGTTCTTTGCAGGCTGCTGGGCTGACGCTTCAGTTATTCTTGCTGGACTTGGAGTTCCTTGGTCTGTTGTCCACTCCATATGTTAGCACACAACCTTATAGCTTCTTCAAAGCTAATGAGAGTCTCCTCCAAGACAGGCATTATAGGGTTATATAATGCAAACTTACGTGCATATCACTGACTCTTGGATAGAGGGCAAATTGCAGGCCTCATCCACACCCAATGGGAGAAGAGCAACCAAGGTTATGAACTAGAAGTGGGGGCCATAGTGGCCATTCTAACATCTGCCTGCCATGACTTATTCGCTGTTTCTTCACACAGGATTCATGTTTATTTCAGTCATTAATTTTTGCTACTTGTTTAGATAATGTAATTTTGGATTTTTCTGATTTTTTTCTAACCAGATTCTATTGGCCGTGACATCCCCAAAATGCTTGAATTATTTAAAACTGCACATGAAATTATGGTAGATGAAGAAAGGCAGAACTTCCTCAGCACCAAAATAGCAACGGTGAGTTACGGCTGCATGTCTTGGGTGCCCTGTAAGTGCATACCAGACATTTGAACTTTCCTTTGAAGCCAGCATCAAATCTCCTTACAAAGAGTCTTACTCCATCAGTGGAACTTGCCAAGTTTGGTGGTACTCGAGAGTTCCTTCCTGTCAGGGAGAATCAACTGTAAGCACCTCAGACCTCAGGGCAAGCTAGTACAGGTGCATGCATGCACAGATGTGTTCATGTGTGTACACACAAACACACACAATTAATGTAAATTTTTTTAATTTCTTCCTGTGTTATATATAGTGGCATATACTTGCATTTTAAATCATATATGTTTTAAGTTTTTAAAGAGTTGTAAGGCTTGAATCCTGAAAAGAACATTGTATATTACTGAGCACATAGTATATACTTGGAATTATATAATGGATTAATTTGCTTTATTTCAATTAATTGTGTCTGATTGTTTCTGTTGGTGTTTTACAGTTACTTGCATACCTATAGAAAATGCTTGATGTCAGTTTCTAATACAATTTTTAAGACATTAATATAGGTGTGTTAGAAGTATAGAACCATGTTTTTAACTCAGTAAGCATTGGAGAACATTAAAGTTATTATTATATTATTTGCAACTATTCTTTATATTGAAGAATCTCCAAAAATTATTTATGTAATTTTCCCTATTTATAATTATAGGAATGGTACTAACTTATTGATAACAAAATTTAAACAATGCTGTCCAAGTGTCTGGTGCTATTCTAAATGATTTTGTTTGTTAAATCTCTTATGTTGTATTTTATTTCTAATAATTTTTCAATTTTTTAAAGTTATTTTATCATTACATTATTTTCCCCTTCTTTTTTCTCCTTCAACCCCTGTTGCTCCCCAACCCCCTGCTCTCTTCCAAAGTCATGTCCTCTTTTTCCTTAATTGGTGTGTGTGTTAGAGGTGCACATGAGTGTGTATATATATTCCTAAATATATAAGTCCAATCTTCTTGGGTCATATAGTGTTACTTGTATGTGTGTTTTCAGGGCTGAATATTTGGTTATTGACTAAGCAGTGGAATGCTCTTCTCTGGGGAAGGCTATTTCTCTCCCCGTCAACATGAATCGTCTACACTTCTCTGTGTAGTGTTGAAGCCTCGTGAGCTTTTCCCGTTCCGCACTAGCATGTCTGATGATGTCATCCTTTTTCAGGTCATGGCTGGGTAGCTATGTTGGTGAGACTTCCTGGGTGTGGCTTTTCACATTTCTCGGAGACATGTTTCTATAGCAACCTTCCTGTTCCTCAGCCTCTTACAATCTTCCCACCCCGTCTTCCACGGTGACTCCTGAGCCTCAGGCACAGGAACCGTGTTGTCTGTGTATTGAGCACAGAAGAGGTGAAACCATCATCTCTATTTTATAGGTGAAAGTAGACAAGGCTACAGGGTTGCAAACTTTCAAGGTCCCATAGCTGAAATGAGGGGAAATTTGACCATTTGACCATTAGGGTAACCTTAAATGGGTAGGCTCAGTTACTCTGCTTACAAAGTTAAAATAATTGGAATAACTGTTAGGATTTCTTTCTCTCCTTGTTTTACTCTCAAGAGGAGTTTCACACCATCGCCAATAGTTGGTAGCCTAAGCTAACTGAACCACATCCACTGTAGATTATTAGAAATCTAGGCAAAGCACTGTGCTGGGTTACCGATGGGAACCCTTGCCTTAGAAAGGAAGCAGAGCAGATCTCATTGGCAGGTCCCACTTGTCACATTATCCTCAAGGATCAGCTTCATTTGCTTGGCCTGAGCTCTGCTAGACTTGGATGTTGAAATTTCCTTGTTTCCAAACAGAGTTGGCAGAGTTTTGCTTCTTAAGGCAGACAGTGTTGTAATCAAACACAAACAAACAAAAGCCCAAATGCGGAACTGCAGAGCTTGCTCTGGGGCTGCAGATGCTCGTCTGATACTGGCTTGTCTGCGTAAGGGGAGGCGCGGGTCTATACAAACGTCAGTGTCTGTATATAACAGTAATGCCTGTTTTACAGTGTATTTCTGTGGGTAAGATGCAATTTAAAAACGGCAGTATCTGTTTTCACTGTTATTATTTTGTCTTTGAGGATCATAGAATATCCTTAAGAAACTCTTCCTAGGTGGATTGAATTTTCTTTTTCTTAAGGTATATTTTCAGCGTGTTCTAGAGTGTAAGAAAGCACAGCGTCTTTTTCTTTAGCAGACAGTGCAGTGATAGCGACAGGCCCCTGTCACACTGTATGACTCTTCTGTAGACTTCTCGTCACCATCTTTCAAAAGATGTTTATGTGTTTAAAGGAAATCTGTAAATACTACTGAAGTGCTTGCCTACAGTGGAAGATTAGTGAAGTGGATTTTAGATGCCTGTTGTTGTGGTTCGGATTTAATTTCATGCTTTGGAAACAATAACAACTGATTCTATTGCATCCTGGGCTTCTGTTTCCCTGTTAACTGCTTCTCCATCTGCAGAATGATCATAATGGTGTGCTGCTTGGGTAGGAGGAGCAGATGTGACAATGACAACAGTTCTCTAGCAGATATTCTGGCTAAGACAGAGTAACAGACATGGTTTACCTTCCCATCCAAACACTGAAAAGTACCTTGAAGTCAAAACTGCACACGAAAACTAGACAGTGTAATATCATCTCTGCCTGTAGTGGCAAAACTTAACCTACTTTTAACAACTATTTTGGCTCCTTAAATCCACTTTCTTATTGCTAAGAATGCCTGAGACCGGGTGATATACAAGAAGTGGAGATTTTTGTCAGTGTGTGATTCTTCTGGACGTGCACAGTGCAAGTGCATGGTGTTGGTATAGGCGAGAACTCCTTGCTTTATCATGTCCCATCAGAAGAACGGGAGGGTCTGCAAGCTGTGCTGAAGAGACAGCGCGAGGAGGGAGGGGCCTTGCCTGACTACACCTTGTCTGCAGGATGAACCCACTCCTGTAAAACAGTTCTCTCTCTTAACCTAGGAACTTCATGGGACCCAGCATCCAACCCTGCCACAGGGCAGTCAGATTTCAGCGAGAGTCGTGGAGGGGACTAACCCTGTTTAAACTATTTGGCAGTGACCAAATAGTTATTTTAGGGATTCAAGGTTGGATTAATATTTAATAGTTATTATACTTGACTATATTAATGAGCTGGAACCAGAAAGTCATTTTCATAGACTCTAGAATGAAAATGCTGGTTAAGTAGTCTCAGCCCACTGTGGATAGAAACCCCCTAGAGTGCAGTGTGCTGGTTAGTGGTAGAATACATGCTTACCATCCACAAGATCCCAGGTTCAGTCTCACAACCTCTCCACTAAAATGTCAGTGCCCTTAGTTTTCTTTAAGTTTTTAAAATGATTTTATTTTTAATTATATGTATCTGTGTGAAGGGGTATGTGCACATGAATTCAGGTGCCGACAGGATCTACAGGCATCAGATCCCTGTGGAGTTGCTGTTACAGACAGTTGTAAGCTGCTCAGTGCCAGTGCTGAGAACCAAACTCGGTCCTATGCTGAGTCCAGTCTCCCTGATTTAATAAAGAAATCAGGAAAACCAAAGGCTGACATCGTGCTTTGTAGTAAACAACTGACTCCTGCTTTGTGCTTCTGTTCAGCATTCGCCAGTGTTGAACATCGCTGGTTGTAGGCAGTACAGTAAGGCAAGGAACGGACTTAACGGCATCAAGATAGAAAGTGTGACTCATTATTTACAGATGATATGATCCAGGCAGTAAAACAAAGGAAGCAGTTATATATGATTAGAAATGCCAGGTCAAGGTATAAAACTCAATTGTGTTTCTATAAAACAGTAACATTCTAAATTTTTAAAATGTAATGTAGAATTTGACTTATAATTTCAAAAGGAATATTTAGGAAGAAATCTAAAGATGTGAGCAGTTCATATACTGAAAACGTCAAAACATAGTTGAGAGAAATTGAGGATGAAATAAATGGTGAGCTGTACTTTGTGAAATTGTAGAATGAATTTGCTTCTACTGAAGTGAAGCTTGCTTGACTAGTTGCACTCTCAAAGTTCCAGTCACCTTTTATGAAAGTTCATAAAACTAACTAATTAAAAAACTCACATAGACATACAAAAGACTGAGAGAGGAGAGGTGGCTCAGCTGGGAGAGTACGTACGCATAGCACAGGACCTGAGCTTGGGTCCCTGGCATTTATATAGAAAGTTGGGCATGGGGGCATGCATCTGTTCTCCCAGTGCAGAGATAGGAAGATTGAGTCAAATGAGTGAGCTCTGGTTTCAGTGAGAGCTCTTGTAACAGAAAGATGGAGAGTGATTGAGGAAGCCACCCAACATGGACTTCTGTCCTCCATGTGCATGCATGCTGCTTATATCACATGTGCCTACATATTACATGCTACACACATGCACACAAAGAAATACAAAGGACCTAAAATAGAACAACTTGGAGTAAGAACAAAGTTAACATTTACAGAACTTGCAGGTCATGATGGTGCATGTTTTTAATCCCAGTGCCCAGGAGGTAGAGGCCAGTGGATCTCTGAATTTCAGACCAGCCAGACTGCAGAATGATAATGTCTGAAATGATAAACAAGTAATATATGTATAAAAGTTCTTTTGACATTATGATAGTAATGTCAAGAAATAAAGCAATGGAAAGAATAGAGAGCCCTAACAGATAGAGGTGTGTGAAGAACTGACTTCCGTCACTTAAGAACACTGAGTGGATAAACCACACTTTCCCCAAGAAAAGTCACCAAGACAGTTTGGTATTTGACTGCAGCAAATCAACACCAACTCTCATGTCAAAGCACATATAATACCTCAATATGTAAAAAGCCATATGCAAAGCCTTAAATAGGAGTCCTAAAGTTGATTACTTTAGAAGAAAGAGTTGGGTTATGGAATTATTCTTTTTAAGATATGACAACAAAATCATTACTCAGAGAAGGATTGGGCAGGGGGTCTGTATAGAGAGAAGAGCTCTTGATCCTTAGAAGACAGTGCAAAGACCATGCAAAGATTATGGATTGTAAAAAATTATGTGCAAATCATGTCTGGTAAATCCTGAATGCATAAAAAAGCTTTCCAAGCTCGGTGAACTACCCAGTGTTTTTGCATTGGCAGAATTTGAGCACTTAAGAGATAGACAGATGATAAACAGTCTGAGGTGATGATCAGCATCTTTAGCCACTGGGACGATGTAGATTAAAACAGAATTATCATTACATATCTACTGGAAGGGTAAACTACTCCTCCCATGCCTGTACTGAGTGTTGGTGATGACACAGCACACTGGACCATGCGCACACTGTTCGTGGGAAAATTCAGTGTTTTAAATGATGCAATGTCCTCGACAAGCAATTTGGTGATTTGTAAAGAAGGTGAATGTCCTCTTTCTGCCCAGTTCTGCTATTCCAGTTTTAGCCATGTGTTTAGGAGAAATGGAAACACATGTTCAAACCGAGGTTTTGATACTTATAACAATCCCTAGTGGGAAACATTGTACATCTCTGTCGCAGGACCCATATAAACGAACTCCATATATGCTAATGTATGCTGAGTGAAAGAAGCCAGCAAGGGGGTGTATACTGTACTATTCTGTTTATATTAAGTTCTAGCAAATGCTGGCTAATTTATATTGGTAGAAAGACAAATAGTGGTTACCTTGGCAAGACAAGAGGGGCAGGAAGTAGGAATTACAAAGCAACATAGTGAATTTTAGATGTGATTAATTATCCCGACTAGTGCTGTTTCCATGAGTGTAAATATGTCAAAACTACAATGTGTGCTTAAGAATGTGCGTCATGGGGCTGGAGAGGTGGCTTGGTGGCTGAGACCACCTGCTGCCCTTCCCGAGGGTTTAAGTTTGATGCCCAGTATCCATGTAGGGTAGCTCACAACTTGCCCCCTTCTGGACACCTTGGGCATCTGCCCGTACACCCACCCGCACACATCCACATACATAAATCAATAAATAAATCTTTTCAAAACCTTGTATGTGTATATGCGTGTGCTTGAGTGTACTTACTGTGTTCGTGAGAGAACCTGCAGGGATCCAGGACGATGGCAGATGCCTTGAACTGGAGTTCAGGCATATGACCCACTATGTGGGAACATATTCAGATAGATCCTCTACACGAGCGAGCGAGCGAGCAGTAACTGCCCCCAGCTGCTCCCCCAGCTCCTCAGTCCTGTGCTGGCGAGTTTTATGAACCAAATACTAGGTTTAGAACTTTGGTGCAGAGCGTAAGTTTGAGTACTTTAAACTAGTTTTTCTTCTGTATCAAAGTGATAATTATAAACAGCTGAATTCTGTGTCTTTATTTTCTTACAGATTAGTGACATAAACTCAACCTTTATTCCCTGAACTATGTGAATGGTTTTGTGGCCAGCCAGTTTCTTTCTGAATCTTTCCTATTATTTGTACCTAAAACTTACATATTTGTACCTAAAACTTACATATTTAGATATGTGTATATGGGATCAACTCAAGCCCTCTTATCAGCAAAAAATATCACTCAACTTATTTATTGAATATAATGAAGATAAAACAAGCTATTGTTGGAGTATTTTCTTTTAATCACGTCCATTGCTATCCTTTGATCATCATCTATTTCTGTCTTAGCATGAAGTGTAATTGGCTGGAAATGAAAGTATCAGATTTCAGGTGAAGCTCTAAAGCATAACATTAGAGAGTATGCTGTAGGGGAAACAACAGGAATATCTGACCCACACCATAGACACATGTGTGTATTTTTTTTCCTTCTAGAAATATTAAAGTATAAACATAAATACCCCTTTAAAATTAACTTATATATGCTACTGTACCAGACAACACAGCCCTGTAAGTTTCTTGGTATGGATGAAAATAACACTTGTCACATTCTTAGTAGTGCTGGTATCAACCCTTACCATAGACCTCTCAACGCCAGTATTGTTTTATTCCATTAGGTATCAGAACCAGTTCCTGTTGGTGGGCCTTTTGTGTGTATCCAGTTTTTGCTAGACAGATGATACTATGATGAAATTCTTGCAAACAAATGTTGTCTACATTTTCCAAGTTTACCTTTAAGTAAATTTCTTGAAGTATAACAAATGCGCATAAAAATGTTGTAATCATTCCAGATAGTATTCATTCTGGAATGAGCACACTAATATATAATCCATACAAGAATGAATTTACAGTTCTTATTCTCACTGCTGTTGGATATTAACAAACTTGACCTTTTTTGTCGGTTTGGTAGGTTATGCATGATTGATGTAGGTGTAAATTCATGTGTGCCTTTCTCTTAAGAATGCAAGGAATGACATCATAGATCTTAAAAAATAAAAATAAAATCACAAACCCCCCCCAAACTTAGAAGAGCAAAACAGTTTTCTAGCCTCTCTAGAATAAATGACACTGTATTTTATTTATATATATAAACTAGAGCTTGTAGAAAAGATGTTTTTAATAAATTAACATGCTTTTGTTTCCCCAGTCAGATAGAGTTCAATCATACTCAAGTGTTAATTTGCTACATAATTAAAGTTCAAATTTACTTAAAGAGTTAATACACATCATTGTAGAAAAGAGGCTAGGCATTCAGTATTCTCACAAGTAACAGGGAGACATCTGAGTCAATGCCCCGTGCATTACTTACCTGTTACGCCTGCGTTTATGATGGGCAGACGGTCTATCATTAACAGTAACTGGTCCTTTGCTGTTTTAGAAGATACCAAATTCAGTTACAGATGTAAAATATTCACATGTACTTTAAAAATGTGCTTTATTCTTTGACATGCTAATTATATCCTCCCCCCACTCCCACCCCAGACAGTCTTCTCTCACCTTCATGCTTTGTTCTTTTTTTTTTTTTTTCCTTTCAAATAACTTACTGAGTCCCATGTGTACTTTTAATAGCTTAAAAACCATTTGGAGCTAGTGAGCTGACTCGGGCTAATGGCGCTTGACACACAAGCCTGGCACCTGAGTTTAGTCTTTAGACCCGGAAGCGGAAGGAGAGAACTGACTCCCCAGAGTTGTCCTCTAAGCACACAAGTCTGCTGCGGTGTGTACACAGCTGCTCCCTCACCCTGCCCCCACCACACAACTACCAATAATCCAGTTGAATCTGAACACAGTGGACCTTACTAAAATCTTAACAGTAGAGACACCGAGGTAGTAGGATTGTGTATTTAAGGCCAGTCTGGGCTGTGTAGCAAGACTTTGTTTCTTAAAAAAAAAAAAAAAAAAGTAATAGTGGTCAGCCTTGGTTTTCTGTAATTGTCTCCATTTCTTGCAAAGAGAAATTCTCTTGATAGGGGGTGAAGACTATGCTTACCTGGGTATAAGAACAAATATATAGACTATAGTTAGGGAATGTGCTTATTTAGTAAATTGATCTGTATGTTCTCTTCCAAGATCCATGACTTTGCCAGCACTGGGTACTTGAATAGGTTTTCTCTTGCTGAGTGGACCAGTTAGTTAGAGAGCTGTTGGTTACTGCCACAGTACGTGTACCACTATTGCCCCCTTAGGGTTGTGGTAGCCCATAGCTAGGTAAGGCTATCGGTTGTATCCATCCCTTGGATGCTTGCGTGGTACCTTCTGGTATGGTGAAAACCAGTCCTCAGGGAGTAGGCGTCCAGATCATTCCGACCCTTCGGCCCTGTGTATGAAGTGTGTGGTCTTCAGCCATAGGGACTTACCTTTCACATCTGGGCAGGGGCCAAAGAAGGGCAATGGCAATAGCAGATTGGTTTTAGAGTCTCTTGGACAATTCTGACCGACAACTCAAAAGAGGGCTTTTCACACCCAGTGTTAGGACTTTGGTAGATGCCCTGTGGTTCTTACAGGGAGCATTGTCAGCCCAGGTGGAATGTTTCCATTTAACTTATATATGTATGTGTATGTACTGACTTACATGTAGTACAGGAAATGTAGGCATTGTCAGTACTATGACTCATTAAGATATCGTCAGTCATTCTTCCTTAGAAGTCTTCTGTGTTTACCTCCCTTCCTTCTCCCCATGTCTCCACCCAGCTTGCTTGTGCACAGCATTTACCTTCTGTGTTGCTCTCCCCACCCCAGTGGCCCTTTCTGCAGCTACTCACATGCTCACATCAGACGATTTGGAGGTAGGAGCATCAGATGAGAGCCTGTGGCGTCTGTCTTTCTGGGTCTGGGTTTCCTCTCGGTATGATCTTTTCTAGTTCCATACCCACTGCAAAGGTCACGTCTGAATAGGTGCGTGGGCACCATATTTTCGCTGTCTGTTAGTTGAAGTACATTTAGGTTCCTTCCATTTTCTAGCTCTTGTGAAGAGAGAAACAGTAAGCATGGCTGAGCAGTGTGTAGAGCAGGATGTGTGTCCTTTGGGGGTGTGTGCCAAGGAGTGGTGTGCCTCGACCACACGGTAGATTTATGTTTAGCTTTTGAGGATTTTCCACGATCACGCAGAGTCACTACCAGTTTTCAGTTTCGCCAGTACTGAATGAGAGTTCCCTTTCCCCACACCCCTTCAGCACTGCTGGCTGTTGTGTTGATCTCTGCTCTTTGGATTGGGGTAAGGTGAAATCTCCAAGGTTTGGCTCTGCATTTTCCTGATTTCTAAGGATGAAGGTCTTTGTAGATATTTCTTAGCCATTCTTTCCCTTCATCTGAGAACTCTCTGTTCAGGCCCCAGCGCCACCGGCCCCCCCCCCCTAAATCTATAATTTGATTTTTTGACTTTTAAAAGTTTTTTATATAGTCTGAATATTAATTCTGTCAGATGTATAGCTGGCAAAATTTCTCTTCTATTCTGTTGCTTCTTGTTAGCTGGTTGATTGTTTCTCAAACTGTTCAGAGTTGTTTCAGAAACTTTTTTGTTCCGTGAAGTCTAGCTTGTCACTCGTTAGGCCTTGGTTCTCCGACGAATGGTCCTGTTCAGAAAGCCCGTTCCTCTGCTTATGTCGACATTGCCTACGGTACCTTCTGTTAACTTCAGTGTCTCAGGCGTCAGGCCTGGGCTCCATGTAGAATTAGTCTGGGACAAGGTGATAGATGCAGGTCTAATTTCATCCTTCTGCATGCGGACGTCCAGTTTCCGCAGCACCACTTGTTGAAGATACGTTCTTTTCTTCAATGTATTTGGCATCTTTGTGCAGTGTTAAATGGCAGAAGTTATATATACTCATGGTTTGGTCTTCAATTTTGAATTATTACTCTGTTTACATGCCAAGGCCATATTGTTTTTATTACAGTGAGCCTCTAAATTCTTTACAAATGTGTATTTCCACCCAAACGGAATTTTTAATAAGTTTTTTCACTGTACTGTTTCCTGACATATAAGATCAGAAATACTCGCGCTTTTCATTTATCTTAGACTACTGGGGACTCCTTGTGTTCTTTGAAATTAATTCCTGCTCACAGCATTTCAGATGACAAACTAGAACAAAACTCTATACATTTCTTGGACTCTGTTGCTTTATAAAACCTTAACACCAGTTAATGTCTTTCCTCCTCAAAAGGAGAATGCTGAGCAAAGAGAATTCTTTACCTGGGGTTCCACTGAGCAAGAAGTTGATAGGTAAACACAAAAAGTGTGGCTTTTTTAGTAACAGGTATGTCCAAACCAAGCTCTGTTTCCTCCATGTTGTTTTGCTCTCACTCCCTCTGTTGTGTCTTGTGGTGAGTGACTTAGGCTACTAACACAGCCACGCTAGTACACGTCTAAGGATCTCTTTAGTGTCCCGTCACGGGCTGACACGACGTGATACTTTCCCGCTTCAGTGTTTGCCCCTTCCTTACTATTCTCCATCACAAAGCATGCACCTGTCCTTGACATCTCCTGAGTGTAACCACTTCCTAACTGGAGTACACTACTGGGAATAAGCACAAACGTGCATGCCTTCAGAGGCTATAGGTACCACATAAACATGTATGTATGTATGTATGTGTGTATGTATGTATGTACGTACGTATATGCTTAAGCAGCAGCAGAGGAGGAAGACAAGGAGGAGGAAGAGGAGAAGGTGATGGTTGTGGTGATATGTGTGTGTGCATGGGATGTTATTTATATGGCTTTGGTTAGGGAGGGCGTCCATAAGAAGTGACATTTACATGGAAACTGATTTTTAGAAGGTAGGAGAAAGGGTGTTCTTGGGAGAGGGACCAGGAGGTGTGAAGGCTCTGAGGAAGAAAAGGCTTGGATGTTACAGAAACAGTGTTTCTTCTGGGTGTTAGAACAAGTTAAAAGACAGAACCCATAAAGGAGGATGTGCTCAAACACTCTGAGATGTCCAAACACAAGTAAGAAACTATTTTGATGTAGCAATGCATAGAACTGTGAATATATTTAGAATATGTCCCCAAATGGTTTACACATTGTAAAGGCCTTCATTCTTAATAGGAAAGCCTTTGTTCAGATGCTCCGGACCTCAGGAAACCCTTTTGGGATCAACAGCGGACTTTCCATGGCACGCAGAGCATTTGTATATATATTTGCACATTTCTTTTGACTAAGTGGCTGTGTATTAGTCGTGACTCAGAGACTCATGACTCATTTCTTAATTTACTGCATATTGCATGACTATTGTAGAGGCAAATTTGTCAACAAAATAGATAAAAATCTGTCTTTATGGAATGTGTGAATCCTAACCATAATCATCACATGCATATTCCATACATTTGGAATGTATGACCCCTGACCATAACTCTCAAGCACATATCCCATATATGGAGGGCTAAGAGGTCCCTCTCCCTTTTCCCTCTATCCCTGTTTCTTGTCTTTGGTTCCCAGGATAGAAAAGGAAGCCTCATCCTCTGGCTCAGAGGAGACAGAGGCTTGGCTCAAAGTTAATAGTGTGTGGTAAAGCATCCAGACCAGCTTCATACTGGTTCTCTTTGTATTTTGGACGTTTGTAGGAACTTTACTCAAGAGCTAGTTGCTCATCTCTGATGCTCTGAGAGTTATGTGACATCAAATATAATTTATAATTTATCAATTTTTATATTTATTTTCAGATTTAGCTTTCAATCTTTTTTCCCAAGGTTAATAAACCTTTTGAATTTTTGGTTTTCTTTCTATTTCTCTACTCCACGTCCACCCCTTTTACTGTCTTCTCTTTTTTGGTTTTCTAACAGCATGTCAGAAAGATGTAAGAGAACTAGTTTGGTGGGAAATGCATGTGGACTAGTATGAAGTTTTTATCACTTCATAGTTGGCAGTAGATCTTGCCTTCTTGGTGACATGCAGTTTAACCGGCTTTGATTACAGCAGCACCATGCATGTTTCCTCTTGTAGCGAGTCTCTCTTTTCCACAGCTTCCTTACATCGCTAGACAGATTCCTACTAGTGGACTAGCAAATAACTTAAGTCGGGGGTCTGGAAGATGACTCACTTGGTAAGTGTTTTCTGTACAAGCATGAAGTCCTGAGTCCAGATCCCACTCCCCCTTGAAAATCCTGACATAGTAGCACTTGCCGGGAGCTAGAGACTGGAGGATCCTTGGGGCTCTGGCTACTTTGGTCTTGCCAAATTGTTGAGCTCCAGGTTCAGTAAGAAACTGTTTCAACAAATGAGGCGGAGTATGATTAAAAGAAACACCCAACATTGCCTGCATCCACACAGAGGCCCATATGTACACACATCCTGCACATATGCACACATGCACACATGAACTCAAGTCTATGACACAAAACAAAGTAGTATTCAGAAGTTACCTGAGCTGGGCATGCTAGTGCCTGCCTGTGACCCCCCCCCAGAGCTTAAGTGGTTGATGGAGGAGAATCACAAGCTTCTGCACAGCCAAGGCTACAGAATTGAAACTTGGTCTCAAAAGACAAAAGAAGAACAAAAAGAAAGCGCATATTTTAAAAATATGAATACAACTGTTTTTATTCTAAAAGTTACATTTATTTAATTTATATTAATATATAATTAGTATATAAGCTCCAGAATATTTAAGAATAAATTGCAAAAAACTTTAATAGAAATGGGTGAAATTATGAAGAATATGCTTTTAATGTATTTATAAATAATCAAACCTAATCTTGTTTGCTGTGAAAGAAGAAAGAGGGCAGACAACTAAAATCTGATTACACAGAGGATGTCAAGCCCTAATTTAACTAGCATGTCTTGTCTGGGTTTCAGATATATTTGGAGCTTTGAACTGTGTAGTATAGCAGTAGCACCTTTGATGTGCTATTTTTGCCTTCTTTTTAAAGTAAAAGACACGTTTGACGTTGTAGACATGGTCTGTTCATGGGCATCACTCCGCGTGTTTATATAATGGTGAGATGTCCTGAGGCGAGAATGTTTTCAGCCTGGCATCTGATCAAAGCTGAACTGTAAGGTAGCAAAACCAACAAGTGCAAGACAGGGCCATGAACACAGTCAGGTCTTCTGTCGGAACGTGAGCTCTCAGGACAGGGAAGGAGCACGTCACAACAGGAAAAGTGAGCGTGCTGGATGGAATTCACCTAAACAAGGTGTGAATGTGGTAGGATTTGGAATGTCAAGGTTTGTTTTACAGTAACGAGGTCCATAAATTAAATTAGTGGTAGGAAAGAATATCTATTGTCAGATACCATCAAATACCTCTGCTAAAGGGAGCCAGCCATGGACTCATGACTCATCATCACATCTTCTTCTTTCCCTCTTTCTTTCCAGCCAACTAACGTCTCCTTGTATTATTTTTTGTACAGTATGGTGTACGTGTGATAAATGAAGAGATTACAAAGATAAGAAAATTCACCACAGAATGTAAAATACAGGAGATAAAGCTTGTCGGAAGTAAAACTGAAATCTCAAGGGTGTGGTGCTACAACAGGAGAAACTGTATTCACCCAAGATCCCAGCACCCACTTTGGCTACTTACAACTCCAGTAACTCCAGGTCCAGGGGCTCTGGTGGCCAGGGACATCCCTACTCACATGCATATAGCCACATGAACACATAAATTGACACATAATTTTAAAAAAAAACTTTAAAAAGTGGTCTTTTAACAAATTCAATAGCAATAATCATATATGACCCTTAAAATTGAAGTCCTGAATACTGAAATATGATCCAGCCCTTTACCAAAACACATTTGCCAACCCTAAACTATTAGATACATACATATAAGCCTGAGCGGTTCTCGGTCCAGGTGGGATGGTGTAACTGTCCTGTGCACTTGGTCATTCCCACTGAATGTAGCTGTGGGAAAACCTGGACGCTGTCCGTGCGTCCTCCGTGTCTCCTGTCATTGGTATCAGGCCTGCGTTCAGGCAGTGCACATGAGTGCGGCCCTAGGATGAACGAGAAATTCCTGAGGATAAAAGTGGGGACTACAAATGGAGGAGTCAAAGAACTTGAGTACAGATCATAGGAATCAGTCAGTCTATAGATCATAGGAATCAGTCAGTCTATAGATCATAGGAATCAGTCAGTCTATAGATCAGAGAGATCAGTCAGTCTGAAGATAGGCACCGCCCTAGAAAAGACAAAGGGAAGGACAGCTCAGGGACAGTGGCAGAGATCAGAGGTCCCTGTCAGTGGAGCCCGGAAGGAGCACCGCATGGACGTTAACGTGGGACTGTGGAGGGGTAAGAACTGTGCCTAGGCTCACGCAGAGGGCAGCCACTGTGGAGAACAGCTCGCTGCTGTGCTAGAGAGCTAACCACACACTGGCCTGTCTGGTGTTGGCCAGCTGTTGTACCCAGGAGATTACCTTCTAAAGTAAATGAAATCTCAGATTCACAGATATCTGAAGATAGGTGCTTACTTGTCAGTCAGGTATACCCTACTGGAAATGCTTAGTGACCTGCAGTTTTTGCTTGTTTTGTTTCTTTGGTATATTTGAAGACTTTACTAGGTGAGTTTCATTACCAGAAAATCTAGTGTGTTCCAAAATGCAGTATTTAAAGCATCTTCACTTTGTTGGTCCAAAGTCTCAGATATTTTTAGTTGGGTGTGATTGTGTACGATCTATAATCCTAGCACTCAGGAGACAGTGCGGTAAAAGAGCCTTTGAGAGGTTAAGACCAGCCTAGGCCACCTGATGAGTCAGTGCCCCCTCAAGAGTGTCCATCTGGCTCAAAGAAAAACGATTTGGGGGCATTTCAGGATTTATTTTATTTTACTGTTTTTGAGACGGGCTCTTTTGTATGTAGCCCAGAGTGACCTCAAAAGACCTTTTCATCTGAAATTGTGTATGAGTTGCTGTTTCTGTCCCCTGCCTCCACTGTCTGGGTGCTGGGCTGCAGGACTGGGCTGCCATGCCTGGCTTAGGAAGGAAGGGCTTCCGGTCACACTCACACCTTGTGTGTGGTACCAGCCCTGGACCAACTACACCGCAAACGCAGCTCCACGTTTTACGTTGTGTGGCGCTCAGCCTGAAACTGCAAAGTGAACCCATGCATGTCCTGTGTAGATGGACTAAACCCATCTCTGGTACTGTCATACAGTGTGACAGGACTCAGTGGTAAAAACTATAAACTCTTGATAGACACAAAAGCTCAGATAACATTTAAAAGGTTTCATACAGACATAAAAAAATGTAGTCAACAAAAAAGACAAATTGGATTCATAAAGATTAAACTTGACATGTCAGTGCACAGGGAGAGTATTTGCCATCTCCGTGTACACAGTGTTTGCTTTTAAAAAGGATGGAGGGGATTTTGCCCTCTCTACTTTTTACATACTATATATACTTTTACATACTATACTGTTATAAAAAAATATAGCCGCTAAGTTTTAAAGTGACCCCGGCTTCAGACACATCTGCCTCCAAAGGAGACATAAATGACCAAAAGCGAAGAAGACAGAAGCAGCAGCAGCCTTCAGGAGAGTACTGGTTAAAATCACAGTGGGACACTGATTTACACCTTTTAGGATAGCTGTCGTCAATGTGTGTGTAAGTGTGTAAAGTAAGTGTTGGTGAAAATGTGGAGAAACGAGCTCTTACAAATTGCTAGTGAGAATGAAATACTTCAGTCACCACCAAACGATATGTCGGATATTCAATTGCAGTTCTCTTTGCACGTGTGTGGTCAGAAGAGCAGACAGGAAGTGTGTCCGCATGAGTACCCTGGAGGATGCAAGCTGCTGTGTGGACGCTTGGAACAGAACCAGGGTCTCGGGAAGACAAGTGCTCTCAACTGCTCAGCCCCTCTGCAGCTTTAAATACTGAATAAAAGACCATGTTTATCGGGGGAATATGTGTACATAAAGGGTATTTGAGAAATAGCATAGGGAAGAATACAAAGATGACTGAAAACCTGTAATCACTGTAGTAGCTTCAGGCTCCTCATTACTGCCTTTACCCAAGCATCTACTATTTTGGTTTCTGTATTCCTATTACATACTGAGTTTGATGTCCTTAACACTGTGTCTTAAACTCCTTCCTACTCATAAAAACTCTTGCAAAGAATTTTAATGGCTGTTTTATAGTCTCTTGTGACAGATATATCATAATTTATTCAACCTTATTTCTTTTGTTGGGCATTAGATTGCTGCTAATATCTCATTGCTATTAAATTGCTTCAATGAACATAAATTTTCATTTCTAGTACATGCAGAATATATCCTTTGCCTGTGTATAAATGAGTAGTTTATTGAAAAGAAATCTGCATTTATTGAAATTAAAATGTGGAATATTTTTTCCCATTCACTGCTTCCAGCTGTGCCTAGTACAACTTCCCCTGTCCATTAGGCAGACATCATGGCCCTAATGGCTGTTAGTGATTTGAAGAGTAGTTTGTCTGGTTTCTAATAGTAGTTTCGTATCTAGAGACTTCCTTTGCCCAATTTAGAGGCGGCTTTTATGCCTTAGTGACCTGAATAGAGAGGGTTACTAGGTTCTCACCTTCTCTTGCTCTAGACCTTGGAGTGCATGGGCCTAAGCTGCCTTTGCATCCAGCACCTCTTCTGGGCCTGATCTCGCCAGGCTCCAGTATAGACTGGCTCGGCAGAGTGTGTGGAGGGAAAGGTGGGTGCTTCTGCCTATCCGGGAGTTGCTGTTTGGTTTGTCGGTGTTTTCTAGCCGTCTCCTGATGGCTTGAACTCCACATACCACATTCTACCAGCAGCCTCATCCTCCTGAGAGTCTCTCTTTCTTACAAGTGAGGTCTCTGGAGCCATCTCTCCTAACTTCTGATTCTACTTGAATTGGTAGAGAAGGCAGTAGGGTGGCCTCAACTATTGGTATTTTCTTATATGTAGAATATAGGACACTACATTTTCTATTTTTGTTTCTAGATTTGGGCCCTGTCATCAACCCTAAAGAGCTTGTTTTAAATGCACGTATAAATTTATAACAGCTATTGCTAGGAATTTTTCCTACCATTATTTTTAAATTGCAATGCAATTCTTAGCCAAATAAAACATATTTTGCCTCATCTGCATAGTAGACAGGAAAAAAAGTCTCAAAAAGCCTAAAAACTAAAAGTCTATTGAATAAAAAAACATGGTGTTATAAAAAATTTAAAAAGATAGTAACACGGCACAGACATGCTCTGGAAGACAGCAGTGGTTGTTTTGCTCAATCACTTCGTAAATATCTCTTAGTTCTGTTTTCAGTGCCATAGACCAGCAAGCTTGACTCTGGGCAGAGCCCGGCTGTCCACCTGGTTTGTAAGGAAGGGTTTGTTGGAACACAGCTGCACTCTTTTATGTGTTGTTTTAACTTCTGTTTTGTCCCAGCGGTCGCCTTGAGCAGTTGTAACAGAGCCCATTTGGCTTGCAAAGCCACACATATTTACTATGTCACCATTTACAAAGATAGTGTGCCAAGTCCTGCCTTTATGCATTTCCTCCACAATCCTTTGTAAAGCAGATAAGAAGTGTGGTTCATCTGCTTGGCAACACTAAGTCATCCCTTACTGTTGGAAACATAAATCCTGAAGTCTTTGCTTTTAATTCTCATTAGAATCAATCTCCAATTCTCTATTCCCTAACCCTTTCATGGGAAAATGCAAAGGCTGGCTTTAAGACTTTGGTTCTCGGATTTATTTTGTTGAGCCCAAATAGTGGTTTGGTTTTACTGAAATTAGTGTTTTGAAGCTGGAAGGTATCACATGGAAGTCTGGCTTGCGACTTGTTGACAGATGAGGACTTGGAATTGCACGGGTTCTGCAGCCAGGGTGTTAAGAGCTAGTTAACACTTTGGAGTGGAAGTCCTCCACCTCTGTGGGGACATCAGCACACACACCCTCCTCCACAGTCACCTGATCCACCTCCTGAGGTTCTTCGGACCAGAGCATCCCTCCTGTCCTTGGAAACTCTTCATCCTTTAAGATTCTGGTTTGTCCTGAAGTGTGTCCTCACCTCTTCCTCTGGTCCCTCCTGGTGCCTACTCATTACTTAGAGAGGCACATGGTGGCTAGACTGCAAGTCCTTTACAGTCCCTCTCCTTTTGTCTCACGGCAGACCCATCTGCTTTTCAGAGCACTTGCACATTGTAACTCTTGGGATCACAAGCCACCGAGTAGTGGGAGTGGAGGCCATAGACACGGGGCTTCGGGGCTGCTCCTCACATGCCTGTGCTTTGGTGTTTGCGTTTGCTTTAGTTTTGAAACAGGGCCCCTCTGTGCAGTCTAGGGTGGCCTAGAATTTGCTGTGTAGAACAAGCTGGCCTCAAATTAATGATCCTGTTGCCTCAGCCTCCCCAGTGCAGGGTTACATAATGTGCCTCCAGTCCTGACTTGCACATGCTCTTGCATAAACTGGTTTTGTTTTCTGCTTCTCAACTTTTAATATTAAGTGAGGGGTAATAATAATAATATCTGCTTCACTGAGTTCTTGGAGAAATGAATGAATCTGTGTAGATGCTTAAACACTTAACCCAAAGTAAGATCCCATTAAATGGAGTTATGCAATCAATTCTTGTTCTTACAACTTCAGTTAATGTCCTGTAAAGACGTGGTCTCAGTTTACACTGTTGTGGGTCATGGGAAGTAGATGCTCTGTTAAACCACACTTGACTTAATTCTAGAATATTGCATTTGGAGTGGGTTTGGAGTCAGATGGTTAGTAGTGCTCACCCACGGTGACATCCTCTGCAGTCCCAGTCACCTGAAGATTATATAATGTTATCAGAACCATGTTAGGACTCATAGTCACAGGAGCTGGCCACTCTAAAAACACTTATTTCTACTTATATGTGGGTGGGCATGAATGCAGTGCTTATAGAGGTCAGACGGGCATCAGATCCCCTGGAAGTGGAGTCACAGATGGATGGGAGCCGAGACCTGGAGCTGGGCCTTCTGGATGAGCAGCTGTCAAGTCAACATCAGTCAGACTTAATATTTCCTTTCTTCTGGTGCAATAAAAATCTATAAATTTTAATACATTTATTTATGCATTATGTGTATGTGTACATACACAAACATGCCACAGCACACTCGTGGAGGTCAAAGAACAGTCTGCAGAAGTCAATTCTCCTCCACCGTGTGGGCTGGACTCAGGCCATCAGATTTGTAGTTGAGCGTCTAACTGCCGAGCCCTCTAACCCTGATTTATAATATACATGGAGAGAGGGGGGGGAAGAGAAAGTACATGGATATATGGATATGACATACCATGAAATAATCTGACAATAAATAACTGATTGTAATACTTTCAAATGGGAAATTAGTTTAAAAATTATACCATCTTTGCTGTAGAAGTTTCATATAAATTACTTTAAACTTAATGATACACGTAAATCACTTTATCAGGTATGATACTATACATTGACTTAAGTGTTTTGTGTAAAACTAATTCGGGAAAACTACTTATTTTTGTTCTTATAAAGATAAATACTATGTATAATGCTTGTCTTGTGGCGGTGAAACAGCTATTTTTTTTTCCGTGATAATTTTTAGCCCTGAGACTTTGCTTTATATACTCAAATGTAGAAAGACTGAAACCTGATGAGCAAATGGGGTGTCAGAGTTTCTGTTTTCTAGTGATTCACCTCAGACACTAGAAACAGACGGACGAGCCGTCTCAGAGAGTGGTTCCTATAGCAGTGCAAATGTCAAAGCTGTGAATAATAGCCTGTCTGTGGTTTGCTCATGTTACACTTAACATACAGAAACTAGCTCTTTCAGAAGGAGTGTGCATTATTTAAAGTTAATTTATATGTGTCTTTTTAAATTTTTATTCTCTGCAAAGGTTGAAATAATTTTTGCCACTGTAATCCACAGTCCCAGAAAATATTCAAACTTAGTACAAGTGGCTCTCACAGTGGCCCAGGAGTGCTGTTTCTTCAGGAGTCTTTCTTCTCTCTTCACCTTTCTTAGTCAGACATCTCTGAAGACCCTAAAGCAGAGGTTTCATTTTTGCATGCTGGTAGGCATTTTTCCTGAACAAGTTTGCATGACCTAAAACGTTTAAGACATGTTCCTGAGTATACTTTGCTGATATGAACTATAGCATTACTTCTCAAGCCTGGTGTCACATGTCTAACTCTGGCCCTGGGAAGACAGAGACAGGAGGACTCCTGGAGCCCAGTGGCCGGCCAACCTCGCCAGACTGGTGAGCTTCAGCTTCATCGAGAGACTCCATAACGTGGAGCAGTAAAGGGAGGCATCAAATGTTGGCCATTGGCTTCAGCCCACACGTGCACAGATGCGCTAGCCCCACCCCCACACACGCACAGAAGTTAAAGAGAACATTCCTAGTTTGGGGTGAACGCATGGTGTGTGTGTTTGGGATGTGCTTTCAGGAAATTACTTGGAAACTGCAGATCCTAAAGTGGAAAAACGTACAAACAGCCCATTATGATATATTGTATAATGTAACTGTCGACTTGTAAGTATATAAAGATACATAGGTAGAGCTCTTGTTTGCTTTTATAGTAGAGTTTTTAATATGCCATTGCATTAGGTAAACACAGAAAACAGCATCTAGAATACATATGGACAGTTCCCGGATTGTGATGTCTGTGTCTGGTTCTTGCAGTTGGATATGCCAAGTGACCAGTTAGCTGCCAATCTTCAAGCTGTCATAAATGAGGTGTGCAGGCACAGACCACTGAATCTGGGTGAGTAGCTGGGTGAGGTAGGACATCCTTAAACCCCAGTGATGCTTCAAAACTATGAAATACTGAGACAAAGCATTAACGTACAAGTTCTATAGCTGCAGTCCTTCCAGGGATTAAATAAGTAAAATTTATTTTTTCCAAAGGATTCTTAATTACTGTATTCGTGAATCATGAGGTTTGAGAGCCTTAAATAAGGTTTTAAATAAAAATGTCTTTATTAGTAGCAAAGAATATACCCCCAAAGCTCTGTACCTTTGCATATTCTACTGTTAACTGTGTTAAGGTTTAAAAGAAAACTAATTGCTTTAAAGTTACAATGGGTTAAATAGGAAAGAACACCATTTATTAAATGGTGGTTTGAAGCCAGTTGGCCTTCTTAATCTTTACTTTTTAAAAGAAAGGAGGTATTTTTTCATGGGAAGAGAGTCATCATTGTAATTGGCTGATTCTTTTGCCATGCGGAGAAGAACATGGGTACTGTAGTAGCTGGAACACAGCCTACTTCCGTGCCTTTAGCATGCCTGTGTTCCTCACACGAACTACAACTGTGGTGCCAGGCTCCACCCACTGCCCATACAGTTGCCGTGCTCGGCGTTTACAGGATTTAGTTAATAATCAAGTTAATTAAAACACGTATTTGAACTACTTTTGTCATTGCTGTGAGGAGACCATGACCAAGGCACTATTATAAAGGCAAACTTTTTTTGTGTATTGTATGAATTTTTCCTCCTTTTTATTTATTTATTTTTAATTATTTTTTAACTATTCACTTTACATCCCACTCATTCCCTCTTCTGGTTACACTCTCCCACAAACCTTCCTTCTATTCCCCTCCCCTTCTCTTCTGAGTGGAGGGGACCCCTAGGTGTCCCCCACCCTGGCGCATCAAGTCTCTGCAAGCCTAAGTGCATCCTCTCCCACGGAGGCCAGACCAGTGGCTCAGGCTCTGAGGTCAACAGTTGATAAATGGGGCCCCATGAAACCGCAAAGCTTCTGTAGGGCAAAGGACACTGTCAATAGGATGAAACTGCAGCCTACAGATTGGGAAAGGATCTTTACCAACCCTGTAGCTGGTAGAGGACTAATCCAAAATGTATAAAGAACTCAAGAAGTTAAACACCAACAACCCAAACAACCCAATTAAAAAATGGGGCACAGAGCTGAAGACGCACATTTAACTGGGGCTGGCTTACAGGTTCAGAGGCTCAGTCCATTATCATCATGGTAGGAAGCATGGCAGCATCCAGGCAGGCATGGTGCAGGAGGAGCTGAGAGTTCTACATCTTGATCAAAGGCAGACATGAGGAGGCCCTCTTCCACATTGGGTGGAGTTTGAGCACAGGACCTTAAAGCCCATTCCCACAGTATGAACTTCCTCCAACAAGGCCACGCCTCCAAATAGTGCCACTCCCCATGGCTAAGCAGATGCAAACCACTGTAGCCATCCTGGAGAATTAAGCACATTGGTGATTGAATATCCTGTTAATTCTTTCATCCAAAATACCACCACAGACATGGTGTATACATAGATTCTTTTATGCCACAGGGAACTTTGCTCTTCTGAGATAGCTAGAGAAGAGTAATAGACTATAAATTCTCTAAAAACTATTTTTCTCTTTCTGCCATTTGAGAGGAAGCCCTTTAACTGTTGTTAGGAAGAGTCTTAACTTGTGGAGAGTTTTATCAACTGTTTGGTAACTCAGCATTGTTGTCTGAGCTGACTGCTTCAGAGAAATATTCAGAGTATTTCCATCTGATATAAGCACTGCCTACTCCCTTCAGTGTTGACCACCTTCTGGACGGAAGCTGAGGCTCTCTGGCGACTGCGTTTCCTGGACCACTATCTAGGGCAGTGAGCTGTCCAGGACAGCAGCACTGGAGTCCGTCAGTCAGCTTTCCTGTGCCTAGCTCTGATCCGCAGGGCTCTAAGTGAGAAAGTCACGCTGGCTCTGGTCTTTGTTCTAGGTCCATTTGTGGTCCGTGCCTTCCTTCGCAGTTCCACCAGTGAAGGTTTGCTACTGAAGACTGACTCGCTCTTACCCAAAGAGGCTGGAACCGCAGAAGCTGGAACCACAGAAGCTGCCTAGAAGTGTTGTATTGTGATATTATTGGGGATGTGTAGACCCCCAATATTGTGTGTCAAGAAACAACAAAGACGTCTATAAAACTGTATAATTTCTCTTTTGGCTCCTCATGTTTTCTTAATTAGTACATTTAGAAGTAAATTTTCACTTTTTTTTTTTTTTACAGTTTCAAAAATGAGGAAAAAATGTCAGTTTCTAAAAATCCTGTTACTTTTTTTTTTAATTTTTTTATTGTTTAGATTTTTCTGGACTTGGATCCTGTCATACACATACTCACACACCCATCCCCTCTTTATTTTTTTTATTGTTTTTCATTAATTTTATTTATTTATTCACTTTACATTCGGATCACAGCCCTCGCTTCCTCCGCTCCTCCACATCCCACCCTCACAATCCCCTGTTGCCCCCTCCCCATGGGAACCAACCTGCCCTGGCAAGTCAGGCTGAAGCAGGACTGCGTACGTCCTCTCCCTCTGAGGCCTGATACAGCAGCCCAGTTAGGGGAAGGGGATCCAGAGGGAGGCATAAGAGTCAGAGTCAGCCCCCGTTCCACTTGGGGACCCACATGGCGACCTACCGCACATCTGCTTCAGAGGTGGAGGTGGCCTGGACCCAGCCCATGCATGTGGTGGTTCAGTCTCTGTGAGCCCCAGGGATACATGTTAGTCAACTCTGTAGGTCTTCTTGTGATGTCTCTGACCGCTCTAGCTCCCTCAATCCTTCCTTAGCGTCAGTGTTCTGTATTTTGGTAGAATCCAGGTCTAGGAGTGCTTTCTAGTTTTCTGACATTCCTTCGGGGGCCATGGCCATCGGAAGTAACAGCAGCATCCTCATTCCCACCAGGCTGCATCACCAGCAGGGTTCTGCGTGTGTGGTGCTGCGGTTGGGGGACATGTTGAAGTTGGAGATCTTCCGAAGTTGCTCTCCACTTTGAATTTTGGACACTAAATATGGGCTTCCCCAGGTTGACTAGACCCATCTGTCCCCAACTTGCAAGTCCTCACAGTGGCCTAGGAAGCTCAAATAACCAGGAACGACAACTACACTCACAGAGTTTTTGCCAAGCGTTGGTTTACATATGAATTACTTAGAAGCTTTGCATAGAACAAATAGCTAGTCTTCACCTAGTAATGGGAGATTGATCTGGGAATTCTGCATGCCTTATCAGGTAGTGGGACGTTGGGGACACTAGTGGACACTAATGCTGTCAACCCTGATTGTAATAGAAAAACCGATTTACAGACCAACATCAGTTTATTCTAGAATTCCACAAGTGATCTAAAGTACCAGATTGAAAGTCACCATGTATCTCACTACCCAATTTACAAAAGATCTCAAAGTTTGTAATATTTTAAATACAACAAATTACAAATATTAATTTGCAATTCTAATTTATGTGTAATTACAAATATTAAATATTTTTAAATATTAAAATTGTTTAAATATTTTAAAAATTATCTTTATTGTATGTGTATGAGTATATTGTGTATATATCATATACAGGCCTGTCAGAAGAGGTGCTGAAGCCCTTGGAATTGGGGTTGCAAATAGTTATGAGCCATCCTGTGGGTGCTGGGAATTGAACCTAGGTCCTTAGAAAGAACAAGTGTTCCTAATTCCTGGTCCATCTCTCCAGATCCAAGATTTTGTCCCTGAACCTAGATATGGGACAAGTTTCTACTTTCTGGTCTATCCCTGTCTATAAATAATTTAAACCTGTGCTAGCCCTGTGGAAAGCAAGTTGTCCCGTAAGACAAACTAGAACATGACAAGATGACCACCTCATGGAAAGCCTTTTTGCCACATGCCTCTCGGCAAGCAGCGTGTAGTTGGGGGTGGAGCAGTATAATGTTAAGTAGCATACTAATGCAATACACAAGAGAGACGGATTTCCTTACGTGCTAAAACTAGACACTACCTTTTACATCAAAGCACCCAAACTCGCTGTCCAGCAGGTGGCGACAACAGCCTTTCCAATGGCTTTTAAATGGTTGTAGATTGGTGATCTGATTTCTCACCCGACTGCAGGTGAAATAGCAAAGACAGTCCTGCGCATGCCATGGGGAGCTTTGTTTTAGAGAGAATGGTCTGTTTGTATTCTATTTGGATCAGGCCATAGAGGTTTCTCTGGGTGTCTAGTGGATATTTAGAAGTTTATGTGTATGTTTGTATGTCTGGACATGTATGTTTTGCATGTGCTGGTGTACTGTGTGTACAGGCACCCAGGATCCAGAAGACTCCATCAGAACCTTTGTACCTACAGTTAACAGCTGGTTGTGAGCTGTCCATCATGGGTCCTTGGAACTGAACTCGGGTTCTCTAGAAGAGCAAGAAGCCCTCTTAGCCACAGAGCTGTCTGTCTGTCCAGCCCCTATTTTGAAGTGTGAGGGTTTGTTATTATAGACAATTTCAAGCATGAAGAAAATGAGAAAACCATGAATACACACTGGCACATCGGCCAGATTTAGCAGCTCAAACATTCTGCAGGTGTCCATCATCTCTGCCTTCTTCCTACTCCCCTCTCATGACAAATCCCATTTTTCGTACAGCCTAAGGAGTTTAAAAAGTAGCCAGAGAATAGTTACAACAAGGCATTAGGTTTACTTTTCAAAACCCATTATATTTATGTTCTAATTTAACATTGGGAATCCTTATTATTTCTTGGGTAATTATAGGGGTTTTTAATGTAATAATGGACAGAATAGTCTGTACTTGGAGAACTCTGAGTATAAAAACATAGTTGGCCACAAAAAAATGTGTAAGTAGTCACGCTTAAATAAGAAGTTGGTGTTTCCCCTTAATTTTTCTTAGATATAAAGTTGTAATTTATTCTCACAAGGAATAGAAAATATGTTTGAATATCTTTAAACGTTTGCAAAGGAAGAGAAAATAATTTGGGGGTGGCGGGTTGCAAGATGCTCAGTGGATAGAGGCACACGCCTGGCAACCATTGCTCAATCCTCGGAACCCTCATAAAGGTGGAAGGAGAGAATCAACTCCACTGAGTTGTCCTCTCAACAGGGCAGGCACGCACACACACACACACACACACACACACACACACACACACACATACACACACAGGGCTTGACGAATGAAAAATGCATTGTAACAAATGGAAGTGCTTCAGATTATGTCAAATAGTAAAGGGACATAAACGTTCGAAGAAAGATTTAACGTCCTGGAAATCCTAAGGCAACTTAAATTGGTTGTACTTTCTTTTTTTTTCCTTTTCCCTTGTTGGGTGCACAAAGGTCCTTATGTCCACAGATCACCGGGGAAACCAGGAATGTTAATCACTCGGGGGGTGTTTCCTCAGAGGATGAAATAAGCTGTTTTCTGCCCAGGGGCCAGAATGGATATTGTTATTAACCTGGTGACCTTTTGCTATCTGTGGAGGCAGACCTCACCCAAATTTCTCAGAACGCTTATCTCACACTCTCCCTTCCCAGCCCTTTGTCTTTAGCTCCTTAGGGGAGATGTCCTGTGTACTTCATAGCCTGCTGACCTCTATTCTTTGTTGGTCAGAGACCACACCCGATCCTAGGCCCTTACACTACAGAACCGTCTCCTCAGGGTCACATGTAGTTTGTAAAGGAGTTTCTATGTAGTCACACCTTAAGCTTAATTCGCACCTGGAATTGGGATGATTGTTGCCTGGAAACCTTTCTCCGAATTCTAGTGTGTTTAAATATTCCTACACCAAGTCACCTGGCATAAGAAAGGAGACACCTTGGCCCACATATCCAGTGCTTCAGTCACTTTAAACTGATAAACAAGAAGAGGTTTCTGTGTTAAATGAAAAGTCTAGTGATGGTGCCAAATTGCCAAAGAGTAATCTTTGGTGGTATAAAAAATGATAAATGATCCATATTTTATGTAAATACGGGGCCGGGAGAACAACACGCTGGTGGAGTACTTGCCTAGCATGACTGTGGTTCTGTTTCCATCTCTACTGCAACAAAATAAGTAAAGAAAGAAATAGGCACATCTGTAATATCCTGCAGGAAGACTAGAACATAAAGACAACTTAACGGTTGTTATTATTACCTAAAATGGGCATTTAGTAGGTAATTATGCTTATTTTAAAAATTAAAGTATTGCTATATAAATTACGTGAACTACTGAACTTCCAGAGTGTTTGCTTGTTTCTTTGTTTAGCATTTACATTCCTGCCCCATCTGTGAATGCTGCACTCTCTTCACATCTTTGGTTCCGCGTGCCTTTTCCCTCTGAGCCCTGCCAGTAGGCGTGTACGGTAGTCATATGTTTTGAGAAAACAAGTCATTTCACTGAGAAACTTCTCAGCACGTATCAGTGGGAGAAGAGAGAGAACTTCTCTGAGGCTTTGGAAGCAGAGCTTGGCCAAACTAATTTGGAGTCTAGGGAGGCTGAATCTGTCTGGGTGAACAGAGCTGCGTCGTGGTTTCTCTTTAGCTCCAGTCAACAGAAACAGAACCAGAGGAAGGGTGTGTGATAAGGATAGGGGAGTCTTTAAGTCGCAGAGAGAGAAGAAACACAGACCGCTACGGGGAACGTTCAAAACGCAGAACAAACCTCCACTAAAATCTAAGTTGCACCAATGAGTGGAGTGTCACCTCAGATTGCAGCTGGCAAGGTCGATTGTCTCACTCCACCGGGATCAAGTTCTAAGACGAGAGCGTCCATTTGGTCCAGTTTACTTTGCATGCCGACTTGCAGGCTAGGAGAGGGCAGAATTGATATTCTCACGCAAACACACCGTGCAGAAGAAATTCCTCAAAAGGAATAATATTACAGTGACTCCCAGCTGAAGATCAGCCAAAGAGAGCAAAACGCAGACCCACCTATTCTGTGAGTGAAATGTCTCCTGTAAGTAAACGGAATTAATACCTATATTAATCCTAACTCAAAACACTGGCTGCGTTGCCTCATATATATGTTACTAGTCCTTCGGGAAACGTTTATGGTTTTCCCCATACATCGTTTTGCTGAACGTCATTGTTATGGCTCTGTGAGTATGAGTAGCTGCCTCTCTCCAGTGGATTACTAGAGCATGAGCACGCAGTGGTGTGAACATACATGCTGTAGACCAACTGTATGCAGCTATACACTCTTTTTTTTTTTTTTTTTTCCGGAGCTGAGGACCACTGAGCTAAATCCTCAACCCCTCAGCTGTACATTCTTAATGCTACCCAGGAATGAACTGTTTTATTGATATAGGTTACAAATTTGTAAGTATGATCAAATGATAAGTGGATAGCACGATGAATTCCCCAGAATGAATACACGCCTACCATACAGGTCCGAAAGGACGGTCATGCCAGTGCCCAGAAACCCCTTTGTTGATCCTGTAGAGTCTGTTCCCCAATTAATACCATTGTGATTTCCGCCTGTTTCTGAACCTTGCTAAAAATATCACTGGAGATTGACGGCATTCACTCATTGAATATTTATCTTCGTGGAGTTCATCCATGCTGTGGGCGGTTACAGTTTGTTCTTGTAAAGAATCTCATATGAATGTGTCACAAATATCCGTTATTGCCACATAATCTAACCATGACACTTATTAACATTCCTCTCCAGCCCTTTTGGTGAGTATATATGCCTTACTGTTCAATATATACCAAGAGAAGACCTGTTGGGTCATAGATAGTTACCCTCTGCCTCATGTTTCCCCACAACTAGAGCTGCTCCTGCACAGGCCTTCTCTGCCATCACAGAATGTACCTGTGGCGCAAAACAAACGCTTCCTTCAGCTGCTTGTCACCAGATGTCCCATCACCCCGCAGCACACTAACTAACACCTCTTCCCACGGATTTCCATGACGTCGTGGCTCTTTTAGCGCTGGTTTGTAAGTGACTCATTCTCACAAATTCATAAGGCACAGCATGACAGCTTATCACTCGATAGTTGATATGCAGGGTCATTATTTCTGCCAGCTCCAAGCGGTCTCGCCGTTGATTAGAAGCAGGATGGGAGATCGAAACACTTCATCCTGTGCTTCAAAGTGCAGGGTAATCTGCCGAGTCTTGTAATGTTCTCGAGAATTGTCTTTGTTGGTTGTTTCCAAATTAGACTGACCGGAAGATGACTCATTCTTAGGATGCTGTAATTTCAGTCTATTGCTTACTCACACCAAGGAGCTGGCGGGCTGCCTTTCGGTTATGTTTTAGCTTATTTTTAACCTCTTTGTATTTTTAATTCATAATCACTTTTTAAAATTTAGATTCAGCCAAATGCTCAGAACTTTGCTTAAGTTTCAGCAGTCACAATAGCTTAGCGGAAGTGATTTGATGGAGGAGAAGAGATGATATGGGTTCTATATTAAGTCTGATGCTGGTGGGTTCAGGGCTAGGTAGGGTGGAACTTTCAGGGCTCTGATGCTCTGAAGTGTGTCTTGGCTATGACATGCTTCAGATGGATAACAGCTTGTCGGTTAAAATTCAAACTGACAGAATTCACGAGTAATTAAAAATGGTGTTTGTCAAAGTGAAAACAAGAATAAATTTCATTTAAAAGGTCGGTTCATATTAAAATAAGCTGATGATTAGCTCCTAAAAGGTTATAAAAAACCTGAAAGGGATAAAGGGAGGGAGGGAAGGGGGTGCGTTGAGTCCCAGCTTCATCCTTCCTAGGTAGGTACCTTGAATCCACCTGCCTCTGTAGACTTTAGTTCTTGTGGGGGAAGGTCATACGAAATCCCCCTTTTATTGGGGGTGTACTGCTTATTTTGTTATTTATTGTATGTCGTCCTGATTTTACTTTTGAGACAAGGTCTCAACAAAAACCCCAGGCTGACACTAAACTCCTGCTCCTTGTGCCGGCTGGTTGAGGGCTGGATATTTTAAAGATATAGGGTAATGTAAAATGAAAGAATTTTATAAATTTCATAAATACTAGGTAATTGTGAACCTTGGTGTGTAAAAACTCAAACTGGAGTAAAAGCAAAATTATCCTAACTACTTCTGCCCATAATGCAGAGGACTTGACCTCTACTTGTTGAGTGATTAGGGATGACAAAATGTGTCTCCCAACTCTTTTCTAATTTTGAAAAGGAGGCATTGTGTTATCTTTATGAATGGAAACCAACAAAGCAAGTCACAGGAAGCCCAGGATTCTCTCCAAGATCTCTTTGATTTTGATCTCCTCCATCTACCTTTTCCTTTAATTCAAGGGTTTACCAATCTTACTCATTTACTCAAAGAACTAACTCTTTGTTTCCTTGATTTTTCCAAAAACGGCTTTGTTGCTGTTTGTTTCTATTCTATCTATTTTCAGCCCTGGGTTGGTTTTTGACTTAGTTCTGCTTTGTTTTGTTTTTCCGGTTTGTTTGTTTGTTCAGTTTGGGTGTTGTGTTGTGTTTTGTTTTGTTTTTCTTTCTTGCTATCTACTCTTTGGGGCATTATTTCTTCCTTTTGTTCTGTTGCTTTCAGGTGCACTGTTAAATTACTACCTCTCTTCAGTCTTTGGTTTTTGCTCTTATGTAGACACTTAGTACTATGAACTTAAAGCCTCTTAAAGCCTCTTAAAACCACCTTCACTTTGTCTCCTAAGGTTGGGTACATGGTGCTTTCATTCTCACTTAATTCTAGAAAGCTTTTAATTTCTGTCTTCACCCATTTTTCATTTAGTTGTTCAGCTTCCAAGCTTTCTGGGAATTGTTGTTGTTGTTGATGATGATGATGATGATGATGACATCCAGATTTAATTCCTGGTGATCAAATAGGAAGGTGTTATTTCAATTTTCTTGTACCTGTCGAGACTTGCTTTGTGCACAATTTTGGAGACATTTCCATGAGCTGCTGAGAAGGAAGTGTATTGTTTTAACTTTGGGTAGAATGTTCTGTAGTGTCAGTTAGGCCCACTTGGTTTGTGACATCAGTTAGCTCCAGCAGCTCTCTGTCTAGTTTTTGTATGGATGGCCTGTCTATTGGTGAGTGTAGTGTGCTGAAGTCACCCACTATCGCACAGTATCAGTATGTGATTTTACCTGTAGGAGTGGGTTTTTTTTAACCTTGGGGGGCTTTTGTGTTTGGTACATAGATGTTTAGAATTAACAATGGCATCTTAGCCATTTTTTGATGTGTGTATAGTATTCTTCTCTATTCAGTTAGTTTTGGTTTGAAGTCTGTATTGTCAGATATTAAAATGGCTATACTGGCTTCTTTCTTGGGTTTATTGGCTTGGAATATCTTTTTCCATTCTTTTACCCTAAGATGATGTCTATCCTTGATATTAGGTATATTTATTGGGTACAGCAAAAGGATGGATCCTGGTTTTCTTTTAATCTACTTAACCAGTGTCTTTTGATTGAGAAATTAATTATTGAGACAATTAATGTTGAGATTTCTAAATGAGAACTGTTTGTGGTTTCTGTTATGTTGTTGTTGTGTGGGTTTCCACTCCTTTTGATTTTCTGGTCTTGTATATTTTTATTCTTTATACTTGGGTGTGGTTAACCTCTCAGGTTGAAGTTCTCCTTCAGGTATCTTCTGTAGAGGCTGTATTTGTAGATAGGCACTTATTAAATTTGCTTCTTCATGGAATGGCTTTCTCCATATATTATGATGTAGAGTTTTGAAGGTATACTAGTCTGGGCTGGCTGGTTTTCATGTTCTCTTAGAGTTTGTAGAGCATCTATCCAGGCCCCTTTGGCTTTTAGTAGGTTGTCTTTATATGTTACTTCGTCTTTTCCCTCGCGGCTTTCGATAGTCTTTCTTTGTTCTGTACATTTAGTTAGTTATGTTGTGAGGGATATTTTTTTCTGGTACAGTCTATTTAATATGCTTCTTGTACCTTGATAGACACATACTTCTTTAGGTTAGGGAAATTGTTTTCCATGATTTGGTTGGAAATATTTTCTGTGCCTTTGATCTGGTTTTCTTCTCCTTCCTCTATTACTACCATTTGCAGATTTTTTTTTTCAGAGTCCCAGATTTCCTGTTTTTTTTTTTTTTTTTACATTTAACATTTTATTTGTCTAATATATCATTATTTCCTCTATCCTGACTTCAATGCCTTTCTTACATCTCTTGTATCCTGTTGGCGAGGCTTCCCTCTGAGATTCCTGTTCAAGTTCCTAAGTTGTTAATTCCCAGTTTTCCCTCAGTTTGAGGTTTCTTTATTAATTCTATTTCTATTTCATGTATTGAGCAGTTTTCTTCATTCTACTGTTTATGTTTTTGTTGATTTAATTAATGGATTTATGTATATCTTTTATACCCGCTGTCTGGGTATCTATGTTTTTGATGATTGTAATTCTTGGTATTAAAGTCTTGTCTAGTCTTTTTGGGTGATGTTTTCCACTCCTTGGTTTTGCTTACCTGTCTGTCCTTTACAAGCTTGAGGTGGCTGCGGATTTCATGGTAGGGAATGCTTCTGAGTCCCTGTCAGGTGTGACCAATGAGGATCCTAAGTATAACTTGTTTCTAGGTATTGGGAGCAGACCCACAGAACTGGGTATAGATTAGAAGGGCAGGATCTGGGGTTGGGGATTTAGCTCAGTGGTAGAGCGCTTGCCTAGGAAGAGCAAGGCCCTGGGTTGGTCCCCAGCTCAAAAAAAAAAAAAAAAAAAAAAAAAAAAAAAAGAAGGGCAGGATCTGAGAGGAAGGGCAGGGTCTACAGGAAGAAGAAAAGGTGGGTCTTCTAGGAGGATCTGATTCTCTGGAGGGCATGGCCAGTGGATTTCTAGAAAGAGAGTGCCTCCAATATTGGGAGTAAGACAAAGATATGGGGTAAGGAAGGAGGGCTGTAGGGGAAGATCTGCTTAGTCCCTCGGAGTTTGGGTAGAGAGGAAGAAAGGGACACAGCAAATGGTCTGGTACAAAGCTGAGGAGAAGACTTGGGAATTGGAATTGGAGTGTGAGAAGGAGAGTAAAAACTGATGACCTGATTTCCTGGTCAGGGAGAGACTGCATTGGGTGATGGAGGTGAGATGAAGGGAGGTGAGGTAAGGAAGGAATGCTGTAGGAGAGGACCTACTTAGTTCCCTGGGGATGCTCTTGGGATGTTTTAAATGGGGTGGTTTTTCAATTTAATTTTTAAAATTTTGTTCATTGATAGTGTATAGATTGATAGTGTAGTCGATTGAACTTTAATAGTTTACTACACGGGAGTGTGTGCACGCAAGCTTCCAAAGATTGAAAGCAGCCAGTAGGCCTATGCGACTATGATACCTATGAACAATAGCAACCACCAGCCTAGTTTGACAACCCTAAGGGTGCAGTAGTGGCCCACATATCTTGGTGGTAACCAGTAGCTCTCTAATTGGATTTAAGACCCACTTAATAAGGAGACAATGACTGGTACTGGAAACTTAGCCAACTATCCAGGTCTATTGTGGATCTTGGGGGAGAAGTTACAAACTACCACTTTGCTAAATCTATGTCTTTTATTCTATTTTCTTTCCTAATTGCTCTCGATGGTACTGCTAGTACAGTGTTGAACAAAGTGCCAGAGTGGACAACCTTGTATTTCTACTCTTTGGAATAAGCAACTCACATTTTCTACCATAAGGCACGATGTTCTTTGCTCTGTTGAGGGTGTTTTGTATTAGTCTTTGTTTGCTAAGTATGTATGTTCATGTGTTTATTGTGACCTAATTTTCAATTGTTTAGGAATGCTTATTCTACACATCTTGTGTACTATAGACTTTGTTGTTTATTCTATTGACATAAAATGCATTAATTAATTTTTGTATGTTAAACCAACCTTGTATTTCTGTGATAAATTCCACATAGTTACATTACATAACTCCTTTTTTTGCACATGGGTTAATTCACTTTGTTAATATTGTATGTTGAGACACTATCAACTAACCAGGACCCCTCAGAGCTCCCAGAGGCTAAGCCACCAACCAAAGAGCATATATGGGCTGGTTCATGCCCCCACCCCCACAGACTACAGATGTAGCAAAGGACTGCCTTGTCTGCCTCAGTTGGAAAGGAAATGCTTAACCCTGTAGAAACTTAATGCTTCAGGGAAGGGGTATGCTAGTGGAGTGAGGTGTGAGTGGGTGGGCGGATAGAGAAGCAAACTTTCAGAAACAAAGAGGAAGGGGTAGGGTGAAGAACTCGTGGAGGAGGAACCAGGAAGGGGAGCATGATTTGGAATATAAATAATTGATAAAAATACTGTGTGTAGAGAATATACAAACATTCTTGAAATATTTTTTCTGTAATTTTGGTATTTGGGCAATACTGACCAGATAGGCTGGGTTATGAAACTCAGTCCTATTTTAGAAGAACTAACAAAGAATTACTATTAATTCTGTCTAACATTTTTGGTAAAAATGTTGTAGAAAAATCATTGCAGCCTAAGCTCTTTTTTTCTGGCTATTTTTAAATGCTTTATTGAACTTAAGTAGTCTGTGTCTAAGGGAAGAGCTTATTAATTCCCTATTTTCTTTATAATGTGAGCACTTAGGACTAAAAATTTTCCTTTAAACACTACTTGATAGAATCCCATGTATTTTGCTATAGAAATATCTTTCTTTTCATTCATCTTAAAATGTTCCCCAATTTCTTTGGTCCATTATTTATTTAATTGCCCATCATTTCGTTTGTGTTAAAATTCAAAATGCTAGCTAATGGCTTGTAAGTCACTTAACTCTGACTTCTGGAGAACATACTGTGTGTGAATTTAGTCCTTTCTAATTATGTGCCCAAGGTTTGTCAACCGTGTGGTCTGTTCTAAAGAGTGCCCCATGTACATTTGAGGAGAACCTGTGTGCTGCTATTGGTGGCCAGAGTGCTAGAAGCCCATTCTACATGTCCTAGTGTGCCACTCTTTCAGTAGATAATATAAGGAAATAGGGTTTTTAATGTATCAATGAAATAAATATTACTCCCCTTATCCCATTTTCTCTTACATTTTTTTATTGAGAGGATTTACAAGTGCTGTGGCTTTTAGAAATACATATACAAATTGTAGAAATTCATGTATTCTTTGAATTTCTTTGAGTAGACACTTATTCTCTCTCTCTCTCTCTCTCTCTCTCTCTCTCTGTGTGTGTGTGTGTGTGTGTGTGTGTGTGTGTGTGTGTGTGCAGTACACTGAAGTACAAATGCAACCCCAAATGTTTTTCTCCCTTATAAAATTAATGATTTGAGGACTGGCAAGATGGTTCAGCAGGAGCTAAGGCTAATGACTCGAGTTTAATCCTTGGAACCTATATATTAGAAGAAAAGATTCGGCTCCTACAGGTTGCCCTCTGATTTTGCACACATGCACATGCATATGTAGACACACAAACACACACACACATACACTATAAAAAATTTAAAAAAACATAAAGTAGAAAAAGATTCTGGGGGAAGTTAAGAAGTAAATTAGATAATAAACTAACATGTCTGAAGCCTCACATCACGTTTTTCTAACATGTATAAGTTCATGTTCCTATTTCAGTTCTGCTTGTTATGTAAATATTGTTTTCTCCTTAATTCTGTGTTTGTGCATGCATGCACGTGTGTTTGCATGTATGTGGATGTTCATATGCATGTGGTTGTGTGTGCACATACTCACAAGTGCATGTAGAGGCCAGAGGTTGATGGCAAGTGTCTTCCCCTGCCATTCTCCTCTTTATTCACAGAGGCAGGGTCTCTGGCTGAGCCTGGAGCTTGTTCATGCCACTTGTCCAGCTGCTCAGCTTGCCCATGGATCCCAGATCCACCTGAGTTTTGGGGTTATGGATGGGCCATCTACCTGGCTTCTTGCAAGTGTACTGGAAATCTGAACTCTGGTCTACAGGGTAGCATAGCAAGTGATTTATCCATTGAGCAATCTTCCCAGTGCTAATGCCTTAGTGGTACTCTTCTACCATTGGCTTTTTAAGTTTTAAAGAGCTATTGATTAGACAAACCTGACCCGTTGGCTACATCAGACTAAAAGACCATGTTTACCAACATTGTTTCAAAGCCTAAAAGACAGTGTTCTCTTATTTTATGCTGATTTGAAAAGAGAGGATTTGGTTTCAACTCCCAGTTTGTTTGTTTTTGTTTCAATATTGCCTGCAAGGTAGAAAGCAATTCTGCATAGACTTGACGCTTTACTCAGCCGTTGAAAGCAGATGAGCTTGTCATGTGACTTCATTCAGAACTGAAGAAAAATTAATAAATCATAGCTTTTACTATGTTTCTGTAGCTTCGAAACAGAATTTAGTTTCAATGAGAAAGATAATCATTTAATAAATGTGTGTTGCTTTGGGGAAACAGTGTTTACATATATCATAGTCATAACCTTCAAATTTTAAGAGAAGGAAATTCACTATAGTAAAACCCACTGGGTACACAATAAAAGTTAAGCAGTGAATAAGCCAGTTACCCCCCCATCTCTCTCACACACACACACCCCATACATAACTTTTTAGACAGGTTCTCTCGACGTAGCCCAGGCTGGCCTCAGACTTACAGTATAAGCTTCAGCCTCCTGGAGCTGGGGTTACAGTTGTGCGTCAGCTTGCCTAGCGCCATCGTGTGTCATTTCGAAGGTGTGTTCTGAGGTTTCCGTCTCAGTACTGAGGTTACAGACACCGAGCTCCCGGTTGTGAGAACTGTAACAATAAAGAGTACTCAGTGCTGCTTTTGGTTTCCTCTAATTCCACTTAGAACAGATGCTTAACTCAAGATGAGTCTTACGGTTTCTCTTAACAGTGACAGCTGGAAATGGGGATTTATAGCAATAAGTGAACATTCTCTGAAAGTACATATCATGTGTCTTAGTTTGGGCTTTATCGCTGTGAAGAGACACCATGACCAAGGCAATTCTATAGGAAAACAGTTCATTGGGGCTGGTTTACACTTTCAGAAGTTCAGTCCATTATCTTCATAACAGGAAGCATGGCAGCGTGCAGGCAGACAGGGTGCTGGAGGAGACAAGAGAGTCCTACATCTTGATCTGAAGGCAGCAAATGGAGACTGGAGTCAGCCTTGGATGACCTTGAACATAGGAGACTCAAAGCCCACTGCCACAGTGACACACTTCTTCCAACAAGGCCACACCCACTCCAACAAGGCCACACCTACTCCAACACGGCCACACCCACTCCAACAAGGCCACACCTCCTAATGGTGCCACTCCCCATGGGCCAAACATTCAGACACATGAGTCCATGACGGGGGCACCTATTCAACCCACCTCATCATGTGAGTGGATTTTTTAAAAAATAAAAGTTAGTTTGCACATTAGATGTAAACTAAGGAACTATCACTTTTTGGTATGCATGTACGTGTGTATTAATCTTTCTCTGTTTTTAATAGGACTTCGAGAATTTCATACAACTTATTTAATTCATAGTAACCCCTGTCTCACTCCTTCCAGATCCAGCTCTCATTCTTCTCAACTTTGTGTCCCCACCCTTTTTAAAACCCAGTACAGTTTGCTGTCCATGTACTCTTGTACACATGGCCTTCCCTGGAGGGGGTGGTCAACTGACGCCCCTTCTCCTAGAAGCCAGCGACTGCCAGGAACTCTTGTTAGAAGTGGGACTTCATGCCCGCCTTCCCTCTTCATGCAGGAATTCTGTCTGGCCTTAGTCTGTATACACTATTAACACTGCTGTCGACTCATATATGCAGCTACCCCACTGGGTCCAGAAAACAGTTTCCTTGTAGTTGTCCACCACTTTGGTCTTACAATCTTTCTGACCTCTCTTCACTATGATCCCTGATCTTTGGGAGGAGAGTGTGGCATAGGTGTCCCCAATCGAGGACTGCCAGCTCCTGGTTTGTTTTCTCATTTGGTATTCTCCTCACTGTTATTTGTATTTTTCATGTGTTCATTTAACACTACATATAGGTTCAACCCCCATGTGCTTATTGCTCTAGTTGATCAGAGAACCTGGGAGAGCAGGGTCTAAAAATGAGGTCCACTACAGAGCATCAGCCCGTTTATACTCTGAGGGTCGCCTCAGTAAAGTGTCCCCTGAGTTAAGTGTCCAATCACAAGGATAAGCTGCACCTGGCAAAAACATGTTTCTCCATTGAGGCAGATAAACAATTAGCAATTTCCAGTTGTAATGAATAATTTAAAGCAGGCTCACACCTATCCGCTACACCTGAGGAGCAGGAACCCACATTCCCAAAACAACCCTGTGTTTTGAAGACACTGAGGTCATCCCAAGACTCTTGCTTTCTTGGTGTTTTCTCACAAGCACTCAGAACTCTCACAGGACTCCATTCGTGGACTGTGTTCTGACAACCGTGTGTATTTTTAGCACTGTATTATTCATCACCCAGTGTCATCCCTGGCATAGAGTATGTGCCCTCAAACGAACAAAGAAATGTCAAGAGATGTGCCTCTAATCTGGTTTTAATGCAAATCCCTTAGACTCTGTCTTGGTTGGCCTCCTTGGTTGAGGTATTAATGACATCTTACTTATAATACATCTCTTCATTGTGATAGTCAAAGCACTTTAAAGGACTCATTGAAAGGCGGTTGTATCCCATCTCCACCTCTGGTTACTGAAGACGACTCTCTGAACCCTAAGGATAAAGGTCACTACCTCCGATCCTTCTCCTTGGCCACCGTATGAGTCTCTCTTGTACAGTAAGCCGGTTCCTAAGCTGCAGAGGTCAAGCCTTTGCTTCAGCAGGTGTCAGGTTTAACAGCAGAAGCCCAAGGCCAGTACTTCACTGGAGGCTGATGGTGGGAGCTGGACAGGGTTACTGTGGAAACAGAAGCTGGTATAGCTACCATAACTCTGGAATTCCGAATCCTAACTGGAGAAACACACCAGTGGGAAGCAGGTAGTTCTGCCTAACCCAATTCTCAAAAGCCTCAGAAAGCTACCCATGAATCACACCCGGGGGCTCTGTCCTAAGAAACCTAGGACAGGAGCATCACTGAGAGCAGAAGTAGCAACTCTCCGAAGAGGCCTGGATGAAGCTGAGCAAAGCATGGTGGACCACAAGACTGGAACTTCTCGTGGTGTCTCCAGGACGCTCATGTGCAAAGATGTTCATTCTCAACTCCCAGGATTTCAGTTTAAATAAAAATGACTAGGCCAGGCAGTGGTGGTCCACGCCTTTAATCCCAGCTCTCAGGGCAGAGGCAGAGGCAGGCAGCTCTGAGTTCCAGGCCAGTCTGATTTGCAGAGTGTAATCCAGGACAGCCAGGACTACACAGAGAAACACTGTCTTAATAAATAATAATAATAATAATAATACACAATTTTAAAGTAAGTCTCTGCATTCATGGAGATTATGTTGTACTCATGAATGCTTTGTTGGTTTTGGTCTTCACAGCTCTCTGGGGGAAGCTGAACAATATTTAATTTATTTGCTAATAGAGCCTGTGTGATGCTAGGAGTTTCTTAGAAACTAGCCAGCAGATCTCGGAAGCTGCTGTGTCATGTTCCCATCGTACTCCTGCTTCCACATACTCCTCTCTGTTAGGTCAGAAGTTTTTGAAGAAACGTAACGTCTGTTTTATTTAACAGCTATAAGGTTAATAGCATAAATGTAAACTGATGGCATGCTTCTGATTTCAAAATCATGTCACTTCAAGATATCTTTATAAAAACCATGTAAGTCAGAATTGCTTTGTGCAGATCTGGCTTGCCATTTATTTAACACCTGACTTACAGGCAAGCCTGGAGGAACTGGGCTCCCTGTGGTTAAATGTTCAAATACTGTACACGTCACTCCAGACAGTACCGGTCCCGGATAACATATTAGCTGCTGAGTAAGGGGAATTCTTATGCCATCGACTGCCTCTCGGAAGGTGTGTTATCACCCAGCTCCTTTCTAAGTCAGCACACCAAGGGAGCCATGGGTACATTATGTTGATTTGCACGTCTTTTAGCCCAATGAGCATCTTAGAGGGGAAAACATCCTTTGTTTTTACTGTTAATGGATGCCTTAGGAGATGAGGTTTCCCTTTGAACTTTGTTGCTGCGAGATAATTTCTTATCGTCTCAAGGTTCCTAACATTCAAATGTAGATGTTGTCACCTTATGAACTTACAGCGCTTTCCCATTGCGGATAAGTCACTTACAAAACATAAGTCAGGTATGATTATTAGTCTAAGCATGCCAACTTCTAGAAGAACTTAAATGACCTAGTAAATGTTTAGGCTCATATAGAATAAACCAGATATGGAAAATATATCTAGTTAGCAGAAATGACCAAGCAGTCTCTTTATAGCTGTGTTGTACCAGCCAGACATTTGATAGAAATCTACTTGACCTTTTGTCCCACTACAGGATTGTATTACGATTTGCATGGGAATTGTCTGCTCAAAGGTGAGGCATTGAAGGTTTGGTTCCTAGCACAACAATGTTTAGAAGTAAGGGTTCAGTGATTGGATCTTGAGGGGTGGGTGAAGTGAAAACGTAAGAGTTCTTCGGGAAGTCGGTTGGATGGTGTTTTGCTGAGGCAAACACGTGAAGGAACGTTTTGTTAACGTGGACACAGGTGTGAAAGACCAAGGCAGACTCATGAAGGAACATTTCACTGATGCAGACACAGGAGAGAGGATGTTCTGTTAAAGCAAGCATGTGAAAGGACATGGGATGAAAGGTTCTTTACTAACAACATGCACATGTTGGTCCGCCTTACATTGTGTAGTTGAGCTGCATTTGTCGGGACTCTATAGAGAGAAATGCACCAAAAAAACTTCTTGCCGCTGGTAGCTTAGCATTTATATATATAAAACACTCCAGATTTTATTACCCTCCTGGTCCACCCACTCCCTTCCAAGGGTTCCACATCCCATACCTCCTCCCCCACCTCAACACTTCCCCTTCCCTGGTCTCCACAAGGATGTCCCCTCTCCAGCCCACCCACCCCACCAGACCTTTAAACTTCCCGGGGCCTCCAGTCTCTTAAAGGAATGACAGGAGATCCCATATGAACAACAATGCCAAGCAACCAGAGCTTCCAGGACTAAGCCCACCCAAAGACTATATGGATGGACTGACCCTGGGCCCAAACCTCATAGGTAGCAATGAATATCCTAGTAAGAGCACCAGTGTAAGGTGAAGCCCTGGGTCCTGTTAAGACTGAACCCCCAGTGAACGGATTGTTGGGGGAGGGTGGTAATGGGGGAGGATGGGGAGGGAGCACCCATGGAGAAGGGAGGGGGAGGGATTAGGGGATGTTGGCCTGGAAACCGGGGAAAGGGAATAACAATCTAAATGTAAATAAGAAATACTCAAGTTAATAAAGAAAAAACGGAAAAAAAAAAAAAGGAATGACAGATGTGCAGTCACCCAAAGAGATCTACACATGGTTGAGAGCTACACAGCCAAAAAAGAAAAAATTGAGGACATAATATATCCCATATAGCTGTAGAGATGGGCAAGAGAGAGTTGAGAGTTACTACACAGGCAAGTAGAAATGATACTGTCATGGACTCAGGGATGTATCCGTTTCCTTCTGTGCAGGACGGGGATGTGGGGAGCCCGAGCAAGGGACTGGAGCAGATTTTCACATAATATCAAGCATTGTTTGTGGTGCTAGGGAGTAACCCACAGCTTTACATGCACCATAATAGTTCTGCCTCTGTCCCTGGGCTACACCCCTAGTTTCTACAAGGATCACTGTTTCTTGGGATTAGTCATAAAATCTTAACACACACTCACTTATCTGTTTGCATAGTAAGCATTAAGTTGAGCAGTTAGTTTAGGAATACCTTACCCAGCTCCAAGGGAGACCAAAAAAAGACGTCTTAACTGTATTGAAGTCATCAAAGGAGCCCAGAAATGGACAGTTATTCAGTCAGGGAAAACGAAGTTTCCTTCAGAGTTATTTTGAATCTTTCTGCCTGCAACCCTCCACCCAACTCAAAGAGTGTTTTTATCTTTGTGTGGTTTCCCCCATTCTAAACAGTATGACAATGTGGGTTTACTATAAAGTCCAAGTTGAGTAATTCCAGAGGGAGAAAGGGAAGCACATTACCTTCCTTTCTTGCAAAGCAAATGAAGTGGGAGTCCACACAACTTGGGACTTGACTTACAAGATTATGCTGAGGTGAGAGTCTAGTCTTCTTGACTGGACCCCCCATCACCATGCAGTGAATGGCTCCAAGGGTTGGGGATGATCCCTTTGAGTCAGTAGCTCCCACCAAGCACTGTGAGAACAAGTTCCTTGAAGGGGTCAAGTGTCTGTACATGTGGCTGCCCATACCAACCCAGCAGCAGCTGCTTCAAGAGGCCAGCTGATCCCAACTTGCTGGGCCGCACTCCTTCAACCACAGGTGGTATCAGGAAGGAAGATAACCAAAAATTGATCTACAGCAAAAGATAGATGACACGGCCAGAAAGGAAGGCCTTTCAATGGCAGAAGTGCCGCTGGTCACCATTCTGCTTTAGACGCCAGCCTCTCGGCGGCAGGCAATAGGAGTACGATGATGCTGACTATCCTATTGATCCCGCTAGTATCTATTCTGTGAACTTGATTTATTTCTTAAGACTCACTTCCTGATAGATCAAAGTCAGGGCGATTGGGAGGGTTAAACGGCCAGTGTCTCTAACTGCTGCATGGAGAGATTTGCTTCAGCTGTGATATAGCAGCTGAGCGAAAGTTAGAGCACAAACATGTTTGGCTACAGGGACATCCATTCATGTCTCTGAAGCTGCAATGGTCCCCAGATTGTCTGGACACCCACAAAGACTAGCAGCTTAAAAGTGAGTGGCAATTAGATGTTTACATTTTAGGGAGACTCAAGCTTATGAGTATTTAATGTCAGCAATATCTACTTAGCATGCTTCAGGTTAAGAAAAAAGACTCGGAAGTAACATATATAAGCATCATACCTGGAATATGCCAATATTATCTCCCAAGAAAGGCTTTCATCAGTGCTGTACAGAGCTGAGGAATAGATGTCTACGACTTCTCCATCCCTACTTTACATCCAGGTGGAAGTAAACAGCACATGAGGAAAAGGAGGGAAAGTGTCTACGTCACCCTCAAACCCTCTAGCCTATCACCTAATCGTCCAGTGTTGATGGTTTCCCTAAGGCAGCCACAACTGCATGCAGATCTGCTCATTTAAATCTGTCTTTCTTGGACCAGTTAGTTTCATGCATGATATGGCATTCTATTATGCAAACGAAGTCACTGATTATAGGTACGCAAAAACCATTGTTTACCCTGAGCTTTTACAAAGAGTGATTATTTCATTACAGAGGGGTCTAAGAGTGCATCCTCATCTTTGCAAGCTTTGGTTTGGGTGTGAGTGTGTCTGAGAAGGACTCTGAATTAGATTATATGACTGTAGACTCATACCGTTTTCCCAGATTACGGTTTACGGCCTGTAAACATTCTAGTACATTTCTCCTGTTGGCCTCCTAGGTGCTGGCTTCAGGGCTTTGTGTAGCTCACTTCCTCCCAAATACATTACCGATTTCATTGCCCCCTAAGTGTGCTCAGACACATTAGCAACGTAGCCTTTGCTTCTGTGAGGAGAGTTTTGCCTTCCCTCCAGGTCAGAGATTCTGTCTGTATTCCCTTTGCAAATCAATAAAGCACAATGTCTACTTCATAGGAAGCCTTCAAGTAAAAGTAAAAGGGAATGAATTGCACATAAATAGATGAGTCGAGACACAGGAAATTGTGTTGCCGTCTCTGAAAAATAACAGGTATTTTGACTTATATCCTGGGTATCTTCCAAGGATCAATGTGCAGTGGTAGGAGAATGATCATACAGAAGCGATTAGCATAGAAAATTCAAAGGGAAAAAACCCCCTCTGGTTCTCTCTGTGACGTGTCTGCATAAAATCGCCCTGTTTTGCTGACAGTGCGTGTGCCTGAGCTCTCTGTGCCGCCCCCTTTCTGGGATCTATACGGCGCTAATGTTTTACAGATTTCTCATGTCCATTCAATAGCTGCTCTTCAGAGTTAGTATAACCTTCAAATTTAATTAGGAATCAGAGCAAAGGTCAACGGCTACCTCACTGCCCCGACTGAGGCAGGTTGGAAATGATTACAGTTTTTGCCACGTCTGCTGCTAATTTTAAAGGAGAACTTGAAGCCAGGAACCGTGTGAAGCCAGGTGTGCTTCTCCATCTGCTGCTCTGATAGTCGAAGTCATCGCCAATTAACATACTCTGACAGGGGCAGGTCTCTTTAGAAATTAGTTTAAAGGGCTGAATGCCTTACTGAAAGGTTTCTAGAACCCTCCTCAACTTGACTTGTGCCCTCGGTCAGGAGATCATGAGGGTCCTGACAATCCTCTTGTGATAGTTAACTTTTTCATTTAGAGTCTTATCCTTTTTGTGTGTGTGTGTGTGTGTGTGTGTGTGTGTGTGTGTGTGTGTGTGTATGTGTGTAGATATAATATATTCCTTATATATTTTTATTCTTATCCTACCCTTAACCCTTAATATATTTTTATCCTTTGAGCCAGTAAGTCTACTTATAAGAGTTTAACAAAATGATATCGCCAGAGATAACATCCAGTCATCTTTGTATGAATCACTTATTATGATATGATTGCAATATCATAAAACCTGGAGTAGTCAATATTCTTACATCAGAGGCTGATTCGATAGTGATAGAACCACAGGGGAATCTCGCAACCACACTAACTTAACGAGATTAGAGAGGTACACATCGTGTAATGTGAAGGTAAAAGGCAGGATAAAAATGTTTATGCTTTCCTGAATTTTACAAAACTATATGTTTATGCTCATAATTTTTATAAAATATGTTTGTATTTGATTGGCGGATCATAGATGCTTTTGAATACTTATCCTCTTTAAACCTAAGTGTATTTTCCAGGCTGTCTATAATTATGGGAAGAGCTAAACAACAACAATAGGCTAGCACAGCCAAAACTCACACAGAAAACCATGGAAAAAGTCCTTATGAGGACGTGAATGTGCAAGTGAGAAGCAAGAGAGATGGGCTCAGCAGAGGTCAGGGCACCAGTGTGCAGAACGGAGTGCTCACAGATTTGAGCCGCCTCAGCCCGGAGAAAGGAGTGACTGTCAAGTCAAACAAATTCAGAGCTCAATACCGAGTCAAGAGGACAAGGTATCAATACGTCTTTAATGTTGTAAGGAGTCGTTTGTGCTTGACTCTGACCGTTGGTTGCAAAGAAGCCAAGGAGAGAGGTGCTTGGTCAGCAGGCGGAGCCAGTAGATAAAGGGAGGGAGGATGCGGAAGTTGGGATGGCTCCTGCCGCTAACGGGGAAGAAGAGGAAGTCAGCAGATAGAGGAAGAATGAAAGCTTACTCTTAGGAACACACACAGTGATAGGAAGTGTAGGGATAACTAATACTTGAAGACTCCAGAAACCCCAGAAATCAGAATTTTATTTGTTTGTTTTGTCTGTGTTTGTGCACCCGTGAGAGTGAAACTAAAGAACAGTGTCACACCTCAAAAGCCTGTTTTTGAGACGAGCTCTTCCGTTGGCCTGGGGTTTGCTGATTTGGCTTTCCTCACTATCCAGGGAGCCCCAGAGCCCTTATAACATGTGCCTCCCAGCTTGGACATTACAGACAACCTCGTACTGCTTGCCCATCTTTTTCACATGGGTGCTAGAGATGCTGTGCAGGTCCTCACGCTTGTGTAGTAAGCACTTTACCAACCGAGCCATCTCTCCAGCCCCCAGAGGGACTTTAAAAGCTAAGTCTAATTTGTTGTTCTTCTGTTCATAAGCTGCCAGCAGCAGCTCATTTCACACAGCATAAACGCTGTGGTTGGGAAATTTAACTTTTAAAGACGTGCCCTTGAAAATTGGCTTATGGGGACCAGTTTGTTCTTGGCTTCTGTCTGATCCTTGGAGTCTACAAGGACGGTGCTTTCCCTAATGCTACTGGACATATTGGCTCCCTAGGACTCGCAAGAGCTCTGACCACAAACCCAGAGTCTTGGAACAGGTAGAAGGCTTCAATCACAGGTCAACTTTAGAAATAGATGCAATTAGAACAGAGGCAGAAGGAACACCCATTCAGAGCCTGCCCCACATGTGGCCCATACATGTACAGCCACCAAACTAGATAAGATGGATGAAGCAAAGAAGTGCAGGCCGACAGGAACCAGATGTAGATCTCTCCTGAGAGACATAGCCAGATTACAGCAAATACATAGGCGAATGCCAGCAGCAAACCACTGAACTGAGAACGGGACCCCCGTTGAAGGAATCAGAGAAAGGACTGAAAGAGCTTGAAGGGGCTCTAGACCCCATATGAACAACAATGCCAAACAACCAGAGCTTCCAGGGACTAAGCCACTACCCAAAGACTATACATGGACTGACCCTGGGCTCCAACCTCATAGGTAGCAATGAATATCCTAGTAAGAGCACCAGTGGAAAGGGAAGCCCTTGGTCCTGCTAAGACTGAACCCCCAGTGAACGTGATTTTGGAGGGAGGGCGGTAATGGGGGGAAGATGGGGAGGGGAACACCCATACAGAAGGGAGGGGGAAGGGTTAGGGGATGTTGGCCGAAAGGGAAACCCGGAAAGGGAATAACAGTTGATAAAATGTAAAAAAGAAGTCAGGGGCAAAGAATACCCAAGTTGATAAAGATGAACCAAAAAAAAAAAAAAAAAAAAAAAAACAAAAAGAAAAAGGAGTAGACGCAAGTTGGATCTCACTGGAAGCAGAGTGGAAAGCAGTAAATTGAAGTCGGGACTGGGTGGGGGGAGTGTCTCTCGCAAATCAGGTATATGTGTGTGTCCGCTGGTTAACGCCAGTTCTGCGCAAACGAAGAATAGGATCAGTGTGCTCAGCTGCGTTCTTCAGGTTGAAGCAATGATATAGCAGGCTTCTCACCTGCTTTTACTTACACGAAGACCTGGAAGGATACTGCCGTCATGCTTGGCATTAATTAATTGGTCTATGTCCGAGAAACAACCACTGCGCATGAGCAGAGAGAGGAGAGGGGCACACGTGGGAGAGAAGAAATGAAGGACGATTCTCTGGGGTAGTGATGCCAGAAAGTGGTTCCAGGGAAGCCCCAGGAATTTGTCAACATGGCGTGTGGCGGAACTCCAGCTTGTTCCTTGGACGCCGTGGGACTCTCAGGAGGAGGCGCAAAGCCTGGAGCGAGCCCTTCATTCTCATTGCACATTCGGGAGCCTGTGTCTCAATCTACCTGAACCTTCCTGAGGTCCGAGTCTGAGTCAGGGAGAGCTGAGAATAGAACCCCTGGCACCTGCTCACCTGTGACGCAAGTGTTAAACCACCCGGAACAAGGTGTATGCCGGCAAAGCAGGTTTAATTTTAGTGACGTGAAACCAGAGGCTCCACCTTTACAACCTGAACACGGACAGGCGCGGAGGAGCGTATTTCTTTTTCTACTTATAAACGGAATCGTCACATAATAAAAGATTTAAAGATGCTTTCATAGACACGAATGATTGTCTCAGAGCAGTAGGTTTCGCCTTTTATTTACATGTAAATGAACCTGAAAGGCCTGGGTTAGAAACTGTCACATGCATTTTCAATCACAGCCCCTCAGCTCGCCTAAACCAACCAGCAGTTAAAAAAAAAAAAAAAAAAAAAAAAATCTGTGCTTAGCGCTCATCAAAAACACGCCCCAAGGAAACCACACCAGGAATAACTTTTTGGTTCCACCTGCCTGTTGTTCTCAGCCTTAACTCTGATAAATAAAACAAATTAAATAAATAAAACAAAAACTTGGTATAGTGCCTGGCGTTGGGATTGCGCTAAGCCCAGGCTTCCCAGACAGACTAATAATTAGTTGCATCTACAATCTGTTACTGAATAGATACTTCAGTAGAACATGGCAAAGAACAAGAGGACCTCTGTGGAAGCAATTGCCAGTCCTCTGTCCTCTCTGGCAGTTACCGGGCAAATCTGCTTCTTTGTATTTAAATGCAAATCAGCTAAAAATACAGTTCCATTTAGTGGCTTTACACCAGCTACATTCCAAGTGTCCAGTAACTACCTGTGGGCCGTAGCTGTCAGATTGCACAGCAATCATATTAAATCTGGACAGTATTTTCAGGTCCTAAGAAATTCAGATTGTTGTGATGGGGCCTCCATCCTGGTTCCAGACCAATTTGCCACTTACTGTGTAACAATGATACATTCATCCAACAAGTCTTTGTTGAGCAACTTAGTAGTTCAGGTAAGCTTAACAGTTTGAAGGAGACCCAAACACAGAAATACAAAAAGCCAAGTCGGTCTACAGAGGAAAAAGGAAGGCATTGCTTTTTATCTCAGCCGTAATATTTCCACAACCTCCCTTCTCTTTCCATAGATCCAGGTGCACCACGCTGCAGAGTTGCTGGATTCTCTGTAGGCGCCAACCAGGTGGCTTACAATTCAGTTCTGTTCTGAAACTAACCGCAGCCAATCCCCAGTAAGGGGCGGTTATCAGAAGATTCTCCCATCCTGATACGACCACAAGGCGGTGTTGCCATCTGCACTTCTGAGCAACTGGCCGTATGTAATTGAGCTTTCGCAACCCTCCCCTTGGGCCTGCCGTTTGTTGGAGTGCCTCTCAGAACACAGAACAGTTCACTTGCTGGACAGCTTAATGCACGCAGTACCGTTTAGGAAGCCGCGCTGAAGAGTCGCATCCGACAGGGGCTCAGGATGGGCAGTGAGCTCTCACGTCTTCTCTGCTGTGCCCACTTCCCCTGGGAGCTGTCGGATTCAAAGGGTTGAGGTTTCACGGGGACCCATTGCACAGGCGCAGTGGATTATTAATTCCATTCCCAGCTCCTCTCTTCCCTCCAAAGGACGAGAGGTAAGGATTAAAGTCCTACGCTTCTAGCCATGGTCTTTCTGACGACTGGTCTCTACTTAAGGAGTCACCAAGAACCACCTCGCTGAAACAAAACACTCCTGTCCCCTGGGACGTTCCAAAAGATTAAGAACCTTTTTTGTGTTTTGGTTTTGATTTGGTTTGGTCGGGGACGAGGGCCAAGCACCAAACAGCACAACGAAATATACCCTAATGTCCATGCTTCCAAGGGAGTTATACAGGTTTTAGGAGTGGGCTGGGAGCCAGCAACAATGACCAAAGGTGTATTTTTCTTTTGTTCATCAATAGTAATTAGAAATGAATTTAAGGAATGTGACTAAAGCATTCTAAGGCACTAAAGGTGTCTTTAATAGATACTGTATGTTTACGGCTGTTTTGCTTTTACATTCACTGTTATGATCTGAAATGTTCTTAGCATCCAAAAGTCGTCTTGTCTGGACACCCATTTGAAGGTGGTCCAAATGATAGGGCTAAGAAAATAGGCCTAAATTCAGTGTGTTTGGAATAGCAATTAGACACGCAAAAAATAAGACCAGATACCTTAACATTGTGTTAGTCGTTCTGAAGAGGGCATACTATGAAATAAGAAACTTGAGAAACTATAACATTATAATAAAATCATGCAATAATGGTAATAGATGCGTGTCCTAGGAGAATCCATCTCTCCCTTGTTTCCATTAGTTCCTGTGGGGAAATCACCGTGGAGCTGTGCCAGGCTTCGGGATTGTGGCTCTCACAGGAGGTGACTCTGCATAACTTTCTCCAAATGGACTTAGAGAGAAAAGTACATTTTCACTGAAATCTCTATACTTTGGCTTCAGGGCAATCTGCAGAGCTGCCAGCCCAGCTTGTGGTTCAGCTCCAGCCAGGCACCCGGTCATAAAGTGTCTGATAGCTGCTCTCTTATCGGCCTCTTCATCCTGGCTTTAGGTAGGAACTCTATGGATGAAAGGGTCAATTTTTCCCCCCAGCTCCAGAAGTGGATTGTCTTTAGCCTAGACTTCTCCATGCCATTGAATCGGGCACCGACAGTTTATCCCAGCTGAAAATTCATATGGTGATGTCTTTGTCCATGGAAAGTTTTTAATTTTTTTTTTAAAGAAATGGGCAAGGCTAGTCAGTGTGAAACATAATTTGGTTTTATAGTTGAAAGGAAGAGAAGCCATCCCCCACCCCATGTAAATGAGAATGCCTTTAGTTTTTCCACTTTGCTACTCTAAGAAACACCACGAAAACAGAAGAAAACAAAACCAGCAACAAATGGAAACAAGAGGACTGGGGAGATGGTTCCGTTGTTAAGAGCATTGACTGCTCTTCCAGAGAACTCGGGTTCAACTCCCAGCACCCACAGGGCATCTATAAACCATTGCTCACTCCAGTTCAGGGGATTTGGTACACTTTCCTGGCTTCTCTGGATACCAGGCATGTATATAGTACACAGACATTCATGCAGGCAAATTACCCATGCACAGAAAACAATACTGACTAAGCAGAAGCAATGGCCCTGGTTCTATTATGAACCTTTGAGTCGGTTTACCCTGAAGTTTTCCCTCTGGTCTCCCTAGCATGTGAATCAGCAAATGCCCTCAGTCTCTGAGTCATCTCAGTTTAAATCATGTAGGTGCTCCCGAAAGCCTTGTAGCTGATAAATTAACAGATGCCGAGAAAGAAATACTCGTTTGCTTTTCCTTCCATCAATGCTGTCCTTAAAGTGATCAAGACTTAATCCGGGGCATTAACGACCAGCTCGGTGACAGAGCACCAGCCTCGCACCCGTGAAGTCCTGCATTACTCAATTCCTAGCATGGTGGGGGTGGAGTTAAAACACGAAGCCGATCCGTGAAGCCAACAGGATACGGTGCATTTCATCTACGGTGAGCGGTCTGTTAACTTTTCCATCCACTTTTTTAAAAACAGCCATGTTGTTTTATTATCAGTCCCGAATCGCTGGCAACTTACTTCCATACTGATTCGCACTGCCTATGAAGTGAAACGCCATCCGTGACTCAGTTTAATTACTGAATCCTGATTGTCTACATAAATAAACTGCTCTCTCTCCATGTGACTTGGTGGGCACTGCTGACCTCCGCTTGCTGGAAACACTCGTGGTCCCACTGGTGGTCAGTGACGTGCGTGTGAAGGGCTTCCGATCGCAATAACGTCCTCAAGCAGTACAGTGATGTTGCCGACTCTCGTATTTTACAGAGAACGTTATTGCTTCCATTTGTCCTGACTACATATCAGCAAGGCCTCGTTCAACAGAATCTGGGAGTTACCTCTCAACCGAAGAGGCCGGAATTCTGCTCTCATATCTTACAGCTGACCCAAAGGCTTTCATGGAAATGAAGTGTGTGTCGTGTATTGGTTTGGACTCTTCCCGTTGTCAGCGATGGAATACAAAAGCTAAATTTATTTAATTACTTTTTAAAAATCAGAGATGGAGGATACCTAGGTCATGAATGAAAACTCCAGAAGTTTCATTTGGATTTGGATTTGTAGCCCAAGGACCGCTAGCCAAACTGAGGTTCTCTCGGTGTTCGGCTACGCTCCAGGGAGGTGATGGCCCCATCCTGAGGATCTACGAGCTGTTCTATGGGTGGCCATGGTGTTCCTCACAAGTTCAACCAAAGGGAGTCTAGATCACAGGACCACTGGTATTGATCAACCAGAAACAGCCATGGTGACAAGGGACAGAATGGATAGGTTGGCTTGGACTAAGGTGTTTCCTCAATCCTTGCACTTGGTGGGAGAGGCAGCTCAGAAGAACGTATCCGTGCTGACTGAGGTAAAGATGGTCCTCAGTAGGTAGATGGCATAATCCTTATCATCATAAAGAAAGGCCGTCTTCCATTCTTGACTCTGGACCCAGTCTGTGTGGCTCTCACCACATGCCTCACAGGCACTAGGTTTTAATATTCGGTTTCTCACTCAGTTGCCAAATTTGCCTTTTAGCAGGACTTGTTTGCTCTTCCTCTGTCCCTATACAGATTCTTTTTGTAAATGCAACTCCTGTCAAAGTTCATGGGTGTCAGCTTGTTAAACCACTATCTGTCTCCTCCTCATCTTCTTCCTCTTCCTCCTCTTCATTCCCCCCACTCTTCTTCTCCCTCCTTTTCCCCTCCACTTCCTCGTTTTCTCCAACTCCCCCTCCTCTTTCTTCCCTCACTTCTCTTCCTTCTCCTCTTCCTTTCCCCCTCTTTTCCTCTTCCTCTTCCCCTTCCTCTTCCTTATTCTTCTCCACCTCCCTGTCCTCTCTCCCCTTCCTCCTCCTCCTTTCACTCCTCTTCCCCATCCTCCTCCTCCTTTTTGTTCAGTCTTCCTCCTTTTTTCCATTTCACTGGCCTTAGGGTATAATTTATGTACACTAGCTATGACTAGGCAAAACAGAAATATTAAAAATATTCTATGGGAAATTTTCTGAGGCAGCTGGTTGACTAATTTTAATTGCTGTAAAGTAACCAGCCCAGAAACTGACAAAGTTTGAAAATAAGTGACCTCAGGAGCACTGGAGGAGTTCCTCGGGACAGTGGTATGGAGAGAAGATTTGCTTTTTTCGGAGCATGAAGGGATTGGTTTGGATATATTTGGAAGTCTTAGGTTGCTTCTGGATGCCCTCGATTTGGCCAGTGTCCTGAAGAAGGGTTGATTTCATTTTTGAAGCTGGTGATGAGAATGGAAGGACATTTTTGGGATATAAAAATTGCCCAGTATGAAATTTGCCAAGTTTGTAATTTGGCTTTAAATCAAATGGTTTAAAAATAAAGAATGCTTTAAATAAAAGAGCAAAACAAATCACTCACAAAAGTCCCATATCAGTCCCTGTCCAGGAGCCCAGCTACACAGTTATTTTATTTGTTAGTTTGTTTGTTTGTTTATTTATTTATTTATTTATTTATTTATTCATTCCTTATCTATTCCTCGTTGGAGCTAACACAGGCTGCATTTCTCTTCCTGGCTAGCAGGAGCCACTCTTCTACTTTTTAGCCAATGAAGAACATTTTTCTCTTTGTTTGTTTCTTTATTTCTCTCTCTCCTTCCTTCCTTTTTTTTCTCCCTCCCTCCCTCCCCCCCTCCCTCCCCCCCCTTCTTTCTTCCTTTCTTCCTTCCTTCCTTCCTTCCTTCCTTCTTTTGAAAGACAAGTGTTACATGGGGCAACTTCAGGGACTCCCAAGAAAGAACCTGAAATCCTTTGAGGTAACTGGGCAGTATTAAGAAAAATGTTGAACCTGGAGTAAAACCCTGGATTTTAAATTTAACCTGTCCATTGCCTATGACTTCAACCTTCCCTAGTACAATTTTCTGAATAAAAAAAGAGAAGGGAATCCAACGGACAAAGTGATTTTAAAAAAGTGAGTAGCGTTTACATCTATTCTAAAAAGATGGAAACTTATTCAAACACATAAATACATAAACTTTACTCCCCAAAACTTTGCAAAGCAGGAATTATTTATTCTAAATTATTCAACACAATTAAAATAAATGGACGTTTATGGCAACTGGTGTCTCGTTATCCTAACGTTGCAATGATAAGCAGTAAGTGCTGAGAATTACACATAGGCTAAGGATGATGAAGATCAGGAATTCTCATGGTGCAAATCCAGATCAAACTGGGAAGTGTCCAAGAGCTGCCCTGTCTTCCAGCCCCTTGGCATAGAGACAGATCAAGGCATGAGATGAACTTGGGAGGAGAAAGCGTGTCATGTGCCAAATTGAGATGTTTCACATTCCAGGTCCCTTTTGAAAACAGCCTCTCTTTTTTTAAGAAAAGAAAAGCATCTTTTGGCTTTCTTTTCTTTCTGTTTTTTTTTTATCTCCTATTTTTTGAAATTTAATTTTATATACCATACAATGGAATTTGCATGAAAGAAGATGCTATTGATAAAAAACAAACTTATTTTCCCAAAGATAATATTTTTTAACCTAGTCAATCTTTCTCTTTTTTTCCCCCTTCTCTTGTATATGGGATCAAACCCAGATCTTTGGGTGTTTTATGCAATAAACTATATCCCCATAGCCATCTTAGTCAGTGTGGGGTGGTATCTCATCGTGGTTGTGATGTTTTTTTTAAAAGTATTTTGATTGGAATGATTTTTATGGAAATTTGTGTTGTGCTTTGCAATAAACAGTCACAGTTATAAGTCACCAAATACAACATGAGGCCTTGTAGAATAGACCTATGATTTGACAGGAGAGCCAGATGTCCGGAAGCAATAGTATCCCTTGTTTCTTTGACTTTGTCTCTTTGCAATTTCCTAGCTTTAAAAAAGAGTCCAGCCTATCCATTTTTCTCCTGATCACTTGTCCCTCTTACCTATATATAATGGTTATGTCAGTGATGTGGGCCTGTGACTGGGAGTAATGTTCCTCCCCCTACCCATCTCCTCCTTGTATGGCTTTCTGGTCAACCACATGTCATGTGTTCCTGGCATTGCAGCCACTTCAGTCATTGTGTCCCTTGTCACTTTGGGCATTACCTAGAGCTCTCCTATAGGGAGAAGTAAGATGCTTCCTGACACTCTACCATATTAGTATTTTAAGACTCGTTACCACACCTTCAGTTTTAGTTTCATTAACCAGAGGCATTATCTTTGATGGTCCATCTTAAAAGGTGAGGCCATCAATGCCTCTATTCTCACCTTTGGTCCATCTCCATTCCTACCCATTTACAAACACAGCACATTCGCACTGTCAGGATCAATGAGATTCATTGTCCATCCCATAATCAAAATACATACTTTCATGTATTGTCTACAGACTGCACTTAACACTTGAAAAGCAAAGGTCCGGTATTATTTAAACGTCATATAATTAAATTGATTGTCTCCACCAACCCACAATGCAGAGACATCTCTCCGGTATTTCTGTTTCGTTCGTTTTGTCTTCAGTTTCTCTCATCCATGTTTTATAGTGTTTGGTGTAGAGATCTTTCACCTCCTTAAACTATTCCTAGGTATTTCTGTAGCTATTGTAAATGAAATTTTTTTATTTCTTTTTTAGAGATAATTCACTATTAGCAAAGAAAATGTTGTCAATTTTTGTACACTGACTATATATAGTGAAATAGTTGAAATATATAGTGTATAGTTGAAAACATAGTGAGCTCACATATTTTGGTGTCTGTTTTTTCTGTCTCTGACTGACTGTCTGTCTGCCTGTCTGTCTATTTCTGCCTCATGAATGCTGTGATGAAAGGTATGTACTGCTCAGTTTTCTATATTAAGATCAATTCTTCAAACAACAATAGTTTGACTTCTGCTTTCCTTTTTGGATTTTTCTTTTTCTTGTCTAGTTGCTTTGGGTAGAATTTCCAGTACTATGGTAAGTAGAAATGTTGAAAGTGGTCATCTTTCATTCGTTCCAAATCTTAGATGAATATAATTCATCTTTTCTTCATCTGGCATGATTTTAACTGTTGGTCTGTAATATATTATGGCCATTACTGCCCACATCCACCAGAAGGACCCATTAATCTCTCTTTCAGAATTCAGGGCCTTCTCTAGCCTATCGTTCCAGACTTTCCCACACCCCCTCAGCAATCCAGTTCCAACAATGTGTAAATGATACGATCAGTTTTTATTTTTACAGTAGTGACCCCATTTTTCATTACTAGTTTTCTGTATTTGTTACTTTTCTTCTGGCTGCAACAGAATGCCTGATGCAAACTGGGGAGGAAGAAGGGTTTATCCTGGACCATGTTTTAGGAGATAACATCCATTTTAGGGGGAAGGCACAGAGTCAGGTGCAGCTCATGGCTGTAATGTAAGAACATGGTTTGGTTTGTTACACTGTGGTGGTAATTCAGAAGCAGAGAACTTTGCCAGAGGCTCTCTCTACAGTCCTACAGCTGGTTCTGCCTGTGTCCACAAAACTCCAAAAATATTCTAAATGAGTTCTGCAAGGCAAGGGCTAAATGTTCAGACATGTGACCCTGTGGGAGACACTTCATATTCAAATTATAATACTTGTAATAAGGCTTTAACTTTATTATATGAGTAGAAAACCCTGTCTTATAAAAGATGTAAGTTAGTTGGCATAGCCATGCAGAAAATAGTCTCGAGGGTCTAGAATTGTCGACGATAAGGATATATATATCTCATGAGGCCCTGGACTCAACCACTATTAGCTGTACATCAAAAGGAAATGAGAGAACTTCGTGGAAGAGACAGATACCCCCAGGTTTATACATCACTTTTACAACTGCCAAGATGTTGCCTAAATGCCCATCAATGGGTAAATGAGAAAGAAAAGATTGTGCATAGAACACACTATTCACCCACGAATTCCTGTCCTTTACAATGTGAGCCTTTTAAGATGTTATGTTACATAAATTAAGCCAGGCGCAGAAAGAGAAATAACCCATGTTCTCATTCACATGGAAGCTAAATATAGTGAATTTCAAAGAATTAGCGCATTAGTTACTTTCTCTTGCTGTGATAAAATGCCACGACCATGGCACCTTGTACAAGGAAGGGTTTGTTTCCACTTACCGGTTCAGAGACCATCATGGTGGACATGGATGGCAGCAAACACATACTGCAGGCACAAAGCAGAGTGTGCAAACTGAGCTGGGAGGCACGGGTTCAAAGGCTGGAGTCATGTCTAGTTCGAACCACCACAATAGCTGAGCATAAAATGGTGGCCAGAGACCACGGGAAGAAGAGAGGGAGGGGCAGGTGGGATACAGATTGGCTAATAGGTACAAAGTTACAAATCCTGCGATTAACTGGTAGGGCTGAGCTCCGATGTTCTCTAACTCTGAAGGACGACTCTAGTTAGCAGCAATACAGTATTTCAAAATACCTACAGAAACAAAGAAGATTGAATAACCCAAACACATCTAAGAAAAAATAGCTGAACAATTTTTAAACTGTTTTTGCTACAAGGAAATGACAAGTATGAGGTGACGGACGTGCTAACTGTCCTGGTTTAATCACTGTACAGTAGGTACGGGCGTCACATCATACTTCATAAGTATGTACAATTAGTTTAGGTTATCAAAACAAAACAGAGGACTGTGGAGATGACTCATGAGTGACCTGCTTGCTGTGCAAACTGGAGGACCCATGTTCCAGCCCCCAGCAGCCACATAACAGCCTTATGCCTGTAGTCCCAGGGTGGTGGACACAGGCGGAGCCTGAGGATTCCTGGAAACCCTGTGTCAAAAACAAGGTGGAGAGAAGATACAGGACATTGACCTCTGGCTTCCCCGGGTGGATATGTGGGTGTGCAAGTGTGCACACCACACATACTTGTGCACCTCAACACATGTTCACATACGCATGCATGCAGGCACACACACACACACACACACACACACACACACACACACACACACACACACGAGAGCTGGGAGATGGGCTTTCCTAGACCCATGCTTCCGTCCCCTGCTTGCAGTGTCGCAGCTCAGTGCCCCCGTTCTCTTTGTTCCTGTGCCCCTCCTTAGTTAGCTGCTGGCCATTGGTCCCCCAGTTTTTTTTTTTAAAGATTTATTTATTTATTTTATGTGTATGAGTACACTGTAGCTGTCTTCAGACACACCAGAAGAAGGCATCAGATCCCATTACAATGGTTGTGGGCCACCATGTGGTTGGTGGGAATTGAACCCAGGACCTCTGGAAGAGCGGTCAGTGCTCTCAACCACTGAGCCACCAGTTCTTACAGGCATGTAACCCCTCTCTTCTCTCTCTAGGCTAAGGCTTCTCCCTTCATCAGTAGACAGCAAGAAGGCACAATCACTGAAGAAGCAGGGAAGACTCTTACCAGATACCCAATCTTCTGGGCCCTGGATGTTGGACTTCTCAGACTCTCGAACTACGGGGAAGAGCCTGATAAACTACCACCCTCGGATGTTTCTTCACAGCCATCTGGGCAGCCTAGACACTGACTCTCAAGTTAATCAAGCTCTTCATCAAAACCTTTCTTCTGCTCAGCCCTGGCCACTCTGTCACGACTTTAGCTTCCTCTGGTGTCTGATTTTTCTGGTGCGTGATCCATTACTGTGGTTTGGATGCTCGACTTTGCTGCTGTTCTTGGTCCACAGCCGTTCTTTGATGTACAGGAAACAGATCTGGGTGTCACTCTCTGGGATTTAGGATGGCGGACTTTTCTTACAGCAAACCGGAATCCAAATCATAAATATATCGTTTCCCTTGTTCCCTCCCAGAGTTGACAGCGGTAGAGAAATTAGCTTTGGACCTGGGTTGGGTGCATGAGCAGAAGTGGAGCAGAGAGCCCAGCTGTAACTTTGCCAAGAGTGATACCGAGCAGGTCCCTAAGGAAAGCATAAAGGTTTGGGTTGAATAGGAGGGGTTTCCAGAAAATCTAGAGAACGCTTCTGAGCAAAACAGACTTGGTATGGGTAGTCATGCTCTCTCCTTTTCCAATGTTTAACCGAAAATAGGACAGGAGGGAGAGAGAGGTGGCTCAGCAGTTTGAGAGCTCTGGCTGCTTTTCTAGAGGTCCTGAGTTCAATTCCTAGCAACCGCATGGTGGCTCACAACCATTGATAAAGAGATCTGGTGCCCTTTTCTGGTGTGCAGGTATACATGCAGGCAGAACACTGCATACATAATAAACAAACAAACAAACAAACAAATAAATCTTAGACAAAATAAAATAGGAGAGGAACATACTCTGTTTTCTACAAGTATTTAAATGTGACCCAATTAGCAGCAACTCCTTCCCAGCATCTTCTGGTGTCTGGTGGATGTTGAGCAATAAGAACAGTACAAAGAATAGCTGCTGTTTACAGAACACCTGCGGTGGACCATCTTCTGGGCATGCGTCACGAAACTTCTGTGACAGGCTGGTGAGGTAAGTGATACCAACATTTCCACTTCACAGATGAAGAGACCGCTTGTCTCAGAGCTCGAGGGTAGCAAATTCAGATCTGGGCCTGTGTGACCACAGGATCCATGTGTTGAGTTAATGTGCTAATTTATGCCTTCTGGAATGACATGGTTTCATTTTTCAAAAACAGTGTCTTTACCCAGGGCTTCTATGCCTCTCCATTCTAAGCAATATTTATAATTTTGATCCTGGATTTTATTATCTAGTCTGAATGTGAGATGATGTTTTATGACTTCTAAGAGTTGTGTGTGTGTGTGTGTGTGTGTGTGTGTGTGTGTGTGTGTGTGTGTGTGTGTTCATGTAAACAATGTGTGTGTGCATGAAGGCCAGACAACAGCCTTGGGTACCATTTTTCTGCAGTTATTATTCTCCTAGATTTTTGAGATAGAGTCTCTCACTGGCCTGGGACTAGGCTTTCTGTCCAGTAACCCTCAGAGATTGGCCTCTCTCCTCCTCCCCAGCATGAGGCTACAAATGTTTGCCATCGACTCATCTTTCTAAAGCTAAGGTTCTGTGGAGTTGAACTCTAGTCCTCATGCTTGCATAGCAGCACATTACCAACTGGGCTATCCTTTTATCTCTGAACTAGTTTTATATGTCATTAGAACAATTATCCCCGGAAACGTCACGCTGGGAGAAGGAAAGGGCACCATTCAGAGGAGTAACTTTTCTCTCTAAAAAAGATTTCACTCATTTCTAACAGCTTGTCAGACCACCTTACAGAATGAGACTGATAATGGGTTGATGGTGGCTGGGACCACACTATCCCCCACCAAATAATTCGCCGATCTTGATCTAGCTTGGCGTTTAGCACTGCACTTCCTGGACTATTCTGAAAGGTGGCTTTGAAGCTCAGCTTTACAGGTAGCCTGCCAATACTCAACATCTGTGGGGCTAGAAGACCCCATAACCAGAAAGGCAGGCATCGATCCTCTCAAAAGGAGTTTCTTCATAGTCTTCTCGAACTAAGTCTGGGCCAAAACTGATGATTTAAAGGAAACCCCATAGCGTGGTGGTTAATTACTCTGTTGACTTCACCGTACTAACGGATGCCTAGATAGTGTAGTTGTAAAGACATCATTTCTGGGTGTTGCAGGAAGAGGTAGCCTTGGAAAGGTAAACAATAAAGAGGATCACTCTTGCCCATGAGTGAACACCATCCAATCTGCTGAGGGCCAGAACAGAACAGCATTGGAGTGACTGCTACTGCACTTGCAGTGGGTTACAGAGTATTCCCCAGACCAGGCTTAGTTGCTGACCATCAGAAAGCTAGGTGATAGCCAAAAGAATAGTAGAAAGAATATGGAGATTGATCAATGTAGCCACATTAAGGAGAGGGACAAAAAGATCCGGGAATTTACCTAATTCTGCCTTGGGGGCTCTGAAGTGATGCTAAAATTTAGATAAAGGGCTCAGGATATATGTGTATATACATATACCTATATGTACATGATGTATATGTATATGATATATATATATGTATATATATATATATGTACATCAGTTCATAGAAAAGATGTGGTCCCCTACTTCAACCCATCATTATTTACAGTCTTGTTCTATAAGTTGCTTTGACAAACTGTTAGGACTGTGTGACATCTCTTGGGGGAGACAAGGTCCCCTTTGAATAGCCCCTTTTCCTTCTCCCAGCATAAGACTCTGGGAGGGAAGTTCTCACAGTGGGGATGTGTTGTGCCAACAGCCTGATTGTCAGATTCAGAGACACGGAGTATCTCCCTAGACTATGTTCATTTTGGCCAGGCTGGTTACACAATAGCACATTTAGTTTGTCTTTTGAGCTGGAATATCTATTTTATCCCCAGTCTCAGACATTGGGGCTCTGGGTCATTAGGCCTTGGTTCTTGGAAGTTATCCTGCTCTCTCCTCAGACTTCAGACTTGGACAGTAGCACACCGACAGCTTCCCTGGTTCTCCAGCTTGTGGACAGCTGGTGGTAGGCGGTCTTGGCTTCCATAATTGGGTGGGTCAATAGTCATGCTAAATTTCATCTCATGCACCCATGATATTCTATTTTCCTGTTTCCCTGGAGAACCCTAATGTACCGAGTCTTTAGAGTCTACTTCACACACACAAGCCTCAGCTACACGTTTTTCCCCTTCTTGTTGAGTTTCTTGCCCATTTTTTCCTTTTCCTATGTGTCCACCTCAGTGAATTAAAGGTATTTAATTATTTTAAGTTCATTTCAAAGACACACAGAACCAGTAGTAACAAAAAATAAATAAAATTAAAAAAAAGGTGAAGTGGAGAATGACTCATTCCCTCCTGCCACAGAGGTGAAGGAAATCTCGGTTGCAGAAAATCCTGATTACAGCGCAACAGCGCAAAGCCGTAATTACACCCTAAGTGACATTGTGACCAAAGCACAATCACGGACAGCTAAAGAGGACATTGGTGGAAAGGAATTCTAAAGTTCTTTCAAGCTCTTAGACCTCCTCGTCTTCCTTAGCAGTATTTATGCTGAGGGAGACCAAGGAGGAATCCTGCAGGAGTTGCTGGCTGGCACTCTACTGCCTATAGCTCATGCTGTCATTTCTACTTTCTGTCCCTTCCCCCATCCAGGACTCATGTTGGCCAGAATTATTGAAAGGATGGTCTCAGAGGTAACAGAGGTCACCAAACAAGTCTTGTTCATCATATTCTTCCCATACCCCTTTCTGTCCATATGACTATTGCCTTCCACTGAGAGCAGGCAGAGCCTCTGGCTGCACAATTCCCCATAAAATATTGCTTCACATAGCCATGAGGAATACACTTCCCTGGGGTTATGGAATGCTACTAGTATATCCTCCACCAGAGACTGTGAGGTTGCTCTGCACCGCACAGACAGATAAAGCTGGCGGGCTCCTTTCCAGGCGAAGGAGGTCATTCTAATCACATTTGTATGGCGTTTCGAGCAGCTCTGCTTCACAAAATTAGCTCGTCCCCATTTATGGAGAGACTTTATGAGTTCCCCTGTATTACCATCTCCACTCGCCTCAGCAAGAACATATTTCTAATCTTGGGACAGTAAGAGAAAGATAAAGTGACCCTGCATGGGCACAATTTAAAGTACCATAACTGCATTTTGGAAAAAGCACAGAAGGCTGGAAAGTTTATTGATGGAGACTCAACACAGCAAAGATTAAAACAGATAATAAAACTACAGTCATTTAGCAAGCACAAAGTACAGCAGAAACACAAACTCACAGACCAGGAAGGGAACCAAGCATCTATACAATTTTAATGGACAATGTTGGAAGACATGACCAATCAATCCAAGAGGTCAAGATTGTCCACTAAATGGTCTGGGGAGATGTGGTAAGAGGAAAAAAAATCAATTTGGATTTCCAGCTTATGATATGTGAATATTTACTCCAAAGGACTACGTATAAATTTTTAACAAACAGAGACTGAAAGTGACTGGTCGCTGGAAGAGAGTGTGTCCCCTTGGCACCAGAGCAGAGATGAAAATTATAAACTGTTCATTATCTGCTTATGCAACAGGACAAACCTTCTGAGTATGAAAACCCAGCTAAGCCCAATGGGCTAATAGCGTCTCTCTATAGAGAGCTGATACAAATAGATAAGGAAAAGATTAAGACGCCTGTAGGAAAACTTTCAAAGAAGAAGAGTTCACAGGAAGGCTGTTTCAGACACTAGAGAAAGCATGAAATAAATGCTCGACTGTAAGCAAAGCACTATATTTAAAATGAGTTAATGGCTCCTTCCATGTCAAGTCAGCAAAACCTTTGTATTGGTTGGCTCTTCCTGAAAGGTAGGAAGATATTTCGTAGCAGTGGCCTTGAAAGATAAAGGAGGGAAGAAGCACTGTCTGTCAAGAATGGAGATAGTTTGCAGATGCTCTCTGTCATACAACATGGCCATCTGGCAAGAAAAATCAATCGACGGTGTTAATAGCGTTCAGCCGAGTCCCCAGTTAACTGTCACAATAGCCCTGTATAATGTACATTTTAAAAATCAAACTTACGTTCATACCTTCTTCACTCCCATACTGGAGAAATGGAAACCAAGGCACAGAAAGGACCAAGTGTCTACCCACAGGAAAGTGGAACTTGAACCCTGAGGTCTGACTCGAGGGCATAGGGCCTTAAATATTGTATTACAATACTTCTGAAGTATAATGTAAATTGTGAAGCAAGTTTGAAAGTGGTCGGAAGCAGTCTCTCTATCATTATTGGGAAATGGTCATGATATAAAATGAGGAAAGACTGAACTTAATATTATCTATTCGTTGGGACAAGTTGGGGCTTGAGACTTGGCTCAGTAGTTAAATCACTGGGCACGTTTCAGAGGACCCAGGTTTGATTCCTAGCAGCCACATGTTAGTTTACAACTATCAATAACTCCGGTTCCTAAGAGGGATACTCTTCTGGCTCCGTGGTTAAGAGCACTTGTTGCCCTTGTAGGGTTTGTTTCCTAGTACCCACGTCGGGCAGCAACTCCATTTCAGGGGACTTGGTGCTCTCCTCTGGCCTTTGTGGGCACACATACAACCAAGGCACACATAAACACATACATAAAATAATCACATGAAAAAATAATTTAAATAAATAGAAACCTCAACAATTAAAAATAAATCGCCTGTGTGACAGAACTCTGAACTCTGCATGATATACATAAAATACTGGAAGAAAGTAGATTAAATTGGAACGTTAACTATTGTGTCAAAGGTGAAATGTACAGGAGACAGCTCATCCGGCCTTTTCCTGAATCCTCCCCCATATTGGATAAACTGGAGTGGTTGATCACACCAAGCCATTTTTTCTTTTCTTTTTCTTAAGCAATAGGTATCAAATCTAGATCCTCACATATGTCAGAGCAGGTCACACATGCTCTGCCCCTAGCCTTACCTGAGTGTGTGTGCGTACAAATGCTGGGGATTGGAACTAGGGCCTCGTATACAGTCTGCAAGCATTCTGCCACTGAGCGGTATCGCCAGGCTCCAAGTTTATTTTTGTATAGCCTAGCTTCTCCTCCAAATGAGCATGTACTAACTGTTAATCGAGGGGAAACAACTCGCGTACCTAAAATATGGATGGGGAGATAGCTCCATTTGTGATGCCTGCCGACCATGAATGCCTGAGTTGGATCCCCAGAACTGACATTACGATGGGGAGGTTGGTGGGGAAAAAGAAGCTGGGAACAGCAGCAGCTTAGACCTGTAATTCTGGTGCTGGGAAAACAGAGAGGAGCCTAACCAAACCAGGGGACTCCAGGGTCGGTGGGAGACCCTGTTTAAAAATCTAGAGCGAAGAGCAACTAAAGAAGGCCCCCCTCTGCCAACTGCTGGTTTCTAGATGTACATGCACCCACACACAAACGGGTACACTCCCCCACGTGAATACACATTAAAAGCAAAAACCCTCAAACAACAGACAAACTTCTGGGAGAAGGAAGCGTGCTCAGTGTATCTCAGAAGAAGGACATTGTGGGATAGAAGACAGGGTTTCCGACAGTGATCCGGATCAAAGGAAGTGAGCAGGAAGCAGAGCATTTTCATGCTTTCCTTTCTCATTCATTTCAATAACATGCAAATACGAACTCATTTGATCCTCATACAAATGGCCCCTGGGACAATGAACTGGAGAAGGCGACCATTGACTTCCTCTCAGGAGCTTGCAGTCTAATGGGTTAGGACTATCAATAAACACGTTGCCGTACCTACACGTCTTGACGAATGCTCTGCGCTAAGGGATGGGGGAGGGGGACGAATAGAAAGTAATGTGACATGGTGCTAGAGAGGAGAGGTAGGGAAAACCTGTGTGGATTGTTGTCATTTCATGTGGACCCGGAGGAGAAATGGCCTTACTACTGCAAGCATTAAGCTGGACCACAGGGAAAGTCTTCCCAGCACCTCCAGTCTTCCCCAACCTGGAATTAAGACAGGTCCCTGGAGATTGAAGTCCTTGCCACTGTGTGCACTACTCAAATGAATTATAACTAGAAGATTATGCTAGCATTACTGCAGCCTGTGAGAAGCTGGCCAGGGTTGCAGAAACAGGACTTTTAAATGAGAAATCTCTCAAACTGGTTAGCGGATCCTTTTCCTTAATATATTCTGAAGGTTTTACACCTTCCATATATAACCATCACCATAGAGGTGTTTAAAAACTTATTGCTGGTTGTTTCTGAAGGGTCTTGCAGTAGCGACATGCCTTTTAGAAGCCACATATGTCTCGAATTAATAAACAGCTCAAGGGAACGTTCAATTTTCACTTAGTAATCGCTCTTAAAGGAGTCCGGTGGGGAGATGGCTCAATGGCTAGCGCACTTGCTGATCTTGCGGAGGACCCAGGTTTCATCCCCAGCACCCACACAGGGGCTCACAACGGCGAATACCCAAAGATACTCTGAAACCATATCTAGTTCCAGGGGATCTTACGTCCTTTTCTCTATGGCTAACCACGTGTGCATATGGAGCACCGACACGCGCACAGGCAAAACATCCGTACGCATAAAATAAAAATAATCTAATCTTTATTTTTAAAACATGAAAACTGCAAGTATAGTGTAGTGAAGCCAAAGGGCATCCCGGCCTTGACAAAGTCAGCAGAACAGTATCGATGCCTCCCGGAGTTAGATCAGTAATGCCACCACCACCACTTTATTTACACATCGACAGTCCTTTTGTTAAAGGACGCCAATAAGGGCTAATGGGATAACAGGACCTTAACCTCTCATCAAAGTAGGATGATAATTAGCAGAAAGAGTTATTCAATACAACGAAGAAAGCTCAGACCGGTCCAGGGAAGGAGCTGGTAGGAACGAGAATTTCCTGAGCCTTGCTCTCCAGCTGGAAGTACCTAATGCATTCCTAAGGTATAACCAGTCAAAATTTAGGGCAGTGTGTCAGTGTGGCATATTTGAGGTCACAGGGCTAGTGGTACTAGTCCTAAGAAGACCGTGGAGCCCATCAGTAGGAGTTCTGTGTCTGTGTCTCCCACATACACACGTTCAACCAACAGGTTGAATATTCTTAAAAAGCAGTTGCTTTTATTATACAGAACATGTATAGACTTTCGTCTGGTTATTTCCTAGACAGTGCAATATGATCACCATTTGCATTGCATATACCTTGCATCATGTATTACAAGTAGTGAACAGGTGAGTGGAAAGTATATAGCATGGGAAAGGGACGGAGGCAGGAGGATTTCTGGGTGGGGATGGAGCTGGATAGGAGGAGTCGTTTTTAGCATTATGCACTCTATAGCATAGTAGAGTAACTCCAGTTGACAGAAGTGAGTTGCACTTCTTAGACCAGTTAGCAGGGAGGACTCCCAGTCTATGCAGGACAAAGAAATGGCAACTGTTTGCTGTAACAAATACGCCAATTACCTTGATCTAATCATGACATATATGCATACATCGAGGTGCTATATGGGGGCCTCGTAAACAAATTAAATGAAAACATTTAAAATAATTTTAAAATATAAATTTAAAATATAAATTAAAAAATATATATTTTAAAAAGTCTAGGAGGACAGGTACAGGCTGTGATCAAATGCTACCCTGGATGGCAGAGGTCTTTGGATTTGATGTCTGAGGCTTTGCTGGCACCAGCCTCGCTCGAACAGAGTGATGACTGTGGCATTACCTTTTCACACTTTCTCCTTGTGCCTACCCTTTCCCTTCTGAAAATGTCTTTAGGGGAAAAAAATGCTAAGGATGCTTATTAAGCATTTTTATGCTTTAGGCTGCTTATGAATTCGGACTCTAAGACAGGAAATAAGCAGTAAAAGAGATTTTCTTTTTAAAATCCTCGGAAAATTTCTCTGTGCAAAAGATGCTTCTCGGGAGTGGTAGTGCGGGGTGGGTATCGGTGTCTGCCCGCAGGCTTATCGTAACTGAGAACACTGAGCTTTTCTTTAAAAAAAAAAAAAATTCCTCGGCTGAGATGAATAATTGAAAACGCTGAGCCATTAGGACTTCAAAGATTAATTTCTCTGTTAATGCACAAGGTGATAGAGAGAAACAATCAAGCTACAGAAAAGCCATCAAGCCGACTGAACGGGGGCAATTCACCTGATATTCAAAGCCACCGCGCCAAAACTTTGATCCCTCTTAGCTGAGTTGGAAGGGGTTTTAGGTTATTTAAAACTGCAGAAACCTTCCAACCCCAACCCAGAACGACGTTCGGATCTATAGCTCTGCTTCAATCCCTTCAGGTAATAAGATACAACGTGCTATTTCTGGGCACCGTGAGTTGTAAGATGGCGACTTAATGACCAGCGCCGGATATTCCCAGAAGGCCATGGGTATATTTTTAATATGCTTACTTGATAGCCACGAGTCCATTCAGTTATATTAAACTTGGAGGCAGACCATCTTACTTTGCTAAAGAAAGAATGAAAATTCAACAGAGAGTCCCAGAGAAGAAGAGTTTCTAGATGAAAAAGGGCAGAGTCACTGCCATCCGCACTTGGAAACGCTTAGGGGGAAAGGAGATTGAACCAAAAAGCCACACTCAGGGATGGTTCTGGCAGTAACCAATACTGTCCTAGGTTTATAGTTAAAATACAAAGATTGGCTGGATTGTATTTTTTTATCAATGAAATTTTTATAGGATAACAGTGGGTTTGGGTTTGGGTTTTAAGTTTTTTTGTTTTATGCTTTGTTGTTGTTGTTGTTGCCGTCGTCGGTCGTCGTCATCGTTGTTGGAGACAAGGTCTCATGTAAGCCAGGCTGGTCTTGAGTTCTCTATGTAGCCAAGGATAACCTTGAACTGCTAACCCTCCTACCTCTGTGTCCAATTAGGGTTATAGGTCTGAGGCAGCATGTCTGGCGTTTACATAGGACTTTAATCAGTAGGAATTTACTCATCAGGATTATTCTGTCATGGTGAGGTTTTTGTGTCAGTGTCTGTGAATGAGGTGAGAATGTGGTTCTCACCAATTATTCATAAATCCACGACTTACATGTTTCAAGAGATTCTGTCTGCAATTGTTCGGTTCCTATTCCTGTTTCAGGAATTCTTTTAAGCCCACAAATATTTGTATGCCTTTCCCTTGACTCTGAAAATAGGAATTATTTATCAACTGTAATACTTGAGGAAACAGTGAAGTACAGGACTTAACAAACGTCTCAGTGATAGATTTGAACTCGAGTAAAACTTCCTCTGACTCCCTCCTAACCTCCAACACTAAGACAGTCTTATCTTCCCAGTTTTTACACCTGCCTTTGCTACGACAAAAGACTGGGTCCTGTATCTTGTTGATGTGACTCCAAAGCAAATTTCCTGTGAGTTTTCCCCAGTGTTTACTGAATCTTCTTGTTCTTGTTCTTCTTGTTCTTCTTGTTCTTGTTCTTCTTGTTCTTCTTCTTCTAGTTCTTGTTGTTGTTGTTGTTGTTGTTGTTGTTGTTCTTCTTCTTCTTCTTCTTCTTCTTCTTCTTCTTCTTCTTCTTCTTCTTCTTCTTCTTCTTCTTCTTTTTTCCTTTTCTTTTTTTCAGAACTGGGGACCGAACCCAGGGTCTTGCGCTTGGTTCTTGTTCTTCTTCTCCTTCTTCGTGTTCTTGTTCTCCTCCTCCTCCTCTTCTTGTTCTTCTTGTTCTTCTTCTTCTTGTTCTTCTTCTTCTTGTTCTTCTTCTTCTAGTTCTTCTTCTTCTAGTTCGTCTTCTTCTTGTTCTTCTTCTTGTTCTTCTTGTTCTTGTTCTTGTTCTTCTTGTTCTTCTTGTTCTTCTTGTTCTTGTTCTTCTTGTTCTTGTTCTTCTTGTTCTTGTTCTTGTTCTTGTTCTTGTTCTTCTTCTTGTTCTTGTTCTTCTTCTTCTTCTTCTCCTCCTTCCTCCTCCTTCCTCCTCTTCCTCCTCCTCTTCCTCCTCCTCTTCCTCCTCCTCCTCCTTCTTCATGTTCTTGTCCTCCTCCTCTTCTTGTTGTTCTTGTTCTCCTCCTCCTCCTCCTCCTCCTCCTCCTCCTCCTCCTTCTTTTAACCAAAGATACTTATTTATTATTGTGTCTATGTGTGTGTATGTGCATGTGCATGCAAGTGACCATGGAGTCCTGAACAGGGCGCTGGACCTGCAGAGCTGGAGTTACAAGAGGCTGCCAGGCACCTGATGCAGACCCTCCTCAAGAGCAGCAGGCATCACCAAGCATGGAGCTCTTTCTCCAGTCCACAACCATCTGTTCTCTAGTCCCATGGGTCTCATCAGTAGTATGGAGCAAAAGACAAACCACAAGGAGGACCTTAAATTACCGTCCCCTCAGAGGATCACTGTACACCATACCTTTACCCTTACAACTTGGAACTCCATGTTGGAGGGCTTACATGTTGGTTATCACATCTAATCAGCACACCAAGTCACTCTGGTGTGGCCATCAGTATTATAAGTAGCTTATTCAAGGTCCTTCACACCTTTATCCGGAAAACAGGACTTGACAACCCAGGATTTCAGACATCTAAATACTATGATGGCTTGAATGATATTCAGTAACCCTTTGAGCTAGTTTTCTCAAGAGATAGACGCTGTGATATATCATAATTAGTAAATGTACAAAGTAATTTTAAGTAAAATAAATAAATATATTAACATTTCCAGCAAAATTGCTTTTTAAAATTAAGTCAGGAGAAGTTTTATGGATTTTAAGATTCAGGTACTTATTTTTGATCATGTGGGTAGCATGTATTGTATGTATACTTGTGTGCCTCATACTTCATACATATATGCACATTCAGACAGAGGCCAGAGGCGGATATCTGGTGTCTTTCTCCTTTGCTCCCCATCCTATTCCCTTGAAATGAGGTTTCTCATTGAACCCAAAATTCACCACTTTGGCTAGGCTGACTGGTCAAGAAGGATCTGCCTGTTTCCAGCCTGTAACTGGAATGGGGTTACAAGTCCATACAGCTACACCCAGTTGTTACAGAGCTGTTGGCAATCTGAGCTCAGTTCCTTACACATGCACAGAAAGCAGTGAGCCATCTATCCCACAATCCATGGTTTCTTCTAAATACGACCACTCTCAGCTCTTTGCCTTCATCCATGCCTTCTTTTATATAAGAAACACCTATGAGGGGTTGGAGAGATGGCTCATTCAGTAATGGCCTTTCCACACAAGCATGAGGAACTGAGTTCTGTTCCCTGGCACCTGCAGAAAAACCATGTGAGTCAGCATGGATCTGTAACCAGGGTGTCGTGGGGCAGAGACAGGAGGGTGACTGGAGCTCATTGGCCAGCTAGCTTAGTCAAATCAGGAAACTCCAGCGTCAGTAAAAGAGAGCGCAACTAAGGAGAGCACCTGAGGTCAATCTCTGGCTGGCCTACGGGAAGGGTGCGTGCTCACACACATACACGCACACCTGCACACACTCTAACACACCACACACACATACATTTACACACACACACACACACACACTTATGTACAAAAGCGTGAAGAGTAACTGATATTTAGGAAACTAAACAACAATGTCTGCTATTGATTGGACTGCATTGTCTATTTCCTGTTGGATCTGGGTAAGAGCCCATCTTGGTCTTTTAAAAACTGTCTAGAGACTTCCTACCAGCTGAAGAGTCAGACAGGAGTTTGTCTACAGAACAGCACTACAGTTCCTGCTGAGAACATGGCTGTGTCCCAGGCTTTAAATCACGCAGGCTGAGGCCAGGTCTCCACCATTTACCAGCTCTGCAATGTTGAGTGGGTTATTTTCCCTCCTGGTCTCAGTTTTCTCGTTATATAAATAGGGGGTAATAATAATAACAGTACCCATCTCGTGGGGTTTCTGTGACAATTGCCTAAGATAAAATAGAAGTGTTTAGCACAGCGACTTATGTGCAAGCTGTGCTCAATGTTATTTGATACCATCTGTAATTCTAAAAATGTTCCTCCCCACCCTACCTCATAAAGTCTAGTTAGATTGTAACCAAACAAAATCAAGGACTATATCTTGGCTTTCAGGGTGAGCCAAGTAAATCTGGGGTAAGGACTATAAATGGCTGTGTAGCACTTGATTTATTTTATTAGCAATGCCACATAATTATAAGGAGAGAAAGGGAAAGACAGTCGATAAGTAATTCTGGGAACCTTAATAAAGTATTTATTCTTTCCTATATGACCTTGTAAACAAGTGAGTGTCACTTTTATGTCTTGTTAACAAGGACATTACCTTCAAGGGTTTGTTTGTGGGATACCTTTAGTAATTCCCTGCCCGTTGTTGATGTTAGGAAACCAATTATTAACCAAACAGAAGGCAGTACACTTTTAATTCTTGTGGAACTTTTCTCATTAGTGTGTCTTGAAAATGACTTAAGCTGTCTACATCGAGAGTTAAGGAAAAACACACACACTTGTAAGCATGTACCTGTGCTAACATCCCCAAAGGAACCAAGTGAACTCTGGACGTAACGTAGGAGGCATCAGGACAAGGGCGAGCCCCTGCTTGGTGGGAACAGTTCGTGAGGGTGTAACATATGGATGCTGTGCTGTGAGTGGCGGTCAGCAGTGCAGACCTTATTTTCTTGGTAAGTGGTTCTCCAGGATGTTGCAGGAATAAACCACATTCTAAGTTTCAGCTTCCAAGAGGGCCGTGCGTGTCAGTCACATGCCTGACCGTATTTTGCACTTCTTTTTTTCCCGGCCTTCCCTTTTCCCCCTTTTCCACCAGAGCTGTGGATTACACCCAGCTAGGTAAGAGCTCTCCTGTTGAGCAACATACACCACTGGCCTCCTCACAAGGAATTTTTAGCTGTTCTTTGAAAATCTCCTAGGAAATACAATGTGTCTTAATGTCCGCCCTACCCCACCCCTCCAATTCCTTCTGACTTTCACCAATATATCTCCCTTTCAACATCATGACTCCTCCTCCTCCTCCTCCTCATTCCTCTTCCCCTTCTCCTCCTCCCCATCCCCCTTCTCCTCCTCCTTCTCCTTCGAAAAAACATACAAACAAAACAACAACAACAACAAAACCCCCCAGAGTTCAATGAATGCTACCTATATTTGCATCAGTGTATGGAGTCTTCCAATGGGGAGACATGGGTAACTGTCCAAATGAAAAGTGAGTCCTTCCCTCCCCGCCTCTAGCAGTCATCGACTGCCAATGGTTCTTCAGCTAGAGCAGGAATCCCTCCCAGTTCTATACTTTTTGAACAAAGCTCATATAGTATATTTCAATTATCTACTTCAATTCATCCCAGACCTTCGCCATGTCCCTACCTACTCAACTTGACGTCCTTCCTCACTCTCAAAAGAAAAAACAAAACAAGCAAGAAACAAAAAGAAAAACAAAGATCCTACAAGAGCAAAAATTTTAAAAGCCCAAGCAAAGCAAAAGGAAACAAAAACTCAACAAAAATATCACTGGGTTCCTTTTGTGTTGGCCCAACTACTCCTGAATGGGCCTGGGGCCTGCCCTGGAGTGTGGTTGATACCGAGTGACGCTCTATTGGAGAAAATTGATTTTCCCTTTGCTAGTGGTTATCAGTTGCAGAGAGCTTCTGGTTAGGGATGACACCCTGTGTTCCCTTCCTTCCGTCAGTGCTGGGTCACATCTGGCTTGAACCTGTCCAGGTCTTATATGCGTTACCATGGTCTTGTTCATAGGTTCTGCTGGAATCTTTAAATGGTTTGATCTGCTGAGGGCCTTATTCGAGCAACCACAGTTGCCCTTAGTTAATGTGTGCAATAGCTAAACCATATCTAGAAATAGGAATTTCATATCTTCTTCCCATCTGCCAGCTCTTGCCTCCTTCGGCCTCTTCTACCCTGCTGTTCCCTGAGTCTTGGAGATCACAGCTTAGCTTTTTGTTGTTTGTTTGTTTGTTGTTTTGTTTTTGTCCCCCCCTCCCAGAGTCAAATACCTGCTCTGGAACGACAGCAAAGGTTTTTGGTCTCACTTACATGTTGATTCCCATGGTGTATTCTACATATTTTCTGTGTCCTGCTGGTCACCCCATTCATTTCGTTTTGTTTATTTAGTTTTGTCTTTTCTGAAATAGAGTCTCACTGGGTAGTCCCGGCTGACTGCAAACTGTGGCAACCCTTCCGCCTCAGGATCCCAAGTATTGGGTCTACAACTGTGCATTACCTCTCCTGCCTCCGAGATTTCCTCTGTGTTTTCTTCTTTGACAGGAAAGTACCGGGAAGGATTCTTTTTTACTGCCTGTACTTACGTTTTCTTCCAGCAGGGGGAGTACGATGCTTTACCTGGTATCGGGGCTTGGACTCATTTACAAAACAAACAAAAAAGAAGTTTTAGCTGTAATAAAACCTTACAAAGTGTCAATGTCTAGTGCGTTGGGGGCCCTGGGTGGGGTTTCACACAACCAGGACACAGGGGATGCAGAGCAAAGGCAGAAGCAACTGCACACAGCTGCAAGCTTTATTAATCCTTATATAGATATGAATATGCATTACTACAATTTCCATTTTGGCAAGATACCATGAGATCATTATTCCCATGATACCAGGAACAACTGAGGCAAGACTAAACAAAGAAATATGACTAAACAAAGGTTTCTTCTCAAAATATTTACATAACAAATCACCCCTGTTCTTATTATCAAAGTACACTCGCCATTACCAAGAGAGCGTGAGGACCGCCTCCACAGAAACAGGACACAGCAGAACATGGTTTAAAGCCAAGTGAGAAAAACATTTTCTTCTCAAGGGCAGCATTCCAGCCCCTACTGGCACCTGTCACCAGTCCTTACTTGACCCTGCCTGGGAGCTGCATCTCTATGTCTTAACAACAAAGCATATAAAGAATTAGGAAGGGCAACAATTTATGTTTGAAGCATGGTCTCTCTGTGTGCTCCAACAGGGCCTTCAGCTTCTTGGAGTAGAGAGTACAGGTGTATGCCACCATGGTTGGTCTGCAGTGCCTTTAATCTTATTAAGCAAATAAAGTAAATTGGGACATATATATTATATATAATATATATATATAATAATTCTTCTCTCATACAATACATCTCAACCAGTTTCCCATCCCTTACTCCTCCCACCTCCCCCACACTTTCCCTCTCTCCAGATCCACTCCTCTTTTGTCTCCCACTAGAAAAGAGCAGGCCTTCAAAAGACAACAACCAAACATGATGAAACAAAGCAAAATAAGATGGGGCAAAAATCCCTCATACCAAAGCAGTACAAGGCAACCCGACAGGTGGGAAAGAGTCCCAGGGGCAGGCAGAGAGTCAGAGCCGCACCCACTCCCAGTCAGTCTGCAGTTGGTTGGTTTTGGGTGTTAACTAGACATAAGCTGGAGTCATCAGAGAGGAAGGAGCTTCAGCTGAGGAAATGTCTCCATGAGATCCAGCTGTAAGGCTTTCTCTCACTTAGTGATCAATATGGGAGGGTCCAGCCTGGGGTAGGTGGTACCATCCCTGGGCAGGTGGTCCTGGTCCTGGGTTCTATAAGAAATCAGGCTGACAAAGCCATGGAAAGCAAGCCAGTAAGCAACATCCCTCCATGGTTCCTGCCTCCAGGTTCCTGCCCTGTTTGAGTGCCTGTCCTGACTTCCTTCACTGATAAACAGCAATGTGGAAATGTATGCCAAATAAACTCTTTCCTTCCCAACTTGCTTTTTGTTTCATTGCAGCAATAGAAGCCCTAAGTAAGACAGAGTTCTACAATGCCACCAAGCTAACAGCCACACACATATGCAGAGGACCTGGTGCAGATCTGTGGAGGACCCGTGTTGCTGCTTCAGTCAGAGTCCCTGTGCTGCCGGATTAGTTGACTCAGTGGGCCATGTTCTCCTGGTGTCCTCGACAACTCTGACTTCTGTAAATAAAGATGATTTTTAAAATTACCATTTCTGAGCAGGACATCATCGTGAAGTAAAATAATCACACTGAGGAGGAAAAAGAAACAACAAAAACAAATTTAAGTGGAAAAATGTAGCTCCTAATCCCGCTAAGCAGTTGCTGGATAATTCGAGGTGAATTACCGAACTTTCACGGCCCACAATATCCTTATGAGTAAAATTAGGGGATTGTGATAGATGCTATGAAAGGGCTCTCATGACTCTAGGATGATACCCTTCAGATTAACAAAAGTCAGCCTCCCTTGTGGGCAATTTCCTAAAAGAAGATCATGAAGCTATCATTGTGATTCAACGTTATAGTATTAAAAATGGTCTAATTCTACCCAGAGGAGTTTAAGATGAATCGAAGTGAGATAAGCAGAGGCATTTCGGGGCAGAGAAAGGCAACAGTGGGCTTTAAATGAGGATAAAAATCTAGATGAGTCACCAAAGTAACCAGCAAACAGCATGGAATGCAAACTACAAAACAAATATTACAAATATGGAACCCAGAGAGCCAATAACACAACTTTGAGAATTTAGTTATATTAAAATTTAATACCAGAAGCTTTTCTTTACAACACATTATATAGACTTCCATCTCTGGACTGAGGGGAATAAGGGAGAACCACACAATCCTGCTCGAATAGTTAAAACTCTCAACAAACACACACATGGAAGTATGGCTAGACATTGTACAACAACGTATTCTCAAGAGGAGGAATCAGACAAATGGGCTCTTAAGCCAGGAGTTTCTACTTGGGAGTCTTTTCTAGAACTTGAAGTATTCTGAGAGAAAGCAGGGAAAGCTGTGATCTGGCTGGGTTCAAGAACTGCAGGCAACAGAGGCATCTGGAACTTGTAGTCCAATGGTAGAGAAAAGAGAGCTACTTCACCAAAATGGCTACAAATGTGAACAGGCTCTCCCTCCTTGGGTTAGCGCTTGAATGGCCAATTGTATGTTAATGAACAATGGCTCCTTGAGGGCAAATGAAGAACTAGAAGAAGGGTGTGGTGGGAAGCCCAAGGGTACACAGATTTCACATTCACTTGGGAGGCACTGGAATCACATTATCTGAATGGAGAGGCCTTGATGCCAGTGTGTGTGTGTGTGTGTGTGTGTGTGTGTGTGTGTGTGTGTGTGTGTGTGTGAGTGATGGGACCATGTATAATTCTAGAACTTGAGAGACTAAGGCAGGAAAGTCTCAAGATTGAGGCCAGTTTGGGCTACATAATATATTGTTATTCTCATTTGCTGTGATAGAATAAATGAGTCAAAGCAGTTTTGGGGTGGGCGGGTGGGGAGCGGTATTTGGCTCAGAGAGGAACATAGTTTACCATTGTCGGGGAAGGCAAGGTGGAGCAAGTGACTTGATCTTTGGTGCCAAAAATGAAGCACAGGAAGGGGAATGCCCATGCCGAGATCTTGGTTATCGTCTCTTTTTGTTCAGTATGGGACACCACCCTGTGTCGTGGGCCTTCTGTCCTCAGTGGAAACTCTCTGGAAACTTCTTTATGTTGGTTGCTCTAGACCCACGAGAAACCCCAGCGAGATGGAGACGATCTGCAGCAACAGCTCTCTCTAACCTAGTAACTCAAGAGGATGCTAGACCCAAAGTTCAACCCTAAACCAAAGGAGCGAGGCTCTGATTTTTTGCTATACGGCGCTCAGCGTCCCAAATCTAATCAAAAATAAATTACACTTAGGAAGAAATGAGATGTGGCCCATATCATAAAGAAAAAAATTAGTCAACGGAAATAGAGTAGAAAATGATAAAGAAAATGGAATTTCTAAGCAAGAGCCATAGCACAAGAGATTATCAATATGCTCAGAGGATAACAAGATATTATCAATACACACAGGAAGTAGTGTGTATTTTAGAAGTTCAGGTGCTAACAGATGTGTACCCTCATGATTGGCACGCTTACAGCCCACCCCTAATCTGTGTTACATGCAAAGGTATTGGTCTGTTATAGAAATGTTAGATCGATATAGTAAAGAGGAGCAGTGCCAGACAGGAGAGCAGTAGCACTGGGCAGGCCTCCAGTGCTGACTTTATGTATCCTGTTTTCACTTTCCCATCCCCAAACCATGAACCAAATCTTTCCTTTACAACAGAGGTGGCTGATTAGGTTTAGGGCCTGGCTTAAAAACAATTTACCATTTAAAATGTTTCTTTGCCCACTTCATGGTCTATAGTAATTATTATTATTATTAATTATTATTATTATTATTATTATTATTATTATTATTATTTAATCTTTTTTACACTCCATTGGTTATCCCCCTCCTGGTCTGCCCTCTGACTGTGTCTCATCCCAAACCTCCTTCCTCGTCTCCAAGAGGATGTCTCACCCCACTCCCTGGGGCCTCTCATGTTTATTTGTGTAAACAGATTTCTAAGCTATATTAAGCTTTAACTAATTAACCCTTAATCCTCATAGGAGTCTCTTAAATGCTTGCCCAGAGCCATTTTGCACACAGCTGATGGTTGTTGCTAGACTTCCCATGAGCACTGCAGCCTCTCCTTCCTGAGACTGTCCCCCTCCCTCCTCACTGTCCCTCTGCTTTCTTTGTGCTTCAGTCTCTTCTCATTTGCACCTGTCCATCCTCCTCACTAGGCTCCTCAGGACAAGCTGAGGATGGTATACTGTATCAAACTCCCACTGTATCAACCTCTCACTGTATCAACCTTTCACTGTATCAACCTCTCACTGTATCAACCTCTCACTGTATCAACCTCTCACTGTATCAACCTTTCACTGTATCAACCTCTCACTGTATTAAACTCCCACTGTATCAACCTCTCAAGCCTTAAACTAACAGTAGAGCAGAGCATTGTGTGTGTGTGTGGACAGGAACTTTCTGGAGAGAAGCTATTGCTTAGATCTTGGTTTTAGGTAACTTTTAATTATTTCACTGTTTATTTTTACAGGGCTGGGAATTGAAGCCAAGGCCTTGCACATACTCAACAAATGCTCTACCACTAAACCAGAGCCCACATCATATAACTAGAAGGGGACTTTAATGTCATCCTTGTGAGCTATGGCTTAAGCTCTCTGTATGGTGTCATTTTTACATCTTTGTGAACACTCTTCTTCACAGCACATGCTGTGCTGTGTCTAAATCACATGTGTCTAAATCACATGGATGTTCTGAACCCAAAAGAAGAGCACAAATCCTAATGGTACTGGAAATTTCCATGGTGAGAGCATGACTCCTTTCATGATCAAGTTCCTTCTGCTTGGTTTCTCTCCAGTGGTTCTCTCCATCACACAGAATATTTCAAGGCCCCCAGAAGATCCCTGAAAACACCAGCCATATATATTCAGATGCATACTGCATTACTTTGGTATATACATATATCTATAATAAAATTTAAGTTACCATCCTAATCTATTACTGTTTCTAAGCAGCGAGAGATTAGTGACCAATAAAGCAAAACAATTATAAGAATCTACTGTAATAAAAATTCTCTCTCTCTCTCTCTCTCTCTCTCTCTCTCTCTCTCTCTCTTTCTCTCTCTGTGCAATTGCAACCACAGAAAGTGAAATTATGGACACTATGCTTACTAATTTGTGTGACTTGCAAACTAAGTCTTTAAGGCTCACAGAATCAATCTCGGTTCAAATTTATTTATCTAGAATATTATTTTTACTCAAACTCAGATTCATTAAGTAAATTGTAAAAGAGATCATAAGCAAGAGATGCTCATAAAATGTTATGTTGATATTCGCAGCAAACTTTCTCAATACTGACAGTAGGTGTAGGAAAGAATGATGTAATTATTTTAGAATGGAGTCTCAACGCCCAATCAATCGTCTCTCTACCTACTTACCATTTACCTATCACTCATTCACCCTGTTCCGTACGAAGGTGTAAGCACGTCTTACAGCCTGAGCTAAAAGCAATGAGCGAAGATAAAGAATAATAAACGTCATAAGCCCCTTTTCTGTTCACACGTGTGCTCTCAAAGGCAGTTTTACAACTCATAAATGGCTTTCAGTCAGGGCTCTTATTTTAATTTTACTCACTTAAATTTTTTTTTAGATTTATCTCCTTTTTTATTCATGTGGATATTTATATATGTGTGTGTGTGCCTGTATATGCACATACATATGTGTGCTGAGGAGGCCACAAGTTGGTGTCCTGGAACTGGAGTTACAGGCAGTTGTAGTTTGGCCAGCGTGTGTGCCGGGAACTGAATTCAGGGCTTGGAGAGAATCTAATTCTTTCGACGCCAAGTTGTCTCTCTAGCCCTGAAGGCCTTCTGAGTGATAACAGAACTTCGATTTGTTTCAAATTTCACTTTAATGATTATGAGAAGCACACACTTTAGGTGCACATCTCTTAATAAACAAATACCATCTCTTTATCCCTCTTTTCACTTGGTTTAATCATATATAAAGAATTACAATGATGAACTGAAAACCATGTGGTTTGTCCTTTCTTTTTTAAAATTAAGAGTATTTACACTGTTTGTTCGTTTGTTTGTTTGTTTGTTTTCCTTTATGCCTTTTCGTGTTCTGCTGCTTGGCCAACAGAACTGCACACTCACACCTTTCACTGTTTATCAGCATACACTGCTCCTCTTCTCTGGTTAATGTTAATCTTTTGTCCTTTTAAATTTTGTGTTATTACCACTCCAAATCCTTGGTGGGATGTTCTTGCCATGGCTATTTGCTTTTTTATTGTGCCCTTTTTGTGGTTATTTTATAGTAGGTATAACTAATATGTAGGACACAGCTGAAGTCATTTTTTTTTTAAAAAAGGAAGCTCTATCCATTTGTATCTATTGTGATTCCCTTTTGCACTGCTAGGAATCAAACACAGGGCCTTAATTAATGTCTTGATTTTCTTCTGACCATTTTGCTTTATGCTTCCTCTACACTCAGTCTTGGCAAAAGGCACAGGAGAGACTGCACTTTGTATTTGTGAGGTCCATTTATTTATTTATTTATTTATTTATTTATTTATTTATTTATTTATATCGCCTTCTCCAGTATTCACTGACTTTATTTCTTGTCTCTTGCTCTTAGTGACTTGTCCCATTTGTGGTGGTCTGGGATACTTGAGTATTTTGGCTACCTGAAATGGCTCTTTTCTTTTCTTTTCCTTCCTTCCTTCCTTCCTTCCTTCCTCTCTCTCTTTTCTTTCTTTCTTTCCTTTCTTTCTCTGTCGTTAGCAAACATCTTTCCGGACTCCATGTGCAGTTTACGCATGGTGTCCATACATCCACTGCTGAAGAAATGGACAGGTCAGTGAACTCAGGCTGGTTACCTGGAGCACTTAACTGTCTGGTGGTGAAGGCTGGCTGAGGAGGGGCTCGTTCCTGCTAAGGCTCTCCCATCCTGTCAGAGTGGCCATGGCTTCCCCAGCATGGCACCACCTTCAGTTTGTGTCTATTCTCCTAAAAACCACCAGTTTCCCCAAAGCAATTTTATTTCAGCTTTTATTTTAACATTTATTTTTGTCAGATAACAATGGCGTTTCCTTATGGAGTACATTGTGAGGTGTTTGGGTACCCCTAAACATTACATAATAACTTATTACTCATATAATAATATTTAGTTAATCCTTTACCTCAAATTTATCAGTTCCTTAATTTTAATTGCATTAAATTTTTCCATTGTCATGATTCTCAAGTCTTATATTATTATTTCTTTATACTAATCAGAATCCATAGGAATATATTTTAGAGGTTTTGAGATTGAATAAGAAGTAAATTTTATGAATCTCCAGTTAAATAAAAACAAATCTTCATTCGTCTTATCGTCTGGTAGTTATATGCATTTGTGTGAAATTTGTATGGAGTATTAGCTTCAAAATAAGTTTCCTTTAGAATTCATTGCTTTTCAGCAATGAAGATGGAAAGTCTAAATCCGAGTTGTGGCTATTTGGGATCTGTAAAAGAGGAATTTATTTCTAAAGCTATCAGTCCTTATCTGAATGTTCTTTATTCTCTCTCTCTCTCTCTCTCTCTCTCTCTCTCTCTCTCTCTCTCTCTCTCTCTCACACACACACACACACACACACACACACACACACACACACACACACGTGCCACAGCAAACTAGGTAGATGGGTTTCTATCACCTGGTTCCAAGCAGCTTTATACCCTCTGAGCTATCTGGCTGACTCATTACCAGAGTATTCTTAACTATATTTTCTGTCATTAAAGTGTAAAGATACTATGATTTCTTGGCCTGAAGAAAAAAATGTCCTTGTTGTTTTTCCCTTTTATTATTTTATAAATTAATTTAAAGTCATTCAAGTGACACACGAACACATTCTTTAAGAGTTCAGATGCAGTAGAGCACAGAGCCAAAGTGTCTGCAGTCACTCACAGTTGGTGGCTGTCTTAGGTACAGGAGAAGCCATGAGGTATACCCTGTGAGGAATGTCCAAACAGAAGTCTGGGAGATCCCTGGAGAATCATCTCCCTCAGGGGCACCCCAGTGCCCCTCACCTACCAAGGCTGCAGAGAACACTCTGGTGAGAGGTCACCAGCTGCATGGAAAATGCTTAGTTGTGCCTCAGCTCTGCAAGCCAGGATGGAAGGCAGCGAGGCTATTACAGGCTGATCAGAACCCAGAATAACAGAGGCCAGGTGGCAGCCCTTGACTTCTAGAAGCCAGGTGGATGCAATTATCATAATGAACCACGAGTCTGGAATGACAGCCGTGGGGACTTGACCCAAAGAGGGTTATCTAGACGGCTAATTGAACAGGTTACCTACCCCACGGGCAAAGCAGATGAAAGCCAACATGGGAACTACTTAGTTTGTGCAGTCTTAGCAGACTGAGAATGAGTCATCAGAAGGCTGTGGGCAAGGACTATAATAAAAAGCAATAATCCTTTGTCCAAATCCAGACCGAACCAGCTTTTAGACCAGGAGCCCATTGCCTGAAGACAAGGCTGGATCCACGGGAAGATGGCTCTTGCCACCTCATGACAATTACTGTTATAGTAGCCCTCCCAATCCTTCTCTGAAGATTCATGGATATTCAAGAGTCTATTCTGGGAAAGAGGAGTTCCTATAGGCAAAGCCATAACTGTATTCTGTCTCATGCCAAAGCACTTATCTTAGTCCATTCCTGCTGAACTAGCAAAACAGTACAAACCGGGCCACTTATACACAGTAGGAATTCATTCCTCACAGTTGGGAGCTGAGAAATCCAAGATCAAAATACCAGCAGATTGGTGTTTGGGGAAGACCACTTGCTGCTCTGGAGATGGGGATCCAGGTGCTCACGACACACACACACACACACACACACACACACACACACACACACACACAAACACACACCCCACATATACACAAACACCACACATATACACATACAAACAACACACACCAACACACAGACCTACATACAAACACCACATAAGCACATACCACACACACTTAGACCACACAGAAACACACACACTCACTCACCACACACACATACACACACACACACACACACACACACACACACACACACACACACACCACTAGTCACTCCAGAAGTAGAATCTATGAGAGATAGTAACAACTAGACCACTATTCAGCTGGGTGAGCCGATGGGTTTTTATTGTCGTTACTAACTGGGATCTGGATGAGGGGTTACTTAAATGGAGCAGGGACAACTCAAAAGCAGCCGCATCACTAAGAGCCCACCTGCAACTGATGACAGTTCAACCCCCAGCTCTCTGCACAGCCCGCATGCAGCTCATCAGGGGACAGTCTAAGACTCCTTCTCTCCTAGCAGACTTCCTCCTTTCCATAAACTGGGGTCCTGAGAAAATTCTAAGGTTTCGTTCTCTCTTGTGCCATCTTGTCTCTAGAACAGGGGTTCTCAATCTGTGGGGTGGAGACCTCTTGGAGGTCAAACCTTTTTACAGGGTTGCATACCGGATATCCTGCATATCGAATACTTACATTACGATGTACAACGTCAAAATTAGTTTTGAAGCAACAACAAAAATATTTTTATGGCTGGGGGGGGTCACCACTACATGACTAACTGCTTTAAAAGGTCTCGGCATTAGGAAGGTTCAGAAACCTTCCTCTCTAGAACCTTTCCCTCCATCCTGCAGGGAATGTTTTAATTCAGAGGAAACTGCCAGGCTCCCTCCTCTTAATATTATCACACTGGCCATTAAACTTCACAGTATCAATTTGGAAGACACAGTCAGGTTGTAGCAAGTAGTTAATCAGCACACTTTAAGGTAAAGAGACGAGTGGCTTAGTGTGTTGGTTCAGGCCTATAATTTCAACACTTGGAAGGTGGGGTCTGAAGGAGCAATTCATTATCCAATACATTCTGAGTTTGAGGATAGCCTGGACTACACACAACGTCATCTCAACCTCACAAAACAAAAAAAGAAGTAGTTTAGTAGTAGTTTGGGTTATGCCCAGAGTAAAATAATAATAATAATAATAATAATAATAATAATAATAATAATAGCAACAACAATAATAACAATAGCAATAACAACAACAACAATAATAACAATAACAACAATGATAATAATAGTATCAGACTATATTGTATCAGGATATGGAGTTCACCAGCTCCATTGGCTTCCAGGACAGAAGGGGCAATGAGCTGAGGGAATGTGGGCAATGTCTAGGAGGTAGAGAAGGCAAGGAGATGGTTCCTTCCCTAGACTCTCCAGAAGAAACAACGACTCTGTTGTGGGCCCAGCAAAGTCTATTTTTAGATGGCCACTTCTGCAACTATGTAAACACATGTGTGTTGTGTTCTCAACAAAGTTTCTGTGAGTTTGCTATAAAAGAGGTAGGAAATGAACATATACGAGAATCTGCATCCACTTAATTTGTAAATCTGGCCACCAAAGAAACCAGATGGCTCCTAGAGGATTTCTGAAGAAGAGGGCAAACCCCACCAGCTAGCAGCCACTCTTTCAGCTGTCGAGCCAAATGTGACACCACTTCGCTAACAAATTAGCATGGTCTCACAACACGGAAGATGTCACCGACTTGCTAAATGTATTCTCTGTTAATCCAACTGTAGGAAAAATTCGGATTTTGTGAGCATTCACACAGAATGTGAACATGTATATTTACAGTTTTTAATCAGGGCTATTTAAAATTTACTGTGATCTTTCAGAGGATGATGCATCATAATATGTTCTGAAGAGACTGCATTGTACTGTTTTGGCTTCCAAACAACGAACTGACCTACTGTGCTTTGAGGAGTGACCGGAGTGGCATCTAGGGGGTCTTGGCAAAGCATGTATGTGCTTGAGGCCAAAGACAAACTTTACCAAGTCTCAGGAGTATATTACATTGGAAACAATTTTCGAAAACTCAATAGTCAGGATGGGCCAACATATCCCTTCAAAACAAAAAACAAAGTACTGAATCTTGCGCCCTCTATCATGGGGAAGGAAAAACAATACCCAAAGCCCTCTCTGAGTTACAAGAGGTAGCATGTTCTATACCTGGGAACACTACTCCCAAAGCCGCCATCACTGAGTAGGTCTAGAACAAGAAAGAACTGTACAGTAGGTCCCCACTGCAAGGAGGCGTTCCTGTTGCTGAGACCAAGCGATCTGGCAAGTCTATGATTTTAGAGATGGCTAAGTGGGGGAAACCGAAGCTGAGTGGAGCTTCTGGTCAACCCACTGTGGTGGGAAAAAAATGCAGGCCCTTGGGGCAATGGAGGCAGACGGAGCCTCTGTGGAGAATAACGCGCCTTCTGAAAATCGACTCCTGCTATGCAGATGGGGCAGCGCATTCCTGGACAAATCACACCAAGCCAGCACAGATCTCCTGTGAGAGGTCTTTATTGACAGAGACGCCTCTGAAGGGGAGTGAGGGGAAGAAGTGGGTCAGGGTCATGTCTTTTATCCAGGCCGTGACGTAGTAATGCAGGTGACACAGGTAACTAACGCAGCGACGCATGCGCAGGGGGTGCCATGGTAACAGACGCAGAAGGGTCGTTGTCATCTAGGGATGACATTGTCGCTGCGTTCTGAAGCTGACTGTAAACAGCTTCTGGCTGTCCGTGGACGGTTCTGAGGCTAACAGTTGGGTTTTGGTCGAGATGAAGTGTCTAGTACCATGAGAGACCAAGTAATTCCAACTACGCTTCCTTTTTAAATTATCTTTGTTTTATTATTTTATGTTTATGAAGTGTTTTGCCTGCAAGTATGTCTGTGTACCACTTGCATGTCTAGGTGTGTGCTTGGAATTGAACCTGGGTCTTCTGCAAGAAAAAGTGTCTTAGCCTCTGAGCCATTGCTCTAGCCACCAATTACATTTTTGGACCAAGTTCTGCTTTACTGAACTATAGGGTAAGGTAGGCTCCGTAGGGATTTGTTGTAGGAAACAATAGTGCATACAGGAAGGAGGGTGAGCTTGTGCGCAAAACCTTCGTAAACAAGTGCACCAGGACCTGTGGACATAACCTTCATAATCTTCATAAACAAGTACACCAGGACCCAGCGACACCCACTACCCTAATTCCAGTGACCTTCCTTCCATTCATCCCTATAGTTGCCTGTGAGATGCTTTTCAGCCAATGAAGTGTCATAGCTGGGTGTGCAAGACAGGAGTTGAAAGGTAGCAAGGATAGGGGTTTGGGCAGAGAAGCTCTTTGTGCATCTTGTCTGATGAAGAGGCTTGGGATCACACACACACACACACACACACACACGCATGCACACTACTCATCAAAGAGCATTCATCATGGAAGAGGTACAAATGAGTAGGTAAAACTACTTGGCCATTTGACATCAGCAGATGGGCTCCTGGAGTGGTCAGGGTGAGAGAGGTGACAGCTTCGTTCCTGTGTGATAACACGAGGTGGTTGTCACTGCCAGTGAGGGAAAGGAATGGTAAGTCCCCAATATGTATGTCACTGTTCTTCAAGGAGATTAGGCAGTCATTTGGTGTGAGTTGAGTATCAGTCTCTTTCTTCACTGGAAGAGCCAGGCGTTTGTTTTAACAGGAAACACCAAGTATTATGGGGGCTGATACATGCTTTCTGCTCACAGATTTTAATCAGTGAGGCGATCAGAGAGTTTACGAAGTTTCAGCTCACCAGGAAGGCATTTCGACACTGCACAAGACCAGGGGAGCACCCCCGCTCCCCATCAGTACAGAAGGCGCAGGAGTCAGCTCACGACCATGAAATTTGTGGGTTGCACTGCCCCGGTACCAATCAGGAACTTGTAGTTCAGTAGATTCTAGCACAGCACACTGATGATGCGGGTTAAGCCACAGCCCACACGGCCACTCTATGCCCTTATCCAGCCCCATGTGAGCGCAGAGGGTCAGGGGCAGGCGCATAGTAGCTGCAGTAATCACCAGCTTCGTTTGCTGGGGACTGAAAGACTGTTCATCTCAGGCGGGCAGAGGACTCTTCTACAGAGTGCTTCACAAGACCGCACAGAGTGGAGAGTCACACTACAGCTCAGCTTTCTCCCCCATATCCTCCTAATAATAGGACGTGTAGCAAACTCCGCATCAAAGTCTGCTCCAAAAACCCAAACTGTGAAATTTCACCTCCACTTTCCTCTCTTCCCTCTCTCTTTTTACTACGGACAATTTACGTCTTCCGGAAGCCAAATGGGATGGTTGTATATTTTTGTTTGACTAGATAAACCTGTTCGAGGCATCTCAGAGGGTTTTTTTCTTTTTTCACACAGTAAAATTCAGGCTTCCGAAGTACATCTCTCAATGAGCTTTGACAAATAAGATATATTTTCACTCGGCTTTCCAGTAAATTCTTTCACACACACCTTTCAGTGAGTCCCATCCTCCTAGCACCAGATTTTGTTCTGACTGCGGTTCCTATAGATTTGCTCTTCCATAGAAGTTAAATCATATAAGATAGATGTAGATGTAAGAGGATTCTTCCTCTCAGCTTAGTATTGTGCTATGGAGGTGTACTCACGATATTGGTACTTCAGTTTGTGTGTGTGTGTGTACGTGCACACATGTGTGTGTGATGTATAGATTTATGCATATAAAGTGCATACACATGTATCTGTGAGTCCATATATCGAAGCTGGAGATCAATATCTGTGTTTTCCATTTTCTCTGCTTTCACAGAGTCTAAGCTCATCAATTCGAGTGTGCTGCTGACCAATGAGCACCTGGGAGCCACCTGACTTCGCCTCCCTCACACTGAGATGACAGACTCACGCCTTTGTGCACGGTTTTTCACAAGGGTGCTGGGGTTCTGGACTCCGGCCCTCAAGCCCTCTGCTGGCTCCTTTTGTCATCTTGACTCAAGCTAGAGCTATCTGAAAGGAGCGGTTCTCAACTGAGAAAATGTCTCCGTAAGATCCCGATGCAGGATCTTAATTAGTCTTAATTTTAATCTTCTTAATTAGTGATCAATGGGGTGGGCCCAGCCCATTGTGGATGGTGCTATCCCTGGGTTGGCCATGATGAACAAGCAGCACCCTCCATGGCCTCTGACTCAGCTCCTGCCTCCAGGTTCCTGACCAGTCTGAGTTCCTGTCCTAACTTCCTTCAAAGATGAACAGCAATGTGGAAGTGTAATAAGCCAATAAACTCTTCCCTCCCCAAGTTACTTTGTTCATGGTGTCTCATCATAGGCACCATAACCATGACTAAGACAGGTCCTTTATTGACGGTCTCCACAGCCCGAGGTTGGTTGGTTTGTTTGTCTAATTACTGAGCAGTGTTCCATTTTATGGATAGATTTCAATTTGCTAGTATGACCCATTTACTAGTTCAAGATTTGTATCGTTCGTGACTTTGGGCTCTCATTTATTCTGGTGCTATAAATATCTGGGAAAATCTTTGTGACACTGCATCCTCTCTAACCCTGGGAAAACATCAGGAGTGGGGTTTGTAGGTTATTTGTGGAGTAAAGATTTAACTTGGAAAGAAAACGTAAAGCGTTTTTAAAGAGGTTGTGCTTAAGACTCCGCCAAGCACTGTGTGAGGGCTCCAGGGGCCGCACACTGTCTTTGGCAACGGACTTTTTCAGGCTTTAATTTAAACCGCTCTAGTCAGGGCATAGTTTACTTCACTGAGGTTTACTATGGATTTTCCCGGTGACATATATCGTTAAATATCTACCTATGAAATTACCATGGTCAAATAAGTTTTGAAGTTTCTGTTTAAATGTTTTGGTTATTTTAAAATTAGGATGTCTATTTTCTCATTGGTTAGTTACCAGATTTCCTTATATATCCTGGATACAATTTCTTAATTAAATATGCCACTTGTAAGCGTTTTCTCAATCCATAATTTTATTTTCGGAAACAAGTTCTTTCAAACACCAGACTGTGGCTCATGCTCGACTTGAGAATGGCTGGTGGGTTTGGAGAGATGGATACATGGTGAAGGGGCACTGGCTGTTCTTCCCGAGGACCTGTATTCAATCCCCTGTATTCATGTAGTGGCTCACAACCACCACTAACTCAGTTCCAGGGGATACAGTGCCCTTCTGTGGCCTCTGTCAGCCCCAGGCTCTCACGGTGCACCAACATGCATGCAGGCAAAAATGCCCACACACAGAAAACAAAAACAAACTAAAAATTAGAACGACTCGTGCCTTTTGTGACCTAGCTGACCAGTTCAGTATCACACAAGTTTATACTGTGGCATTTAGGATGTTGTGACACTAACTTTGATGTTTGTATCTGTGATTTATTTCACGTTAACATTTGCACCTGGTGTGAAGCAAGAGTCAGGAGTTGTTATTTTTACATTCGGATATCTAATTGTTCCATCATCTGTTGTTTCTAAAATTATCATTTCACCTTATTTTGGGGAGATAAGCAATTGGCCATATTTCTGGGTCTATTTCTGAAGTTTGCCACTCCAGGGACTTAGGTACCTTATTTTTCTTACGTATAAAACGCATGCTACATTCTCCTGATGACTACAATGTGATTGCAAATCTTTTTTTCTTAATTTTATTTATTTATTTGTTTTCTCCTTTTTATTAAATTGTGTATTTCTTATTTACATTTCAAATGTTATTCCCTTTCCTGGTTTCCTGTCTGTAAGCCCTCTATCCCCTCCCCCTCCTTTTCTTCTATAAGGGTGTTCCCCTCCCCATACACCCCCCCTTATCACCCCCCTGACAATCCCCTACACTGGGGGTTCAACCTTGGTAGGACCAAGGGCTTCCCCTTCCACTGGTGCCCCAGCAAGGCCATCCTTTGCTACCTATGCGGTTGGAGCCCTGGGTCAGTCCATGTGTAGTCTTTGGGTAGTGATTTAGTCCCTGGAAGCTCTGGTTGCTTGGCATTGTTGTTCATATGGGGTCTCAAGCCCCTTCAGCTCTTTCAGTCCTTTCTCTAATTCCCCCAATGGGGACCCCGTTCTCAGTTCAGTGTTTCGCTGCTAGCATTTGCCTCTGTGTTTGACATGCTCTGAGGAGAGATCTATATCCAGTTCCTGTCATCATGCACTTCTTAGCTTTATCCATCTTATCTAGTTTTGGTGGCTGTATATATACGGGCCACATGTGGGGCAGTCTGTGCTCTAAACTTTGCCTCCCTATCCCCTCCCAATGGTATTCTTGTTCCCCTTTTAAAGAAGGAGTGAAGCATTCACATTTTGATCATCCTTCTTGAGTTTCATGTGTTCTGTGCATCTAGGGTAATTCAAGCATTTGGACTAATATCCACTTATCAATGAGTGCATACCATGTGTGTTTTTCTGTGATTGGGTTACTCACTCAGGATGATATTTTTCAGTTCCCTCCATTTGCCTATGAATTTCATAAAGTCATTGTTTTTGATAGCTGAGTAATATTCCATTGTGTAGATGTACCACATTTTCTGTATCCATTCCTCTGTTGAAGGGCATCTGGGTTCTTTCCAGCTTCTGGCTATAATAAATAAGGCTGCTATGAACATAATGGAGCATGTGTCTTTGTTGTATGTTGGAGCATCTTTTGGGTATATGCCCAGGAGAAGTATAGCTGGGTCCTCAGGTAGTGGAATGTCCAATTTTCTGAGGAACCTCCAGACTGATTTCCAGAGAGGTTGTACCAGTTTGCAGTCTCACCAACAATGGAGGAGTGTTCCTCTTTCTCCACATCCTCGCCAGCATCTGCTGTCACCTGAGTTTTTTTTATCTTAGCCATTCTGATTGGTGTGAGGTGGACCAGTGGTTCGAGTGTTGTTTTCATTTGCATTTCCCTGGTGACTAAGGATGTTGAACATTTCTTTATGTACTTCTCAGCCATTCGATATTCCTGATCTGAGAATTCTTTGTTTAGCTCTGTACCCAATTTTTAATAGGGTTATTTGGCTTTCTGGAGTCTAACTTCTTGAGTTCTTATATTATGGATATTAGCCCTCTATCAGATGTAGGATTGTTAAAAATCTTTTCCCAAACTCTTGGTTGCCATTTTGTCCTAATGACAGTGTCTTTTGCCTTATAGAAGCTTTGCAGTTTTATGAGATCCCATTTATCTATTCTTGATCTTAGAGCATAAGCCATTGGTGTTCTATTCAGGAAATTTTCCCCAGTGCCCATGTGTTAGAGACTCTTCCTCCCTTTTTCTTCTATTAGTTTGAGTGGATATGGTTTGATGTGGAAGTCCTTGATCCACTTGGACTTAAGCTTTGTACAGGGTGATAAGAATGGATCGATTTGCATTCTTCTACATGCTGATCTCCAGTTGAACCAGCACCATTTGTTGAAAATGCTATCTTTTTTCCATTGGATGGTTTTAAGCCCCTTGTCAAAGATCAAGTGACCATAGGTGTGTGGGTTCATTTCTGGATCTTCAATTCTATTCCATTGATCTACCTGTCTGTCTCTGTACCAATACCATACAGTTTTTTTATCACTATTGCTCTGTAATACAACTTGAAGTCAGGGATGTTGATTCCCCCAGAAGTTCTTTTATTGTTGAGAATAGTTTAGTTATTCTAGGGTTTTGTTATTCCAAATGAATTTGAAAATTGCTCTTTCTATCTCTATGAAGAATTGACTTGTAATGTCGATGGGAATTGCATTGAATCTGTAGATTGCTTTTGGCAAAATGGCCATTTTTACTATATTAATCCTGCCAATCCAAGAGCATGGGAGGTCTTTCCATCTTCTGAGATCTTATTCAATTTCTTTCTTCAGAGACTTGATGCTCTTGTCATACAGATCTTTCACTTGCTTGGTTAAAGTCACACTGATGTATTTTATATTATTTGGGACTATTATGAAGGGTGTCATTTCTTTAATTTCTTTCTCAGCCTCTTTTTTCCTTTGAGTAGAGGAAGGATACTGATTTGTTTGAGTTAATTTTATACCCCAACACTTTGCCGAAGTTGTTTATCATGTTTAGTAGTTCTGTGGTGGATCTTTTGGGGTCACTTAAGTATACTATCATATCATCTGCAAATAGTGATATTTGACTTCTTCCCTTCCAATTTGTATTCCTTTGACCTCCTTTTGTTGTTTGATTGCTCTGGCTATACTGAATAAGTAGGGAGAGAGTGGGCAGCATTGTCTAGTCCCTGATTTTTGTAGGATTGCTTCAAGTTTCTTTCCGTTTAGTTTAATGCTAGCTACTAGTTTGCTGCATATGGCTTTTACTATGTTTAGGTATGGGCCTTGAATTCCTGTTCTTTCTAGACCTTTTATCATAAAGGGGTGTTGAATTTTGTCAAATGCTTTCTTAGCATCTAATGAAATGATCATGTGGTTTTTATCTTTGAGTTTGTTTATATAGTGGATTACGTTGATGGATTTCCATATATTGATCCATCCCTGCATCCCTGGGATGAAGCCTACTTGATCATGATGAATGATTGTTTTGATGTATTCTTGGATTCGGTTTTCAAGAATTTTATTGGGTATTTTTGCATTTATATTCATAAGAGAAATTGGTCTGAAGTTCTCTTTTTTTGTTGGATTTTTTTGTGTGGTTTTGGTATAAGCATAATTGTGGCTTCATAGAAGGAATTTGGTAGTGCTTTGTCTGTTTCAATTTTGTGGAATAGTTTGGACACTATTGGTATGAGGTCTTCTATGAAGGTCTGATAGAATTCTGCACTAAACCCATCTGGTCCTGGGCTCTTTTTGGTTGTGAGACTTTTAATAACTGCTTCTATTTCTTTAAGAGTTATGGGGTTGTTTAGATGGTTTATCGGTGTGATTGCAAGTGTTGAAGTCAGGTCGTATTGTGAGCCCTCAAACATTCTTTATTAAAAATATTTTGTTTTGTTAAGATCTTTGTATTATTACATAAATTTTTATAAACTTCTGCTTCCAGCAAAGATGAACTTACAGGGACCCGATTTTTCCTCATACCTGAAACATCTAGAAAATTGAATAAAATATATGAAAGTATAGTTTTGGAGACATCGGATGTCAGTGGTGCATAGCAGTGATCATTGAGAGAGAAGAAGCAAATGAGGTAAGCTGCCAAATTGCAATTCCCCCACCTGGAGAGAGTTTCCAGGCCACAGAGCAGACAAAGGGCACCCAGTAGAGGCTAACTGTCTTCCTGTGGTGACAGAAAGACTGGAGAATCTTGAGAGGGTAATCAGGAGAGTCCCAGGGCAGGCTACAAAGGAGGAGAGAGCTGCCAGCTCTGCAGAGGATCCTGTAGTCTTCAGCTGAGTATAGGGTGTGTGTGTGTGTGTGTGTGTGTGTGTGTGTGTGTGTGTGTGTGTATTTGTACCTATGACTATCGATAGAAAGAATACTACCAGAACACAGCAGAGAAAAAAAAATCAAGTATCCACACAGGCCCTGAAATAAAACAGATTTTATCATTGAAAATGAACAGCTCCTTAGTTCATAGTGCATTGGTTGGGGGATTCAGAAAGGTACTGGAATCAGCCATGGACTAAAGGTTGTTTGAATTCCCACCTAATAGAGCATACAAGCAAGCCTTCTCCGTCTCCAGTAACTAAACTGCATTAACGAACAAAGTTCAAAAACCTTTTTCAAAAAACACGAGACAATCCAGCACTGAACAAGGTAAATTTAGTTTAGTGCCCCCTCCTCCAACTACAAGCACCCTGCTTGTCCAACTGAATGCTCGCCCAAGGCTATCTATGCCCCAACTATGAGAACCTGTGAGTAATGGGTTCAAGATGAAGAGATGGTTAGTGATTGTTCAAGTGGGCTGCAGCTATAATTAAGTTTCCTTAGAAGGGAGGAGAGGGATATGTGAATACAAGAAAAGGCAACGAGGCCTGAAGCAGGGTGCTGTTGGCTTCGAAGGGAGTCAGAGGCCGGGAGCCAAGGAATATGCTCAGGATACTATTCTAGAACAGAGGTTGGGGGTGGGGAGGGTTGGAATAGGGTGATTCCCTCTGAGTCTACAGAATGAGCACCCTGAGGACGCTTTGATTTCAGCCCAGTGAAGCTGACTTAGGGTTTTCAACCTTTAGGACCAGAAGATAATAAATATGTGCTATTTGCACAGCCAAGTAGTAGTTATTACGGTAGGAGATTAATAAGAATTTCCGTGCCAGGAGCGAAGTAATCTTAGTATGCGCCTAAACTTGTGAGGGGTTGTTTTGGAATTGGGTAGCAGGGTCAGGCTGAAGAAGGTGGAGAAGCATGGGTTACTTGCAATAGACTCTTGGGAGAAGTGTGAATGCTCAGTGCTCTGCCCACTGAGAACTCTGGAGGAGGCCAGACACATAATTTCGAAAACTAGCATGTGAGAAATAGATTGTCATGGTCTATTCCCAATGAGATGCACTTGGAGTTCACGGGAGTCATAGATAAGCAGGGTGCACTGTGCCTCCGCCCCTAGCAGCTGTCAAGTGTTTGTCTCAGGATTCAGAGGCTTCAGAGTTTGTGAGAGACTGCGCTCAGGATCAGACAAGGGTGAGGGACATCCTGGACACTTCATTGGATGATGCTCTTGCCTGAAGACAGTCTGATTGGGGACTTTGGCACAAGGTCTGGCTTAGAAAGGAACGCACACTGTCTTGTGGAATCTAAAAAACTACCGTCTTTGGCCAAATCAACCAGCTGGCCACTTCTGCTTTTTCGGCCATTCCCTTCTCCAGAGCTGTATATTAAAAACTGTGTTGTTTTTGGACTCTTATATGTTGTTATCTTATTCATAGCAAGAGGAAAAAGAAGCCTTGCTGTATGATGCCAAACGTCTTACCTGAATTGTGTCTGAAGGTTGTGTGGATAAGTGTTGATAAGTAATCTATTTGGTCCTGTAACTGAGTATATTTTGGAGAAAATGTACAGAAGGCACAACATGGTTTTTTTCTTGTCAATTAGAATAAAATGAGAAATGGAAAGAGAAATTAAGATAAGGACTTTTAGGAAAAAATATAATAAGGCCTTATTGATTTGGAGCAATTTTTATCACATATAAATGACAAAATATGGTATGATTCAGACCTTGCTGCTAAGAAACCATGCTCTGAAGAGACAGCCAAGAATATGTCTGGACAGCCTTTGCTGAAAGAATTCAGAGACAATCTGTCTTTCTAACTCTTCTTTATCTCTGTCTCTGCCTATCTCTCACACACAGCACAGACAGACACAGATACACATAGACACACACACACACATACACACACAGACACACACATACACACGGACACACAGGGACACATACAGACACACAGACACACGCACACAGACACACACACTCATACACAGACACACACACACGCACTCATACACATACATACACACACACATGCACACACACAGACACACACACAGACACACACACTCATACATACACACTCATACACAGACACACAGACACACACAGACACACACAGACACACACACACACACACACACACACACCTTGCTATGTGTAGCTCAGGCTGGCCTCTAACTCATCATGCTTCAGCCTCTCAAGTGCTGGAATTACAGTATGTGAGACCACAACGCCTTACACTAAATTCTCTTTAGGGGAAATTACAAATATTAAACTGGAATTTATAGGCCTCCTTAACTCTCCCCGCAGAAGTTAAGAAGAACATCTTTTTTCCTTCTTTCCTTTTTGTGGTGCTGGAAATTGAACCGAGTGTCTCAAGGTGATTCATCGACCCCAAAACCTATCCTTTGAACGGATGTGACTATTCAGAAAATATATTCAGACAAACCTCTTGTTTAGTGGCATAAAGTCCTGTGAGATACACAGGTGGCATACAAGGCTTTTGAGGATTTCCCTTCAGTGGAAGCAGTGCATTGTTGGTTTACATGTGACAGGCATGATAGACGAAAGAAGAGAATGGAGCCCCCAGTTTCTAGAAAGAGAGCAGGCCAATGTACCCACTCAGCAGTAAATGTCCCTTGGCCTTCAGGGAAAAGGGTAGAGGATGTGGGATGTCTGCTATGAGTCTGCCACTAGCATCAGGAGGGTTGATTTGACTTATCTCGCTGGCTGGCTGGGTGTCCCCATGAATCCCTCTCCAAGCTTCAGGCTTGGTCAGAGGGACAACTTCCCAGCCAGAGGAATGTTCTTGTTCTTTGGTCAAGGGTCTTCGAGTGACTGTACCTCCAACCTGGTTCTCCAGAATAGGGGCGATAACTCAAAGCATGGAGCCTTCGACCCAGAGAGTAGAGCGTGGCCAGCAGCGAGACCCACGAGTCATAGACAATCGTTCCCATGACCAGAAAACTAATGGAATTTGCCTGTTTTTGCTTTAAAATTGCCCAGAAACAGTTCTTCCTCCTACTTTATCTTTTTAGAATATTTATATATGCCATCATTATTTTTGAGAAGACCTTTTTTTGTTGTTGTTGGTTTGTTTCACAGGTCCACACACAGAGGAGATGTTTTATTGCAAGTGGATTGTCCCCAGAGTCTCAACCATATAAGATTTAGATGAAGATACGTGGATTAGCTGATTTTATTAGAGGAGATTTTGACGAATACTGTGCTGGGACACAGAAGGCAGGGATGGGGGCAGCTTCTGTAGACAGTAAGACAGGGCTAGTCTTCTCTTACTTAGGACCCTCTCATGGTCTCCCCTGAGGTACTGAAGTTTTAGGACCACGCTGGTCTCCTAAGAACCTAGCTCACTGCTTCCAGACTCATAACCAGACTCTAGACTCGTAATACATTACGGAGATCCGGTGACTCCTAAGGGGGTACCACACACACCTAAGAGTCACATCACCCTCAGAAATATCTTAGAATTTAAGAGTGTTAGGCCAAGATTCCCAAAGCCTTCAGATTATAAGTATTTTTCTGTATACCTGTAAACCCTCTCTGCTAAATGATGCTAGGTTTCCATGGGAATGTAAGATGAAGATTTACTTTGTGCATAGTTCTGGCAGGGCAGCCCTTCTTCCAAAGAACAACACCCTGCCCTTCACTCAAGGGCTCTGGCTGAGGGGCTAAAAAAAATCCCCTCAGTAACTCAAGTCAAACTTCCTTCATTAAAATTAGTACGCTCTCATTGACATCAATCGGGGGAATCTTTTCAACACACTGCCTGTTTACCTTAGTCCTCAGGGCACAGACCCCCATACTTCTACCACAGCTTCTGTATCATGGCCGTGGCAGCCCTGGCTCTGACTACCGGCCTTGTGCCCTGGCACTCACTGAAGAACTGTATATATGTATGTATGTATTTTAAGCTATTTATAGTGGTTTTATTTTTTACATCTCTTCTTTTTCCTCTCTTTTTCTTATATAACTGGAAGTCATTTTTATTTTTTATCTTTCCCATTAAATTATTTATTCACTTTACATCCCAGTCACTGCCCCTCCCAATTTCCCCTTCCCAAGTCTTTCCTCCTTCCCCTTCCTGAGAGGGTGGAGTCCCCCCAGGTATCCCCCTATCCTGGTGCATCGAGTCTCTGCAGTGCTAGGTGCATCCTTTCCCACGGAGGCCAGACAAGGCAGGCTGGCTAAAGGAACAGATTCCACAGACAGGCAACAGCTTTATGGATAGCCCTGCTCCTGTTGCTAAGGGACCCACATGAAAACTGAGCTGTACATCCGCTGCGCATGCGCGTGCGTGCGTGCGTGCGTGCGTGTGTGTGTGTGTGTGCACGTGTGCGTGCGTGAGTGCGTGCGCGTGTGTGTGTGCGTGCGTATGTGTGCACGTGTGCGTGCATGCTTGTGTGTGTGTGTGTGTGTGTGTGTGTGTGTGTGTGTGTGGTGTGTGTGTACATGCGCGCGCGCGTCTGCGCACGCGCGGAGTGGAACTAGGTTCAGCCTGTGTATGCTATTTGGCTGCTGGTTCAGTCTCTCAGAATCCCCAAGGATACAGGTTAGTTGTCTCTGTTGCTCTTTTTACAGAGTCCTTATCCCCTTCAGGGCCATCAATCCTTTCCCCGTATGTACAAAAGTCCCCGAGTCCCATGTTTGGCTGTGGGTCTCTGCATCTGTCTGAGTCAGGTGCTAGGTGGAGCCTCTCAGAGGACACTTATGCTGGGCTCCTGTCTTCATAGCAGAGTATCATTAATAGTATCGTGATTAATAGTATCATGAATAGATTGGTGGTTGCCCATGGGATGGATCTCGAGTTTGGGCCAGGTATTGGTTTGCCATCCTCTCAGTCTGTGCTCCATCTTTGTACCTCTATTTCTTGTAGACAGGACAAATTTTGGGTCCAAAGTTCTGTGCATGGTTGGTGACCCTATCGCTCCACTGGGGTTCCTGTCTGGTTACAGGAGGTGGCCTCTTCAGGTGTCATATTCCTATTGCTAAGAGTCTCAACTAAAGTCACCCCATAGCCTTCTGGGAGCCTCCCCCGTATCAGGTTTTTGGCACATTCTAGAGATGGCCCCCACCTCCTGACCCTGCCAACTACAGATTTTTATTCTCTTTCCCCACACCTCATGCTGACCCCTCATTCTCCTCCCCATGCCCTCTCCCACCCAATTTCCTCCCTCCATCTGCCTCCTGTGACTATTTTATTTCCCCTTCTAAGTGAGATTCAAGCATCCTTGCCTGGGCCTTCCTTCCTGTTTAATTTCTTTGGATCTGTTCCTTTTCTTCTACTGAAAATAGGGTTTTTTTTTAAATATAATATATCCTAATTACAGTTTTCCCTCCCTCAACTTCTCCCAGTTCCTTCCCATCTTCTGCCATTTCCAAAACAACAACCTTTCTTTTATTAGAGAAAGAATCATCTAAGGAATACAAATAAAATAAAATAAAATAAGACAAATCGGAATAGGGCTAAACAAACAGAAGAAAGACAGCCAAAGAAAGGGCACTAGAAACACATAGGTGCAGAGACACACACATTCACATACACAGGAATCCCATAAAAGGGTAAAACTGGAAGCCATGACAGACAAACATAAACAAGCAAACAGCCCTCACCTCAACATTATGAGAAGATGTTGTTGAGTTCATTCTGTGTTGGCCATTTATTGCAGAGCATGGGGCCTCCGTGGAGAAAACTAGTTCTTGTTGCAAGTGATTATCGACGGGAGATTAGCCTCAGGGTTAAGGATGGGCCATGTGTTCACTTGCCCTTGCTGCTCTAGGACTCCATCGGGTGCAGATCCAGGACTTGCACGTGCTGCCTCAGTCTGTGAGCCTTACATGTGTTGGTCCTGCCATATTTAGAGGGCCTTGTTTCCTTGGCGTCCTCCATCCCCTCTGGTTCTTACACTCTGTTAGCTCCTCTCCTGATCCCTGGCTGGAGGGACTTTATGAAAACATCCTATGTAGAGCTGAGTGTTCCAAAGTGTGTCACTGTCTGCCTGCGGGTCTCTGTATTTGTCCCCATCCACTACCGGAGGAAGTTTCTCTGATGCTGTCTGAGCAAGGCACCGATGTGTTTCCTTGGTCAGCATGGCCAGTGGGTTTCCCACAGAGGACTTCTTGTCTTCTTTTGTTTCTTCTTTAAGCTAAGATTTTTGTCTTTTTGCGGGGACCCCAATGGAGGAGTTAGAGAAAGGACTGAAGGAGATGAAGGGGTTTTCGACCCCATAAGAAGAAAAACAATATCAATGAATCAGCCCTCCCCAACACCACAGCTCCCAGGGACTAAACCACCAACCAAAGAGTACACATGGGGGGGACCCGTGGCTCTAGCCGCATATGTAGCAGTGGATGGCATTGTCTGGCATCAATGGGAGGAGAGGCCCTTGGTCCTGTGAAGGCTCGATTCCCCAGTGTACCTGATGCTAGGGCGGTGAGATGGGAGTGGTGGGTGGGGTAGCACCCTCACAGAAGCAGGGGGAGGGGGAATGGGATAGAGGGGTTCCGGAGGGGAAACCAGGAAAGGGGATAACATTTGAAATTTAAATACATAAAATACCCAATAAAAATTTTGTCTTTTTTGTCGTTTCCTTCAAAATTTATGCTTTTAGTTTTATTGATATACACCTAAATTTTGTTTCCTTTAATGATTTACGCTTTTTAATCTCTTTGAATTTCTTTTAACCTAACTGTATTTTAAAAATTTCAAACTCTGGAACTTAGAGTGGTGTCTTGACTTTTTCATTTCCAGCATCCTGCTTTCCTTAGTTCAAATTATTTTAAGATGCCTTTTGGTCATTTCTTGCTCTTGATGCTTGAGTTCAAGGATAGTGATTCCCCCAGAAGTCCTTTTATTGTTGAGGAGAGTTTTAGCTATCCTGGGTTTTTTGTTATTCCAGATGAATTTGCAAATTGTTCTGTCTAACTCTTTGAAGAATTGGATTGGTATTTTGATGGGGATTGCATTGAATCTGTAGATCGCTTTTGGTAAAATGGCCATTTTTACTATATTAATCCTGCCAATCCATGAGCATGGGAGATATTTTCCACTTTTCTTCCTTGTATTTATTGCAATTTATTTTACGGACTAAATAACATGGATGATATTTGTAAGTCTGGTTACAAATGCTTTGTCCAGGGAGTGGCTCTCTTAGGAGGTATGGCCTTTTCTGAGAAGTGTGTCACTGTGGGCGTGGGCTTTGAGACCCTCCTCCTAGCTGCCTGGAAGTCAGTCTTCTCCTAGCAGGCCTCAGATGAAGATGTAGAACTCTCAGCTCCTCCTGCACCATGCCTGCCTGGATGCTGCCATATTCCCACCTTGATGATAACGGACTGAACCTTTGAGGCTGTAAGCCAGCCCCAGTTAAATGTTGTCCTTTATGAGAGTTGCCTTGGTCATGGTGTCTCTTCACCGCAGTAAAACCCTAACTAAGACAGTAACTGTTCTGTGTGTTTAAAGAAACCAATGCTGGGGTTGGGGAGATGGCTTAGCTGATAGGGCCCTTGCTGGGCAAGCATGAAGGGCAGAGTGTGGATCATGTAGTCCTAGCACTTGGGAGGCTCACTAGACTAACTGGAATCAGCGAGCTCTTTGCTCAGTGAGAACCCAGCCTTGAACATACTGAAGCGAAGGACAAACAAGGAAGGCACCAGATATCAGCCTCCAGCCTCCATGGGTGGGCACACTCATGTGCCTGCCCATCTGCACACGTGTGTGCCCAAGCATCTGTGAACAGACACACACCACACACACCTGCGAACAAACCCAGATCCACCATCCACGGTTTGCAGTCTAAAAGACCTACTCACTTCCGCCATACACACGGGTTTTAAAATTCTGCTCTCGCCTCTCCCATCTTTGAACTGAAATAGGACAACTGTCCGCAGTATTTCACCGTTTTATTTCACTTCCTCCTCTCCCTTCTCTCCATGCCTCTTATTAATTTCTGTTATTATACTTGTCATTGTCATAGTATCATCACAGTTGTCGTTGATGTCTTCATCATCACCACCACCACCATCATCATCACCACCATCATCATCACCATCATCATCACCATCATCATCATCATCACCATCATCATCACCATCATCATCATCCTCTTACTATGTAGCTCTGGCTGTCTGGAACTCACTATGTAGACCAGGCTGGTCTTGAACTTGGAGAGATCTGCCTGCCTTGGTCTCCCAAGTGCTGAGATTAAAGACATGTGCTACCATGCCCAACCTACTACTTTTATTCCTCAATCATGATTTCCCCGGTTGTCTTTTTCTGGATTGTAGTTCTAAATTATCATTTGCTTATCTTTGAGTTTTCTGTTTACAAGTCTTACATCAAAATTATATTGGATTTTGAGTTTGATCATGCTTCTGCTTTTAAAAACTAGCAGCTTTCTCTTTCACCACTGCCTTTTAGTGTGTACTGGCTTGAGATAGTCGCCCTGAATAATAATAATAATAATAATAATAATAATAATAATAATAATAATAATAATAATAATTTTGCTTCTTGGCTTTTTTGGCAGCATCCTATCTGAGTCATATCGCTTGTGACTGTGCAAACTTCTTCCTTCTTCCAGAAGTGTGAACATGACTGAAAAAGAATTGACTTTTACTCTACATCTTTGAAAAGAATGCGCATATATTTTTCCTTTTGTTCCCAGTATTTCATGTGAGAAACCTGATGTGATTTTCTCTTCCATGTTAAGCTCCCCCCTGTCCACACATCAGTGCCTGGAAGTATGAGATTTTGTTAATAATTTTATCTGATTTTGTGCAAATGTGTGTCAGTTTAAAAAGTAACTATGCCCAGCACATTTACTCTGTTGTCTCTTGACGCACTCACTTGTGTGGTTTTCTTTTTAGCGCTTTGGATTCACTTTTTTATTTGTCCAGATTCCTCTGCCTCATTCTATGTTTTGAGACTCGTGGCTTTTGACTTTCATGGGGGGGGGCTCCTCTACTGATCGTCTAGAGTTTGGATTTTGTTTGTGGGAGCGCTCGCCCTCTTTAGTTGTTTACACGTGAAATTTGAAATGTTTTCAAAGAAACCATTTTGGTTTTCTGGTCTCTCGTTTGCCAACGTTTTCTTATATGTCATTGACTTCCAAATATACTGTTTTAGCTGTTTCCTCTCTACGTGTTAATGCTTCAATGGGCCATGGCCATCCTGGTTTTTGCCTTGGTTTTCCTTGTTCAAGTATTTAACCCATGGGGAAAAAATGGGTTGAGATCTTTGCTCTTCAACACGTTACTGTGCATGTGCAGTTGGCGGCTGCCTCTTTCAGGGGGTGATGGATAGGCAGATTCCTCGGAGAATGACTCACAATGTCAGAAGCAGAACATTTCCTTGCACTGGTCCAAACAGCCAGCTGCCCCAGTAGATGCAAAATCAGTCCAGGTCACTTTATCATCTGCTAGGTGATCTGCCCTCTCCTTCCTGACTGGCCTTTGATCCTTTTGGCTTTGCAGACACATCAGCAACTATTCAAACCAGGCCAAGCAAACTGTCTCCCTTGGATGCTAAATCTAAAATAGGCCAGGCTTTCTTCAGTTTCCTTTCTACTCTCCAAAGCCTCCCCCTATCAGCTGTTGTCCTTCAGAATCAGCTGAAAACAAAAACAAAAACGAAGAAACAGAGGCTGTGTGCTCCCCTCATCTTCCCGCAGAGGCTGCGTGCTCCCCTTCATCTTCCCGCAGAGGCTGTGTGCTCCCCTCATCTTCCCCAGAGGCTGTGTGCTCCCATCATCTTCCCCAGAGGCTGTGTGCTCCCCTTCATCCTCCCGCAGAGGCTGTGTGCTCCCCTCATCTTCCCCCAGAGGTTGGGTGCTCCCCTCGGTCTTCCCCAGGGGCGGTGTGCTCCCACTCGAATTCCCCGGAGGCCGTGTGCTCCCCTACATCTCCCCCAGAGGCTGTGTGCTCCCCTCATCTTCCCCAGAGGCTGTGTGCTCCCATCATCTTCCCCAGAGGCTGTGTGCTCCCCTTCATCCTCCCGCAGAGGCTGTGTGCTCCCCTCATCTTCCCCAGAGGCTGCGTGCTCCCCTCATCTTCCCGCAGAGGCTGAGTGCTCCCCTCATCTTCCCGCAGAGGCTGTGTGCTCCCCTCATCTTCCCCAGAGGCTGTGTGCTCCCCCAATCTTAATCTCTCCCCAGAGGCTGTGTGCTCCCCTTCATCTTCCCCAGAGGCTGAGTGCTCCCTCATCTTCCCCGCAGGAGGCTGAGTGCTCCCCCATCTTCCCATGCAGAGGCTGTCTCCCCTTCATCTTCCCCAGAGGCTGTGCTCCCTCATCTTCCCCAGAGGCTGTGTGTGCCCCTTCATCTTCCCCAGAGGCTGTGTTCCCCCCAGCAGAGGCTGTGTGCTCCCCTCATCTTCCCCCCCCCAGAGGCTGCGTGCTCCCCTTCATCTTCCCATGGAGGCTGTGTGCTCCCTCATCTTCCCCAGAGGCTGTGTGCTCCCCCATCTTCCCCAGAGGCTGTGTGCTCCATCATCTTCCCCCAGAGGCTGTGTGCTCCCCCCAGAGAGGCTGTGTGCTCCCCTCATCTTCCCTTGGAGGCTGTGTGCTCCCCCTCATCTTCCCCAGAGGCTCGTGCTCCCCCATCTTCGTGCTCCCCTTCATCCCAGAGGCTGTGTGCTCCCCTCATCTTCCCAGAGGCCGTGCTCCCCTCATCTTCCCCAGAGGCTGTGCTCCCCTCATCTGCCCCCAGAGGCTGTGTGCTCCCCTCATCTTCCCCAGAGGCTGTGTGCTCCCTCATCTTCCCCAGAGGGTGTGCTCACCCCGTCTTCCCCAGAGGCTGTGCTCCCATCATCTTCCCCAGAGGCTGAGTGCTCCCCCATCTTCCCCAGAGGCTGTGTGCTCCCCTTCGCCTTCCCCAGAGGCTGTGTGCTCCCCTTCGTCTTCCCCAGAGGCTGTGTGCTCCCCTTCGTCTTCCCCAGAGGCTGTGTGCTCCCCTTCGTCTTCCCCAGAGGCTGTGTGCTCCCCTTCATCTTCCCCAGAGGCTGTGTGCTCCCCTCATCTTCCCCCAGAGGCTGTGTGCTCCCCCTCGTCTTCCCCAGAGGCTGTGTGCTCCCATCATCTTCCGCAGGAGGCTGTGTGCTCCCATCATCTTCCCCCAGAGGCTGGAGTGCTCCCTCATCTTCCCAAGCAGAGGCTGTGTGCTCCCATCATCTTCCCCCAGAGGCTGTGTGCTCCCATCATCTTCCCCAGAGGCTGAGTGCTCCCATCATCTTCCTGCAGAGGCTGTGTGCTCCCATCATCTTCCCGCAGAGGCTGTGTGCTCCCCATCCCCAGAGGCTGTGTGCTCCCCTCATCTTCCCCAGAGGCTGTGTGCTCCCCTCATCTTCCCCCAGAGGCTGTGTGCTCCCCTCATCTTCCCCAGAGGCTGTGTGCTCCCCTCATCTTCCCGCAGAGGCTGTGTGCTCCCATCATCTTCCCCAGAGGCTGTGTGCTCCCATCATCTTCCCCAGAGGCTGAGTGCTCCCCTCATCTTCCCGCAGAGGCTGTGTGCTCCCATCATCTTCCCCCAGAGGCTGTGTGCTCCCATCTTCTTCCCCAGAGGCTGAGTGCTCCCATCATCTTCCTGCAGAGGCTGTGTGCTCCCATCATCTTCCAGAGGCGCTCTCCCCATCTTCCCACAGAGGCTGTGTGCTCCCCTCATCTTCCCCAGAGGCTGCGTGCTCCCCTCATCTTCCCCAGAGGCTGTGTGCCTCCCACAGCATCACCAGCTTTCTCTAGTTTCATCCCTTTTTACTTCCGGCTCCCTTGCTGAGAACCCTCCATACCGATTCTGGCCTCCGGTGGCCCTGTTCTTTTAGTCTGAGTTTTGATGACGTTCTCCCTTATATCTCCAGGCTATTGCATAGTCTTCAGTTATTTACGTTTTTATTATGTAGAACTTCCGTTACGTTTTTACTTTGGCAAGTGTATCTTTATTTTCCAAAAAATCCTTTATGTGTCTGGCTGCTTTATTTCTCTCTCTCCAAAGTCATAGTAGCCTGGCTTGCTTTACAGAAATGCTGCCCTTTCAAATATCTGAGGATAAAAATTCAACTTAAAAAATCATGTTGTTTCTTATATGTTGTTTCTTATATGTTTTTTTTTTTAACTCCAAGATTCCTCATGGCATTTGGTTATCTTTGCATTTCTTTTTCCAAGCTTTGTTTCTTTTCTTGGCTGTATCTTGATTGTGGTCATCTATTCCTGTCTGAGGAAGCACTAGGCAAAACAGTGCAGTAGCTGAAGCAGTTTTACACTGGAAACTCTCCGTGCATCTTCCCTGCCTGGGGTGTGTGTTCCGGATGCCAAAGTGAGGTCAGTGCAGTTATGCAGGTAAACGTGCAAAGACAGGGCAGACAGGAGAGCCGCTGACCTCTGTGACTGACCAATGTACAGAGTCTACCTTGGGCCCAGGGCTCTGGTTTTATTTTTTTAATTTAATTTAATTAATTTATTGTCTATTTTTTAAAATACGCATTGGTGTTTTGCCTTCATGTATGTCTGTGCTGTGCCAGGGTGTCCCATCTTAGAATTACAGACAGTTGTGAGCTGCCATGTGGGTGCTGGGAGTTGAACCCGGGTCTTCTGGAAGAGCAGTCAGTGCTCTTAACTACTGAGCCATCTCTCCAGTCCAGGGTTCTGGTTTTTTGGTTTTTTTTTTTATTAAATCTGTTTTAAAATCTATTTTTAATTGTTAGAATTGCACATATTTACAGAATATGCTTAGCGTTCCCATGCATGCGTACAACGTGTGGTGATAAATCAAGGGTTACTATTATTTTCAACAGTATAAACATTTACATTTTTGAGTACTGATTGAGATTATTCTTTTACTTTGAAGTATACAACAAGTTACTGGTGTGTAGATGAGTCACACCACTCTGCTACAGAACATTCCTCTTATCCTAACATAATTTTGTAGCCTGGGACCTCTCTCTCTCTGTCTCTCTCTCTCTCTCTCTCTGTCTCTCTCTCTCTCTGTCTCTGTGTGTGTGTGTGTGTGTGTGTGTGTGTGTGTGTGTGTGTGTGTGTGTGTAACACACTGACGTGGTAATGTATGTAGAGACCTGCCCATCCTGATTTTCTCTTGAGGTAGGGCCTATCTATTGCTGGTACTGATTACACCAGGCTGGCTGGCCTGTGAGCCCTAGGGATTTACCTGTCTCCACACTTCTCCCTGCCAAGCTTTTTATGTGGAGGGTGGGGGTTGAACTCAGGACCCTATGCTTGGCAAGCCCCTTCCCATCATCCCTCTGGCCTCTTGGTTACATAGCTTAATAGTCTAAGTGCAGCTAATTAAGATCTGCTGCTCAGAGTTGTTTTGTTTTGGTCTGATGTAGGTAGCCAATTAGGGAATCCGCACTCTTACAGTGGAAATAAGAAACTGGACTGTGGGGGGTAGGGTGGGGTGGGGGTAGACTGTGGGGAGTGGGTGGGGAAGTGGAGGGGGGATTGACTGTGGGGTGGGGTGGACTGTGTGGGGGTGGACTGTGGGGGACAGTGGACTGTGGGGGTAGGGTGGGGTGGGGGTGGGGGTGGAATGTGAGGTGGTGTGGACTGTGGAGGGCAGTGGACTGTAGGGGGGTGGACTGTGGCGGGGTTATGTAAAGCATCCCTGTCTTTTATAAATAATTTCCAGTTCAATTCAAACTTCGGCTTAAGTGTTTTAATATCTTTAGACTGTAAGAGGATTTATAAGTCTAGTTGTAGACAAAAAAATAACTGTCTCTCTTTTTAAATAAAGAAATATGCTTAAAGCACAGTCTCCATTCCTTTGCATTATTCCTGTGGTGGGAAGAGTGACCACGCTGGAGTCTATAAGCTTTGTCCTCTCCTTAGATATCTATGAAGTTAATCACGGTCTTACAGTGTTTCGCTTTTCTTATTTGGGCCGCATCCCTTCTCGGTCGAAAACTCTTCATGTAAACCAAGATGGCCCGACACATTTTCTGAGCATCTTTGGCCTGGCTTGTTTAAGTTGACCTTTCCGTGCTGCCCGACCTGGTAGGTCACTGATTCCAAGTCAGGCTCGCATGTGCTGGTGAGAAGCACACCAGCGGACCTTGAGGGAGATCGTTGAGCTGGCAAGAAGCGGCCATCGTCAGGGACAAACACTTCTCCCAGCTCTGAGGCACTCGACGTTCAGATTCTGTCTATTCTTGGCATTAAAAGGTGAGGGGGGACATGGCCATGGCCATTCGCTGTCTTCTTTCCCACCTTCCTTTTGTTTTCTTCCCCTGGGGGTAACATTTCTCAACTCTATAATCTCCTAAAAAAAAAAAAAAATGACAGCAGGCTTAGGGCTGTGTGTCTGCCAAGAGACTGCCAGGGGGAGTGAAGGCCAGGTTTTCCCTGCCATTTCAGAGTCCACAGTCATTTTAAGATTGAATGACTCTAGAGGATCTGAAGGCAGGACCACCGCAACCTGGCTGTCACATAGACATTCACAGAATAAGAGAGGAAATAGGAAAACGGATAGTTAGTGTCTTCAGCCATCCAACACGCACACAGACCACGGATGAGTTCTCATTCTGGTGAAGACGTTACTGAAGGTCTTTAAAACAAATGACGTAACTAAGGATGATTGAGCCTTCAGGTGCCAATCAAAACAGGAGATCATCTGTCTGGACTCCTCATTTATAGAGAAATATCACTACCATCATTATCGTCGTCATCATCGTCGTCATCATCATCATCATCATCGGTTTGATTTATCTGAAGAGCTGGCTGAAAGAGACCTCTGGGAGCATTTACATATCCAATTACAACGGGGTGATTATTTATATCCCTAGGACTGCCTTGCGCAGAAAAATGCCTGACCTAGCTGAAATTTCTTAATAATGCTTTGCCCCTGTGCAAGTACTCTCGACGTTTCAAAAGTTTCGCATCCATTTTCTTAAACCGGGTCTCATTAGAACCCAGGTTGATAAGTGGCTCTCAAATATTATTATCTCTCCCTTCCAGACAAGAACTTAGAAGATCTATTAATGACTTAATCTGAAGTCAGGTAACCAGCTAGCCCTGAAACTTAAATTTGCATCCTGAGTATTTCACGCCGGGCTCCTAAGATAATGCTGTCTTCTTTCCAACATTTTGTGGAGTCCAGAATCATTGGATCACTGCGAAAATAATCTCAGAGTCTGTAGCTTGCTTCTGAGAAGAGGGGAGATACTGCTCTTTGGCATTCTTGCCCTGACTTACTTAGGAAATGATGGAAGGCAGGCTTGCCCAGGATACACTGGGAGTGTTACGTTTCCTGATGTTGACTCTTAGCTACACATCCTTAGAAAGAATCTCTTATAAACAAGCTGGGTGGGAAGGAAGCCTCACAGTCGCCCACTTTCCCTTCACAGACAATTTATTTTGCAGCTATATTAGTTCCATGTGAATTTCTTATTTTCTTGGAGGTCAACATCTTTTTAAGACTTTCCGCTGTGGCTTCCCCTCAATACCCATGGCTCTCCATACCTTGTCTTTCCAACTGCCAATTTGTTCGGGTGACCAGGTCTTCTCCAGGAAATCAAGTCCTTTGGGAAATCTTGATTTGTGTTTGTGTTATTCCGGGATATTTATTAGTATCATGAGTTTTTTTTTCTCTCTTAAGAGTGTCTTGGATTGAATAATAAATTAACCTTCCTGTTTTGTGGGGATGTGAAGTCTATTCACTGTCAGAATGTGGCACGTCATATAATTCAAGTCTTAGCTAGTTTGGTGAAATTCAAAATTCTTCCAGGCATGTGGGTTCCGGGATGGGTATGGCACCAGTTTGGTATAATGAAGCAGAAGGGAGGGTTGGTAGAGGCTCACAATTTTCCTAGACCTGGATTAGCCCTCCATAGACTGTACCTTCTCTTGACCTGTGGGAAACTTTTTTGAATGTCAAAGGGCTGAAATGGAATATGAGGGTGGCAGAGGTTTGTCAGGATGGGCTAGGTTACGCTTGAAGTAACAAGCAACCTGAAATTGCCACGCTCAGGAAAACAAGGCTTGCCTCCCACTCTCGCTCACCCTTGAGAGTTCTTGTGGGCCTTTTTGCTCCATATCACTGCACTGAACGTTGACTCGTTGAGGATCCACCATCTTGGAATGCTATTATCCCTATATCTGGCTTGGAGAAGGCAGAGCTTTGAGGCAGCCCTTTGTCTCCCGGAGTCTAAAGCGGTGCTGTTGGACCCATAGCTGATGTGCAGCAGATGTGTAATTTTACTTGACTTTATTATTATTGTTGTTGTTGTTATTGTTATTATGTTATGATATCTGAATGTAGTGCTTGCTTCCTAAGATTTCTTTGGTTGTTTTAAAATAGGAGTTAGCTTACATGTAGTAAAATTAAAACTTATCTTTTTTTTTTTTTTTTTGGATACAGGCTCCACTTGTCTTTCTAAGTAGCTAGAATTACAGGTATGACATAATACTGCCAATCAATGCCTGATGTATGTCTGTGGTTTGCTTCATTTACTAAGTCATAGTCTGTCTCTCTCTCTGTCTGTCTCTGTCTCTGTCTCTGTCTCTGTCTCTGTCTCTCTCTCTCTCTCTCTCTCTCTCTCTCTCTCTCTCTCTCTCTCCTTCTTTACTCCTCTGCTGATTTTTTGAGACAGGTTTCTCTGTGTAGTGTTGGCTATCTTGGAACTCACTCTGTACGTAGACCAGCCTAGCCTCTAACTCACAGATAAGCTTGCCTCTGCCTCCCGAGTGCTGGGACTAAACGCACGTGTCACCACTGTGCCTGCTTAAGTCATAGACTTTTCTATGGACGTTTTATTTACTTTGTAACTGAGGTAGTTGGTTGTTTAGATTTTGGTGACTGAGAAAGTCAATGTAAACAGTCATCTATAGAATTTTGTATGAGTTCTCTTTGGTAAATATTTAGGAGTAAGGCAGCTAAGTCATATGGTAAGCTTATGTTTGTCTTCATAAGAAATGATTAAACTGCTTTCCAAATTGGCTTCCATTTTCCATCAACAAAGTATTAACCAGTATTTATGGGAATTCAAGTTGCTTCATCTCCTTGCTTGATAATATCAGCTTATTTTTAAACTGCTTCATAGGTCTATAGTGAACACACATTCCTTACCAGTGACTGCTTTTTATTCAAACAAACAAACAAACAAACAAACAAACAAGAAACAACAAACCATAAACCTACTACCAAAAAGAGAAACAGGTAAAATGATGGAGTTTTGTTTTGAAATAGGTTGATAGAGAGCCCAGATGTGGCCTTCAGTCATATCAGAAGACCCCTGATCTTCCCAGCTTTGCCTCCTTAGTGGGGTAGAGGTGTGCACCATCACACCTACTTAATATCAGTGTTAATTACACACTGTGCACATAATTCTAATACAACATAAAGTATTATTATCTCAACACATAATTTCTTTTACCAAGTGTTTGGAACACCTAGCGTATTTTGTCCTTTAGCACTTCTCCCTGTTGCACTGCTTAAGACCCATTAGCCATGTGTGAGCACAGGGGCTGTTCTGACTGGTGTGCACCTAGGTTTAGTTATGGCTCAATGCATTTGTGGGTGACCTGGTAAAAATGTGATGTCCTACATATCCAGAAAATGATGCCGACCATTATCACGTCTGCCCAAAGTAGAGGAAGACAAATGACCATCCTTCAGTTGCTAAGGTGAACTAAATCTGAACATCTTCTCACATACGAACTTCTGCCTTTCATAACAGAAATGAAATGCATGAACTGGCTTCTTTTGTCGCTTGAAAAATCTCCTTGATATGATTTTTCATTGCAAAAGTAAATATGTGCTCAGAAAAATTTCATTCAGAAGAATGAAAATCCAGGTAAGCTCAATAGGGGAATGAAAATTCACCTGGAATGTCAGAGATGATATTCTGGTGTACAATTTTCAAAACATATTTGTATTGATGTGTGTGTATGTGTGTGTGTGTATATGTGTGTGTATGTGTGTGTGTATGTGTGTGTGTGTGTGTATGTGTGTGTGTGTGTGTGTGTGTGTGTGTAGTGTGTGTGTGTGTGTGTGTGTGTGTGTGTGTGTGTGTGTGTGTGTGTGTGAGTGTGTGTGTGTGTGTGTGTGTGTATGTGTGTGTGTGAGTGTGTGTGTGTGAGTGTGTGTGTGTGTGTGTGTGTGTGTGTGTGTGTGTGTGAGTGTGTGTGTGTGTGATGTGTGTGTGTGTATGTGAGTGTGTGTGTGTGTGTGTGTGTGTGTGAGTGTGTGTGTGTGTGTGTGAATGTGTGTGAGTGTGAGTGAGTGTGTGTGTGTGTGTCCACGTATAGGGACCAAATGTAGAAAGGTCTGTGTGCCTTCAGTAGATGCTTAGCTTAAGAAGCCAATTTCAATTATTTCGATAATACAAATTGACTCTCCCTTATATGAAATGCTCAAGGACAGAAATGTTGTGGGGTACAGATTTTGTATTTGAAATTTCAGCATTTTTGGAAGTATGCAATGTGATACTTTAGGTTAAGACTTAATTCTAAAATTCTAAGTTCACTTGCTGTGTATGTATTCTATGCATTTACTCTGAAGATTGTTTTTATGTTTGTGGTCTGCTTGCAGCACACATGAGGATAGGTGCGGAATTTTCACACAGGACATCATCCCATGACATAAAAGCTTTATTGGGAGCATTTCATATTTGGGGTTTGAATCTAGCTTTGTGCCTTTGTCTGGAGGTCTCACAATTTACCCAACCCCATTCTATATTATAGCTGGACCACTGAGAATATTTCACTGTATACTCTGGGGTGGGGCGGATGGAATGTCTATTTTGGAATATTTCCTTACATGACCCCCAAAAGGAGTGTTTGGAGATATTGTTGTATTAGTTTTCTGTCTTGGGGGAGAGGGGGAAACCTGAGGAAAATCACCTTAAAAGAGGAGAGGTTTATTTTGTCTCCTGATTTCAGAGGTATCAGTTCTTGGTGTCTTGGCTCCATTGTTTGGGGCCTGTGCTGAGGCAGAGCACTACAGCAGGGAGCACCACATCAGGGAGCACTGCTGCAGGGAGTACCACATCAGGGAGCACTGCAGCAGGGAGCACCACAGCAGGGAGCACCACAGCAGGGAGAACCACATCGGGGAGTACCACATAAGGGAGGACCACATCAGGAAGCACTGCAGCAGGGAGCACCACAGCAGGGAGCACCACAGCAGGGAGCATCGCAGAAGGAAGCATCACATCAGGGAGCACTGCAGCAGGAGCATCACATCAGGGAGCACTGCAGCAGGAAGCACCACATAAGGAAGCACCGCAGCAGGGAGCATCACATCAGGGAACACCACAGCAGGGAGTACCACATAAGGGAGCACCACATCAGGGAGCACTGCAGCAGGGAGCACCACAAAAGGGAGCATCTATTGGAACAAAGCTATTGAGGTCTCAGAGATCTCAGGAAGTCAAGAGTGAAAGGAAGGGGCTGGGATCTTGGTGAACCCTTCAAGGACAAGAACCAAGAATTTGATCCAATTAAGTTTGTCTCTTAAAAGTTCTACTACCAACTGGAGGCCAGGCCTTCAGCACATGACCACTGAGGAATGCTAAGAATCTAAATGACAACATTTCGTCTCTGGATCTCAAAGGCTCACTCATCTCTAAGGTATAGGTCTAGGGATGCCTGCCCACAACCTCACTACCAGGGAGGAAGGACCAGGAGGAACAGGAACCTAAGACCTTCCTGGCATACATTGTGAAACCTAGTCTCAAAAAGAAACAGAAGAAAAGAGCACTCACCCGGCCCCACCCCGAGGAATGCTTCTAGTCTTGCCAGTTCACAGCATTGCTCTGAATGTCCAAGTTCGAAGTCCACTCTGAAACTTGAGGCAAATTCCTTGCTGTAAAACTAAAACCCTCAGACACAATAGCACAAGGCAAACATTTCCATTCCAAAGGAGAGGGGTAGGGGCCTGTTAAGGAAGAAGCAGACCCAAGCAGGGTGGGAGCCAAGCAGGGCCACCACACAGTCTTATAGCTGGCTGTTGAGCACAGGGGCCCAGGTTGCATTCTGTATTTCCTCTCCTGCTGTGTTCTTTCTCAACCTCTCTTGTTACATCTGCCTTCTTCTTAGGTCTTGCAATAGAAATAGTTACAAATGGGACGGAACAGCTCAGCAAAGTAACTAATTAGGAAAAGGAAAACTGAGTTTCCTATACAGTTGTCAGTAGTTTTTGCCTTATTTCTGTCCCTAACCAGCAAGTGTTAGGCTGTGGCAATTCATGGTGTTCCAGGTGCAAGAATGGAAAACAGCAGATGACCTGTGAAAAGCCCGGAAGGAAACATAGGAAGGGCAGGTTGGCCGAGGTTTTATTTTAAATCCAAAAGCCAATGTAACCTACACAGGAAAAAATGAACTGTGTTGCAGTGTTCCACATGCTTCTCTTTTATTGGCTGTGGCCATTTGGCCTTTCCAGTGACCTCCACTGCCTAGCTTCCTGCTGTGGAAGGTAGAGAAGTAGTATTAAAAATACTTAACAGCTGCTAAGGCAGGGAATTCAAGCAATGAGAAAAAAAGAAAAAAAACCCTTGTCGAATACAATTGCTATGATCTAAACAAGGTGCAAGAATTGGCTGGCTACCTGGGGCGAGGGAAATAAAACAGAGAAATGCATTTTAAAACCTTGGAGGGTTTGCTCATTTTATTCCAGTAAAACCGTTCTAGGTACAAAACCTTTTTTCTTGGTTTTAACCTTGTGTACATTTCAAATGATACCGATAAGGAAACTTATTTCCCCACAAAACAATGAGTTGCCTCATCCTTTTATAACACAGTATCTGAGTTCACAGAGAATGATTAATATACCGACTGTGTGAGAAATGCAAAAAAAAAAAATTCTACATAGAAACGAACAGAAGGAAGTATTCGCAGGCCACTCAGAAGAAAGAAATAAAGAAAGAAAAAGAAGGATCGCCATTTTCCTGAGAGCAGAGAAACGCACCTGTAAAAGACCCATCGTAGAAGAATATAGGCTTCTCTGTGAGCAGAGATTTTAGTGCTCTTGGGGTGGGGACCGTTGGACCATTTGCTCCTGGGGAAGAGAGAAGACCATGGTGGAGGGCTTGTGGTGAAAGGAGGGATGTTTTATGAACAACTTGTTAAGAGCCACAAACTCTGTACATGATGATAGCATGTGGCGATGCTTCTGCCCCTCTCTCTACCTTTTCCTTTTTAAAGATTGTTTTCATTTAGCAAGTACAAAAGACGTTTTGAGACCCCTTTGAGTGCCACAATTGTATGCTTTTTTTTTTAACATTTATTTATTTAATGTATAGGCTGGGATTTGAACTCAGGACCTCTGGAAGGGCAGTCAGTGGTCTTAACCACTGAGCCATCTCCCCAGCCCAATTGCATGCTTTCGTAAAAACAAAATCCAATAGTTTATTCTAGGGGAATCAGCTGTCTTAAGTTACTCCTGGTCAGTAGTGGTTACACAATAACTGTTTAGGAGGGGTTAGGGGTCGCTAGTGTCTATCAACCTGAATTTGGACATTACTTTCCATTGGCCTGAGAACTATACTTTCTAAACCAAGAGAGGGGAAGTGGGAGGAGGGAGGACTCAGGTCCTTTCTGAGCTGTGGCTGAACTCTGAAGGTGGTTACTGGCTTGATTCAGGGCACTCTTTCAACAAATGTTTACAGAGTTGCCATATGTGCTTCAAAATACAGAGATTAAAAAACGCTGCTGTCTCCACAATGGCTCCGGAGAGCTTTGAGGAGGAGCTGGGCAATTCCTAAATCCTCTAAATATTCAACAGCCACACCCAGTTCAATCCAGTGTCGCTATGGCTAGGTGGTGACAGTTAGGGATCCTCCAGTTTCATTTCATTCACTTATTCTAAAAAGCAAGGAGTTCAGGTACTATCGGCGTGCTTTAGAACATGGGCCTCCCCAGTGGTCCTCAGCAATATTGGAGTCTATTAAGATGCCTGCCCACCACCCTGAACAGCTCCGTGTTCACTGCCACTTCGAAGTCCTTTCTGGACAGTCTAGCCGTCAACAGCTCTGCCAAGATAATCCGGGAATCTTTTCAGTCTGCCCATCGAAATCCAGTCTGTATCTCTCCCATGCAACGATCCCCAGTTACAAAAAAAATGATCAAACCTGGGCCAGCTATTTTTATTTAGTCCTCTAAAAATAGCTATCCCTCAGTACTGGCTGGAAACCAGACCCCACCCCATTCCTCACCTACCACCAAGTGTGCACACCAGGATGCTTTTGCCCTGGCATTGGCTTCCCAGTCATTGACATTTGGAGACTCAGCTGGACCCACCCAGGCCGTGTGGTGTTTTCAGAGTCTTTTAGGAAACTCTAGAGGTGCACTAACCGTGGGAATTTCAACCTAGAGCACCCGTGACTGCCAGGCTACAGGGAAAACCCCCTGAGGGTCCAAAAAGCGAAGAAGGCCATCAGTTCTGCTCCAGACTCTGTGTTCAGCAGCAGTGGGCAAACTGAGAGGTAGAGAGGTAGCAGTTAGGACTTGGGTGTGAGCACCCTGTCGCTAACTTGCTTCTCGGGTGGACCTGGATGAAGTACCCTCCACAGTGCCTGAATGGAGACCCAACCTCCCGTTTCCACCCCGCCCTCGGTGTGACCACTTTTGATCCCGCCTCAGACAAAGCCAATCCAACTCCCGCAGGATGAATAAGGGGATCAGGTTGCTCTCTCGCCTTCCCCCACCCCCTCACCGCGGCTCCCCTTCCCCACGTGACTCTCCGGAATCTTTGCCAAAGCTCAGAGTCTCTGAGTCCATTTTCACACCCAGCAAAGGAGAGAGGAAGGAGGCGAGAGAGGCGGAGGAAGGCGGAGCGTGTGTGCTTTAAATGCGGGGATCCACTCGGGGACTTATCTTGTGCGTTTCCAGGCCCCTCATCTGAGGAGCATTGAGTTCGGAGGCGTCTTTTCTAACCCCTCTCTTTCCTCGGTGCATCTACAATTATGGCTCCACCTCCACTTGGGTAATCGCACCTCCGCCCTGCAGCGCAGCTCGGGGGTGCACCGTGCGGGGAGGTGGGCGTCGGTGTGGAGCAAGCCGCGCCCCTCAGCACTCCTCCTCTCGGCTAGGGGCGGGGGCTAGAAAGTGGCAGCAGCGCCCCCCGCGCCACCTTTCGCGTGGAGCTCTGGAAGCGCCTGCAGCAGCCGGGCGGCGTGGTGCGGTGCGGCTGCAGCGCCCCCGAGTCCCGGAGCTCCTGCAGGGCCGCACAAAGTTTGCAGCCAGCGGCCCTGCACGGCCGAGCTCCCTGAGCGCTGCTGTGGCCCGGCCCGGTGTGTTCGCCGCGACCGCCCTCGGCCGATGCTACACGGACAGACGGGGGCGTGCCGAGAGAACTTTGAAAAGCTGCGGAGAAGGAACCTGCGCCTGCAGCTCGCCAGTCGGGGACCTCGGGAGGAACTGGTCTAACCCGAGGCAATGCTGCGGGATCCCAGCAGCCACTGACCTGCAACTTTCCTGCTTAGACTTAGCGGCGGTTTAAGCGTTGCCTCCTCCTCGCAGGCTCTGCTCACATTGGTGGCCGCTCTGCGGGAGAGCGGAGTGAGCCTCCGGGCTGACTGAGGGTTGCAGTCGGCGGCATCCTTCTCCGGTCCACCCGGCCAACCTCGGCTCCCGGACGAGCAGCCCCGCGCTTCCCCACTATCTGCGGCTACCGGCTCCCGGCGCCGCTGCCTGGGGTTTGGAGGAGAGCAGGTTCTTGGATGCTGAAGGCTGGGCTCCTCCTGCGAGAGTGTCGCGGCGGCGATGGGTGTCTTCAAAGCGTGGCTCGGGGTGGCCCTAGCGCTGGCGGAATTTGCAGTGTTGCCTCATTGCGAAGGTAAAAAGAGCGGAACCCCGTATGTGTTCGTCCGTGCAGTTTAAAAGACTCAGCCGGGTTTAGTGTTGTGGGTTGGGTGGAAGTTTTGATTTGAGGCGAGAGGTGGATGTGGAGTGGGTTTTACTCCCGGCTCAAATCCCCACTCCTGGTTTCTCTTGTGGTCAAATCTCAGCCTGGCCACGGCCTCCTCTTTGCTTTTTTGGGGGGGGGGTGGGTGGCCCCTTGAGGTGACATTTCTGAACCTGGATGAATCTTCCTTCCACTTCTACCCTCCTCCTCAAGGAAAAGCAGCTACTCGGAAGCTAAGCGAGAAGCGAGCAGTTGCTCTCAATCCTCCCCTAAGCCCCGCTGTTCTGTTTTGCTTTCCTCGCTCCAATAAGTCTCCCCTCTTAAAGACCACTTAAGATTTTATAAGTAGTAGGTTAGAGTGCTCTGGATGGTGAGGTTTCAGTTGCTGTGAAATAAATCTTAATCGGCACCGAGAGCACGAGGCTGCCTGCTTCTCAAGGAAGAAAAAGTGGTCAACGACAGTGTATGAGCTTCTCTTATCCCTGGGGTTTCTATGGGGGGCTGGGGGGGGGCTCCAACCCACTTCTTCAAGAGCCTGGGGAGAGAAAGCAGACTTGAGTGTTGTCGCCAGGAGAGCACCCACAATCTCGGCTCAGATAATAAATCAGTAAATCAAGAGGGGTGTGTGTGTGTGTGTGTGTGTGTGTGTGTGTGTGTGTGTGTGTGTGTGTGATGTTGAGTCTGGTGCGGCTTCCCCCACTCCACCCACCCCCCCAGGCGCGCAGTGAGCTCTCACCTGCTCAGAGCCGCGGGGACAGTGGCTGGGTTAGCACTCGCAGAGGGGGAAGGGAGTGGCGTGGTGGGAGAGGGACGACTTCATCCACTGTTGGGCTCTCTCTCTGTTTCCATTCCCGGCTCCATTCATTATTCATCCAGCTGCAGGGAAGAGTTCACCTGCCCAGTCGCAAATCATATAGGCAGTGGCTTGCACGGGTCGCCTTCCCCGCCCGCACCATAGGTGCTGAGTGGGGGCAGCTGGAGGTCGCAGGAGGGTAAAACCTCAGGTGGACTTCCAGTTTTCAGAGCAGTGGCACCTCTCTTCCTTAGCATTTTTTTCTCTTAGCAAGCAGCCTGGCCTTGGAAATCCATGCACGGACTTTCCCACAGGTTTAGGCAACACCTTCTCACACTGTCTTGGGAATTATGTCAAAAAGATATTATTTCCAGGAAAAGCACGCCTGGGGAGCCGTGCAGTGTTTTTCCGAACTGTGGACAACCTCTTTTAAAAAGAATTGTGTGTGTGTGTGTGTGTGTGTGCATGGTTTTTGCATACTTAAAAAAAAACGTTGTAAGGTTTAATTATAGTAATTAGCCAGATGGGAGAGTCAGGCCAGGCTCCTCAAACTTCAACTTAGAGCTTAGAAAAATTACAGTTACACTTGGTGGCAGTTTCTTATTTAAAAATTATATCCCAACAACACAGAGAATATGCTATCACTCCTGGATTGCTCACCAGGGGGCAGTTGGAGCGATGCTGTTTCTCAGAAGCAAATCTCTTGAAATGACAAAAGCCATTATTATTAAGAGGCTATGGGCTATGCTCTTTGGAGGGCTGGTAGATATAGCAAGTGTCTGAAGTGCGTGCGCACACACGTGTATGCATCTATGTGTGTGTGCATGCATGAGTATATATGTGTGTGGGTACATGAGTATATGTGTGTGTGTGTGTGTGTGTGTGTGTGTGTGTGTGTGTGTGTGTGTGTGAGAGAGAGAGAGAGAGAGAGAGAGAGAGAGAGAGAGAGTCCTTCAGTGATTCATTGGAGAACTTTGCATCTATTTTCTTTACCCATCTTAAGAGCATTCTGCATCAGCTCACAAATTAGGTCCTAGATTGCAATAGGTCAGAGAACTCCCAGCCAACCCACGATGCTTGGCTCAGAATGAGTGAGCACAGACAGCTACTGGTCACATATTATTTCTCTGTACTATGTATGCTGAGCAGTTTGCACACTCTACCCCATTTAATTTGTTTAATTGTGTGATGATGGTCTCGCATATACAAATCAGCTGTCCTCTGACGAGGCTGTTCCTTTGGGCCAGGCGAGGCTCTTTGTAAAGAGGTTGAGATGGAAACCGAGTGGACTTTAGAGAGTCCCTTAAGTGTTGTTATTCACCCGGGGAATGCTTTTGAAAAACTGCCATCTACATGTGCTTTGCTGGATAGGCCAAACCCTCACAGTTCTTCTTTGTGAACAACAGGGAGTGCAGAACTCCAGTTAATTCTTCTTACAGTTACTTTAGTGAGTCTGTCCTCAGTGGTGGTGGCTGAGCTGAGAGCAGCTTCAGGAACTCCTGTGTCTCCACCTTGATTCTTAGTGCTGTGAGTTCTCAAGAGCACCAATCAGAGGAGGGAATGCCAAATAACATTCTTTTCAATGAACTTAAATAGATCAGCCTCCATGATGAACCCGCTGGCCTTGAATGAACCTGAAGGAGGTGTTATGTAGTGGTAGCTTTAAATATGCTTTCTAATTGTGGGGGGGGGGGGGGGGAGAGAGAGGGGGGGGAGAGATATCAGGGGTCAGGGCTATAGATCAGTAATAGAGTTTGCCCAAGGCCTTGGGTTCAACACTCAGCATGCTGAGACTTTCAGGTTCTAAATTTTTATCTTAAATATCAAGAAAAAGATGAATTTTTATAGCTGAGTTGTTGGCAGTGTTATTGTATATTGCCTCAAGATTGCTAAGCTGATAAGCCATGATTTGAGGGCTTTAATAAAATCAAAAAGTCACAGGGAAGCTTCAAGCATGGCTGCTTTCCGAATCAGAGAAACCGGAACAGCATTTTCTTGGAGACTCAGTCTGAGTGGTGCTCACATGTGCAAATGATGGGAGTTTAAACCAGAGAGACTCCTGGTATGGACTTGGGAAATACGGTTGGAGACCTGAGCCCTACTTTGGGTCTCATTATTATAACCCGCCCCACGACTTCAGCCTACAGCTGCCCTCGTTTCTCCTATACCTATTATTAACAGATTACAGTGGAGAGGATTATTTGTTTGGACATTTGTCTTATTTACAGATACATCAGTAATTTGTGTTTGGCCAGAGTTCCTTTGGTGAGACTTTCTGTGCTCGAAACTCGGCATTGGAGACGAGGGCTGCACTGGCTGGATAAACAGCCTCCTTCCATCTTTTGTTCCATGAACCTTTACTGAGAGAGCTCTTAGGCCGTGTTAGGCTTGGTGGGACTTGGGGTTTCCGACATCTTCAGGAATGAGCAAAGTATCCCTTGCATGTGGGGCTTGTCTTGAAAGGCATTTACATGTCCCCAAATTTATAATATTGGTGAAGGACTTGTGGCCCTTCTTGAGTCTCTCAGGATTGAGATTTTTACAGGCTCCAGCTGATTGATACTGACCGCAACTTCGCACGCTCTGGTTTTCATCACGCTCTGCAAGTAGATATAGGTACGTGATGTATTATCATAGGCTCTTGTTTCTAATATACTGCTTTCCCACTCCCCTCTGGGATTAGGTTTTGCGTTATCACCTTCTCCATAGACATCCTGGAGTAGGGACACAGACATCCATAATCACTGTTATGGACTTGGGTGGCAACCTCACTGAATTTTCTTTTTTTTTTTTTTTTTTTTACTCAGGCAGGAGTAGCCATAAAACACTCCACCACATGGGCTCAGAAGAGGGGAGGGATCGCCACTCGGCCAAGCTGCTGCCTCGTGCCAAATCTGACGGTGGTTCAGAAGCAGTTGGCCTGTTTTTTGTTTTACTATTCTATTAATTGATCTGATCCTAGCTGACAGTCACCAGGATGTGAGCCATCCTGTCAGTCTAGACGTGATTCTATTTTAACTGTTCCACAGTGTGCCCGGCCATATGCCGAATTATAATAATATAAAGCTTGAACATTTAAGCGCCAACGTGCGGCTGCTTGATCCTAAGGAGTCATCCTTTTGGAATACCCTGCATACTGGCTACTCTTATGTCAACTTGAAACAAGCTAGATTTATCTGAAAGGAGGGGACCTCAACTGAGAAAATGCCTCTGTAAGATCCAGATGTAAGACATTTTCTTTTTTTTTCTTTTTCTTTTTTTTTTTTTTTTATTAACTTTAGTATTTCTTATATACATTTCGAGTGTTATTCCCTTTCCCGGTTTCTGGGCAAACATCCCCCTAATCCCTCCCCCTCCCCTTCTTTATGGGTGTTCCCCTCCCCACCCTCCCCCCATTGCCGCCCTCCCCCCCACAATCAGTTCACTGGGGGTTCAGTCTTAACAGGACCCAGAGCTTCCCTTCCACTGGTGCTCTTACTAGGATATTCATTGCTACCTATGAGGTCAGAGTCCAGGGTCAGTCCATGTATAGTCTTTAGGTAGTGGCTTAGTCCCTGGAAGCTCTGGTTGTTGGCATTGTTGTTCATATGGGGTCTCGAGCCCTTCAAGCTCTTCCAGTTCTTTCTCTGATTCCTTCAACGGGGGTCCTATTCTCAGTTCAGTGGTTTGCTGCTGGCATTCGCCTCTGTATTTGCTGTATTCTGGCTGTGTCTCTCAGGAGCGATCTACATCCGGCTCCTGTCGGCCTGCACTTCTTTGCTTCATCCATCTTGTCTAATTGGATGGCTGTATAAGTATGGGCCACATGTGGGGCAGGCTCTGAATGGGTGTTCCTTCTGCCTCTGTTTTAATCTTTGCCTCTCTCTTCCCTGCCAAGGGTATTCTTGTTCCCCTTTTAAAGAAGGAGTGAAGCATTCACATTTTGATCATCCGTCTTGAGTTTCATGTGTTCTGTGCATCTAGGGTAATTCAAGCATTTGGGCTAATAGCCACTTCTCAATGAGTGCATACCATGTGTGTTTTTCTGTGATTGGGTTACCTCACTCAGGATGATATTTTCCAGTTCAACCATTTGCCTACTGAATTTCATAAAGTCATTGTTTTTGATAGCTGAGTAATATTCCATTGTGTAGATGTACCACATTTTCTGTATCCATTCCTCTGTTGAAGGGCATCTGGGTTCTTTCCAGCTTCTGGCTATTATAAATAAGGCTGCGATGAACATAGTGGAGCAACGTGGTAAGACATTTTCTTAATTAGTGATTGATGAGGGAGGGCCCAGCCCATTGTGAGTGGTGTCATCCCTGGGCTGGTAGTCCTGGGTTCTATAAGAAAGTAGGCTGAGCAAGCCAGGGAGAGCAGGACATTGAGCAGCACCCTTTCATGACCTCTCCATCAGCTTCTGCCTCCGGATGTTTCATCAGAGCGATTGCAACCCTAACTAGGACACCCTGCTCTTTAAGTATCTTATCTAACGACTCTTTGAGCCATGATTTCTCTTGACCTGTGTGTCTGTTGTGTGGCAGACTTTTCGTGGGAAGACATACACATGCTTCTACAGCTACTCACTCCAAATAGGAGTCCACGACAGATCAAAGTAGGATACCATCAAAGTCAACTTAGTGAACCAGTGAGTTTTATTGGGGTTACTTACAGGAGCAGAAGTGACTCAGAGACAGGTACATCACCAAAGCCCACCCCCAGCATGGATGACATCTAACAAACCTGGGGACCTGGCACACATTGGTCAGCCTGCACAAAGCTCAAGAGGTTGCAGGGTGACCTTTCCAGGTGGCTCAGGTAGCTGAGTCTCTTTTAGGCATCTTTCTTGGTCTTTGGTTTGCTTGGCTTCTGCTTCTCTCAGGCCCCTTGTCTGACCTCTGCTTCTTGTTTATAACCAGACTCCTCTGGGAGTGACTCTCATCAGTCTTTACTCTTTTTTTTTTTTTTTTTTTTCGGGGCTGGGGACCGAACCCAGGGCCTTGCACTTGCTAGACAAGCGCCTACCACTGAGCTAAATCCCCAACCCCCGAGTCTTTGCTCTTTATACACTCTTGGGGACAAAGAAACCTAGTGAATCTTGTTAGCTTCAGGGACTTCCTGAAGCTATTTTGAGTTTACTTCCTGTCTTATGGAGCTCCCTTTGCTGTGTTTTACTCCCCTGGAACATCCTGATGTTTCATCTCCTAGTAAACATCTTAAGTTCCCTAGAAGATGCAGTTTTCACAGAGGAGGAAACTGCTCTACAAAAGTCTGACATTTTGTGGCTGTTGGATTTTAATTGACCCAGTTACCAGCTAATGTCTCTGTGGCTAATAGTTTTTGGATGGAAGTAAGGTACAAATTATATCTCAAAGTAACCCTAAAAATATTAAGCTCTTTATGGGTGCCTCAGAAAGGAGTTCATTATACTTTCCAAGAGACTTCATAAAAGGAAGCCCTTTGTGGCTTCTAGTATATCCAGGTAACAGTCTGCATATGTAACTCAAAAGAAATAAACCAAGTAGCAGGGGAGAACAGCCCAGTCTCAGGATACAGGCTCCGTATGTGAAACAGAAATATGCCTCATTGTAGAAATTATGATCATGGCGTCTTAGCCATAGTTCATGCCCTGAAACTAGAGATTGCCTTAGTTAGAGAACTCCAGTTCCAACTGTGCCTGCTACCCCTAGTCTTCCTGTATAGAAAGTCCATTTCTCCTTCTAGGCCTCTACCATTTCTAACAGTCCATTTAAAGCTGTAGTTCTTTGTAAATTCATCTAAGCCCATCAAGTCCAAACCATAGACCCTCAGGGTGGTTCTAGTTCTCCTTACAAACAAGTGTGGTGAGTGGAAGGAGTGGCTGTGTTTTCCATATGAAGTAACTGGACAGAAGAAAGGCCCCTCTGCCTTTCTTGTGCCAGGAGATGCTCCCAGCACCCCCTGCCAGAAAACATCACAGCTTCACCTGTGGGTGGATGTGCAGCCTGACATACTGTGGGAGAAATACGCTTGCTCTGGAAGGCCTTGTCTGGCTCTGGGTGATGATAAATGTTTGATGGGTCTGGGCATCATACTGGAATGCTTTATTTTCTCCAGAGAGTAGAATTGAGGTTTTGGAAAGTGTGTTAATGGAGACTCACATAGGCAGCTGCCTTCCGGGTAGCACTGTTCGTTTTAGGGAAACCCTCAGAGGGCAAAGCTTATTTCTTTTGGAATTGCACATCACGGAGTAACCCAAATTGAGTTGTTCCTTTTTCTAATGATAGAATTTATCAGCTCCATATTGTTTGACTTGGGTCTGTCCCAGATGTTTGGCTTAAACAAGTACACGTGTAGAGCCATTCCCGAGGCTGCTGGGTATTTTCGTGCTGCCGTGAGTTTACAGGTTCTGACCTGACTCCCGAAAATGGGCTTTTCTATGGCTGTTTGCGTATTTCGCAAGGTGCTGGATTTCCTTACGAGCATTGAAAACGAGCTCATCTTGCAACACAACGTTATGGAGACCAGAACTAATACTACAGTAGCGTGCTCTGCACTGATGTGATGGGCAGTGTGTGCGTCGGCTCTAGGTGATTCTGCCCCAGCCTGTGTTGGTATCTGAGTTTGTGCCATTGCACAGTGATGCCCACACGACAAGGACACTACTTAATGATGAGCTTTCTTGGAAAGTTGCCTTATACAACTGTGTGGGAGGATGGTCTTATTCTAAAGGGTAACTATTGCCTTTTTTTCCCTAAAAGTAAAATTTTCTTAGATTATTTTAAAGGTTACACAAACACTTGAAAATACATGATAAATGCATACAATTTCACCTATCAATTCAGAGAAAACCTGAATATGTCACAGATATTCAGTTGTTTAACCGCTAAGAGATTCACAGTCTGAAAAGACGATTCAGTTTTTTTAAATTGCACCTAAGTGGTGATTATCTTCATTATAATTTTAAAAACATCATTATCATTTTATACTTATAATAAGTGTCAGAAGTTAGTAAATGTATGTTTAAATAGCTTGGAAAGCGAATGGTAGGCATGAATGTAAAAGTTGACCGAGTGGGAAGAAAATGGGGACTGGTGGGAGAATGGGGTAAGAGGTGTCAACAGAGAGTGCATATGACCAGGGTATGTGATGTGGACACACAGAAGTGTCATCACGGAACTCAGTATCTGGAATGGCGAATGTGGTGTGGATAACATTTTAAAGCCGTATTGCTTGTTCGGGAAACAGTTCAGTTGGGAAACTGCTTGTCACGCCAACATGTAGACTTGAATTCACTACCAGGATCTCATGCTTGCAATCAGTGCTAGGAAGGTGGAGCCAGCCACCCAGCCGTGCCTGCCCAAGTTCCAGTCAGGGAGAGATCCTATTTTAAAACACAAGATAGAAAGTACCCATGTAATGACACCTACACCTGAGGTTGATCTATGGCCTCCACATGCACACATACACACACACACACACACACACACACACACACACACACACACACACACACACACACACACACACACACACACACACACACACACACACATGCACACATATATACACACACGTACACACCCATATACATCACACATACACACACACACATACTCATATACACACATACATATACACACATACACACATTTACATACATACACATACACATGCACACATATATACACACACGTACACACCCATATACATCACATACACATTTACATACACATACATTTACATACACACACATACACATGCACACATATATACACACACATACACACCCATATACATCACACATACACACACATACACACACATACACATGCACACATATATACACACACATACACACCCATATACATCACACATACACACACACATACACACACATACACATGCACACATATATACACACACATACACATGTACACATATATACACACATACATACACACCCATATACATCACACACACACACTCACACTCATGTACATGCACATACAAACAGCACATATGCACACACTCACACATTCACATGCACACGTGCACAGATACATACACACATGGGCATCACACACAGACACACATACACATATGCATCACACCCCCAGACACACACATATGTATCATACACAGATGCACACAGACATACACATATATGCATCACACACACGCACACACACGCACACACACACACACACACACACATGCACACTGATTTGAAAACTGAATTGTTGAGGTATATATCTCTTGTAAATATACATGATTGTTTAATATTTATACACATATGTCTCTCCTTCCTTACAACATATAGATTGAAAATACTGTCTTCAGAACAATGTTTCTTAAAAATAGGACAGTTAAGATCAATTTCCCCTCAAGTTTTTTTATCCCAAATCTTTCTTATTTGAATGCCAAGGACATAAAAGTCATTTCAGCGAATTTGCCCACAGAGATCTTTCATTGGAACCCAGTGTAAACAGTCATCTCATTGTCTTTAAAGATTGTTAGATCCATGATTGACAGGGAAGGTAGGCCAGCCATTGCTGCAAAGTTGGCTTTTGTGGGACCTGTTGGGAAACAGTGCTGTAATAAACCTGTCCAGCCCTCCTTGGACTGTGCCCTGTCATGATACGCCTTGTTGCGTCTGCACTCTGGTGCCCTGCTTTGTGTTTCGTTTGCTGAGTGTGGCAGCACACTGTGCCCCTGCTTTGAGATTACATGGCACCTGTTGTGCTGTTCAAGAATCGCTGGAGAACATGTGCACACGTCTTACAAGTAGGGTTGCAGTTTCATTCAATTCAGAGTGTAAGCTCCTCCCACCGACCCCAGTCCAATCCTGCCCTCTTTTGCCTTTAGAACAGATCACCCTTTGCTTTTTTCATCCAGTGTCTAATGACTGGAAAATATAAAGATGCCTCAACTGATAAGCAGCACATCAAGGGAAAAACGTGGAGTGGGAAGATTTTGGAGGTCAGGGGCTCAACAGGAGAGGCTGCTTTTCAAATAGCTTACGTCTATGCCTGTGCTTCTCAACCTGTGGGTCTCGACCCTCTCGGGGGTGGGGTCACTTATCAGATACCCTGCATGTCATATATTTTATGTGACCTTTCATAAGAGTAGCAAAATTACAGTTATGGGGTAGCAACGAAATAATTTTATGACTGCGATCACCACAACAGGGAAAGGGTCACAGCTTTAGAAAGGTTGAGAAACACTAATCTACATACATACCCGGCATAGTGGGTTATGCTCCCTGATGATGGATGCACTATAGGAAAGGTGTGCAGTGGGTGTTTTTGTGTTCATATAGTAAGTTGGCGAATGCTTACTATGGGGACAGGTGGTGGAGAAGTTCATAGTTGAGGCAATCCCTTTCCTGAGCTCGGCGTCCTGATGCTATGAGGCAAAGGCACCATTTCCCATCCTTAGCAAAAATGTCACACGCAGGGGTGATCATGGTGCTCTCCAGAAGCTGAGGCAAGAGGATTGCAAGTTGTATGTCAGTTTGAGCTACGTGGGGAGACCTCGTCTCAAGACAAACAAACATAAACTAACCAGGCAGACAAGCAAGCAAGCAAAGAGCAAATAAAAATAGAATACCACAGGGAAGTATGAAGAATGGGCCAGCAAAAAGGAATTCAGGCAGGAAGGACTGTGAGTTTAAGGAGAAGGAATGTTATTCTGTTCGAGGGTGGTCTCAAGCTCAAGAATCCTGAATAGACTGAATGCATCTCCATAGGAACGGAAGATGAGGGAAACTTTGAGCCATGAAAATTACCATGGAATAAATTGGCCCCTTGAGTTGATCTAGAGAGTTTAGGTAGCAAAGTTTGGATAAGTAAATTGGGATTGGATTATGGAGGCGTTTGCGACAGATCACAAGAATAACAACATTGTATTTAGGCTATGTCCCTATAAATACATTTTTGATTAAAATATAGTTTATCACTTTTCTCCATTCTCCCTTCTTCCTACAACTATTCATTTCACTCATTCTGAATCCTGGTCTCCGCTTCTTTAATTACTATTGTTACACACACACACACACACACACACACACACACACACACACACACACACACACACTGAAGTCTGCTCAGTGTTGCTTGCATGAACACGATTTCGGGCTGACCACTTGGTATTGGATAACCAATTAGGGGCCTTCTCCCTTGAGAGAGGACTACTTCTCCAGCTCTTGGCATCCCTTTGACGTCTATAGTTCTTTACCAAGGGGTGTAGTCCTCGGAGAGTTCCCCCTTGTGTGTTAGCATGTCAGCTGCTGTTGTCCTTTTCGGATCTCCTTTAGGCAGCCATACTGTTGAGGTATAAAGACATTTCTTTTACAATTCCAATAATATGCTTTAATCATGCACTTTGTCATGTGTCTGGGAGAGACGTTGATTTGATATAAGGGGTAGATTTCCCTCGGGGGAAGAACGTTCTAGCCTCTAAGTAGTTCGCCCAGTCCGCTGTAGATGGAGTTAAGGAATAAGCATTCTGGGTAGTGACTATTGGTTTGTTATGCATCACATTTTAATCTGTGGTTTGTTTTTGTTTCCTCCCACAGGTGCTTGCGTGTATCGGGGCTCCTTGCTTGCGGTAGGTCATTCTCAATCTATTTCTTTTGGATGTAAGATGCTTGACTGGGATGACTGAGTGATGAGGTGATCGGTATCATCGTAAAATTTATTCATTTTTCTTCACGGGCTGGAGATGACTTTTCATCCGGGTAGCGGGGTACCATCGGGCTCAATTAATTAATAACCCTTTGAGAGTAAATTAGTTCCATTTGGATACTCAGTTATTGAATGAAAAGTCCAATGCTCTCCCCACCCATTTACATTCAGTGGCTGTCCTTTGTGCTCCTTCAGTCAGAGATAATTGGATCCCATCCTCTTGTCACATACAAACTAGGGCACGGTTTGTTTATAATCCTGGTGTATTTGTTTCCTGCTTTGATCCCCTCTTTTTTTTTTTTTTTAATGCTATTATTAAACTCAGCACACTAGAAAAGATTCTTGATTATTTCTCCAGGATGATAAGCTTAAGTTTTGGGTAAACAACAAACAAGTTAGCATTTTTATCCCTGACCCTTTGCCACCGGGTAGGCAGAATTGATTTTGAATTTAATGTCGGAATGAATTGGGGGGAAGCTGATGCAAGTCTCACGCGTTCCTTTTCATTAATAATGTACCGTGGTGCATAGCAGTGTGCTAAAGCCTTATTGAAAAGACTGTCTCCACTCCATCAACTCTAATAAATGCTATGACAAGTCATTCTTCACCACTTTTTGAGTTTGGGTTTAATGCATGCTGCACTAATGCAGACTCTGAGGGTTGGGAAGGGTGCGTTCATCTGCGTCCAGGTCTGCCATTGACACGTGCGGTTTTAGTTCGTCATCTGGCATTATCCTTGTGCCCAAATAGATGAGGAACAGCTAAAGTTTCCAGGCGTCTAGATAATTACAGATATTTGAAGTAATATTTTTCCAATATGGTCTTTATGTGCTACAGTTGAAGCCCTACAGATGAATGTATTTTTTTTTTCCTCCTTGATGTTTTTCCATTAAAGAATCACGGAAAAGCTATTTTTTTCCCTCTCTTTCCCATTCCATGCCCCTAAAGCAGAATTTTCTTTCTGTTTATTCTTTAATACAGTTCAGAAATCATTCTGAGATCAGAGTCTGCCATCAGTTTTGGGGAGTGATGGTATGTAGTGTAGACGTCAGTACAAGGAGGCTGCTTACTGTATAAAGGGTTCTATACTTTTTGTAGCCATTGAGTCATCTGATACTGAGGCCAGTGCTGTAGGCAGGCCATGTACCACTCCAGGTTCCTATTGTGGAGGCTAGGGTGGCATTGAACTCATGACCTTGAATGCTGGTGGTGGCTTACCAAGCCCAGAACTGCATCCTGCCCCCCTTTTTAATGGCGAATTGGAGGAGAGAGAGGGAGATGAAGAGATTGGCTAGAGGTCTTTGGCTATTGAGGGATAAGTAGCATTAAGCAATTTGTCTTCTTTCTGTTTTCTACCATTATCTGAAGATGTATCTGGAGTTTAGATTCTAGACCATCTCCCATACTTGGCTTTGCTGTGTGTTGCTGTGTACTTGAGTTAAAAAAAAAATCAGAAAATTAAAGGGTTCAGTTCCATCCAGATAAAAGAGGTATGGTCTAGCCAACTTGCATTGGATGAAGAACCTTGATTCCTTCTGTCCGTGCCTTCTGGTCATGCCTAGAAGGGTGTTCTTCCTTTACCCACTCACTCATGGGCCGTCCAGGTGCTGTCTTTGTTCCTCATTCATCTCAAGCCTGAAGTATTTGAAGCGCTTAGCGTTGTGTTGTGTTTATGCAGTTCAGTCAGAGAGGTCTATGCTAATTACCACAACAAAGACTATTATTAAAGCATTTACCCACTCGGTGAGAACACTGGGCCTGCTAGTCTCAGTCCTGGAGAACATCAGTGAACAGATAAAGCCCTCTGTCATCCTGAAGTTCAAATTGTACATCAGGCGTGCTCTCAGGAAATGGACCAAAATAAAAATAAAGACGCATAGGATGGGAAGATGGAGGAGACTCAGTCGGGGGCCATTGCGTTTGATAAGATGAGACAGTGATACTTGAACCGAGAGGTCCTTCTAAGACTCAACCCTGCAGACATCTAGAAGATGGTAGATATAAACTTTGGGGTCAGAGCTGAAGCCTGGAGGTCAAGTAGCTGACGAAGATCCTGGAGGAAGAAAGAAGCTGAAGAGGAATCCAGGAAGGTGGGCAGGGGACCGGGTGTCCAGCCTTGGCCTGGAGTTTGCTTGTCCTTTCAGTGAGGTGAGTGAACCGTTGGAAGTGCAAGAGAAGTGACAAAGCCTGACTTATCGTTTAATTAAACTGCTGGCGTAGGAATATAAAAAGAAATAGAGCTCTTGTTTCTAGGGAAACAATGTTGAATACTTTAAAAAGACTGGGTAGAGGTGAGTCACTAAAAATTGCTGTCAAATCAGGTGTGGGAGAAGCAGACACAGGGATGGGGGTGGGGATAGCTCAGAATCTTGAGATTCCAAGTTTTTATATTTATTTGTAACCACCTTTTGGTTTAAGGATATTAAAACTGACAGTAGCCTTTGGGGTGCACCTCAGAGGTGGATTATCTGCCTGGCATGCACCAGGCCCTGGGCTTGATGTCTAACATCATAGTGGGGGTGGGTGGGAGAGGAAATAAAGAAGGGAGGGGAGAATGAGGTGGTGGTCGATAATCTATCATAGTCATGAGTAATTACTTACTTTGTCATGAGACCTTCTTCACACGACCTACCGAAGACAGACTGGAGAACAAATGTACACAAATCTATTTAGAATTTTAAGAGTCTATTCTATTCTAGCAGTGTAGCATACTGTTCTAGGCATCAAGAATCAATAATTCTTCCACTCTTTGGGTGAGAGAGTCCGTCTCGTAAACCGCATCACTCTAGAGTTAACCCTGAGTGTGGCGGCTCAGGGCCAATTTATAATCCCGCCTGCCCGCTTGTTCATTATTTAGAGCTAGAAATGACGTCAGAGATCTTGCTGTCTGGGGTTCCTGGGTTTGTGGCTGAGGATAGCAGCACAGGGATGTGAAGTTCTTGGGGCCCATTCCTTTGTCTAGTGGGCAACCAGAAGGTGACCTGGTCGGCTTAAAGATGACAAGTGTGAGCTTCATGCGAAAGACTTCCATGAAACGGGGCTGGAGAGGTGGCTCAGTGGTTAAGGACACTGGCTGCTTTGGTTCCTGGTAACCATATGAGGGCTCACAACTGTCGGTAACTCCAGTTCCAGGGGGAATCTAATGCCCTCTTCTGGTCTCTGCAGGAACTGCACACATACGATGCACAGACTACACACAGGCAAAACATTCATACCTATGACATAAATAAAGTTTAAAAAGTCAATGAAACATTTCATACATGGCAGCATGAATTGAGGCAACTTTTAGCTGTAAATTGCTACACCCCCTGTGTCTTGTGAAGTCACTCCTCACTGATAGATCCTTTTGCTTTCTTCGGTATTTAGGAGGTCACTAAAGAGCAGGACGTTCAGGGTCCTGGTAGGGAGCAGTGACCTCGTGTAGAGCCTTCCTCTTCTGCTGCAGAGCAGCTTGGTGACCTTGGGCACATCATACAACCTGCTCAGGCAGAACCTCCATTGCCTACTATGTGAAGTGGGGACAAACATAAGGCCCCTCTTGAAACAGTTTTTACAGGGTAAGAACGCAGAGTGTGTGTGGCATTGTGCCAATACAGTGCCCGACATGGGATTTTTTTTTTTTTTGTCACAGCAAGTTTTCCTTTTTACAAACAAAGAGACAGTGAGTGAGCATTTGCTGGGATTTAAAAACTTCCAGCAACTCAGGAAATAAGTGTTTGAGCTAAGGAAGCTGGGGTTCAGGCCATGTACCACCCCACCCCCAGTCTCAAGGCAAGCAAGTGCCAGGGAAGAGGGTCCAAACCCGGTTCTGAGTCTAAGCCACCACGCCCAGCATTCTGTCTCTCACCGCCATGCTGGCCCCTGAGCATGTCTTATTTTACCTTTCTTTCTCTACGCCCAGCTCCCTGCACACTGCCATGCAGTTGTCCCTGCCACTCACCGTCTCTGGCCTCCTGGAGAAGCCAGCTGTCCCTGACTAACCTCTTCCCATTTTGCAGAACTAGTGCGAGTCACACTCACTGACTTAGTGACAAGACGCTAAAAGCATTTAGAGGCTCATTGCATTTTAACAGGCATAGAACGCCCCTTACAGGTATCCCGTGTGTGTGTGTGCGTTTACTCAATCTGTGTTGTGATTTCCAACTTCTGGGAGCCACATGGGCATGCCGTGGTATTCCGGGATGATCTGGCCCTAAGCCATGTGGCAGTCAACTTCAAGTCATGCTCTGACTTCAGCTGTCCCCTTTCTTTCGCTGTCTTCCCTATTTTTACATTCCTTCATTTGTCAAGTCAGAGATGGCTGGAAGGGATACAAAGGAATACCGAAAGAACACCGAGTAATCTATTTTTGGGTCTGTTTTACGCTCCACCATGCTCGTACATTTTCAGACCCACAGGACTTTCATCAAGGTCAGCCTCATGAAAGGGGGAGTGTCCTAGGTCAGGGTCTGTTAGAGAGAAGCAGTTATGATGCCCTGTCACCCCAGGAGTAATGCATGTGTGCAAGGAGAGAAATGTCCTGTTTTAGTTCTTACGCATCTGTATCTTCTGCTCTTTCTTGCGTAACTGGAACACAAAGAATTTAACTGTCCCATTGTCTTGTGCCAGTGCATTCGAACCCCTCTCCTGTATGTACGTTCTTCCTGGGCACAGATGGGTTGATTGCTCCCTTAGCCATTTCTCAGTGGTAAAGTGCATCTGAAAGCAGGATTGCTGGCAAGCCGAAAGGAGACCAACACGATCCACTTGGCCCAAGAACACTTGGTTTAAAAACACATCGCAGCCATCATTAGAAAATTGGTTCTGCTTTGCCAGAAGTGAACAAGACTACTGTTCCACTCTAGGTCAAATGTGCTAAATATTGAGATGCTCTTCAGGCAACTGCGGACAAAGCGAGTCATAAATCGTTAACTTTTAACACATATGAAAAACAATATCAGGGACAATAAGACACGGCGTGTTTGCAACGTGCAATACAACGGTAGTAGAAAAACCTGGCTTTGGGAGTTTGAACCTTGAGACCATAGCCTACCTGGTGCATGGCCTCAGATATAAACTCTCTGAGGGGTGATCGTTTTCATAGGGCCAATGGAAGGTTAATTGAGTGGGTGCTTGTCGTGAACAGAGGGCTGACCTGACACAGAGCAGGCATTTACATTATCCAAAGGGTGACAAGGTACTGGAGTGGATGTGACTTAGTGATGGAGGCCAGTGGGTCTTGGTTGAAGTCCTGGTGCTAGAGAACTGGCTGTGTAGCCTGGAGTGAGTCCCTGGGATGGAACCAAGTCTCAGGTTCTAAGTTTGTAGCTAAGAGAGTTAGAGTAGACTCTGCAGGGTTCCTTACCACAGTGCTGAATTGGTGGGACTAGGCCTTGGTTGTATCCCCTACTACAGCACCCCAGAGACAAATGTGGTTCCTGAGTGGACTCAAGATGTAGACCCCGGGAACTGGATTTTAAGTGATGATTAATCTTAGTAACAGGTTTATTTTAATTTTTCTATTCTTTCCTTCCTTCCTTCCTTCCTTCCTTCCTTCCTTCCTTCCTTCCTCCCTCCCTCCCTCCCACCCCCCCTCTCTTTTTGCGTTTTTTGTGTGTGTACATGTGTGCATTGTGTAGCACGTATGTGTAGTTTCTACACAGGATGCGTGTAGAAACTAGAGGATGACCTACGAGAGTAAGTTTTCTTCTATGTAGGGATTGGGAATTAAATTCAGGTGATCAGGCTGGGTGGTAGTGCCTTTACTGAGCCATCTCACTAGTCCAGAAATTTATGTTTAAATAGCCATTGTGGCTACTGGCTATTGATTGTATGAGATCATCTCTATTCATTTGTTTGTTTTTGAGACACGGTCTTTCCATGCAGCCGTGGTTGGCCTGGAACGTGCTGTGCAAATTCAGCTGACCTCAAACTCATAGAGATCCGCTGGCCTTTGCCTCCAAGTGCTGGGTTAAATATGGCACACCATACCTGGCCAGAACAGCTCTAGGGACTTAAAGTTCTCCATTTACTCTTGAGGACTTCCGGTTAGAGTACGGCTTCATGGGTGACTGTGACCCTGGGGAGGAGGATTTCCTGTAGCATTTCCAGGAACTGAAAGGCAGGCAGTATGATATTTACAACAATGCCCGTGCCTACCCTTTTCACGTCCTTTGAGTGGTTTTGAGCTCATCTATATTGCACATCTCTGCTCCCATTGTTCACTATGTCCTCTGGAACTAAAGAAAGAGATAAAGCGACAGCTGAGCCACTTCCCCTGCATCTGTGTCTTGCATATTTCCTGAACACTTTTGTATCTGTTTGCTCAAAATCTGGTCTAGTCTTGTGCGTACCATGGCAACGAAGAACTAAGACCCTTTGCTCTGCTTGGGAGGCCCAAGACAACTGACCAGGGACACTTAAGGTCTGGGGTGCTGCAGCATTTTTAGATGTGCTCTGTCCATGACTTTCTTTTTAAACTGTATCAGGGATGTGATCCTGTAGGCTTGAAGTGCCCACTTTTCATTGTGTTGATATCCATCAATGTTCTCAGAAATCCTCTGGAAAAGAGAGGTGAAGGAAGCTCCAGAACTTTCCCTACTAACTGCCCTAAGTCCCTCTCACCAGAAGAGTCTTGCTTAGTGGCTGCAACTAAGACATTCCAGGCTTCGCAGTACTGGGGTGAATATGGGACTTCCTGTGAATTTATTCAGAAGGGAAGCAATTTAGCCATTCCTCAATTCCTCAATTTCCTGTAAGTATGGTAGATAATTTTCCAATACCTTTCTACGGGGTATTATAAAATATCTTTTTTTTTTTTTTTTTTTGGTCAACTTGACACAAGTTGGGGTCATCTGGGAAGAGAAACCTTGTTTAAGAAAATGCCTCCATCAGATTGGCCTGTGAACAAGTCTGTGGAACATTTTCCTGGTTAATGATTGATGTGAGCAGGCCAAGCCCACTGTGGGCAGTACAATCCCTAGGCAGGTGGTCTTGGGTTGTGTCTAAAGTGAAGCTGAGTAAACTATAGGGAACAAAGTAGGAACAGCATTTCTCTCGAGTCTCTTGCTTCAATTTTTTGCCTCCAGGTTGGGTCCTGCTTTGACTTTCCTCAACAATGGACTGTACTTTCCTTTCCAAGTTGCATTCGGTTCTGGTGTTTATCACAGCAGTAGAAAACAAACTAAGGCACCCCTTTTCATTTACTTTTTACTACAGAGTAATATGCTCTGGAATGGGGAGGCCAGGTTTTTAATTAAGATGTACCTGTTTTATGATAGAAACTTAATTTCTCTGTAATACAGCATTACTGCTGAGGGATGGCAAATACATAGGGATCTGTGAGCTCTCTGATTCTAGCTGGAGAAATTCAGATGAAGACTAGACAAAAATCAAGACCGATTATTAGAGGAGCTCTTCTGACTCCTCTAATCAGGGATGCTCTAATCTGGTTCTCCCTGTGTAGACTGAATGTTAGAGCTGTGTGTTTCCTATTCAGGGACTCTTCAAGAAGGTGAAAAAGTCCCTGACTTGAGGGTGCTATCTGTCTGCCTGCCTATCTATCTATCTATCTATCTATCTATCTATCTATCTATCTATCTATCTATCTATCTATCTACTATTTATCTACCCACCCATCCTTCTATGTATCTGTCTATACATGTATCTATCATCCACCCACCCTTCTATCTATGTATCTATGCATCTGTATATCTATCCATGCATCCATCTATGTATCTATCTGTGTATCAAACTATGTATCTATGTATCTGTCTACCCACTCACCCTTATATCTATGTTTCTATCTATGTATCCATCTATATATCTATGTATCAACTATGTATCTATGTATGTATGTATGTGTGTGTGTGTATGTACGTATGTATGTATGTATGTATGTATGTATGTATGTATCTATCTATCTATCTATCTATCTATCTATCTATCTATCTATCTATCTATTATCTATCGAGATAGGATCTCACTATGAAGCCCCAGATGGTCTGGAACTCACATAGATCCTCTTGCCTCTTCATAACTGTTGAGCTGAGAGGCATGCTCAACTACTATGCTAACCAGTATACATTCCTTTTAAGGGACCCATACCCTTGAGTTTGTACACTTGAGACCCAGGTGGTGAAGAGTGGTCAGTCAGAGCTGTAGATGATGTTCTGTCTTCATTAGGGCTTTGCGTGTTGTAGGTCTTCATCAGAGATGCTGGTTCCTTATTTGGGAATTGATGCCTTCATAGGATAATTATGTGTGAAAGGAATAATACAAGAAAATTTGTACTTTTATTGACAAATAATCCATATGCATTTTCATTCTTATTCATATTCTTTCTGGAGGAACAGATGTTTTAAATTAACAAACACATTTCTTATGCTTTGTTTGCAATGTAGAAGATGCAGCTGAATTTGGCAGCCATATTTATTTGCTCCAACTGTGTTTTGTATGATCATATATCTCAATTTTCTGGTTAGGCCATACGTGCCCGCCTTCCATTTGTATTTATGTTTCAATGTTTGTGCCAATTTTTTTTTTTTGCTCAAAATTGAAGTCTAGTAGTTTGTTTTATTTCTACATTTCTGTGCATAACTATAAACTATTTATATGTGAATGTTTATTTTATACATAGTACATTTATGTATACATATCCATGTATGTAGATAGTTCCTAGAGGAGAGCTGCCAGTCATTTGTGACAACTTATGATACTACATTATTATAGTTTGCTTACTCTTCCAAGTCTTTTGCTTACTAAGGGAAAGATAATATGTGAATATCAAATGATGATTGAGTTTAACAACTGAGCTTATATTTTCTTGGGATTTGAATTGCAAATGCCCAAAGAAAAGATAGCTTGAAATTTCAGATAGAGGTTTGCTTCTATGACGGGAGGGACATTTATACATGGAATTGGCACAGGATAACTTTGAAAAAAGCCATTGAGCCATTCCATATAAATTAAGTGCATAGTTTCTGCTGTCCCTGCTAGATTCCTTCAGCAATGAAGTTTTGGGCTTTTGGTATTCCCAAGTGGGTCTGGAGGAAGACGGGAAAGGCTCCCAGAGTAAGAAACAGTTTATTGTTAGTATCCAAGAGACCCTAGAGTTTGGTCATGACCTGTGAGTGGTTCTGCAGTAGCTCCCGAGATTGGTGATTAAGCAAGTTTACAATCATTCCTTTCCTTCAAAGGGAAATTGGGCAGGAAAGGGTTGCACGGAAGAGCAGATTTCATTGTCCTTTGCTCTGTTCTTCACATGGGTTTGCACATAGAAAGCATGAGGAAGTTATTAACAGAAATATTAATATTCTCTGGTACACTTCTGGGGTTGACTCCCTAGGGCGGATCTTGGTCTAAAGGATGAGAGATCAGGGATGGAAGGAACTTGAAGTAAATGCAAAGCAGGAAGTGCTCCCCCAATCCCCTGCTCGCTATAGGAATGGATAGTAATGGGACCTTGTTACAGTCCAGAGGCATTGATCGACTTCCAAGCACTGGGCTTTGTGAGCAGATCCATGGAGGCCACATGATATGAATGAAGCCAGTAGAATATGAACTAGCAGATCCCGGGCCGCCTACTCACCAGTTCCTTTTCCCGCCTTCTGCTCACACAGCTCTGCCTTTTTTTTTTTTTTTTTAAATCAGTTCTTCATCCCTTTGTTGGTCTATAACCCAGTTGTAAGCTAAACAAGATCTTTCCACTCCCTTGTCAGGGGTTAGTTAAAACCCTCCGTGGATGTCTGGCAGAGTGTTGGCCAATAAGATGTGAGTAGAGGTCCACTAAGACTGTTGGGTGTTTAAAAAGAGGCCCACACAGATTTCCCCCCTTCCTGAGGCCTGAACAAGCAGAGAAAAAAAAGAGATAGTAAATACAAAAGTCAAAATACTGCCCTAAGGACTTGAGCAAGTGGAAGAGACCTTGCCTAGCAGGAGCAAATTGCTGGGTTTGAATCTCAAGCACAGCTAAATAAATAAATAATTGCTTTAAAAAAAAAAAAAACCTATCTAAGAGGAGCCTAGAGCTTGAGTTTCCTTTTCCAGACACAGGCATTCATGGGAGAGCTCGGATGATTTTTTTTTTTTCTTGTAGAAGGTTGCACGGAGAAGAATAACTGTTTGGAGGAGCAAGAGAAAGATTTTTGTTGATAGCTTTGCTCCATGAAACAGGACTTGGAAGGCAGAGCTGTTAAACACATCAAGTTATTATTATTTTTTAAATCGGCCTGTTAGATAAGGTGTGCTACCTTCCTCCTAAGGATAAGAAAGGCCTGGAGCCACAGGTTCATCCTCTTTGGAGGGGAAAAAAAAAAAAAAAAGAATCCTTAAGGGTAGAAAAAAAAATCTACTAATGGAAAGTTTTGAAGGTTGGAGTTTGAATTGCTATACACATGAAGACATGCTTGCCTGAGCTGCTGCACCCAGTTTATAGTTTAGGTAGCAAACAAAGCTTGTTGGAAGAGGAATATGGGAGAGTTTGAGTCCTCCAAGAGTTTGGCTATTAATATGCAGACTTAACTAGCACAGGGACAGACTTTCCTGGGGAATTCTTATATGGATGGATAAATTTTCTCATTGTTTAAGCCAATATAAAGTGTCTTTTCTGTTTCTTCAGTGTTTGAGCCAATATTCTATAATTACTTAGGGACTGCAGTCTACAGCACTTTGGGATATGTGGCAGTAAATAAGAATAGAGCATCATGTTTAAAGCAGGAGGGTGGGGTTGAGCTTTTTTCCTACTGTTTTTCCTTGGACTTCTTTAAAATGGATGTATAATATAGTTGGACCTATATTATAGAGCTGATGCAAAGATAAATAAGATAATGCGTGAAAGTACCTGGGATAAAGTCAGTGAGTGCTAGCTCCTGAAAATACCCTTCTCCGGGAGAAAACCACTTTTGATGTTGGTCTTGAAATGTGGGTCAGTGTTGATGTGGAAGGGGCCGGGGGAGGGGCTCGTAAGTCAGGATCAGCATGAGTACACAGCTAAGTGGCAAAGGGACCCCCCACTTGATTGAAGTCTAAGAAGTGGTGGATAAAGTATGGAGAAGGGGTGTTTTATACTCCAGCTCACATAGGCATGGAATAAGGCATTTGAAGTGGAAATCATTTGCTCTTGAATTCAGACTCTGTCTGACGAACCCATGCCTGTTGGAGATGAGATATGGCAGTGCCTCCCTCTGCTGTGTGCTTTCTCTTCTCATTTTCGACACGGTCCAGATGTCCTTGCTCCGTCGAACTTTGGAAAGGATGCAGATGACTCTGTGTCAGTGATCAGCACAGTGTAAAAGCAAGGTCAGTTCGCAGGTATCCCCTCATATTGGTCAGTACTGCTAAGGCTACTGTCGGCTCATCAAAAGTAGCTTCCCCTGGTGTCTGGAGACAAGGCTTGTTACAAGGAACTGGTGATGCCCTCTGTAGTTTCACTGTCTACCACGACGATGCCCTGCTACCAAGGAGTCTCATAACCCTTTTCAATTGTCTTTACTCTAGTCCCATTTCTCATTTCCTTTCCACAATTGGCAAGGATTAAATTACGACTGGACAATATTATGATAAAGTACATGTTGCATTCAAATTTCCTTTTGAAATTAGGAGGTTGATTCTGTTATATAGGCCAACCCAGAGACTGAGGAGTGTGGCTTTTCTTTCATGCTGGACAGTAGAATTCTTCTAGTTGCTTCTAGACTTTTCTCAGATTTTCCAATTCCGACATCTAAAATGTAGTTTTTAGATGAAATATCAGGTGTCCCCAGAAGCTTTGACGGTAGTAGGACCACTTGAAAAAACGTGTTCTGCTAGAGAAGATTCTTAATAGCCCGGGAACCTAGGAGAAGAGAGGAAGATTTCATAGGCAGAGCAGCTCAAGTGCATATGAAAAGCAGGGAAACAGATTAGATGGCCATTTTGGTAGCCCCTTTACAAGAGCCAAACAAGCTATCGGAGAAAAGATGTCTTTTCATAGTTCTTTTTCGGTTTCATTGATGATTCTGGAGATAAAATACAATCAGGGCATAAATATAAACAATAGAAAAGAAATAATGTAAGTACTTAAGCATGTATATTCTTATGAGATGCTTCCATGCAAATGTATTGGACTCAGGATATGGGAGATTAGGTCTTTAAGATTAGGATTTTCTTTTGTATTGTTAGTGTATTAGAGAGTAAAATGTAGATAATTAATAATGATTTTGTTTCTTTGTTTGGAGTCAGGGACAGGCCTTGGGCTTCTTATGTAGCTGAGGGGCACCTTGACCTTGAACGTCTGACCCTGCTGCCTCTACCTACCAAGCGTGGAGAGTATAGGCACACACTCTCATGTTTATTTCTTTCCTGCTTTGCTTAAGATCAAACCCAGAGCTTTCTAGATGTCAGAGAAGCACTCTATCAACTGAGCCCTATTCCTGGTCCTAACAATAGTGTTCTCTAAAAACTAAGACATAGGGCTAGAGAACTGGCTCAGTAGTTACAAGCTCTTGCAGGGAACCCAAGATCAGCCCACAGCATCCATGTTGGGCAGCTTCTAACCTCCTGAGATTCAAGAGGGAGTTACATGGGCATGGTGCATAGAAAGTCATTACATGTGAATTAAAAAAAAAACCCCTAAACTTTATAAGGACCCAAACCATAAAATTCAGAGCACCAATTCTAAGGGATGAAAAGTTTCTTGACTGGTTTCGTAAGTGGACTAGCCTCTTGCTTTATTTATAATATTAAAATAATGCAGACTTTTCCTAAAGGAATGTAAAGGAAGAAAAGCTCAATTAATCTCAGTAATTTCACAAATAAAAATACTATTGAATATCAGACAGTAACATTTTAGAACCTTTGCTATGAAGGCATGTCCTTCATCAAATATGCATGCATTTTCCTACCTATGTTTAGATTTCATGTGCTATAATGGATTTTTTAGAAAAGACTTACCTCTCTTCCTAATACTTGCCTATTTGTACTGTGATCTTTCATTGATAGACTGTGAGATACCAGTTCCTATTGACTGGTGTCATAGTAACCCATGAATTTAGGATTGTAAGTAACCTCATGATAAATCCATTAATGCTTCCTAATTGTTGTGTAAGCCTACACTCCTTAGGGAAACGACATCCGAGGCACATGGTATATGTTTTTTAAAGCACATCTGTATGCACAATTAATACATAATTATCGGAAGACATGCGATTCCCATTGCCTGTGATTTCTGTATCCCTCAATGTAAGGATCAAAATCACACTCAGCTTTCGAGTGATCGGCTTTAAAAGAGGATGGGGTAGAAGATGGTATTGGCCAATTGGATAACATTTAAGAGTATCTAACAATTCAAAACAAAATAAGAGCAAGAAAATACAGGTTTTTGAAAGATAGAGTCTTACAAAGGATCAGTATTTAGACTTCATGTAACTGTTTAAGAACATCAAACTTTAGAAGCTGAACAGACTGAGAATAGAGCTCTCACACCAGTGATAATCAAGAAACAGACAAAGGGGTCAAGTTTGGTGGTGTAGGCCTAGAGTCTCAGTACTCAGGAGGCAGAGGCAGGGGGAAAGTGAGTTCCAGGCCAGCCTCGGGTACAGAGTAACGTCCTGTTAAAAGAAGTAACTATCATTGTTATTAATGACTACATTAAAACCAAACCTACAGTGAGATATTATCTTATGTGTATTAGAAAATAATTCAGTGAGTAAACTCAGTTTGGCTATGGCTCCTAAGCATTTGCTCTAAGGAATGTGTATAGAAAAAAAAGGAAAGTTACCTGTAAAGAAGTTCCTTCTGGTGTTATTTATATTACAAAGTAAGGAGTATCTAAGTAGAAGAGTGGCTAAGTAAATCATCATAAATTAACTTAATGTGGGACATTATATAGTCATTAAAATAATAGATGTAATGAACATCTAGCCATGCAGACATATTTATGTTAAATAAGAATGCCAAGCTCACATTTTGAGATTAAAGCTCCTGCAAAAAAAATGTCTTTATATGATCTGAGCTTGGGGAGGGGGAAACATGATTGATTGGTCAACAGGACAAAGAAAGCTTGGCAAGTGGAGAATGCAGCCAGCATTGAGAGGGGACACGAAGACAATGGGTGGAGAAAGTCAAGAAAGGGGTGGATGGCTGTGAAATGGCAAAGCCCTGGTTATGTAGAACACACACGCAAGAAGTTTTCTTCAAAGAAAGGAGTAAAGCAAGAGAAAGAGTATGAGAGTTAAATTATTAGGATTCTTAACATAGGTAATTGATGCTCAACCCACTGTTCCCTTAGCCTGAAGTCCAAGGATACGGACAATGGGAGCCCAGGTGCCTCTGACTCTTTTGCCTGCTCATGGAATCTATTTCCTTCTACTGGGTGCCTTGTGCAGCCTTGATATGAGGGTTTGTGCCTAGTCCTATTGTATCTTGAGTTCAGCTAATATCTGCGGGAGACCTGCACTTCTCTGATGGGAGATGGAGGAGCAGTGGGTCTGGGGAAGAGAGGAAGTGGTGGTGGTGGGGTGTAGGAGGAGAAGAGGCCTTGGAGTGAAGAATGAGAGAGAGAGAGAGAGAAAGAGAGAGACAGAGACAGACAGAGAGAGAGACAGAGACACAGAGACAGAGACAGAGAGACAGAGACAGAGACAGAGACAGAGAGACAGAGACAGAGACAGAGAGACAGAGAGAGACAGAGAGACAGAGAGAGATCCAGAGAGAGAGAGAGACAGAGAGAGAGACAGAGAGAGACAGAGAGAGACAGAGAGAGAGAGAGAGAGAGAGAGAGAGAGAGAGAGAGAGATAGAGACAGACACAGACACAGACACAGACACAGACACAGACACAGACACAGACACAGACACAGACACAGACACAGACACAGACACAGACACAGACACAGACACAGACACAGAGATAGAGTGAACAAGCTCTTTTGGAGGATAGCATCTCCAGCAACAGCTCCAGGGAAAGTTGTAGTTGCTGTGGTTTCGAGTCAAAGATCTCATCCCAGCTATGATGGTACCCTGTGGCGATGAAGAAACCTTGTGAGCGAGCCCATCACCAAGAGAAAGAGAGGAGCTCTGGAAATGAAAGCAGGCCAATGAGAAAGGAGCAGATGTTCTCTTCAAGGGTACACAGACCTTTGGAAGCCACTGGGCTTGTTTACTGAGTCTTAAGTGTCATCGGCCATCTGCCTGATTAGCCTAATCATGCTGGTGAAGCCACCAGAACCTGGTCTCTGGCTCTCATCTTGTCTCTTTCCTCATAGGCCAGTAGCTGGGACTTGCCCTTTTGACTTTGGACTTCAGACCTTTCGTGGAGTGGTTCACTCAGCCTCTCACTAAAGATGTCTGTTCCTTTTGCTGCACTAGGCCATAGTTCAGATGTTCCCATTTCTGTCCCACCCCTAGGCTAGTGTCTGAGCTCACTTGCTTTCATCTGACAACCAGGAAGATGTTAGATGGATGCATTTCCCTCTATAACAAACCTCTTGTCTGAAAATAGAAAGTCTGGACCTAATGATGAATTAGGGCCGCTGACATCTTCTCTGGTAGTTTGGGGGTTGGGACAGTGAAGTGAATGGGCTGTAGGTGAGATGTTAATATGTCTTGAAACGGGACGGTTTATTGTTCTCTTGATATACCGGTGCGGACCATTCCTTGGGTACTTAGTTCTGTGCTTCATTTATTTTCCTTTGATGAATGGCTAGCAGAAAGGAAAGGGAGTCCATAATGCAGTCTGAAAACACATCAGCTAGGAAGATAGAGTTCGGAGTGATGGGGCCAGGCGTTTTTTTTCCTAGTCCTCTGGAATGAGTGGATGTCTTGATGCAGTTTTCATGGCAGAACCTTTTTCCAATGGTGAGGACAGAAAATGGCAGGTTAAAGCCATATACTTAGTGTGTGTGAGAGCTGTGGATTATTATCTGAAGGAGCTCTCATCAGTTCCAGCCTTGCTGCCGACATAGCTCTGCCCTTGGCTCTTGAAAATGTGTGAGAAATGGGTTTCGAGATACTGGGAAGAAGTTAAGTCTCTCATTGTCAATAAATGCCCCATGATGCCTATAAACTAGACTTCCCTCTCATATCCATACTGGAAGTCTTGTGTGGGACATTTAATTTACTCAGTTTCTTTGGCTCCCAGCTGACATGTGAGGGAGTAGCTCGAGATGTTGCTTTGACAGACTGGAACTGGAACAACCGTCTCAAGGAGTAATAGTCTGGGGTGTGCTGTGCTGTGGGCCTTCCTGGCTGTGGTAGGTAGAGCCACTCTGGACGTCTGGATGTAGGTAGCATCCATGCATGGACTGCTCCTCAGACTGAATGGAAAGGGAGGAAGTGCTGAGCCCCTTGCTCTGCTCCTGACTGCAGCAGCTTCAGGTTCCTGGCCATGATGGACTCTAACCAGGAATCGGAAGCTAGAATTAACCCTTTCTTGCCTAAGTTGCTTTTTAACAGGATATTTTATTGCAGTGACGGAAACAAGGCCACTGACTCTCATTGTGACATCGGTATTCCTGAAGGGGTTTCCTCTTTGGATACCCTCTCGAAGGGAGGCGATGGCTCAGGCTGTAAAGTGATCGCTGCACAAGTATGAGGACCTCTGATATTCTGAACCTACATGTGGTGGCATGTGCTTAGAATCCCAACATGTGTGTGTGTGTGTGTGTGTGTGTGTGTGTGTGTGTGTGTGAGAGAGAGAGAGAGAGAGAGAGAGAGAGAGAGAGAGAGAGAGAGAGAGGGGACACTCTCCTACCCTTGGTTCTGCCTTATATTCTTCTGTCTCTGGATGTCTGAGTGGGCCCAAGCCTCAGTCATAGGTGTGATATTATATACAACGGACCCTGTGCAAAATGTAAAGATATCTCACCTTTTGGTTACTCAGCTCTCTGGCAATCTCCCCTGTTTGCAATACAGCTCAGAAACAGGAACTAACAACAAAAGGCCTGTGAAAGAGCTAGAATAGATACCACATTGTCTGTGCCTAGAAGGGCTGATTGATTTATTCCCCTGGGGCTGCAGAGCACAGCCCCTTGCTGTCTGTGTACCTGGCTGGAGAGAAGGGCTGCTAATTGCAGGCTCAGCAGTATTGAGCTTCCACGAGGCTGGGGCTTTCTGCCAGGGGGTTGGGAAGGGTGGAATGTATGGCTGAACACTTCAGCCAAAGATTTGGGGCTCTTGTTTGTAATTATATATTTAAAAAATATATTTTTATCTGCCATAAGTAAGAAGACTATAAAAAAGCAGTTATTTCCCCGGTGGAATCGACTCCACTGTTGGGAGTCCCTGGGTAGTTGGCATGGGGCTGCTTTGGGAAGCAGGATGTGAACTAATTTTTGTCCACTCAGTTCTGCATGAGGTTGTGAGCGCACACATCTGCACAAGCAGATACCTGTCAGCATTCCGCAGGTGCAAGCTGGATGCATCAATTTTGGGCTCAGAAATACTTTCCCATCTGACATTCCTTTAGAGTCGTTGAATATTTATTTTCGCTTCTAATCTTTCATTTGTGTAGCACTTCTTTTTTTCCACTTCAGGTAAACCATTCATCATTTCAGTACCTTTTAAATCTGCCCCAGGACTTTTGCTGGATGAGATCTGATCCTGGTCTGTGCTGACAGATACAATGGGATCTGCCCCTCTAAACCCCACCTTGTTCTCGCATTGGGGAAACACACCCTTTCTGACTCTGTAGCAGGGGTAAACATCCAACTGGTGTTTAACTCTGTACCCTGGTTTTAGAGGGATGTATGGAACCTCTGAGAAAGAGCATCCACCCTGAAAACAATTGTAACCTAGATATTTAGTGTAATGTGCTATGATGACGGTGTGGGGCTGCAGACAGGAAGGCTACCCTGGAAAGGGAACGATAGTTTTCCTAACAGGGTAATATCTGCATGTGAGGGCATTGGCATGCTGTTGAACTTCATGAGTTCCTTCCAGAAGCACTTAATGAAATAACAAAGCACTTCGTATCTATGCTGGCAGTCAGTCGCCATGCATGGCTGTGAAGCATTTGGAATGTGGTCAGTGCCAAAGAGGAACTGCATGGTAGTTTATTTATTATGAATGAAATAGAAATGGCCGGCTGTGTCTGGGAGCTTCTCTGTGGACAGTTTTAACAATGACTTATTCTCAAATAAGTCCCCTGCAGAAAGCGTCCCTTCTAGTTATTTTGGGCAAACATGTGAAAGACTCTTACTTCGCCTCTCGGCAGGTTTTCAATCGGATGGGCGAGGACTTCAGATAACATTTAAACAAACAAAACAACATTAAAACAGACAAAAGCAAGCAAACATCAACCCAGAGTGATTGGGGTCTGTTTTGGAAAATGGGGCAGTACATTGATTAGAATCTTCTCATCAGCTTTTCTGGCCCTCTTAACATGGGCCTCCCCTTGTTGCTCTTTTCAACTAGAGGACAGATGCTGGGAGCCACGCAGTCAGGAGGTGACCAGGAACTCCACGTTTCATACTTACTTTGACATGTGGGTAGAGGATAGCTGGACAGACACTTTGATAACCTAAGAAACCTCATTTCTCTTCTTCAAAGGAGCCCAACTTCTTTCAGGGACCTTTTCTTGTAGCCACATCTTTTAAAAGATGTGGACTCTTTCCTTAGGCTCCAAGATAAATGTTCTTTGATTTCAGACAGAGCTCTCCTGAGTCAAGGAGCTTTTATTTTTTTCAATCTCCTTCCATTTTCACTCACATATCCTCAGCTTCCAAAGCAAAAGCAACAACAACAACAACAGTAACAACACCATCTGTAACAACAGCAGCAACAACAGCAATAGCACCACCAACTTCACCAGCAGCAGCAGCAGCAACAACAGTGACAAGAGCAGCAATAACACCACCAACATCACCAGCAGTAGTAACAACAGTAGGAATAACAACAGCAACAACAGCAGCAATAACACCAATAACACCAATAACACTAACAACAACACCTACAACACTAACAACAGCAACAGATACAACAACTGTAACAACAGCATCAGTAACAACAATAACAACGACAGCAGCAACAACAGCAATATCACCACCAACTTCACCACCAGCAGCAACAACAATAGTAACAACACCATCAGTAACAACAGCAGCAACAACAGCAATATCACCACCAACTTCACCACCAGCAGCAACAACAACAGTAACAACACCATCAGTAACAACAGCAGCAACAACAGCAATATCACCACCAACTTCACCACCAACAGCAACAACAACAGTAACAACACTGTCAGTAACAACAACAGCAACAACAACAGCAACAACAGCAGCAATAACACCACCAACAGCAGCAGCAGCAGCGGCGGCAACAACAATGATAACAACAACATCAGTAACTTCAGCAACAACAGCAGCAATAACACCAACAACAGCAACGACAATAGCAATAACACCAATAACACTAACAACAACACCTACAACACTAACAACAGCAACAGATGCAACAACTGTAACAACAGCATCAGTAACAACAACAATAACAACAACAGCAACAACAGTAACAGCAGCAGCGGCAGCAGCAACAGCAACAGCAGCAGCAGCAACAACAACAACAACAACAAAAGCAACACTCCTATGTGTTTGAAAACCATATACTTCTTCTACCTTAAAAATGTTGTGCCAGTGCTGGATGTTGTGACACACATTTTTAACCATATTACTCAAGAGGTAGAGACAGGCAAATCTCTGTGAGTTTCAAGGTGTCCTTGTCATTTCAGGTCAACCAAGACTCTATGGAGAGACCCTATCTCAAACAACAATAGCAACAACAAGATCAACAAAACACACCCAAAACAAATGAATAAACAAAGTGGCCTCTCAAGACATGTTCATGGTGCAGTAGTGGCACAAACACCATATGAATACCCACCAACCACTTTCTGATTGGATTTAACTTTGCTCCACAAGATGAAATACATACATGGTACTACTTCTGGCTCAAGAATCTGTGACTAGAGAGCTCATGGGTACTAGGGAAGAACCCAATACTAATATGTTCTAAATAGATATGGCATTGAACTGACTCTTTAAGTCTTATTGTTTTCTCAAGGATCAATGCATCGCTCAACCTTTATCTATAATGCTTCTACTTATAGTGATTAACACACAGACCCATAATTGGCCAAGGTGCAGAGAGTCAGAGACGACAGAGTGCTCATTTCTGAAAGGAATTTCAAGCGCTCTCTCTCTCTCTCTCTCTCTCTCTCTCTCTCTCTCTCTCTCTCTCTCCATCTCCCCTCCCTACCTCAAAGCTCAGGGATCATTGCTGAAGATGGGGTAGAAATGGTATTAAAGTGAAAGGTGGTAGGGGTCTACAGGAAAAGATCTTCTGGAGCAGCAGGGCAGCTCCACATAGGAATTCACAGTGGTTGTGATAGCATGTACAAAACCTATATAAGTCTAAGCCAGACCAAATTGCAGCATGGAGAGGGGAGTTTTGTACACAATCCCACTCCTGCTTATGGAGCAATTGGCAATTGTTAGCTGCTGGGAATAAAAGGGGGGGGGTTCATTTAATAAAAATTAAAAACAAACAAAACAAAGGAAGAAACAACAAAAATCATCAGCAACAAAATATTGTATGAAAAATTTTGTGAAGTCCTACGATTTATGCCAATACCATATACACAAAGGCACACACACAAGCATGCAGAGGATACACAGATCACAATGTACATAATGGTTTGGTTATGAGAAACACTGAACTAATAGGACAAAACTCTTAGACCTCTCTCGAGTGTATCTGATAGAATGTGGAGACTGTAGCATTTGGATTCTTGCCTGCATCCACAATCAACTATTCAAACTCATCCCCAACTATAGAAAACACATTTTTCTCGAAACTATCATTTCTGATGCACAGAACTTATCTAAGTGTGATTTATATTTTGAGACTGTTAAGTCTTTTATTGATCACCTTATGATTCTTCTCTGCAACAAAGTATGTCTATAAATTTAGAGCAAAAACATTTGTAATGTTTCCTGTGACCATAAGGCTTCACATGTTAAGTGATTTCTCTTGCATTGAGTTATCACGGTTGAGCAAAACAACATAAATACATTAAAGTTTTTGATAAATACATGTTAGATATTAGAAGCCACAGCTCTGCTGGAACTGCATCTCTTAATGAGATCGATGGGATTTTTTTTTCTTCAATTAGTCCTTGCAGGATGTATAGTATTTCTTGCCAGAGGAGACAGGATTCAGTATCAATTCCATTCCTATTTTTCACTGGCCTGAATGTAAACACTGTAAAATCTGTTCACATCATGAATATCCGGGAAAGGAAAGACTTTGTTATGGTCTCTACAAACATGTTCTGAATTATAGGCCAAAAATCAATTATGATGGGTGATTAAAAATTATCTTTAACGAGCAGCTAAAAAATTGATCTTGGTCTTTCTTCAGTTTTGTTAAAGAGCAAAGCATTGGCTATCACCTGATTTGCAGAAGGATTGCTTGTGAGTTATTAGAGTAATTTCCTTTCTTAATACACAGATATTTCAAAATGTCCTTGCATTTGACACCCCAGAAAACTGTATTATATAAGGTTCAGGGAGAGGTATGACGTATGTGACTTTGTAGTTGGAGAAGAAAGGTAATGGAAAAGATAGCCTAGTCTTAGGAAAGAACAATATAGCAATTGGATCTGAAAGTGCTTTAGATCTTTCATTCATTCATTCGTTTATTCATTCATTCGTTCATTCATTCTCTCTGTTGTCCTTCGGAAGACACCAGGGCCCCAGAAGAGCAGTCCACCAGCACTCTTAATTTCAGAGCAGCTTCTGTGGTTTTCTTCAGAAAACTGGTCAAAACATGACATGCAATGTAGTTCCTAACAAGAAAGGTGAAGGCTTCTGGAAGATTTTTCTCATGCTAAAAAGGGGATCCAAGGACTTGTCAGTCTCTTGTTCTGTTGGCTGTGATGGGGTTAGGGGTAGTAAAACAGTAGAGATACTTTGGTCATTATGTGACCTGGCTTAAAGTTATGGTGCTGCCCTTGGCATGTCAGAATTGAAAGGAAAGACACAATGAAAATGTTTCCTCGTTTCTACTCCTTTTTGTGGAATGGGCGATGGGTGTGGGGAAGATGCAGCTCCTTAAACATGCTTGACAAGTACTCTATCCCTGATCTTCACCTCACAACCCTAGAATTATAGTTTTAAATGATGATCCTCTGAGGCAAAAACAAACAAAGGCAGCCAGCCAACCAACCAACCAACCAACCAACCAACCAACCAACCAACCAACTAACCAGCCAACCAACTAACCAACCAACCAACCAGCCAGCTAACCAACCAGCCAGCTAACCAACCAACCAACTAGCCAACCAACCAGCCAACCAACCAGTCAACCAACCAACCAACCAACCAACCAACTAACCAACCAATAAAATCTACTGAATTTATCATTATAAAAGCACTCCCTTATTGTTTAAGGCACTTATTTTTGGCTATTACTCTACTATCATTTTCACTGGAGTTTTATAGTCACAATACTCAGATGCTGTACACTTTATCTCTTTAAACCTCGCAACTGGCTTTTAGTATAGTCCCAAGTTGCACAACTCTCCTTGATGTTTCTCCACAGTTAGCATGTATCAAAACTTCATCTTTTTTTTTCAAATCTCTGTGTGTGCATGTACGTGTGCACATGCATGTGCTTGTGATTAGCTGGCCTGTGAGTTCTGGAGTTTTCCTGCTTTCACCTCTCATCTTGCTGTGGAACACTGGGATTGTAGAGTCTTATGCTAAGAGTCTGAGCACAGGCTCTGGGGATTGGGAACTCAGTTCCTCCCACTTGCAAAGCAAGGGATTTACTCAGTTAGCCATCATCGTCTCATCCCCATAGCTCATTCTCTGTAATTGCTGAATAGAATTTTATTGGATAGGTATACCACATTTTAAAAATCCATTCATTACTTGTTCATGTTTGGGCTGTTCCCACGTCTCCACTCCCAGTGATAGGAATAACGCTACTGTAAACATTTGTGTTTACTCGTAAACATACACTTTCAGTTCTCTCAGAATCTTAAGGTATCTATCGGTGTGATAAAGCACCATGACCAAAAGCAACTTGAGAAGAAAGAGTTTGGTTTTATTTTATCTTATAGCTCATAATCCAGTCATCCAGGAAAGTCAGGGCAGGAACTGGAGGCAGGAACTAATGCCAAGGCCATGGAGGAGTGCTACTTCTTGGCTTACTCTTGGTGGCTTGCTCAGCCTGCTCTTTCATAGCATGCAGCGCCACTGGATCAGGAGTGACACTACCCAGACTGAGCTGGACTCTTCTGTATTAATCATTAATCAAGAAAATGCCCCACAGCTTAATATTTCAAAATGATTCTAGCTTGTGTCAAGTGGCTAGCACACTTGAGTATGTGTGATAAAGCTCACTCATCTGAAAAACTGAGAAGTTGTTTATGAAAATACACCATTTTATAGTGGTACCTAAATTATATGAAGGTTCTGGTTCTTTCCACACCCTCACCAATGTTGTGGTTTCCCAGGTTTTGATCGTAGCCATTTAGAAGGTCTGAAGTACAGTCAGTCATAGTGTGAGTTTGCATTTCGAAGGGTGGTGATATTGTTTTCTGTATTTAATTGCCCGTGTTTGTATATTTTCTTTGGATATCGCACTATTTAAGAATATTTTATAAGGCTCTGGAGAAGTGGTTCAGTGCTTAAGAGCTTACACTGTGCTTTCAGAGGACCCAAGTTTGTGTCTCAGTATCTTCATCAGGTGGTTCAGGGATGCCTATAGTTACAAAGATATCCAGTACCTATGGTTTCTGAGGGCACTGGCATTCATGAATACACACATAAATATGCAAAAGATATGTTCTACAAACTGTCCTAGACAAGGACTTTAATGATTTTGGGGGTTTTGTTTTGAGTAGATTTTAGAAAACTATCTGAAAATATATAAACATCCATTTTTTCATGAACCATTCTAAAAAACTAGCAATTCGTAGCCAAGTTTGTCTCACTTTTCTGGATTCTATTCACTCATCCACTGACAACATTATGATTACACATGGATGAAACTGAATGCCACATTTATCCATGACTACTGGCTGACAAGTGTTTGCGTTTTCAGCAGGCTTTTGGTCTCTAGAGTATCATCAACCAGAAGTAAGAAAGTCAAAATCCAGTGTTTTAAGTGGTCGCTGAAACGATGTTGTATGCCATGTCACATTAGATATGTTGTCAATGTGTATTTGACAATCAAGAAGTGCATTTTATCGTGGTTTCAACTATGTTTCCATGTTGGGGCTCAGGAAAGGATGCCCCTATGTATGGTATCTGCCATTCCGAGTACTCAGAACTGAAGGACATTTTTAGTGGGTTGGTCTGATGCTGCTTGTATTCTAGTGCTAAATACTGGTTCCTCAAGATGTGGTTGTCCACGATGAGCAGATTCCTCATAAACTCAAAATGATGCCATGTGAACCTTCTCCTTAATTTAACGGGTCAAGGAAAGATTAGAGCCTGTGATTGGGCAGTGGAGGGAGAAAGGTAGGACTGGACATTCGAAGGAGGGGCTTGCAGGTAGATAGAGGGAGAGGAGAGAAAGGTGGAAGAAGCCGCCATGGACCAGAACTGTATGACCAGGAGAAAGAGCAAGTAACAAGGGGCCTGCAGCTGAGGAATAAGTTAGAATAGCCCTAGATCTGCCCAATCTAGGTTTATGGCTTATAAATAAAACACGTGGATTGTGTGTCTTTTATACAGGTTTGTTAGGATCATAAATTCCTACTACAGAAACTAGGTAGGTGTTGGGGAAGAGTTCAGTAAAGATGCTTTCCTGACCTTCTTCCGCCTTTTCCCCAGCAGCTCACCTTAACCCCTCCTCAGTCTATAGAAAATAAGAATTCCTCTTACCTAAAGTCAGTCATGGAACCTTCGGACTCTAAAACCAGCTCTAAATTCTCGAAACACTTCTCAAACCTCCTCCGTCCTCTTCTGCCATTTGGTGTGGAACCTGGCCATAAAGAAATTCCAAGGCCCACCTTGTCTGGCATTAGATCTTAAGACCCTCCTCATTCCAGAGAGGCCTTGCAGTATACCCTACCCTGTTCCCATACAAGAAGGAGGGGGGATGCTATGCTGAGAGGGCGAGAAGAATCTGGAGGGACAGGCTCTGCTGGATTTCTCCCCTCTATCTGGTGCTGTTAGCTCGCACGTTCCAGTCCAGATTCTTTATGGCTGGCCCTTCTTGGCACCTGAACATAAAAACGGGCACCTTTCCTCCAGTCTTTGGGTCTGCATTCCGAAGGCTCTGGAATGCAATTAAATACTTCATGAAATGACTATACGGTGCTTTGCTCTTGCGACTTGGTTGTTAGAGGGCTGGTGGCTGGCACCAAGGAACTCACTACACCGAAGTTTAATGACCGTTTGCGTTTACCGTAGGCGCTGTCTAGTCATGCCTTGGCTTAGTCTCTGCCTCTCTGGAGAGTTTGGAGCACTCTGACTTGATGGTCTTGGTTACGTCGGAAGATATTCTGCTATAGACGTGGAGAGCCCCACTAACAGGCTCTAAGCAAGGCGTGGGAACATTGACAGCCCATATAGATGTGGGCAGCGAGGGCAAACAGAAGTAGCAGCTTTGGACATTTGTAAGACCTGGCCCCTGTGTTCCTGCCCTGCTTCTGGGAACCTTGCACACAGAAGAGGAGAAAAAGAATCACTTGGAATGAGGCAGCGGAAGTTGGGGGACTTGGTCACGTGGGCTTGCTGGGTTCCGGTATAGTAGCAAAACACAGATGGAGGTGGGGCCCAGGGTCCGGCCCGTGTGCTGGGATTGCATGCAAGTCCTTCTGTTTTGACTATTAGTTATTTTCTTCTCCCAAACTCCAAGTTTTTCTCTATCTCTGGCATTTTAAACTCTAAGTAACCCTAGGCCCTCATTCTGTCGATGTCGAAAATATGCCATCTAAAACCCTTCAGGTGTCAGGGCTAGAAAGAAAGAGGAAACGGAATTTGGAAATCACTGCTTTAAGCTCTGCTTTTTCAGAATTTATTTGCCATCAGTTATGTTGGCAATTCATGACAGATGTCAGTGACGATTTGAGTGGCCCAGACTTGTGTCTAAACTTCCGGGAATCCAAAGGCCTTGAAGCCCCTTCTTTTGCCGTTCGAGTCCCATGAGTGTTTGCTGTCTGCATGGCTCATGCTCCAAAGAACAGCCCACTATTCCAGCAAACCCCGAAACAGCGCATTTATGATCATCTAAGGGGCACAGTCCATTAAGTTTCAAATTGGAAGGATGCTGTTTTACTTAGGAAAAAAATTAAATGCTTCGAATTCATACAGTTAAGACTATGCTTTCAGGGATCATTTCTATAGTTCGTCGAATACATACAGTTCCTCTTACTGAACGGACACAGCACGTTTCGAACATCTCTGAATTTGAGAGCCAGGGTTAAGATGAGCGGTAAGGTAAAAAGTGTGGTCTTGAAATAATACTAAGTTCAAAGCTCCTCCTCCTTCTTCTGTTAAAAGGTTTCCTCTTTATTTTTGAAACCTGCCATATAAACTTCTATGGTAGACAGTCAGCTCTGGTTTAAAAAAAAAATGGAGTGGTAGACCAGAAAGACCTTTCAAGACTGACACTTTTTAACCCCATCCTTGAATTTCCATCTTGCCGTTCCGTGGCCCCCAAACTATTAATTCATCTCTGCTCAAGACCATCGAAGCTGCGAATCTGCCCTGTTCCTCACGTGCAGCTGTGTTTCCAGAAATGACTTTCTTCTCATCATTAGCAGAACGAATTCCCCGGGAATTGTTTTCTAGGGCACGGCAAACACGCGGAAGGCCTTTCCCCCTTCTCTGATGTACAGGCTGTCATGGTCGAGAACGGCCTCCATTATCCTTCTCAGCATTGACCGAGCATAATTTTCAAGTGTAAAATTCCAAAAGGAGCATAATTCTGGAACTGCGGAGTGGCAATTATGCGCGGCATAAAGGATAAATTTGTAGTTTATAAATCACTGGCATTAATATTCAGCAGCAGTCCAATTCACAGTGAAACCTGAAGTAACTGCATTGTTAAAAATAATTGAATTTTGGTTTAGAAGAAATTTTAGCAGTTGGGGGAAGGCTTTTGACATCTGGGATTTTAAATTTGGGCTTGGGCGGGGTAATTTGCATTGTGATTTGAAACAATGGCATACATTCAAATCCGAGTAGATTAACTTTCCTTGTCCCTGTGACCCGCTCACCCTTATCTAGTCTGTCATAACAGCTTGTTTAACTTTTTGTATTTTCTAAATCTCTTTTCGTCTGCCTACCACCGTCCTTTGCTTTTTAACCCTGTTTCTGAGGTGGTTACTTACACACCTTTTTCTTGTGCTTCTCAAATCCATGTCACACAGTAACAAGAGAAATCAGGGTACTGGGGGAACCCCACATTGCTCCTTGTCATAGTTTCCCCTTGCCTCCTCTCTGTCCACAGAAGTGGGGTTGGTCCACCACGCTCCGAAGGCCAGGGTTAGCTCTGGGGAAGAACGAATTGGCAAGACTTCGCTTTCACTCGAGTAATTAATGCTGACCGTTTTCACGGGCCTCGGTTGCTGATGATTTTCAAAAGGCATTCTTTCTGAATGATTCTTAGTGTGTACATGTGTAAACATATGCAGGTGACCGTGTGTGGGTGTTCATTTATGTGCGTGCACATAGGTATGTGTGTAAGCATATGCAGGTGTCTGTGTGTAGGTGTTCATGTATGTGTGTGCACATACGTATGGCAACCAGAGGTCAATGTCAGGTGCCCTTTTTCAGATGTCTGCCCTACACCCTGTTTTTTGAGAGAAGATCTCTTACTGGCATAGATCTCACTGACCATGTTAGGCCAGCTATATCTATATCTATATCTATATCTATATCTATATCTATATCTATATCTATATCTATATCATCTATATCTATATCTATATCTATATCATCTATATCTATATCTTTATCTATGTCTTTATCTATGTCATCTATATCATCTATATCTATATCTTTATCTATATCATCTATATCATCTATATCTATATCATCTATATCATCTATATCTATGTCATCTATGTCATCTATATCATCTATATTTATATCTAAATTTATGTCATGTATGTCATCTATATCTATATCATTTATATCTAAATCATCTATATCTATCATCTATATCATCCATATCATCTATATCTATATCATCTATATCATCTATATCATCTATATCTATATCTATATCATCTATATCTAAGTCATCTATATCTATATCTATATCTATATCTATGTAGCAGTAAATAATAGAAAATGATGTAGGGCACCAGGCACTATGCCACGCTACCGCCGGCTACTCTCTGTCCCTGGTGGTCTCTCCACCTCCATGGCTAACCCCATCAGAGGCCGTCTATCTCATGGCTCTCTTGTCTCGGACTCTGTTCATATTTGCAGCAACCTGGTAAAATCAAAACTCTAGAAGCTTGGAAGTTATCAATCAGATTTATATCGGTAAATTCTCATTCCATAAAACGTCCACACAATAAACTCAGAGCCAATTGGTATTGATATAAACTGCCCACCTAGATAAGACAAATTGTCCTATAATAATCCATTCCTTAGAAGATATTCATAGCTGCCTGTGGCTAATTAAAACCACACGGGGGTGAGTCATCCTCCATCTTCTTGTTCCCTCTCCACTCAGTCTACATACACAAGCACACACATAGAGAGGTGGTAAGACGGATGTGGTGCATGTGTATTTGTGTGCATACCCTTGAGTGCAGAGAGATCCATGGTAGGTGTTTTCCTAGTCACTCTATACATTAGGTTTTGAAATGGTCTCTCTGATTTGGCTAGAGAAGCTGACCAGTGAGATGTAGGGACTCCCCCACCCACATCTCCACATCCTTCCCCAGCACTGGGACTATGGTCAAACTCTGCTGTGCCCACCTCTTTACCTGACTTTGGAGATCTGAACTCAGGTCTTTACTGACTGAGCTATCTCCCCAGCTCCAAATATATGTCTTATGAAATAAAAATTACTTCAGTTTTAGGGACCTGAAAATGGTGTGGCTTAAAAGCAAGAACTTCTCAGGCTGGTACTATTTCTGGAGTTCTCGGTTCTTGGTTTGGAGCTCATGAGTTAAGCTATCTTGCTGACCAGTGAGTCCCCAGGGATTATCCTTTGTCCTCTTGCTCTAGGTTGTGATTACATGTGCATATCATTTTTACTTCTGGGGTTTGAACTCAGGTCTTCTACCAACAGAGCCATTCCTCTTCTCTCTCTTCAGTGTTATGGGGACAGGGGAGTTTCAGGTAGACCTTAGTTCAAACGTAAACCAACTTCCTTCTTCTGAGAATTTTACATGCACTGTTTAAGTGGCGCAGACGTCAGGTCCTGGTTCTTGTGATGACTGAGCGTGGGAGGTGTAAAACACCTGCACGGGACAGGCTTTTCTTGGAGCTCTTTAGAGGTCCTGGGAAGTAAGTCTCAAGGGCCGGGCGGTAGAGATGCTCACAGAGTGTGCTGCTTCTCAGAGTGAAGTTTGTCACGTTTGTTACTCCCAGAGGCAGGGACAGAGCAGAGGCTAAGGGTAGGTACCTCCTGGAGCTTCTCCCAGGCCAGCGAAGATCACCACAGACAGCTCAGGTGATCTGTGGTAGAGCACGAGCTGCTGCTGAAGGAGCCCAGTTGGTTCCGAGTGACGGCTGGAGAGGGGAAAATAGGCCCTGTAGGGTTTGCCCCTTCCTGTGTGCAGTTGTCACAGTTGATCACGGTGAGGCATGCATAATTTTTAACCACAGTCGCCTTTTGTTTGAAAATACTAGCTTACCTCAGAAGCATTCTGAGCCCAGGCCCGTGGTTACATTCCTGTCTTGATTCAAGAGCAGCAGCCACAAGGAAGGAACCTCTACCAGACTGAGATCATTAACTATGCATAAAGATGCTCTCAGATAGGATAAAGCTATGGCCAAGGAAAAATACCACAAGTACCTGCATAAAAATGCCTGTGCAGGAGCCATGAAAAAATAAACACCACAGTTATGGAGGGGAGTGAACTAGGGTTTCAGGGAGCCAGGATAGAAAGCGCTAAGTACAATCGAAGGGACTTGTCTATTTTTATAGTTGTTATGGCTGAGACAAGCTGCTTCTGTAGAGACAAAACAGCATTCCTACCACTACGACATCTGATTATATTTAATATTGACTCCCACAAACCCTTATTAATATTTCAGAAGAGCAGAAGATTAAGTGACTAGCATCGGAATTATTTTTATCAGAATAAGAATAACAAGGTATTTAAAACCTGAACTACCAGATCTGCTATATCTGGCCAGCTGCTCTCCAAGTTTTTATTTGTACACACACATATATTATTCTTTTTTTTTCCTAAAGAACCATCTGCTCTAAGTGGAGGCGCTTATTAACTTTTCTAGGAGAAAAAGAAATTAGCGTCTGAAGACACGAAGCCAGCGGATTGTGGAAGAACACAGTTATGAAGACAAAATTAAAAAAAATCCTCTGACACCCCATGGACCAATTTTAAAAGTGTTCTATTTAGAGGGGTTCTGTTGGCAAAGCATCCGATTTTAGTTATTTCTGTTATGGTTACCACAAGCAGCAATTTCCGAACCGTGTTTTAATAGATGTCGCATTTTGTTACAGCTAAGGAGAATAAGTTCTGGGTTGTGGCGCGTTTGTTTAAGGGACCAATGTCCCATCTTTCTTGTATCTCCCAGTTCTTGATGATCTCCCTGGAGTATCACAACAGGTTAGAAACATAGCATCAGTTTGAAAGTGGTAGGTCAAATCATTTACCATGAACCAAATGGCTCCCCCTCACCCAATATTCTATCTTTATGTTATCTGTATATTTCCAAAGAATTCTGGGTCACATAGTATGGGAATTTGCATAAATTTTTAAAAATGAAAAAGTTGGCACATGCTCTAATTTAAATATTTAGGTTTTTTTTTTTCTCGAGGCAAACTGAATTAAGGCCGCATGCAACATCCTTCATCACTCTCTGCATTGTGTTAAATATATCTCTCAATCTTTAGTTTGAAGTGGGAATTTTTCTGTCTTTTGTCTTTAATAGAATCTTTAAAATGTGGAACGTCCTAATAAATGCTATGTCAGAAAAACCTTCCCTGTTTTTTTTTTGTGAAGAGTTTGCCTACTTTAGAATTGACCTTGTATTGGGAAAGATATGTTATTGGATTATTATGAAGTGCATACTTGACCTGGTAAAACTGATCGCTGTTAGAAACTTCAATAGCTTCTTTTTCTTGGCTGAGAAGAACACTATAGGAAATGGGACACAATGACAGCCTCTAGTAACTTACACTGGAGCTGGATGATCCAGTCTCAGGATATGGGTCTTCTGTCGAGCAGCTCACGGACCTGAGGCAAGTCCTAGAATGAATGTGCCTTTCCTCAGCTGTAACGTGGCTGAGGATGATGCCTGACCTAAGAGGCCACTGTAGGGCACCCAGTGAGTTGATACAGTGTTTGTGTATTTGGTTTAGAGTAAGCAGTCAGCCAGTTATTTTGTAACCTTTTTGAGGTTACTATGAAGAATAAGTACGGTTCTGGATAAGTCACTAATTCTTTTAGAAGTCATTAGTCATTAGTTATTACGTAAATCAGTCTACACTGATTTTAGATTACCAGCGAGGGCAATAAAAAGTTATCATGCTTAATCCTTTTCCTGTTTTCAAATTAAGTATCAAATACCATTTCTGCGAATTTTCTCGTAGGTTCTGGAAGAGCACGCTGAACAGCATCTTTATGCCGTGCTTACCTTTGTTCAAAACGCTTGTTTTCCATTTGTTTTTGGCAGTAATTAAGTATCCCAGTGAGCACAGCTGTTCGTTTTGGGTTTATTTATTTTTTTGACATATTTATTTTTTAATTAAAACATAATCACATCATTTCTTCCTCCCTCATTCCCCGGCAGAGCGTGCCCTATTGGGCTGCGATGGCGGTAGCCCATACCAGACCGAAGCCATGAGCAGTTGACAGGTGTGTTTGAGTCATTGCTGCCTGAAGCAAACAGGTGTCGCCTACTGAGACTCACGGTGGGGAGGCAAATGTGGCCGGCTCCAGTTTATTCTAAAGCATTTCACCAACACATGCTCAAGTTAAAGGGATCTCAGAGACCGGGGCGGGAGGTTGCTCTTCATGGTTATTGGAGGTCAGACAGGTGATGGCTTCTCCTAAGCCCCTTTGTTCCTTATTAAAATGCACACAGTGGACAGCCCTTCTTGAGAAAGGATATGGGTTGACTTTTGGAAGTGGCAGGGCTAAGAGTCAGTCACACCTGGCTTGGCCGGACACCAAAGTGCTTTCCTGTGCAAACTTCCTGGTGCCTGGGAAAGTAAATTGCCACAATCTAGCATTTCAAGCGGTAGGTGCAGGCAGTAAAACACACATACGGATCCACACAATACCTTTTAGTGTATGGTGTTGGGTTTTGTATCTTATTTTGTAGCAAGGTCAGGTGCTTCCTTTGTATTTTCCCTTGACAGATGGAGAAATTTTCTTAAGACCAAGAGCATTTAAGAAAAAACAAAAACAAAACAAAATGACAAAACAATAACCCCCAAACCACAACCAAAACCCAGAACTGTAAGGAAACTGCAGAGAGAATTCTAGGTAATTAACTTCAAAGTACCCACTATGATTGTAGGTGGACTGTTTTGTCCTACTAAGGACACCGTCCTCTCTTAGAGCCAAGGGTCTTATGAATTTTCTATTTGTCATTTGTAGCTGGTTTGATTAGATTTGCTTGGTTTTGCTTTTAGATAAACATCTGTCAATGCATCTGTGGACCAAGGGCATATGAAGCGGGTCCTCCAGTTGGTGCTCAGTGGGAATAAGAACATGAAATGATTACCACCTTCCCATGACCCACCACTTTACTATGAAACCACTTCCAACCACCACAGTCATAAAGTAATGCACTATCTGCAAGTAAAGAACACGTAAAGGCATCTTGTTGATCAGAAGTGTCTGTATTTTGAATTTGAAAATGTTGAGACTCTCCTCCGAGAGGAGATTTGGTTCCCACGCGTTTAGATCTTGCTTCATTAGGTTTCATTCAAGCAACAGAAATGTCGCTACGAGGAAAAGAGATTATTTCTAGCGGCCTGTAATATTCGTGGTGATAAATAAACTTTTCTTAGTTGTTTACTTGGAAGTTGTAACGTGCATCCCTCCCATAGATAGTGTGTAAATGGTGGTAGGACCTACTTAATGCTTGGTTGACGCTCACTATTATGTTATTTGGTTCCAATCTTGATGGTGGAGGTTTGTTATGGACTGAATTTTATTCTTCCCAACTTTACATGGAGAAGCCCAACTTCAGGACCTCAAAGTGGGACCGTGTGTGGAGATGGACCTTTTAATGATGCATTAATTTAAACAAGGGCATGTGGGTGAACTCTAATCCAAGGTGACTGGTGGCTTCCCAGGAAGAGGAGTTAAGACGTTGACATGAAAAGGGAAGACCACATGGAGATAGTAGAGGCTGAGCATTCCCCACAGGCCAAAGAAAGGTCACCTCAGGGGAAAGGAATCCCTGAGACACATTCGCTGTGGACATCTAAGCTCCAGAGTTTCCAACGTAGCTTCCTGTGGTTAAGGTAGCTCTGTTAAACAGGAGCTAGGGTCACATAGTGTAGACAGCTGCCTTGGCTCCTTTCACTCCACTAGTGGCTAAAGTGAAGTCTGAGGAAATGATGGGGTACAAATAAAATGGGGTGTAAGTCTTCTAGGCCACCAAGAGAAGAACCTCAGATCCTTCTGGAACTCAGCTGTTCAAGATGGTACACCATTTTCATTTACCTAGCGAGCTGCTCTTAGCTCTTGTTAAGAAGTGCAAAAGAGGGACGCGTCTTCCTGCTGCTCTGTGCACCTTCATAACCCTCTGTCCCTTGCTGGGTTTGTCTGGGTTTAGATTTGTTTTCCAGAATTCTCTCTGCTGAGCATGCCCCAGATAAAGCCAGGAAATGGGCTGGTCGGTGGCTCTGGCCACATAAATGTCCCCTGTGTTTCCTGCAGGGGATCTTCATGAATGCCTGGACATGGGGGCTGAGGCAATGTGCTCTCAGGACAGAAACAGACTCTGACATTCAGTAACTACTTCAGTAAATACCCTCTGAAAGGCATAGTTAACTCCAAAGAACGGCTTTCTGTGGAATCTTAGACCGCGAGTGAGAAGAGTGAAGCTCGAATCAAGAATGCCTGGTTTATGTGGTTAGTGGGCGAATGAGGCAGGAACAGGAGCTGAGAGGGGTCAGTTTTCCTTTCTCCCTTACCTCTCGTCTTTCCAGTTCTTCACCTACAGGTTCAAAACCAGAACAAAGCAACGAAAGCGACTTGCTTTCATTTAAAATGACTCCGGCGATGTCCTCAGCCTTGCTCTCCTCCTTGAGGATGGGAAGAGCCTGCAGAGTCCTGGGCAGGGGGAGGGACAGGATGACCTTTATGCCTTGGGTTCATGTGCAAGTGCAGCAGCCTCTGTCCTGTATGTGACAACTTGCTTTTGTGCTGTCCTTGAAATGGATGCTGTGAAATGTGCCACAGGAACAACCCCACTTGGGATGCTTATTCGAAGACACCTCCAGACAGAGAGAATGGCTGAGCTGGGAGGTGGGCTCCTGGTTAGCGGCTATGGTTACACAGCTCTGCTGCTCCCGTGAGCACACTTTGTTCATTCACAGCTTTCCTCATACTTCTGTGAGAAAAATCGTGCTCCAGGCCACCGTAGCAGAGTAGAGTGGGTTTTTGGACTCAGGGAGTGGCCGTCCAGACCACGTGGAAGAAACCAAAGGACCAGTGGTTTGTGTGGAATTGGAAGAAAACGACTTATAATTATGTTGACCTGAACTTGAATCCGTCCTGCTCAAGTGCTATTGTCTCTCTTCTGCAGTGGTGACAGAGGTTGTCGGGCTTCTTGAGGAACCAGAAAAACAGTATTTTTCCAAGGAATATCTGCACTGCACCCCCAGCACTGGGAGGAACAAAGTTTTTCCTGGACGGAACCAGGGGTTGAGGTGGGGGTAGAGCAGGCCTGCTCAGGAGCATGTCCCCAAGATGTCGTGCCATCTGTATGCTCTTTAATAAGGGTGATGGCATCTCTCCTACTTATATGGTTGTAAAAATAAAAGAAAAAAATAGAGCATAGATTGAAAATTAAACCACACAAGACCAACAGGTCCAACAGTCTTCTCCTTTTAATGATTACTTTTTAGTCAGGGTCTTAGAAAGAAATGTTCTGGGCTGGCATGAAAGTCATGCCAAACTAGTGGAACAAACTAGTCCAGAACTCAGAGAGATCCCCCTGCCTCTCACTCCCCCTTCTCAAGTGAGTTTAAGGAATCAAACAGTCTCTGTTCACGTGTGAGTGACCTGTTAGCCCAGCACCTGACACTGCCCTTTCTGGTCTGTGAGACATTCCAAGGATTTGTCAGATTTCTAGGTAGAAATGTGCTACTCTGTTCTGAATGGACAGGAAGTAGGGTTGGGTGGTAAAAACCTTAAGGTTAACCATGAAGTGACCTACTTCCTCCAGGGAGACTGTACCCGATGAAAGTTCCACAATCTCCCAATCAGCACCGCCAGCTGGAACCAAGGGTTCGAACCCATGAAGCCATGGGGGCCATTTCACATCGAAATCACAGTGTTTCTATAGCTACACATGTCAGCTGTGTATTTAACACATTCATGTTGAGATGTGAATATTATTATCCCTATTGTTCAGCTAGGGATTATAAGGCTAAGGAAATTTCTTGAGGATAACATGGAGAGAGAGAGAGAGAGAGAGAGACAGAGACAGAGAGAGAGACAGAGACAGAGACAGAGAGACAGAGAGACAGAGAGACAGAGACAGAGAGAGACAGAGACAGAGAGAGACAGAGAGACAGAGACAGAGAGACAGAGACAGAGACAGAGAGACAGAGAGAGACAGAGACAGAGAGAGACAGAAAGACAGAGAGAGACAGAGAGATAGAGAGACAGAGAGACAGAGACAGAGAGAGAGAGAGAGAGAGAGAGAGAGAAAGAGAACAGCCTGCAAGTCTATGTGTTTTCTCTACCTCATCTAGCACAAGTGTGGAGTAGGGGGAGGAGAGGAAAGAGATGATAACTCTCTTTGGGAGTGAACATTTAAGAGTCCTGAAGTGCTCAGCCTGGCAACCTGCATAGCACACTTTTTTTCCTTTTAAAGAGAGTCAACTTGATCTGGCTTTTAGAGGACACTTCAGTATAAGACTCACGCCTATAAGGTCAGAACTCTGTGAACGTGGTAGCTGACCCAACAAGGGTGACTTCTCCTCTGCCAAAGAACAGCTCTACTCTGTGAGTTGGAGACAAGTCTAAAATCAGACCCCACCCCATTCAGGCCTTCTTCTGCTTCCACAGTCCACTCTCGCTTTCCTTCACTAATGATCACAAAGCAATGTGTTTTCTACATCCTTCCTATAAAAGGAGGACAATCTTCAATCTTTAGGCTTTTTTGTTTGTTTGTTTCAAGGGTTTGTTAGAGAATTCTCTTGTCACCCAAGATAGAGAACAACTTTATATAAGAGGAAATTCTGAACTGAAACTTTTGAGGCTGATGATCATGAGTACTGTGATGACTTAAGTTACAATAATAGGTGTAAGCCGGATTTTGGTCTCTAATGTCTTTTCATCTTTGTTTCTGAAAGGAGGAGCTGAGGGAAGGGAAAATGGTGGCCTGGTATTCTTCAGGCTGAGGAGGGCACTGAAATCCTTGAGTAAGAAGCAAGCAGAGCCAGCACGTGTCCAGGAGCTTGGTGCACAGTGTCTATTGTATGTTGGTGTCTATTGTACGTTGTTCGGCAAATGCTCACCGGGGCTCAGAAAACCAAGTAAAATCAGCTTATTAATACTCCAGAGTAGATTGTGTTGGACCCTCTGAGGCATCAAAAAAGGGCGGTTATGTCAGTATTGTTTTCTAATTTGACTGACATACTTCCAAAATGTTCTAACCAGTTGGGCTTCCGTGATCAAGTCTGAATTGGTGATTTTTTTTTGAAAGGAAAATGGAACACATTTCTTCTGTAGTCTAAGTGTTTGAACTGTTGGCCCTTAAGGACAAGGAGTCTCAGGAAGGAAGCCCATTCCAGAGGACCAGCAGAATCACTGAGGAAGAAAAAAAAGAGCCCAGCATGGCCCCGAGCTCCAATCCTCACCTAAGTCCTTGAAAACTCAATTAGTGAAATGCTTGCCCAGAATCTGTCAGACAGGTTGTAACCAGAGACTGCTAATGGCTCACTTCTTTAGTTATCAAAATGTCACTTCCTATTAAAAGAATGAACGCCAAATACCCATATGCTAATTGGATTTATTTCTTCCATGTTAGCTGTGATCATTATCACCCCGAGTATGCACTTTACTGAATGACTCTACAGATTCCTCGTTTTTTTTCCCCCTGCCAGTTAAGACGACATGGAAACCACTCTTTGCTGGGGTAGTGGAACTTGTAGCTGATCAGTACAGTTGGAGCCAAGCTGGGAAGTTGAAGAGTCTGTCTCAGCCACCTGTGTGAATTAGCGAGGCTTACTACAAACGTCCTTACATTCGGACTAAAGCTGTTGAATTGCTGTAGGTCTGTCTCTGTCGGACACAGCTAAATTGGTTGCAATACAGATGACCGGTCAGACCTTGGTTTTGCATCTGGGGAAGGATAGTGTAATAGCTTCACGTACAGCAGAGGCCCTATGAGAAACTGGATCCACATAAGGCTTCTCTCTCTCCTTTAACCTGGACGAAAGCACAGCTCATTGCAGTGTGGTGTGTGTGGCTTTCCCTTCCGCTATGGTGTGTACCAGGATCCCTGTTTGCGGGGAACATAAAGTGTGATCAAGAAAGCAGGTCTTTGATAAGAGGACCTTTGATAAGACCACGAAGGGGCTGTGTCTAGACTTCTCATGTTGTCTTTGGTAACCATTAGCTGATGTATACACTGATGACATTTGAGAAAAATACTTTTGTTGAACAGTTTTAATTGTTAAAACAACTGTCATCTTTAGAAAAAAATCAGCTTGTTAATCTTTTATAGAATGTGTTTCATAAACTTTTGTACATGCTTATGTTACGTATTGAACATGTTCCCATTTATACTAGCCTCTTTCTCTTTCCTTCCCCTCCCTTTCTCCCCTTAGTCTCATTTCTACTGTTATGTCACACATACTTGCATGATTTTTATGTATTTATATAAAATCCAGGAGCCACGAGTGAGAGATGCACCCAGAGCTTCACGAACAAAGCAGTTCAATTTTCTCTTGCCCTCTAGAAATTCTCGACCGGTTTTCAGGTCTTTAGAAACATCATTCTTGAGACAACAGAGTTCTTAAACTTACTGCGTAGCCAAGGATGACCTTGAACTTCTGACCCTTCTGCCTCTAGCTCTTGTGTGCAGGATGACAACTGTGAACCTGGAAACCCAGTTCTATGCACTGCTGGGGATAGAACCCAGGGCTGTGTGCACATCAGGCAAGCATTCTCCCAAGTGAGCGCTAACCCCACGTCCTCTTTCTAAGCTATGCTGATAGGTTCTAGTTGTTCCTCATGGACTTCCGTCCTGTTCTTTAGGGATAGGGGTGTGGTGGAGGCAAGGATTTGAGAACAAGAAAGATGGACCTAATGAAGAAGGATGTTTAAGAACAGTGATATGCTAGGATCCACACTGTGGTTTGAATGTCTGTATAACCGTGAGTTCGCAGACTAACACCCTAATTCTCATGGTGATTGTATTCAAAGGTTGGGACCTTTGGGACATACTTGAATCTTGAGGGATAGCGTTCATGTCTGGGATTAGTGCCAAACGAAAGAGTAGTTTATCCCCTTTTATTACGTGAGGACATAGTAAAGAGTCAAGGAGAAAGCAGGCCCTCACCAAATGCTGTGTCTTAGTTAGGGTTTCCACTGTTGTGAAGAGACACCATGACCAAAGCAACTCATAAAGCACAACACTTAATTGGGGCTGTCTTACAGTTTTGGAGGTTCAGTCCATTATCATCATGGTGGGAATATGGCAGCATCCAGGCAGACTTGGTTCTGGAGAAGGAACAGAGATTTCTACATCTTCATCTAAAGGCAGCCAGGAGGAGGCCCTCTTCTGCAGGCAGCCTGGAGGAGAGTCTCTCTCGCACTGGGTGGAGCTTGAGCATAGGACCTCAAAGTCCACCCCTAGAGTGATGCATTTCCTCCACCAAGGCCAGACCCACTCCAACAAGGCTACAGCTCCTAATAGTGCCACTTCCCATGGGCCAATCATATTCAAACCACCATATCAAGTTAACCGGTACCATGATTTTCAGCTATCTAGCTATCTAATGAGGAGAAAACTGTATGTTGAAGCTACTCCATGTAAGATACTTTGTTTCAGCATCTTAACCTTGGCTTTGCAAATCAGGAGAGCTGGTGGAACTAAGCTCTATGCAGTGGTTCATGGCCAGATAGCACCATTTGTACCCAGATGAATGAATAGGGTGAGAAAGGAAATCCTACCTTTAGAAAGTACAGCCCTGCAAGCTTACAGCTCATTCAGTTCGGAACTCTCGGATAGTACTCCCGTGGGAATTGGGACCGTGCTGTATTTTATATTTTACTACAGCTTCTTCCAGGCATGTGGGTAGCTGCCCTGACATTACGCCCAAAGCTGAAGTAAGATGTTTAATGTGAACAGAAAGCCCTCGTTTCTAATGAACCCACTAATTTCAACTGAACCAAGTTACCACCAGCTTCCCCACAGGTCTGTTTTCCATTTCAGTGTCAGTGTATTTGCTGTTCAAGGCACAGACACTTCTAAGAAGGTTTTGAAGGAGTCTGTTCAAGGTCCCAGGTAAGGAGAAGCCTGGCAGAGGTGGGGGTAGAGGGGGATGTGAGACTTCCCTTCCTTTGAACTCCCAGAGAATGGATGAAGGTGATCTTATTTCTCTAAGACTCTGACCGTTATCTTTACTTCTTCCAAGAAATGGTTCTGATCGAGAGCACAGGATTAAGTGGCTCCCCAAATGCACTTTTTGGCTGACTTTCATGTTTGCTTTCTCATTTCATTCATTTTAGAGAAAAAAGTAGATATACATTTCATCATTCAATTAATTCAGCAGAAATTTAATGCACAGCTGGTTTTTCCTCCATGTTGGATGCTGGGGATGGGGGGAGGAACGGAGATGAAAGGCCAAGCACTGTCCCCAAGGCGTGTACCGTCCCCTGGAGGACCTGCTGACTGAATGGGGAGAAAGCAAATGCTTCGTAATCTATTAAAATATTAGCCTCATCAAAAACCTTGCTTCTTGGCCACTGCAACGTTTTTAAACATTTGGATTACGGTGTGTTTTATATTTGTCATAATTTTGTAGTGAAATTTAACTAAATCTGACGCTCAGACAAGGGGCTTGGCCTAATTTTGCTTAGTGACTTTCTGTAATTAGCTGTCTTAGCCATTTAATTTGATTGAGTTCATCTGGTTTCTCAGCGGCGGCTTGGTTGCCTTTACTTCAGGCCTAAATTATTTGGGAAACCTGATGTGTTCCCACTTGCCAACCCTGGCATCAGGTAGCTTCCTGTGGGCCTTGTTCACTGGCTTGAAAGGGTCTTACCCAGAATGTTGCCTTGGCTTGGCATAGCCTACTGAGGAATAAATGTTTAATGGGAATGCTTGCCTTTAAAAAAATCTTCTCTGGACTGTTGGCTTTATTTTTATAGAGTTAAATAAGGTTCACTAATAGTCTTCATTCTGGAGAAGACAGCACAGTCTCTGTGGTTGAAAGTCTAGTCAGATATTCAAAATATTCTAGATGCACTAATGCCTTTCTTCTCAGCGTATGTAAAAGCAGCTACCCTGACCCAGAATTTCCTTAGTTGTTCCTCTCAGAGATCAGAGGAAGAACGTAAGGAAACACAGTGAGAAAAAACCCTTGGAATGTTAAAGGCAGCAGAAATTCAGTTTGTGTGTGTTTGACTGCAGACAGCGAGTGAGACTTATGGTCCCAGCACTTGCTTTGAGCATATTGATTTTAACACTGCAAGAGGGGGAAACACAGCATTTGGAAATAGACTAAAGTAGGAAGCACGATGGTACGTGAAACCAGTAAATAATCTGTGGTGTGTAAGGAGAACTTCTGTCTGTTTTGCAATCGTGTAAGGCATGAATAGTTCATTAAGAAAGAGTCTGAGACAGTAAACTGCAAAGAACACAGAAGGGAGAGCAGGCTGGGGTGCTAGCCGCCCTCCCGGCGGCTTTGCTCCTGAATGATGGTCAAGACTATGAATCAGAAAAGCTTTTAAGAATGTCCTTCTTAAGAAAACAGTAAAACAGGTCTACAGCACTCCTGACACACAGGCTTATAGGACAGTCTAGCCACTGTCAGAAATAGCAGAACAAAGTAACACTAGAGATAATCTGATGGCGAGAGGCAAGCGCAGGAACCCAAGCAACAGAAACCAAGACTACATGACATCATCGGAACCCAATTCTCCCACCAAAACAAACATGGAATATCCAAACACACCAGAAAAGCAAGATCTAGTTTCAAAATCATATTTGATCATGATGCTGGAGGACTTCAAGAAAGACGTGAAGAACTCCCTTAGAGAAACACAGGAAAACATTAATAAACAAGTAGAAGCCTACAGAGAGGAATCGCAAAAATCCCTGAAAGAATTCCAGGAAAACACAATCAAACAGTTGAAGGAATTAAAAATGGAAATAGAAGCAATCAAGAAAGAACACATGGAAATAACCCTGATATAGAAAACCAAAAGAAGAGACAAGGAGCTGTAGATACAAGCTTCACCAACAGAATACAAGAGATGGAAGAGAGAATCTCAGGAGCAGAAGATTCCATAGAAATCATTGACTCAACTGTCAAAGATAATGTAAAAGCGGAAAAAGCTACTGGTCCAAAACATACAGGAAATCCAGGACTCAATGAGAAGATCAAACCTAAGGATAATAGGTATAGAAGAGAGTGAAGACTCCCAGCTCAAAGGACCAGTAAATATCTTCAACAAAATCATAGAAGAAAACTTCCCTAACCTAAAAAAAGAGATACCCATAGGCATACAAGAAGCCTACAGAACTCCAAATAGATTGGACCAGAAACGAAACACCTCCCGTCACATAATAGTCAAAACACTAAACGTCAAAATAAAGAAAGAATATTAAAAGCAGTAAGGGAAAAGGTCAAGTAATATATAAAGGCAGACCTATCAGAATCACACCAGACTTTCGCCAGAAACTATGAAGGCCAGAAGATCCTGGACTGATGTCATACAGACCCTAAGAGAACACAAAATGCCAGCCCAGGCTACTGTATCCTGCAAAACTCTCAATTAACATATAGATGGAGAAACCAAGATATTCCATGACAAAACCAAATTTACACAATATCTTTCTACAAATCCAGCACTACAAAGGATAATAAATGGTAAAGCCCAACATAAGGAGGCAAGCTATACCCAAGAAGAGGCAAGAAACTAATCGTCTTGGCAACAAAAACAAAAGAGGAGAAAAGCACACAAACACAACCTCACATCCAAATATGAATATAACAGGAAGCAATAATCACTATTCCTTAATATCTTTCAACATCAATGGCCTCAACTCCCCAATAAAAAGACATAGATTAACAAACTGGATACGCAACGAGGACCCTGCATTCTGCTGCCTACAGGAAACACACCTCAGAGACAAAGACAGACACTATCTCAGAGTGAAAGGCTGGGAAACAACTTTCCAAGCAAATGGTCAGAAGAAGCAAGCTGGAGTAGCCATTCTAATATCAAATAAAATCAATTTCCAACTAAAAGTCATCAAAAAGATATGAAGGACACTTTATATTCATCAAAGGAAAAATCCACCAAGATGAACTCAATCCTAAATATCTATGCCCCAAATACAAGGGCACCTACACACGTAAAAAGAAACCTTACTAAAGCTCAAAACACACATTGCACCTCACACAATAATAGTGGAGATTTCAACACCCCACCTCATCAATGGACAGATCATGGAAACAGAAATTAAACAGAGACGAGACAGACTAAGAGAAGTCATGAGCCAAATGGACTTAACGGATATTTATAGAACGCTCTACCCTAAAGCAAAAGGATATACCTTCTTCTCAGCTCCTCATGGTACTTTCTTTCTCCAAAATTGACCATATAATTGGTCAAAAAAACAGGCCTCAACAGATACAGAAAGATAGAAATAATCCCATGTGTATATCGGACCACCACGGCCTAAAGCTGGTCTTCAATAACAATAAGGGAAGAATGCCCACATATACGGGAAACTGAACAATGCTCTACTCAATGATAACCTGGTCAAGGAAGAAATAAAGAAAGAAATTAAAAACTTTTTAGAATTTAATGAAAATGAAGGTACAACATACCCAAACTTATGGGACACAATGAAAGCTGTGCTAAGAGGAAAACTCATAGCGCTGAGTGCCTGCAGAAAGAAACAGGAAAGAGCATATGTCAGCAGCTTGACAGCACACCTAAAAAAGCTCTAGAACAAAAAAGAAGCAAATACACCCAGGAGGAGTAGAAGGCAGGAAATAATCAAACTCAGAGCTGAAATCAACCAAGTAAAAGAAACAAAAGGACCATAGAAGAATCAACAGAACCAAAAGTTGGTTCTTTGAGAAAATCAACAAGATAGATAAACCCCTAGCCAGATTAACGAGAGGACACAGAGAGTGTGTCCAAATTAACAAAATCAGAAAATGAAAAGGGAGACATAACTACAGATTCAGAGGAAATTCAAAAAATCATCAGATCTTACTATAAAAGCCTATATTCAACAAAACTTGAAAATCTACAGAAATGGACAATTTCCTAGATAGATACCAGGTGCCGAAGTTAAATCAGGAACAGATAAACCAGTTAAACAACCCCATAACTCCTAAGGAAATAGAAGCAGTCATTAAAGGTCTCCCAACCAAAAAGAGCCCAGGTCCAGACGGGTTTAGTGCAGAATTCTATCAGACCTTCATAGGAGACCTCATACCAATATTATCCAAACTATTCCACAAAATTGAAACAGATGGAGCACTACGAATTCCTTCTATGAAGCCACAATTACTCTTATACCTAAACCACACAAAGACCCAACAAAGAAAGAGAACTTCAGACCAATTTCCTTATGAACATTGACGCAAAAAATACTCAACAAAATTCTGGCAAACCTGAATCCAAGAGCACATCAAAACAATCATCCACCATGATCAAGTAGGTTCATCCCAGGCATGCAGGGATGGTTTTATATGGAAAACCATCAACGGATCCATTATATAAACAAACTGAAAGAACAAAACCACATGATCATTTCATTAGATGCTGAGAAAGCATTTGACAAAATTCAACACCCCTTCATGATAAAAGTCCTGGAAAGAATAGGAATACAAGGCCCATACCTAAACATAGTAAAAGCAATATACAGCAAACCAGTTGCTAACATTAAACTAAATGGAGAGAAACTTGAAGCAATCCCACTAAAATCAGGGACTAGACAAGGCTGCCCACTCTCTCCCTACTTATTCAATATAGTTCTTGGAAGTTCTAGCCAGAGCAATCAGACAACAAAAGGAGATCAAGGGATACAGATCGAAAAGAAGAAGTCAAAATATCACTATTTGCAGATGATATGATAGTATATTTAAGTGATGCCAAAAGTTCCACCAGAGAACTACTAAAGCTGATAAACAACTTCAGCAAAGTGGCTGGGTATAAAATTAACTCAAATAAATCAGTAGCCTTCCTCTACACAAAAGAGAAACAAGCCGAGAAAGAAATTAGGGAAACGACACCCTTCATAATAGACCCAAATAATATAAAATACCTCGGTGTGACTTTAACCAAGCAAGTAAAAGATCTGTACAATAAGAACTTCAAGACACTGAAGAAAGAAATTGAAGAAGACCCTCAGAAGGTGGAAAGATCTCCCATGCTCATGGATTGGCAGGATTAATATAGTAAAATGGCCATTTTACCAAAAGTTTATCTACAGATTCAATGCAATCCCCATCAAAATACCAATCCAATTCTTCAAAGAGTTAGACAGAACAATTTGCAAATTCATCTGAATAAAAAAACCCAGGATAGCTAAAACTATCCTCAACAATAAAAAGGACTTCAGGGGGAATCACTATCCCTGAACTCAAGCAGTATTACAGAGCAATAGTGATAAAAACTGCATGGTATTGGTACAGAGACAGACAGATAGACCAATGGAACAGAATTGAAGACCCAGAAATGAATCCACACACCTATGGTCACTTGATTTTTGACAAAGGAGCCAAATCCATCCAATGGAAAAAAAAAAGATAGCATTTTCAGCAAAATGGTGCTGGTTCAACTGGAGGTCAACATGTAGAAGAATGCAGATCGATCCATGCTTATCACCCTGTACAAAGCTTAAGTCCAAGTGGATCAAGGACCTCCACATCAAACCAGACACACTCAAACTAATAGAAGAAAAACTAGGGAAGCATCTGGAACACATGGGCACTGGAAAAAATTTCCTGAACAAAACACCAATGGCTTTGCTCTAAGATCAAGAATCGACAAATGGGATCTCATAAAACTGCAAAGCTTCTGTAAGGCAAAGGACACTGTGGTTAGGACAAACGGCAACCAACAGATTGGGAAAAGATCTTACCAATCCTACAACAGATAGAGGCCTTATATCCAAAAATATACAAAGAACTCAAAAAGTTAGACCGAGGGAGACAAATAACCCTATTAAAAAAATGGGGTTCAGAGCTAAACAAAGAATTCACAGCTGAGGAATGCCGAATGGCTGAGAAACACCTAAAGAAATGTTCAACATCTTTAGTCATCAGGGAAATGCAATCAAAACAACCCTGAGATTTCACCTCACACCAGTGAGAATGGCTAAGATCAAAAACTCAGGTGACAGCAAATGCTGGCAGAGGATGTGGAGAAAGAGGAACACTCCTCCATTGTTGGTGGGATTGCAGACTGGTACAACCATTCTGGAAATCAGTCTGAGGTTCCTCAGAAAATTGGACATTAAACTGCCTGAGGATCCAGCTATCCTCTCTTGGGCATATACCCAAAAGATGCCCCAACATATAAAAAAAGACACGTGTCCACTATGTTCATCGCAGCCTTATTTATAATAGCCAGAAGCTGGAAAGAACCCAGATGCCCTTCAACAGAGGAATGGATACAAAATGTGGTATATCTACACAATGGAATATTACTCAGCTATCAAAAAACAACGAAGTTTATGAAATTTGTAGGCAAATGGTTGGAACTGGAAAATATCATCCTGAGTGAGCTAACCCAATCACAGAAAGACATACATGGTTTGCACTCATTGATAAGTGGCTATTAGCCCAAATGCCTGAATTACCCTAGATGCCTAGAACAAATGAAACTCAAGAGGGATGATCAAAATATGAATGCTTCACTCCTTCTTTAAAAGGGGAACAAGAATACCCTTGGCAGGGAAGATAGAGGCAAAGATTAAAACAGAGACTGAAGGAACATCCATTCAGAGCCTGCCCCACATGTGGCCCATATATATACAGCCACCCAATTAGACAAGATGGATGAAGCAAAGAAGTGCAGAAGTGTAGATCGCCCTGAGAGACACAGCCAGAATACAGCAAATACAGAGGCTAATGTCAGCAGCAAACCTCTGAACTGAGAATAGGACCCCGCTGAAGGAATCAGAGAAAGAACTGAAGAGCTTGAAGGGGCTTGAGACCCTATATGTACAACAATGCCAAGCAACCAGAGCTTCCAGGGACTAAGCCACTACCTAAAGACTATACATGGACTGACCCTGGACTCTGACCTCATAGGTAGCAATGAATATCCTAGTAAGAGCACCAGTGGAAGGGGAAGCCCTGGGTCCTGCTAAGACTGAACCCCCAGTGAACTAGACTGTCGGGGGGAGGGCGGCAATGGGGGGAGGGTGGGGAGGGGAACACCCATAAGGAAGGGGGGGGGGGAAGGGGATGTTTGCCCGGAAACCGGGAAAGGGAATAACACTCGAAATGTATATAAGAAATATTCAAGTTAATAAAAAAAAATAAATAAAAAAAAAGAAAGCAGGCTGAGCAAGCCATGGGAGAGCAATCCAGTAAGCAGCATTCTTTCATGGCCTCTGCTTCAGTTCTTGCCTACAGGTTCCTGTCCTGACTTTCAGTTGTGAATTTTAATGTGGAAGTATAAGCCAAATAAACCCTTTCCTCCTCAAAAAAAAAAAAAAAAAAAAAGAATGTCCTTCTTAAAGTATAAAGTTTATACTCTGTGAACCCTTCCCCCCAATAATGGACTATTGGATATGCCAATACTTAAACGTTAACAACACTTTCCTTCCTAGTGCCCTTTAACAAACATATTGACCTTCCTGGTGTTATTTTGTTTTTGTTTGTTTGGTGTTTTGTTGTTTTTTTTCTAAACTCAATTTTAGTTGAATTACGTATTCTGCACATAAAGAAGGAAAAAAATGTATAATTGTGTGTGGTCAACATACTTTGATTTTAGTTAAAACTAAGACGTGTCTGTGTACCCTTTGCGATCACAAACCAGCAGCGATAGGATACTCTCTAAAGAAAACGTGTTTATCATTCAGGTCAGTACACTGGCATCTGTTTCCTCGGGTGACAGTCTCATAGTATCATGGCTTCCTTACAACCCGTGACTGGCGTAGTGGACGTAGAGGCCACTGGGTGGTAAGCAGCCAGAGATTAACCTGCTCCTCCCACCTTTCCTCTGCTTAAAAAAATCAAACAACTCACTGTTGTAGGAGCTAACCATGGTCCTGTGAGAACGACATCATTCCCTTCTTTTTAATTAATCTATTAGTGTAGTGTTTCTCAGGTGAGGGTTTGCTGTAATAGCGTGCATGTACAAGTCAGAACACAACTTAATGGAGTTGGTTCTCCTCTTCCACCTTTATGTGAGTTCCCGGGTTTGAACTCAGGTAATGAATAGTTTGCAGCAAGCACTTTCCCTTGCCTCTTCTACACTATTACTCTCCCAGGAACACGGCTTTTCATTCAAGCAGCTCCCACTAGGCCTCTCCTCACAAAGGCATCGTCCTCTCCATTCATCACAACACCGAGGACCACGCGTCCAGAACATGAAGCCTTATGGGACGTGATGGAATCATATTCAGGCTGTAGCAAAGGCCATCTCAACAACCTTAAAATTAAATGCCGCAATGAAGCTTGGGGCTTTGTAAGCGCATTCAAGAACACCAACAAGAACATTTTAAAAACAGATGTAGAGAGCCAGCCCTCCTCACCCCCCCAAAAATGATGTCACCCAATAAACATCAAGAATCTGGCATCTAATATTATCTTTAAAGGAGTTGCAGCCAGTTCACAGGCTGGTCCTCAGAGGTGGACATCACTGACGTTCAGTTCATTTAATGGTATTTCTCAGTTTAAAAAAAGATGGGTAAGCCTTTTCTGTTTGGTAACTTTGACAACTGTTTCTTGAAATCTCTCACTTACGGGTGGGCTTTGAAAACACTAATGTACTATCCGGATGATTGGGAGTCAACTCATTAACATTTTGTATTACAGAAATGACCCGAACAGTTCTTAGATGGATATAGTACTAAGTTGCCAGGCATGGTGGCACATGGCTTTCATGCTCGCTCTCAGGAGGCAGAAGCAGGTAGATCTCTGTGTTTGAAGTCAGTATGGCCAACATCAGTGGTTCTCAACCTTCCTACTGCTGTGACCCCTTATTTCAGTTCCCTGTGTTGTGGTGACCTCCCAATCATAAAATTGTTTTCATTGCAACTTCATAACTGTAATTTTGATCTACTGTAATGGATCATAATGTAAACATCTGTTACGTAACCCCTATGATAGGGTCATGCAGTGTCTCAAAAAAAAAACACACACACACACACACACACACACACACACACACACTCTTACGTACATACACCTAATTGTTCTTCCCAAATACAAGTTGCTTATTTTGTAGTTATGACATGGTAAAAACAAAATAACTAAGTGGCTACACTAGGAATTCTTACTTCTAACTTTGACTCTGATTTGCAGTGGTGGGAACTGAACTGTGGATGCTGGGCACACCCTGAGTCCCTTTAAGTTCATTCTCGATAGTTTCTCACAGAGTTGTGTTATTACGGTGAGGTCAGACTTTTTACGTAGTACTTCCTAAACCTGGCTTAGCATTATAGCCAGAGAATTCATTAAACACCCTAGAAAACCCTTCTCTGAGGATTTTAAATTAGAGAACATGGTGGAGCTCCAGATCACTCTGCCTTTAACTAGTTCCCAGGCTGATTCTGATCCTTGGCATGGGCCATGTATGGGACACTGAATTGAAAGAGCCTTGCTAATCCAGCAAACCGCTGGGGGTGTGATTGGTGGATAAAGTGTGCAGTCTAGGAGCCACTGATTCGTTGAGGAAAGGAGAAGCCTTTGCTGGTCTATTTCTCCAACTTTTCCACCCAAATAAAGCAGAACGGTGACATGTACCACCCTTCTCTTGTCCCTTTACTCTAATCAGATGTTGTCAAAGCTTTAAATAGATATGACGTAGACTCTTAACCGCTTCCTGCCTAGGACTTACTTAAGCAAAGTAGAGGCATATTGGTTGATTTCTTACTTATAAATTGTTTTGGAATAGGTAGCATGCTTGATTTATTTAAATTGTGTATTCATTTCTTTTTGCTAACATATGTATCAAGCAGCTTAAATCTGAACACATAGTTATCCTTATGAAAAAACAAAACAGTAGTAATAAATCTTGTTTACATGGTTTCAGATAACCTTTGGCATGGTGGCACCAGGCTGCTCCCTGTGCCAGTTCATAGGACTATTCGGTAAGACTTCATCCTGAGGTGTAGACAGTTGTGGGTACTGGGCATTCTAAGTAAGACTTATTTCTGAGGTGACCAAAACGTCTTTTGTGTTTCTTTGGATATAAGAAAGTTCCTCATGTACTCTCTGTTCAGAGGTGTCTTTCCTGATGGCGGATAAGGGAGAAGGCCATTGGTTCTGACTTGTTCTCCATTGGAGTCTGGGCCAACCAGGCCCCGAGGAGAAGGAGCATGTGGGAAGAACTGCAGACACCAGCCGTAGAGGGAGTCATTTGGTACCATAAGATACAGTTTTGTTCGGTTTGGTTTGGTTTTCAGTGAAGGATCAAAATACTCCTGTGGGTTGCAGGCTTTAGAAATCCATTCCCCATTGAGTCCACCTCTCCAGGTGTTTGCACCTTAACTTCAGTCTCTGGACCTTTCCTGAGGTCCTCTCAGATGAATTGCTATCTTGCTGCAAGAGAGGTTGGAAGACGGGTTTGGTGTAAGTCTGTAGTTATAATGTGAAGAGGGTGGATGGGTGAGGATGCTGTTCATTTGACGACCCTTGCTGCTTTGCGGTGAATTCAAATCTACCCTCTGAACCCAAATACAAACCAAGGAAGAGATCAAGGTAGGAAGCTAGAGCTCTTTAGACATCACAGCCCATATGGGCTTTAGCACTTCTATTCCAGGTCACCAGGTTACCAGGAATGCAATGACAATTCAGTATGTCTCAATGCTGCTGTTAGATTGGCCCCAAAAGGTACCTGATAGTGCCTTTCTCCTTGGAGCAATTGGTTACAGATGCAAATTTTCACGTAATTTTAAGTCGACAAGGAGGCCAGGTTCAAATCCTTGTTTAAAGACTTGCAATATGGTTAAGTGAGTACAGGTGATTGTTATGTACACCTGGCAGCCTAACTTCTTCTCCCGGAATCCATGCAAAGATAAAACGAGAAAACCAACTCCACAAAGTTGTCCTGTGGCCTCATTCATTGTGAGTGCATTCATACCGTGGCACACATGCTTGGGTGCACACACACATGGGTGCACTCCCACTTGGGTGCAGACACACATATGCTGGTAGTAATAAATAATAGTAAAATAAAACTGAAAAAACAAAAGTCCTTATTTGGAACAGTTTGCTAACGTAAGGTAGGTTGTTTGAATAGTTCTGTCTGGCGCCTGGCTAATTGTATATGCTTAGTCTGGTCCAGGGTTTCAAGTTCTTACAACAAGCCCCCACATCTTGGGAGTGTTCCTTGGCAGTGCAGTGGGTTTAGTTTAAAACTAAACGGGAGTCCTGATCAGGGTAAGGAGCTTTGGCACAGCCCTGGGTCGCATTCCTTCCCTTGAGTTGTTCACAGAGCCCTAGTCCGCAAGGAATGTAATCAGGCATACGCTACCTGTGTGCCTCTTGGCACACCCTGGGAAAGCGCTTAATACAGTTGAGGAATTAAGGCAGCCAGGCCTTGGAGCTTAGCCCTTGCTGGGTGAAGGCTGGGGGTTATCAGTCTCTCTAGCCTTTAGATTTATTATACAAACAAAAGCTCCATTTGGCTGTGTTAGGGCCGTGTGTCAGATAGGACTCTGTGGTGTAGTGAGAGCTGTGTAGAGAGCTGTGTGTTCTGTGGAGCAGTGTAGAGAATCAGCTGTTTCCCTTGGTGTATCATTGCTCACGCAGTGGATTTTACCCTGAATACTCACATACTGGTAATTGTGATGGAAATAGCTCTTGGATAATAAATCTCAGGATGCCAAAAAAAAAGTAGAAATGGCGAAGGGGACTTGTGTGTTGCTCTCTACTCTGGGAAAATATCTCTATCTTTGTATATCAGCTCTCAGACATGCAGCAGGTGTATAAATGATAAGAAATAGTTGGCATTTCTTGTAGTTCCTTTCCTGCTTCCTTCCTTCCTTCCTTCCTTCCTTCCTTCCTTCCTTCCCTCCCTCCCTCCCTCCCTCCCTCCCTCATGTTGCTGTGACCAAATGCCTGATAAGAAACAACAGGAAGGAAGGAAGTAGTACAGACTGTCATGGCATAGAGGGCATGGCAAGGAACACCAGTCATAACATTTGTTCACTCTGTGTCTGCATTCAGAGAGCCAAGAGACGAATGCAGGTGTTCAGCCCAACTTCTTATGGGACGAGGCCATCTATATTTAAGGTGGGTCTTCCCTCCTCAGCTAAGCCTTACTAGTAACACCTTCAAAGACTCATTCAGATGTGTGTTTCCATGGTGATTCTAGTCAAGATGACAGCAAAGATTAAATATCCCAATATACCATGTATTGGAAATTATTGATTTTTGTCTATCTGCTACACCAGCCCCTTCCCTCTCAAATCCCATTGTCCTCCCCTGCTTTGATTTTGAGTCTAGCACATTGTCTAATTTTTGTACCTGTATAAAATCTATATTTCATATTTTATATAATTATATATATATGGATAAAGTTTTGCTTATATATTCTAGGCTGGCTCTGAATTCTTTATGCAGCCAACTGCCTTCAAACTGTTGACCCTCCCAAATGCTAGGATTGTATCTATATTGTGCCACTTCTGGTCACACCCTTTTATTCACTTTGTCCTATTACAGTAGTAGGTCATAGGCAGTGAACGAGTAAGAAGGAAGTGGGTGAACATTCTTCACACAGCGTGCAGCTCACCACTTTTGGGTGCACACGCTATGTCCAGAATATAGTTTATCTTAGTCAAAGCTTTTGTTCCAATTACAAGTACATTAATGAAACCTTGAAGTTATAGACTGAGGATAATTAAAAGTTACTCAGAGAGAAACCCAATTGTTCATTTATTTGATAGTTTATAAAAACTGTGTGTGTGTCTGTGAGTGTCTCTGTGTGTGTGTGTGTGTGTCTGTGTGTGTGTCTGTGTGTGTGTGTGTGTGTGTGTGTGTGTGTGAGAGAGAGAGAGAGAGAGAGAGAGAGAGAGAGAGAGAGAGAGAGAGGCGGGGGGCACCAGGATACAATGAAGCAAGCATAGGAAATCCTGTGTTCACAGGACCAAGAGTCTTAATGATAGTTTAAATACTGTGTGTTTGTGTGTAGGGGGCAGGGGTGGGCACCAGGATACAATGAAATAGGCATATGCAATCCCATGCTCACAGAACCAAGAGTCTTAATGATGGAGATTGACTCAGGAAATGATTATTACAGAGACTGTGCAAGGGATGTGCTAGAGGTCTGAGCAGACAACAGTACCTGGAGGCTTTGGTGCTAGGGAGTGAGGAGCGATGGGCGTATTGGAGGATCTGCGAGGATCCCACAATGGTCCAACGTATGTCAGGGTGGAGATGAGGTTTAATCCTGGGCTGGCCAGTCAAGTCTGGAAGCCCCTCCAAGTCCACAGGAACTGTTGTGGGAGTTGGAGCTGGAGAGAGCTGTAATCAGTAGTTTTATAAAGATGTTGGCATGGAGACCAGATTGGAAGACGGTGGCTTTCAGTAGGGTCACAGCACTGCATCGTGAGGGGTAGGGCTTCAGAACATTTAGGGAGTGTAGTCATAAACGCAAAGGCATTGGTCTGACTTCCAGGGAAATGGGAACTGTCCCGTGGATTTGTCTGTCTATGGCTTTAAAGGTCCTGAACAGACTGAGCAATACGTGCTCATTGCCAGGGACAATGGTGTCCTTGGGGCCCAGGCAAATCAGGATGTGGTTTTGGATCCCTGCCATTCCCAGAATGAATGAATGAATGAATGAATGAATGAATGAATGAATTCTCCCTCCCTTCCTTCTCTCCCTCCCCCCTTCTTCTCTCTCTTCCCCTTCTTTCCTTCTTTCCATTCTCTTATCTCCACTTCTTAAATTTTTAACTAACCAATCAATCAATTGATTAATGTTTATTTTTGGCAGCACTGGGGTGGAACTTGGGGCTCTGCACGTGATAGGTCAGCTGCTCCCATGGAGCTGCCTCTCCAGCACTCCAGAACCATTTTGATTCAAACTTTAGCCTGACTTCTGCTTTCTTTCATGTCAAAAGGCTGAGTTATGGGAACCGTAGCCAAGCCTTGATGCCTTTCCAGCCTAATGCTAAAGCATTCACTAGCTCCTGTGTGCACTGACCATTGCGCCCACTGCAGCCCAGACAGCGGGCGGGTGGATACCCTGTCTTATCTTCTGGTGCTTGCTAGCGACCGATGTATCACTAGCCAAACAAATCTGGTTTTGAGCTCAGATTATTTTCTGACTTACTTGAGGTATTAACACCCATACCGGAACTTTTACTTTTCATTAAAATGGACAAAATTGTGCAATTTGCTGAATTCTCACGTGCTTTCTTTGTACCTGAGGCAAAAACCACACCTCCCCTCCCCAGTGGAGTAATTCTTTCTGGCATTAGAATTTGGATTCTGACATTTATACGCAGGTATACGTATATCAGGATAAGGCTTGAGTACAGTGGTCTAAGTTTGGGGGGGATCTTCTTGAATGTATCTCTCCAAGAATGATGCTCAGAATTTGTTAGATTTTTCCCCTTCCAGCACAGCTCGAGGCTCCTCTGTGTCGCCCAGACTCCATACTTCTTTACTTCTCTCTCCCATTCCTATCATACTGCGGGGTTACATTATTCCTCCTGACAGCGGGTGAGAAAAGCACTAACAACTTCATGATTATAGAGGAATTATGGAATCCGCTGGGAGGAAATGACTATTGTGTTAAAAATATCTCCACAGAGTCTTCGCAATAAAAGCAGCGCAGGCAGAGGCCCAGACAGCTCAACGGCCCTGAAACCTGAATTCGTGCCACTTGGAGAAGGCGACATCTTAGTGTTAGAGAGGACTGCGTGTCCCAGTCGAGTCACAGGGCTGGGATCAACCACAGTGTAGAGAACCTCAGAGCCTTCGAACCGTGTACCGCGGTGGCCCAGTCGTGGTGAATGAGTAGTGGCGTAGACTCAAGTAGGGAGGGGAAAAAGAGCCAGTTGTTAATTACTTACTGAGGCATGCATCCCACCTGAATGGGGAAATCTGAAATTATTTTGTCAGCATTAAGTTGAGTTTTAAATCAAAGACTATGTAATCACGCCTGCACGGAATTAAGTAGTTGCTGATAAGTAGGTACCTGGGACCGTCTCCGTGGGGATAGTTTATTTTACTAAATGAGCTCACTAAATGGGCTGTTATAACTGCACGTTATTTCATTGTGGTGCCAGGCTTGGGCTGTAAATGTTGAATGAATCTCGTGCTTTCTCTTAGACTTGATTCCAGCTGCAAGGCTGGTCCCCCATGAGGGCTCCTCGGTAGTTGGCTCCTTGTCTCCCACTGCAGGGGCATTCCCTCCTCTGATGGGGACACAGCAGTCACAGGAGACAAGACTGATTTTGACTTTTGCCTGGAATAATAACTCCTTTCCTACTTTAATTGAGAGTTAGTGTCTATAAAACAGAGCCAGTCTTATGTGCTGGGGGCATTGTATATCCTTTGTTAAAACAAAAATCAAGGGTTTGGGAGATGGTCCATGTATACCCGTAAGCATGCACACACACACACACACACACACACACACACACACACACACATGCAAAAACAAAAATAGAAACATCAAGAAAGAAACAAGAAATTTTTCTCCTCTGCAGCCTTAGCAGTAGAAGTTGTTTGATGGCTACTCTTCCTTGTTTACTTGAGAGGATTAAGAATCACCATGGAAACATGTTTGTGGATGTGTCTTTAAGGGTATTTCCAGGAAGTTTTAATGGGGGAAGGAAGACTCATCCTTTGAATGTGGGTGGCACCATCCAAGGGCAGGAATCCTGGGCTGTGCACAAAAGAGCAAAGTTTTATCACTGGCTTCCTCATGGCTGTGGATATGCCCAGTTTCCCTAAGTTTCTCCCTCTTGACTTCCGGGCCTTGAACTGAGCAGCAGAGTAAACCCTTCTTTCTTTAAGTTAGTCTTCTCTGGTATTTTGTCACAACAATGAGAAAAGTAGTCAGTGCAGGGATATCCAGAGCTTTTAGTGTGACAACATAGCACTCACAGACAGCCCTAGATAATGGGTGTGGAGCATACCCAGGAACAACAATGCCATAAATATTACAGAATTGCAAACACACTCTCCTGGCTTAGCGACAGGAGATGTGTACTCTGCAGACACAGGGCACTTTGCCTGGGACAGAAGGAGAGAGGCTCTTTCCAAGGATAAAGAGAGAGAGATGGCCTCGGGGTAAGATTAGCTGGGGGTGCACACACACAAAATTGAAAGGTTTGTAGAAAAGTTGTGGAATGTACAATGAGTCTCTGAGAGGAGTTGGAAGGGTCTGCCTTGGAGTGGCTCACCCAGTGGAGGCTAGCCCACAATGAATGATCTTGCTGGCTGTATGGCTGTAGGCTTGGATTGGGTTTTACTGGTTCCGCACCCTGCCTTGTGCTCTCTAGCTCCTTGATTTCTGATTTGCCAGTGTGGCTTCATGCATAAGTCAGTCACATCGCTTCAGCTGGGCACGCTAACACCTTCTTTACCTCTTCAACCTCGGAGCTGCTCACACACTCTGGCTCCTTACCCCCACACACAGCAGATGCAAGCATATTTCCTAGTGAGACACTTAGGACACGACCCAGCCCATAAAATCTCCCTTCTATAGCTATAAATGTGAATGTGACGGTGAATGTCTGTGATCTTACAACCATATCGACGGAGACAGGACGACTTCAAGTTTAGGACAATCTAGGCTACATGGTGAGACCCTTTCTCCCAATACAAATGTCCAGGCAATGAAAACCCACACGTCTTTCCGTTTACCTTGCGTAACAGACGCAGATGGAGGAGGGGACTAGGGATAGGAGGATTAGAGCCCAGACACAAGGAGCCACTCTCTAGCAGATGCCAGGCGAGTCATGTCCTGTACAACAGCCAAAAGATTGCAATTTTGGGCTGATCCAGACAGTGACTTGTGGGAGCCGTTTGCAAGATACCTGGGCGAGGAAGGTAATGGTTCTGGCGGCAGGAGTGTCATTGAAGTGACATTCCATGAGGACTATAGGTCTTGTGAACGGATGCCAGCAACAGACAGACCGAGAGGCTGAGAGCAGACGAGGACTCAAGCATTCGATAATGGGAAGAAGCAAAATTGAGAGCCTTAGACTCATCTTGTGCTTTTGCAGACCGCTCATTCAAAAAAAAAAAATTTTTTTTTTTTATGTTGCCGAGGATCCAACCCAGCACATACTAGGCAAAGCTCCCTATCCTAGAGCTGCAGCTCAGTCCTACTTTACTCTCACACTGTCCCAGTGCCATTAACGTTCTTCAAAGCACAGGGCTCATAGTTAATGCAGAAGATTGGATTGGATGCCCTGAAAGGTTGTTTGAAAGCCCCAAATTTCATTCCGCTCTAAAAGGAGACAGAGAGCGCAGCTCCTCGACGAAGGATGATAACCACAGCTGGTCCTCAGCCTCCAGCTCTCTGCTTTTTATTTTTACTTATTTATTTTAATAACTCTGCCATATTTTCAGGTACATTTTCATTATCTGACCTGGGGAATCCTGTGCCTATGGGGTTGCAGTGTAGGACATGCATTACATGCTAACATTAGTATCTCTCTGTTTTACGTTTCATTTTAGTGAAATCTTTTTTTGTGATTCTTTTCTCACAAATAATTAACTCTCAGTTAAGCTTCTGCTGTGGTTCTCCTTCATACGGGAGGGCTGTGTGGCCATTCCTACACTGCTTAGATAAACTGTCTTGGTGGGTGATGAAGCTTGCAAATGGGTGTTCTCGCCTCTCAGCCTGGGCTGGAGGCTTTAGGAACAGCTCTGCTCTGTGTGACTCAGACACTTTAGTTTCTCTTGGCCCTAGCTTTTTGTGGTGGGCAATGGCTAGTGAGTGTTTTTGTTGGTTGGTTCGTTTTGATTTATTTTTTTCCCCTTGCTTCCTGTTTCCTCACATTTATTTCCCTGATGCTTGTCCGGCCTCCTCATCAATGGTGTTAACACTGTGCCTTCTACCTACCGAATGTGTTATCTTTGTCCTGCCTAAGTCACTCTGTTCACGGTTGATAGCTCTAAGTGTTTCAAGGATATGCTTTTGGTGCTCTGGAATAGCATACGAATTCATATTATAACATTTTCCAACACCCTGTTGATATTAGGTCTTTGGTTGGCATTTTCTCACTCAGCATTTTATTCTGATACCATCGTGATATATCCAGCTGGCCACAGATTCATGCTTCAGCTCAGCCTCCTAATGCTGGCATTGCAAGAGTGTGTTACCACTCCTAGCAGTCTGTCTGTCTGTCCTTCTGTCCATTTGTCCGTCCATCCATCCATCCATCCATCCATCCATCCATCCATTTATGTTAGTTCTAATTTTATTATTCATTGACTTTGTGTGTGTGTGTGTGTGTGTGTGTGTGTGTGTGTGTGTGCGTGTGTTCACTTGTGCATTCAGTCACAGTTGTTGCACATGTGATGGTCACAGGACAACCTTTCAAGGCTGGGATTTGTTCCTTTACTTTCACATTTCATGGGTGTTTTGAGGCAGAGTGTCCCATGTTTTAGTTGTTGTGGTTTGGACTGTAGGCTAGCTGTCCAAGGAGTCCAATTTTTGGATAATTTTTCTGTCTCCTCCTCCAATTTTCCACAGTAGTGCTGTGATTACAGGTGGGTGCGTCCATCCAGGCTTTTATGTGGGTCTTGGGGATGGAATACAACACCCATTGAGGGCTTTCCCTGGCTATCTGTCTGTCTGCTTATCTATCTATCTATCTATCTATCTATCTATCTATCTATCTATCTATCTAAAGATAACCCTGTGCTAGGTGTTGCAATTTTTTTTGTAAGTATGGAATCTGAGGTTAAGCTATTTATTTAATGGCTAGCATTGAGCTAAGCTGTGTGGGTGAGGTTCAAAGTCTAGGTCATTTTTAGTCTGTCTGTCTGTATGTCCTCAAAGAACAGCTGAGGGATAGCTGGGTTTGTGGTATGTCCCCCACCCCTGCCAAGATGAGACTGGCCTGACGTTATTGGAGATGCAAGTTATATGATTTAAAAAAAAAAAACAAAAAAAAAAAAACCAAAGAAGCCAAAGTCCACCCCCCTCCTTGTCATTTCAAATTGTGACCATCCTTTGCTGATGCCTGTTAGAAGTGGTACTTTTTTATTGGTTATTTTATTTATTTACATTTCAAATGTTAGTCTCCTTCCCAGTTTCCCTTCTACAAACCCCTTATCCCCTCCCTCTTTCTCCTGTCTCTTTGAGAGAGGTTCCTAGGACCCAACAAGGATGGTATTTATTTTCTAAGCTCTTTCTGTGATAGTCAAGTTCTGCCTTTTATCCTTGTCTCTTTCTTTTCCCTTTCCCTCCTATATTTTCTTTCAGATTTCCCATTTTCTGGCTCATGTGTTCTTTTCCTTTCAAAATGTTCCAGTGTATCTCCCTGGGAGGAGTTTCAGGTGCGTGCTTGAATTATTTATTGCACTGGCCTGCTTTTGGCAGTGACTTCCCCAGGAGACTGCCAGCCACAATTATTAACAACAGTTACCAACTGATCGGAGGACAAAGCTTAGAAACATTTGAGATGTTTCTTTCAAAATGCAGGCTTTTCATGTAAACATAAGATTCCTATTCTGGTATACCTGTTTTAGGAACCCAGGCCACCTCAAATAATTTTGTCATGAGCCATAGAAAAGCTGTTTGCTTGTTTATTTATTTACTTATAATTTTTGATACGCTGGAGTATGGAGAGATGGCCCAGTGGATAGAGTATGTGTGGGACCTGAGTTTGGATCCCCAGCTCTGATGTAAAAGTGTGAGAGTACAGTGACGTGCACCTATACCTTAGCACTGGGATGGTCCGAGGGGAGACAGATGCATCCCTATGGTTCCTGGTCAGCCATGTAAGTCAAATTGGGAGCTCTTGGTTCAGTAAGAGACCCTGTCTCAAAGAATAGCGAGAGCCCAATAGAGGAAGATACCCATGCTAGTCTAAGGCGTGCATGTGCACGCACATATACTCCATACATGGACACACATGTTCATTTCAACCAGCACTTATCTCAAGGGTAGCAATGGCAGATGTGGGTGGGAGGTCACACACTGTACAGCTTCAGAGTACCACTTACCTTTCTGTACCATCTTATGGAGAAGTCTATACCCCAAGTTGAAGACAGTCGATTCTCACTTGCAATAGCAGATAATTAGCAGATACTGAACTGATGTTGTTAGGAGAAATGCAGTCTTGGGCTTATATTTCTCCCTAGCGTGGGGACTTCTGATCTCACACTTGTAACTGATCAATACCCAGCCTCGTTTTATGTATTTTGCTTAGCGGCCTCTTATTTACCATACATCGCTATTGCATTTTCGCTGAACTCACGATCAGCAGCGCTCTAGCTCGTGCCGGAATGAAGTACATCTAACCCATGCACTCTCTCTAGAAGGTACACACTGTCTCCTGTGCTTGGGAACTACACAGCTCTTCACTGCTGTGCCTGGGGTGACTTCAAATGTGAAGTCATTATCGTTACCAACACCAGCAATCACAGAAAAGAGAAGGATGTGACGTTCCAAGACTGCAGAAAGGACACTTACATACAGTACAGGGGCTAAAACAAGAAGGTCGGGTGTTGCCTAGTTTGTCTCCTCTGGGAGCATGTGTGAATTTGGGAGACACAGTTTCCCCTGATCTGTATGCACACAGCAATGCTACAAAAAGGGTTATCACTATTGACTTTAGGCTTCAAGTACATTTTAGGTTGTAGATGGATCCATAAATATGGAATCAACCACTAATGAGGATCGGCTGTACTTTTTTAAGGTGAGAATTCGGGGTGCCCAGAGGAAGTGTGGGTTTAGATCCACCTTAGGGGAATATTACTGTCATGCTCCAGAACTGAAGCCCCGTTACACAAGGACAGCTCCTCTCATGCATCCAGTCCTGCCGAGGAAGAAGCTCAAACGGATGATGACAAGCTTTGGTGAAGGCCTCAGGGAGTTAGTGTCAGTGGGCCTTTGAGCTGGGAGCATTTTGACACTGTGCTGCCCGGCCCTCTCTGTGTGTTACTGGGAGACTTGACACAGGACCAGCTGGAGCTGCTACACTGAATTCACTGGCTCTTCCTGGCAGGAATTCCCACCCTGTCTGCCTAACTCCTCAACCAGGAAGTTTTCTTTGTGTCGGACAGGAAGCCTTTGGTCGTCTCCTGGTGCTGGATCAAATGTGAGGCCTGAGGCTTGCTAGGCAGAGGGAATTGCTTTTTGCCTTTTCACGGGATGCCAGCTTTCGGCTAAGTGCTGGGATATAGCATGACAGAACCCCACAGGAGCAGTCACAGAGGGCTGGGTGCTGGCACACACAGGCCCTGAGCCTTCCAGAAGAGACTTCTGCCAGAAGAAAAAACAGGTGCCACCTCACAATTTTGTCTTGAGAAGCTTCTCGTGTCAACCATTTGGATATGATTTTCTGAACATGAACAGGGCTCGACTATACTTAAGTGACTTTTGTCATCCTTTGATTCAATCTCTCCCGTTTCGGAAAAGAAAAAGATGTGGAATTTGTGACAGTCTAATGCCATCTCTTACAGAGCCAGAAGAAAATGTCCAGTGGTTCTTTATAAGGGGTGCTCTGGGTCGTTTTACTTATCAAATACAAAGCGAGATACCTTCTTTAATTGTATGTTTATACCTGTTTGTGTGCATATGTGTGCATTTCTTTCAATCATAAAGATACTTGATTGAATAGCTTTTCTTGTTGATGAGTATAGATTTTTTTTATTGTTAATTGCTGATACTGTTTCTCCTCCAAAGCGATATGTTTCCACTCGATTGTTCATCCCTGACTAATAGGAATATTCCCTCTTGGAAATAGAGGTGACTAGAAAAGGGCAGTTGCAGGTGCTATCTAGGAATCTGGACTGTGTCCCAGTGATGTGTCGCATCATGATTGGCATATGTCATGTTGGTGTTGATGAATGGCTATAGTCTCACTTTATGCATGAGATTAACCTGAGTATCTAGATTTGGAGTGTGTGTGTGTGTGTGTGTGTAACGGTTACTAGGGGTATTTTGTGGTTAGTGTGAGTGGGTATTACACCTATCTCACTGTTACCTTGGAGACACCTGGACCTCAGTTGATCGTTTGGAGAGTTGATACAAGAACTAGAATTAAATGCCCAGGGGCCATGCTTACTACAGGCAGAAGGTCTGATGAATCTTTTTATTTGTTGTAACCAGTGGCCACTAGGTTCTTGATGTCTTTAGAGATATGTGTGCTTAGAATATTCTTTAAGGAAGGAGCTTCCATGCTTGGCCTGGCTAACCAACCAGTACCACATTCTCCTCCCACAGGCAATGCCAGGCCCTCTGTCAACTTTACCTTCAGATTCATTGGATATGCTGGTGTCCCACTGATGTTACATGATCCTCCAGTCTCAACCACAGTCATCAAGTCCAGTGAGCACCACTCTAGTCAGGGATTTTATTTTACCCAGATATAAAGCTTTACTAAAAATAAAAAACCAAAAAACCAACCACCACCATCAAACAACCACCACCACCACTACCACCACCACCAACAACAACAAGAAACAAAACAGAAGGGCCAGATAGAGCAGTTGAGCTCAAGGGCCAAGAACTGTGTCTGAAGGGCTCCATACCAGTATCTGCTGAGGCTGTGGTCAGAGGATCAGGGAAAAGCTAACCCAGGGTCAGCAATATTACAGATAAGCCAGACTTTCATCCAGGATGTGCACAGAGAATATATCCAGTGGGTGAAGCAATGCCTTGGAACCAAATAGACTTATAGTCTGCTTTCATAATCAGGATTGATTTGTTTCGGCCTGGATAAAAAGATCACAGCTGTTATGTAATAATTCCCTGTGGCCTGCCACCTCAAGCCCCTGGATGAATGACTTAATCTCTCTGAGCTCCAACTGCTCTCCCTATAAAGGGAGAATATTTTCAGCCCTTATTTTCTGGGGCCATTCTGAGGATTAAATGAGATAGTTATGAGAAAATGAATGCATACACGATGATGTACAGTCCCCAACTTAGCACAGTGCCTACCTTTGCCTACCTGCAGCACTTGATAAATGGGAGCTATTATTTATGGTGCCGTTGTACTGTATTTCTAATAAAACTCTGCCCTCCTTTAGCCTTAGGTAAGTATCCAATGCCAAGGCCCTCTCCACCTTCTGGTTCCTGTGATTATAAGCACTCACACCTGTGCACCCATGCATGCCTGTACTTTCGGGGGTCCCTGTGTCATGTATTCATGTCACACGGGTCTTGTTCTCTAAGGCTTGCAGAATGGCCTGACTTTGGGAGGTTCTGCAATGTTCTTTGGAGGTAAGTGCCCATCTCCATTCTAAAACAATACACCGTTTTCCCCAGGATGGCACAGTGACGGCAGCAGGCAGGCCTTGGTCGCATGGGCTGAGGATGTCCTTAATGCCTTAACAAGCAAAGGCAGGGACTTAGAGAATGAACCTGCGTCATAGACAAGAACTGAACTGCTGGTGATTGAACAGGAAAGTCTGATGGGGGGTATATGGTAGAATTAATTTCTAAAAGTTTTCTGATATTTATGTTTGGACCTCACATCCCACAAGTTATGATCTTTGAAAGACCTATTTAGGTGTACCAAAGTGACTACTAAAAGAGCCGTGACAACATTAATTTGATTTTGCCCTTTAGCTCCAGGATCTATTAGTCTACCCTTCTTTTCTCTAATAACACTCCTCTGGATTCTGAAATACCAAAGGCTGTTCCACGGCAGGGTGCTGTGTTCATGGGGAAGACTATGAGGTGTGGTGAGTGTTTACTGACCACCGAGTGTTTTGTGAGCACAAATAGCTCTTTTCATCATTCTTTCAGATGTCAGAAAGGTTTGTGAACATTTTCAGCATTTGTAATGAAATATATGAAAGGAGGCTGAATCTTCTTTCTTATGCTTGTTCAGTGTACCTAGTAGAGAGAACTTACTTAAAGTATTAGTGTCATTGGCTGAGATTTGTTATTTGAAGATATTAGATGAACTGCATATACATATTAATATATATGTCAATTGTATGTGTATATACGTATGCACATACACACACACACACACACACAGAGTTGGGCTCTGATACAGGGTCTCCCTTTGTATCCCTGACTGTATTGGAACTTGTTTTGTAGATCAGGCTGGCCTTGAACTCATGGATATCTGCCTGCATCTACCTACTGAGTACTGGGAATAAAGGCAGGGGCCACCATTATGTTTGGATATGAACTCTGACCTCTGGCGCCTTCGATTGATTGATTTTGTGGCTTCTTTTATTTGTTAAAAGAACTCAGCAGAGTTGAGATTTTTGTGTAATCCATTTCCATTTCTATTTTCGTCTCGGAAATTACAAACTAACACAAGAGAACGGCTTAATAACTCTCAGTGTGTTAGTGCTATTAATTCATATTTTACTTATGTATTTAATCTCTATCCTCTGCACTTTCCACCTTGTGTTGCAGCATTTTTAGGTAAATTCAAATAACATAATGTACCCTATCAAGACATATTTTAATATACACATGTAAAAGATAATGAAACTTAGAAATTTAACCAAGATGATGTTCTCATAACAATTAATAACCCCAAATATTTAATTATGTTAAATTTGCTAATTGTGATTTTAGTTTTTCTTTGTTTCTTTGTTTTTAAGGATCCATCGCAGGCCCAAAAATTCTGATTGTTTGCTGTATTCTGTTATTTATCTCTTTAATGATTCTTTTTAAGAAGTTGTATTTTCATTTAATTATCTGTTTCGCATGCCCTCTGTAAGAACTTGCTTTAGTTTCCTAACGGCTTTTAGTATCTTGTATAGATGTGTACAAATGATCCACCTCTCTCACCCCCAGTTTCTTACTTTGAAAATTTATAATGTTGGGCCAGACTGTCCTTAAGGTCATTTATAGTTGTCAAATTTTCGGGGGAGAGGTTGGAGGAAACACTTTGACTTTTTTCTGTGAGAAAGGAAGTGTGTTGTTGCTGTTGTTGTTGCTGTTGTTGTTGTTGCTGTTGTTGTTGCTGCTGTTGTTTTTAGAATGGACCGACATTAGAACTGAAGATAAAAGTTGAGGGCAAAGAATCTCAGCATCCGGAAGCGTGGTTTTGGGGAGCCAAATTAAGACAAAGCCTTAAAACCAATTACCAACACAGGGCACGCAGGAAAACCATCAGCTAGATAAGGGCTACATCATGTGTCATCACCACGATCTGAGCCTCCTCACTCTCCACCAAGGTAGTGACTATATTGAGTCTTCTTGAAGGACAGATCTCTTAGAGGGACAACCCTTTTGACAGCAGGCTTTTCTCTCAGGATGCACCAGTAGCCTTTGCTTCTTCTGCTTTGCCTCTCACTTCTACTTCTGGGCAAGTCAAACAGCATGGTAGCTGCTTGATATATATACCCATGGCATAGGTGAACTGGTTAATAGCAGGAAATACTTCGTTTGGATTGCTTATCAAGATAGCCCTTTGCTACAACAGCAGAAAGTAGTGGTGACATTTGACAAAGCAAGTGAGGTCTCCTTATGGCTGGATGTCTTGTCCAGTGCCAAGGTTCTTAAGCTTCTTAAGCAGGAGAATTCATCACCTCTTTGGCTCCCTGCTTCTTCACAGCAAAAGAAACCAGGGCATTTTCCTTCCCTTGTCTGACTTTCCTGTTGTATCGTGCTCAGCCATAGGAGAAAGCCAAGCACATATCTTTCATACAGTGGGTGTTAGTGGAGTGGGACCTGCTCTGCCTGGAAGGAAGACAGGTAAAATGGCCCAAATTTCCATTTGAGGATCTCTGGGTCTGTCCCTTTATTAGTAAGACTGAGCAGGAAAGGGATTAGTTCCACAAAAACTGAGCTGAACCTCAGTCTGGTTGGTCTTCACTCTTTAGAGGAATTGGTGGCTAGACTGTCCACTGGAAACAGAGTCTCCCCTCTGGGAGAAGATGGCACCCTCCAGGATGGTGTTTAACCTCTTCTGTTCCTTGTACCTCAACAAAAACAGCCAGGCAAGGTGAGAAGACGTGTGTGTGTGTGTGTGTGTGTGTGTGTGTGTGTGTGTGTGTGTGTGTGTGTGTGTGAAAACCTAATGGAAAAAGAGATAGCCAGGGCTACAGATAACAGAATCAATCACCAACTTTACTTTTAAATCATTAAAATTAGTATTTTTTTTATTATCTACTTTTCTTATTGCTGTAACAAAATGCCATAGAGAAGCCGATGGAGAAGCTCAAGGAAGGGGGAAGGATTCATTTTGCCTGGTTGTTTGAGAGGATGCAGAGTGTCTGGGAGAAAATGGCAGTCCGAGTTTGAGGTGGCCGGTCATACTGCATCTGCAGACACAAAGCAGGGAGAGATGAACCCTGGCACTCTGGTCACCCCTCTCCTTTGTGGTTCAGCCTAGTGTTCTAGCCCACAGGCTGGGTGCTGTGGATTTTCAGAGTGGGTCTTCCCTTCTCAGTCAATCCTTCCTGGAGAGCTCTACATGGCTACATCCAGAGGTGTGTGTTCTAGGTGGTCCTAAGTCCGTTTAGGTTAACAGCGAAGATCAACCATTCCAGAGATAGAGCAACTGAGATAACCGGAAGTGAAGAACTAAATGAGAATGATTTAACCGGGAAGACAGCTAGAGTTAAAATGCAGTGAATAGTTTTATGGTAGATTTAACACGTTTGAAGAGAAAAGTCATGAGCTTTTCGTTTCTCCCGTCCCGTATACTTTTAAAAATAATTTTAAAAATAATTATGAAAAATTGTATGCAAAACAGTAGTAGGAGTAGTAGAGTAGACCTCAGTGTTTCCATGGTCTAGATTAAATGACTTCTAAGTCATGATTAAATTTATTCTGTCTGTACGAGCCACCTTTTTTCATACAATGTTACCCTGCATACCAATGACATCACACTCTGTTACCCTGCTCACTGGTGACATCATTGTACATCACATTATTTCATCACCAAGTAATTCACCATCTACATTTCCAGTGAAGACATCACAGCATTTTCTTGGTTTCCAGTGTTGACCTTATTGTTATGGTCGTGTGATTACCTCGGTTCCTTGATTTCTTGTATAACTCTGGCTTGTTATTATTCTTTTTACTTGATAATTGTATCTTGATTGTTTAGTTTCCTGTCTGCTATAATTTACTACTAGTGCTCTGACCAAAGTCTTATGTCTATATCTGTATGGCGATAAACCTCGGGTGCTCAGGTGGTTCTGCTGTCCCTCAGGAACTATCTCTCTAGCAGTTATTTGAGATCCTGCCCCAGTTGCTCAGTGTTTCTTCTTTACTGGGTTCACAACATGGCTGTGGTCTTGGCTCTCTCTTATGTGCTCTCCTGCACTGAATGCCGTGTCTGGGATTCTTCGTTTTCCTTAGGGTGCTCACCCAGATCAGAAGAGCTGTGACTTTCACTCACCCTCGGAGGGAAGGTCAGTTAGTTAGGTCAGAGCATCCTGGTCTATCTTTACTATGAATAGGAAAACTATGAATGCTGGCCTAGCCTCCTAGGTGGTGAGTGATTTCTATGAAGCCGTTACAGATGTTTTCCATTTTTTTCCACCTCCCACGGTTAGTGGGAAGGTGTATGTTATTGTTATCACCAGTAAAATCCTCCTGGAATATCCAGGACTTATCTATCATACTTTTCTGAAGTTTCATGACGATATACTATGGTGTAATTTTATCCACCTTGCAAAGAACATTAGCGCCTTTCAGCTGTGCCCTCCAATATGGAAACTACGTAGCAATCATAATCCCTTCCTTCCCTCCATCTTCCATGGTCCGTTCCCCAGGATTAGAATCTTCCTTGCCTTCTTTTTCCCTCCCTCATCTTTGCTCTCATGTGGCCTTGCTGGTTCCTTTGAATCGCAATTAGAACCAGGTATGCTTTTTTTTGTTTTAATGGCTTAAACAATTTATAGTCTTGTAAAATGCTGGCCTCAATTTTAAAGAAAGAAAGGCCTTCTGAATCAATAAAATAGTTTTGCATGGACAGTGAATGAGCAGTTATAGAGTAGAACTTGAGTGTAAATTTATTTTGCTCGTAGATGAGGGTAAATCAAATAGACTTCAGGGAACAATGAAATGGCTCAGTGGGTGAAGGTACTTACCAGTAAGCCTGCTGACTGGGGTTCAGTCTTTGTAACTTAGTGTGGAAGGGGAGTAAGAAACAATTCCCAATAGTTATCTACACATGTGCACGTGCACACACACACACACACACACACACACACACACGCACACGCATGCGTGCGCGTGCATGCGCACCATGGCGTTTGTACACCTGCACTTGCACACACAACAGTAATAAATAAAAATTATAGAACTGGACTTCAGTGTTGCATAAACTCGGTTTTGATTCTTGCTTTGCTATTGCTGGTTTCTACGGGGAAGCCTTTGTCCTCTTCAAGTCTCAGTTTCTCTAGCTCTAAAATGGACATAATAATAGCAGTCATCAGATACTAATTTAAATTTGCTTATGCAAAAGGCCTGCAGCCTTGAAGTTGGCCTGGTTGAAGAGACCCTCTAATGGCCAAGTGCAAACTGCTTTGGAGAGATGGAATGTCACATGACTCTTGATATTTTTCTCTGGTTCTGCCTCTTCCTGGCTGTGTGATGGTTAAGATATTTCTTTTCAGTTTGCCTTTGCTCTGTTTAAGTTTAAAACGGATATAGCATCTCTCTCTCTCTCTTCAGTAATCCCTGTAAGGACTGTGCACGGCAGAACGCTGTGAGCTGCTAGTCCTTCTGTAAGTGTTTGGCTAGGTGTTATTAAGATGAGGAAGTACTGGGCTAGAGAGATGGCTCAGCAGTTAGGAGAGCTGGCAGCTCTTCCAGAGTTCCTGAGTTCATATTCCCCGGACCCACATGGCGGCTCACAATCATCTGTAATGAGATCTGATTCCCTCCTCTGTGTGCATAACGATAGAGCACTCTTATACCTAAAATACACGAATAAATGAATCTAAAAATATCAGACGAGCAAAGACTATGGCAATTGGTAACTGGCTTTTGTTCTCTGTAACATGCTGCTTGTGGGACTTTCCTGGGCTGGGCTTTTCTTGACAGTTTAAATCTAATTATGCATAGTGACGATTTCCATGTGTTCACATAGTGAAGTCTGAAGGTGACCTTGGAAGAATTAAGAATTAAAATTGGCTGTCTGGTCTAGAACACTATATAAAGTAAATGTAATTGTTTCATTCCAAATCCTAAGACTTCCTCTTCTAGACAGAGTGGGATGTAGGAATCCAGTTACTGGAAATTTTTGCTTTATTTCTTTATAACAGTACGGAACTCCTCTTTTGGAACTGAAAAGTAGCTTAGGGAATATGTGATTAAAAATTTTAATTTTATTGATGAAGAAATTAGGCTAGAGAAAGGCTGATATTTGTCCAAGACACAGCTGTGTACTAGGGAAGCCAAAGAAAATAGCTGTGTCCCTTAAATTTCAGCTGAATATATATACGTATACATCGCCAGTTACAAACCATAGTAGAAAAGGTAGACTCCAAATGGGTTTTCAAAACAAGTTGTTTAAATTATGCAAGAAAACGAAAAAAAAAATCATCAGCGAATTGGGATTTAGTAAGCATTTTTGAGTTTCTAAATTAACACCCTAATTTTCATATGCTACAGGGCTATTAATTATGTATTTCTTTTACATTATTTAACTCAAAATGTATCTAAAGCATCAATTTCTCCTGTTTGGAGGATTTTGGTGATCACAGCTGTTAACTTAAGGATCATGGTCACAGACACTCAGTAACTTACCTCAGTAACTGAACTCTTTGGGAAGGTAACATCTTCTCCAGGAGTCCACTCTGTTCTCAACATTCGTTATTATAAATCCTAATGACTGTGAATACACAGGGTTTTGTAAAGTCCTGTGAAATCTAAGGAAGGCACACACCGGTAAAATCAGGGCGACATTCCTGATGGGCAGCAGAAGACCCCAGCTCCCTACACATTAAACATTTTTTTTTTTTAAATTTGGAACTAATGGGTGTGAGAAATAGTGTTGTTCTGAAAATTTACAGTCCAAGAATGTAATTATGCTTTTGTGGGGGGAATTGGGGTGCTTTTCAATATTGCTTTTATTCCTTCTGTGCTGACAAGATACAGATTTGGAATTCTATTTCTTTTTTTTATTCTTTGTCCCCTTTTTTCATGTTTTGGTATCCTGCACAGGCACAGGTACAGCATGATCCGGGCAGTGGCAGAATTGGGGCAGTGCCCAAAGATCAGAAATGTCCTCTTCAAGTCTCAGTTTCTCTAGCTCTAAAATGGACATAATAATAGCGGTCATCAGATACTAATTTAAATATGATAGCTTATGCGAAAGGCCTGCAGCCTTGAAGTTGGCCTGGCTGAAGAGACCCTCTAATGGCCAAGTGCAAACTGCTTAGGAGAGATGGAATGTCACACGGCTCTTGATGTCTTTTTCTGGTTCTGCCTCTTCCTGGCTATGTGATGGTTAAGATATTTCTTTTCGGATTTGGCTTTGCTTTCTTTAACTTTAAAACTGATATAGCATCTCTCTCTCTCTCTTGAGTAATCCCTGCAAGGACTGTGCACAGCAGAACACTGTGAGCAGCTAGTAACAGCATGATCCTGGCAGTGGCAGAATTGGGGCAGTGGCCAAAAGATCAGAAATGTCCTGCAGTGAATGGTAGCTTTAACTCACAGGCCCAAGGCCCCTTAGCTGCAGATGTGTGGTGGGGCTTGACACTTGAGGTCCATGCTGGCCCCTTCTCCATCTTAACTTACTTTGGCATTTGCATTTCTGTTTTTCTATAAGCCTACATTGCTGCTACCAGAGCAAAGAAGTCCAGCTGTGAAGAAAGGATAAACATTGCCATTTATGGCTTTTCTCCTCACTCTTTGCAGGAAACCTTACCCAGGTAAAAAGATACCCTGTGCATCTCATTCCCTGAACAGGAGCATGATGGAGTTACAACTCTGTGCTTTAACGTTTCATTTCATATTGGTTTTCATCACAACACATAGCTGATCCATTCTTTTTTTGACAAATGCTTTGGTGTCCCATCCTAGCAATGGGTGTCTCATTTTTATTCCGTCTTCTTCCAGATATTCCTTTCTTCCTCAGGTAGGCAGCATCCTTCCCTTCCTTAAAGGAAGCTCTCACTTAAATGTGTGTTGCCTAGAGGGCTGCTTTTTCTAAACAAGGGAAGGCAAGCTGGTGAAAGCATAGGAATGCATCTGTCCCTACCTGCACCTCCCTGTAACCTCTTGGCCTATGAGAGGTGGTGTGTTTGTGTGTTTGCCAATATCAGAGCTACAGTGGCGGCCCCAGGAAGCAGCAGAGCGTAGACAAGTGAGTGGGTGGTTGGGTACTGTCAGTGGTGAATCCGTAGATTGGACATAATGAAGCAGAAAATCAAGATGCCTCGCTGTCAGAATTTTCAAGGTCAACGCTGCTGCACACTTTCTTTTCAAGTCGGGTTAGCACAGGACTTCATTTCGGCAGCTCTGAGTGCCTTCCTGAACAGGAGGTATGTCCCAGAGCTTGTAAAGCCCATCTCAGGAAGAGCATACAAACTCCCGGAGGACCCTGAAATGTCAGGTTTAGCCTGCCTTCAAGCAAGCAGGCTAAACTTTAGAAAAGAAGTAGTCTTCAAACTTTTTTATGGAAGAGGGACTCGTTTTTCAAAAGAGCTGTCTCTACCATGTCCAGTGCATAGAAGGGATAAAGTGGTGTGGGAAACATAGGTTTTGGTAGTGCTGGGGAATCTGGTTGGTTTCTATCAACAATTTTAACAGCTAGGTGTGTTCCTGGAACACAGGCTGTGAGAAGGTTGACCAGATGTGGCATTTCTTTTCAATCAAAGCATTATGTCTTTTTTTTTTTTTTTTTTTTTTTTTTTTTTTTTTTGTCTGCAGAGAGAAACGAGGTGCTATGAAGACTCTGTTTTACACATAATTTCAAACAGGAAACACTTTCTTCCTGGTCAACCCCCCCCCTTTTTTTTAAATGGCCTGCCTTTACTTTGTTAAGTTGAAGGGTCCTTCTGATGGCTGAAGATAAGGTGTATCCCTTCAGTTAACTTTTAGCTACTAAAGGAAAAGTTTAAAAGTATTTGAACTGCAGAAACTAGCTTGTAAGGACAGCAAGTCTCTCTACAAATTCCAAAGCCTGTGCGATTGATTGCTTTTAGTGTTTGCTATGGCCAAATGATTAACTAGGACCCTGCAACAAGGCCTCGAGAGATGATTTATGCTGTGAATGCAGGAAGGATGTTTGCATATAACCATCAGATTTTTTTTGAGGCCCTTTAAACCTTGTTTATCTTGGGGACAGTCCCTACTTCCATCATTTATCTTTCCTTTTGTATTTTATTGTCTTCTCAGAAGGCTAAGCCAGCCTCTTAATGTTTACAAAGTATGGTGGATCTTGGCTTTCTGGGGCTTCCCATGAGTCTGTGGGAGAGAAGTGTGCTTCTATCAATTGCTACTACCAATGAGGGGGCAGATTTTTATGATTAATCAGTTTCCCAAACTAAACAGATACGATTCTCACAAACACTGAAATACACCATAATTATTTAGAATTTCATAATGAAATGTATGCTGATCAAAGCTAGGACTAGCTTTTATGGAATTTTCTTTCTAACACCTTTTCTCAGATTTTTATTATGGATGGAAAATTCAAGTTACCCACATTGAAATAGCATGTTTTATTTAAAAATATTCTTGATGAGGGCCAGCCTTGATGGCATAAACCTTTAATCCCAGCAAATAGGAGGCAGAGGTAGGCAGATCTCTGAGAGGTCAAGGCTAGCCAGGGCCTCATATAGTGAGAGCCTTTCTCAAAACCAAAAACAACAGAAAACAACAAGATAAGCCAAACAACAACAAAACCAATCAACTGAACAACAACAACTACTACTACTACTACTACTACTACAACAACAACAACAACAACAGCAACTACTACTACTACTACTGTTGCTGCTGCTGCTGCTGCTGCTGCTGCTACTACTACTGCTACTACTACTACTACTACTACTGAAGCATCTACCATATCTCATTGGGCCTGTAGGTCACTGAGTTACAAAAGTGGAGAGGGCAGAACCATTGCCTGTCTTCAGTGAAGCCCTGGTCTCATTTTTAAATCTATAGTTCTAAAAATATCTGCTGAGGTCAGCTGATCCACTCTTCCCACAGGACATTGTTTGAAGGAATCTATGCTGCAGGATGGGAAATCATCCTGTTGGTGGAACTTTAATCCTCTGTGCCTTTAGAGCAGGGCTAATGGAATAGGAGGAGCACAGACTTATTCTGAGCACAGTGACAAAGGTTCTTAAAACTCACTATCACTCACAGGTAGGTAGGTGAAGGAAGAGGAAGACGATTGTCTTTAAAATTCCTCCTCCTTTAGGCATAATGTAGACTGGAAGAGAGGCAGGATTCCATGGTGACTCTCTGGTAACAAGAACCTAGAGATTCAACACCAGCCCACTGGATGTGGATGTGGATGTGGATGTGGATGTGGATGTGGATGTGGATGTGGATGTGGATGTGGATGTGGATGTGGATGTGGATGATGTGGATGTGGATGTGGATGATGTGGATGTGGATGTGGATGTGGATGTGGATGTGGATGTGGATGTGGATGTGGATGTGGATGTGGATGTGGATGTGGATGTGGATGTGCTGCCCTTGCTGCCTAGAGAGGTGGCATTCCAAAGTCTTTCTCTTTTCTTATCTTTCTGTTACCCAGCAGGAGTACAAATGTGGAGCAGCAGACCAGGCCTTCAGGAGTTCTTCTTTGTTGTTGGGAAGGCGTGTTGACATTTATCGATAGTACATATAACTCTGCTCACTTGGGCAATGAGTACTTTAGTCTGTGGATGGATGGAATCATACTGGTCAATACTGTTCTGAAAAGGACCAATTCTGAATAGCAGTTCAGATGCTCAGCCCATCTGTTCTGTCATACCACAATATAATTTGTTGTACCATTATGCTGTATTTTTGAATTGATGCCTTTTCTGGTGAATCCATATATATGTGCAGAACTATCTTTTGCATGGCTTTTTTTGCAAGATGTGTCTGAAGGCAGTTTTATACTATTCAAAGGAAGACTAGGATATAAGCAGGAGACTGGGAAATTTAACACAGCAGAATACAAGGAGTTTCTTGCCATTGCCCCCATTGTGAAAGGTTCAGGGTTACTTCTCCTAGACTCTCAGGGAGAATAATGCACCTAGCAGCTTTAAATGGGGTTCATATTTTAATTCAGAAATGAAGGTTCTTTCAAGGTATGTCCATGTATTTCCTCCCTGATGGAAGCAAGCATTTTTGAGTTTAAGAAATGCCTGTGCCAGGCATGTGGCATACACCTTTAACCCCAAGGGGGGCAGAGCAGGCAGATCTATTTAAGTTTGAGTCTATCCTGGTCTACATTGAGAGCTCCTGGGCATCCAATGCTACATATTGAGACCCCTGTCTCCTAAAACCAAACCAACAAACCAAAATAACAACAACAACATCAACGACACAAAACAAAACACTCTTCTTTTGCACATTTCATCTGTTATTTTAAAGTAATAAACATTTCCAAATATTTGCTGTTCATTGGCGTAGTCCAAAGCCAATAACTCTCAGAGAATGGCTGATTACGTTTTGGAGAGTCTTCATTATGCAGGCATTTAATGAAGGTTTCGCTGCACATGGCAGGACAGTGGGAATGAGTACACATTCTGCTTCTTGGCTTGGATGCAAACCTGCTTCTTGGTGGTAATGCTCCTTGTACGATATAACCGTAGATTGATGAACAGACACTGTTCAGCTGTGAGCTCTGTGTAGACAGGGCTCCATGTCTGCATGTATCTCTTGGACCCTGCCATCTGGAATAGTAACAGAACTTAGTTAGGGCTGTATCTGCCTTTGCGTAAGTCACCGAGTTATGTCCACTCTTTAAAACTTGCCAAGTATCAGCTTGTTAGCAAGCCAAACTCTATTGCCTTTTGTTTAATCCCACAAATTCTTGCATGACAGATTCAGCATTGTTTGTCAGAACAATTTGAGAAATGTAAAATAGATGGTTCTTGCCTCTTATGTGGAACACAACACCAAACAAACACACACATGCTCTCTTTCTCTCTTTCTTTCTTTCTCTCTCTCTCTCTCTCTCTCTCTCTCTCTCACACACACACACACACACACACACACACACACACTCACTCTCTCTCTCCCCCCTCTCTCTTTATCTCTCTCTCTCTCACACACACTCTCTCTTTCTCTCTCTCTCTCTCTCACACACACACACACACACACACACACACAGCACTTGCAGAGTGTTAAAGACTGTCTGTGTACTTCATAAAGTTGTCTTCCTCTCATCTGTTATGAGTAGGTGTGATTAATTTCCAAAGTGACAGACAGTAGAAAAATCAGAACAATTGTCCAGATTCTCCCACCCTGAGTTTTCCCTGCTATCTTTTGCCTTCTGTTATCTTGAGTAGAGGCCACTTAATACAGCTTGCACTGTGACATCAATTCGAACACTTACCCAGTGACATTTAGCCAAAGTTTATGGATCCCGTGCTATTTTGAGACCTTTCTTGCCCAACTTCATCAAATGCTTTACTTTAGAAATGCTGACAGTTCTTCAGATTATTTTGTGATGTCAAAAATGTTTTATATCCTATAAAATTTGGGTAGTTGATGTTATTCACTGTAATTTTCCTTCTTTACAGCTACTTGTAATTTATGTGTTTCTTCTTACTTTGTCTCATAAGTCTAGGAGATTGCATAGATGGCTAGTACATGGTATGCCCTTCCTGCTCCCAATGGCACCACCCACTCTAGACTTTTTGTCTTCAGTTGTGTTTCATGGATATTCATAGACCAAGAGTCTCCTTTGTCTTCTCATTCTATCAAAGTAAATGGTGTATTTTTTTAGTAGGGATTGTAAGGACTGGGGTTATGGCTCAGAGATTAAAAGCACTGGCTGTTCTTTCAAAGTAGCTGCCTATGATTCCCAGTACGTGAGCTCACAACTGTCTGTAAGTCAAGTTTTGGGGGATCCAGAGCTGCCTTCTGGTCAGAGCACTGTATGTACCTGGTACACAAACATTTATGTAGGTAAAACACTCATATACATAAAAATAAAAAAGAGAATCTTGGGGGGAAAAAGAAGTGATTGTATTGTCTCAATGTAAAGAAGCGAAAACTATGGAGTCAGTCAAGCAACTTGCTTTAGATAGATTTGGTCTTGATCTAAACACACATTTTTTAGCATAAGATTGTATAAAAAGATCTTAAAAGGAAAGAGTGAAATTATATGGAGCTATCCTATACGTGCCACCCAGCTGGTGATAGTACCAACATCTGCCTATTTTGATGCCCTTTCTTCAACATTATGCTTGCTTTGTACCTTTTAAGTGCCAAAGAAATTCACCTGACATTGGGAAGATAAGAAGATATTAAAGTTTTTCGCTCATTTTAATTGCATTTATGTAACTCTATTCTCATAACTCCTTGAAATAATTCTTGTTATTATTTTAAAACACATACAAATCTAGGAAAATCCATTTCTAATCCCCATAAAGAGAAACAAAAACAAGCAAACGGGCAATCTTAGCAGGTGGGTAATTAAAAGCAAACAAAACCAAGTGATCTGGGAGCTGGCATGCTCAGTCAGGGGTCCTGAGAGTGTGTATTCTGTTCAGGAGATTAAATGACCTTGAACTTTTAGCAGCAGCCATTGGATTGACTCCAGCTCATTTCCCTCCGTAGTCTGATATGCTTCCTCTGCCATTTTCCTGGTCCATGAGAAGAGAGGGCATGAGGTAGAATGTGACTTTGACAGTCACCTGTAATGATAAGGTCTTAGTTCTGTTTAGTACATCACTTCTCTACACCGATGCTGTTGCTTTGAGCTATAAGGTCTTTGATACCGTCATGGGGTCATCTTTCTATCCCTAGTACTTGCAATAGAACCTGGTTCCTGATGGGTTCTCAATGGCTAAAAGCAGAGTCCCTACAAGGTAGGGTGCCCTTGGTTAAGAACCTCCATGTGGACTGCTTACATTTAACATGGATTAATATAATATAAATGAAAACATGTTTGGCATGTGTTTGGTATAAGAAAACACCATTGCTGGTCGTTGTAGTACACACCTTCAGCCTCAGCACTTGGAAGGCAGAGGCAGGTGGATCTCTGTGAGTTTGAGGTCAGTCTACTTAACATAGCATGCTAGGACAGCCAGGAATACATCGACAGACCTCGTCTCAACAAAAGAAAAACACTTATCATTTTGGAGACAAACTGGAGGAGAAAATTAAATTGACCTAATTTTACTCCAAGTACATTTGCACAGAATAAAGTAAACAGTACAATTTGTAATGAAAAGGAAGTAAGCAAAAAGAACGCAAGGCAGGGTGAGATCATAGCCAGAAAGCCAAGTTATTTCTCAAAACGCTTATTTCTGGTATGACCTTCTCTTCAAGCTAACTGATGAGACAATCACTTGCTTCCCCTAGAACAGCAACACACGGCTTTCGGGGGCTTATTTATAACCTCCTGCGAAGAGCAGGCAGTGAAGAAGAAAGCTTAATTATGCATTTTCCACCCAATGCTTCCATGTGGCCAGGAAGAAATATTATTCTGCTTGTATCGTAGTATCTTCTACATCTGAGCAAACACGCCTAGCTCAAGCCCCATCCTGGAAGTCAGCTTGGTTGTTTCTTCTGTAGGGTGGCCGAGTTGGTGGCCTTCAGTGGGATCTCTGTTAGGTCATTTTCCATTAGGGAGATGGATTTCTTTTCCAAAGCTGTGCTCTAGGAGAGTTGCCAAGCAGCTACCATTAAAAGAAAAATGACACAAAAACCCAGCAAAGAACACGATTCTTTCATGTGGCCCTCTCTCCCTTTGTGCTCGTTAAGCTTGCTGCTGACTGACCAGTTATGAAATACAGTCCAGGAGTTCCTATGCCCCGGGCTGTTTCTGAGCTCTTGGAACCTCAGTCAACGCTCGTTTCGAAGAAGTTGGCCACTCAGCATTCCAAGGGTGGCCATCCAGGATGGAATTGAGAAACTCTGAAAGTTTATCAAAGGCTTTTGTCGCTCTAATTTTGTGAGGTTTGCAAAGCATTTATTTGCAAAGGTTCTGTGCCCTCACAGAAAAGAGCATCCCAAAGCCCTTGTCTTTCAGAGCCTTCCCTGGCTCTTTGACAGGATCTGTAGTGGGCCTTAGAACTTTTAACGTGTTTTCTTCAGATCTTCGGCTGCACTGATATGAGCAACCAGAGAGGAGAACTTGGCACCTCTTCGCTTTGCTCTGTGTCTAACAGTGAGCACAAGTCCCCCTGAGCAGCACTCATGATGTGCCCACCCAGACAATGACAGCCTTTTTTCTTTTCTAAGGTCTTGAGAGCTTGAATCTGAATTGTGTATTAGGATCCCCAAAGAGGCATTTGTTGTTTTATTTTTTTTTCTTTATTACAGAAATGAGACACTGTCCCCAGGTATCTTTGGCAGCCTACAAAATGGAGACCTTTCAGATGATTGAATTGAATTGACTGATTCTAAATGTTATACCATTAGTGAAAAATGTCCAAGAATCACTTTAGGGACCTGGAAACGGTACAGCTTAATCTCAGTCTGCTCATCCTAATGCCACTGGGGCGACTCTGCTGTGGCCTCATGGATTCTTTCCATGTGGAAAGTTCTAGTGGGAGAGTGACTGCCAGGGTCAAGAAGGCAATGTCCGTCTCTTTCCAAGTGAATTTCCCCTCTGTTGCTGCTGCCCAAGAGGGCCACATGCTCCCATGCCTGACCTTTGAGTTCCAGCAGCTTCTCATTGCCTGGCCTTTGCAGTCTCTCTTTCTGCTCCAGTTTCCTCCATAAGAGTTTTCATTTAGAGCGTGCTGACTGGAAGGAGTGGTGATCAGCTCCGTGCTGAAGAAGCAGTTCCTAAGTTGAATTCCTTTGACTACATCACAATCAACAGGCTCAAACAGCTCCTTTCACCTTGAAATTATAGCCCATTGTAAGTTTAAGTTTGTGTAATAAACCCAAGGCAAATGGCACTTACAGTCTTCCTATGTCATTTCTTAGTACAAAAGTACATTTGGCTTTCCTTAGTGACGCGTGTGTGGTCTCCTTTCCCAGAGTAGGCGCCTGTTGGAATCTCTTGTCTATTTAATGATGTCACTAGTGCTTTAGACAATGGCACTTCTGCTATACAAGAATTAAAATCGAGATCATCAATGTGGTCATGGTGATGAAGAGTTGTTCCTAAGACAGGTTAGAGCCATTTGATATTAACTGGGAGAGTTTAACTGTAGCCATCAATGAGACAGCAGCTGAAGCCCTGACATTGAGGATAGCCCTGCTCAGTTCCACGTCAGCAGAGCAGTCATGTATGTGGCACCATACACTAATGCTAGTGTGTGGGGACAAAGGAGACTGGGATGTGGGCAGTCACAGTTCCTCCTTCCTTACGCTTCCTGCAGAAAGTATGAAATGGCTTATTGGGTCCTTCTGTGAGAGCTGTCAAGTTAAAAATCAAACCCCTTCATCCTGCACTATGTTTGAGGGGAGAATGGTTTATGTACCGATGGTGGGCAGGGTTAAAAGAGATAAAGAGAGGGGCGTGCCCAATAAGAGGAGTTGGGACCAGGCTGATGGCACAGGTGTGGATGGAGGAGACAGTATTTGTGGAATAGGATGTGAGTAACTCCTCCACATTGCCCAGGACTCAAGAATAATATAAGTTAGGGCTCCTGGTCACCTAGATTCTCCACTGGAACACTTCTGCATAGTCATAGGAAATGGTGGGAAAAAGAGAAATTCTTCTTTGAGCAGGAACTTTACTTTGTGACTCTGGGATCATGTGGGTCAGAGCTGGTAAGTCTGTAGCAGTGATTAACAGTCTGAAAGCTGTTAACGTACCTTTCAAAATAAGCGGGAACTAGTTTCGTAATTATTCATAGGGTGTCATTCCCCAGATTCATAATTATCGAGGATGTTTTCCTCTCCTGGGAGAGAAAGAGTGTCTCTATTGTGAATAACCATCACTTTACCCTGTCTGTCTCCTAGCTCAGGATAGGAACCTGTTGGTATTAATCAGCGTGACATTATCACTTACTAATTGTGCTTTCATAGTTCTTATTTTACCCCTAACTTGTTAATGGGAAAGAAGGCAAGTACAGTCAAAGAAAAGCTACGTAATACCCTCCTCTGTGCCGAATAGAAAAGAAAGCTGTGTTTTACATGCTTCTCAGCCTACAGCAGTCCCTGGGGGCATGGCCAGAGGACTACGGGTCACAGGTGTCACCAACCGTCTGCAGACGTTTGGCCTCTAGAGTATTTAAAACGATCATCTGTGGCCTGCATGTCCTGTGGGAAAGTCGGACTGTCCTGCTTTTCCCTAGCACTTGGAAGCCTTGGGACGTCCATTCTGTATTCTGTGATGACTGAAGTTCTCTGATGTGCCTCTCGCTCCTGCTCATCAGATGGGTTTGCTGTTCCATACAGCTGTTTCCACAGGCACTGGCTGCTTCCTCTATGTGTTCGGGGTCACTACATCTTGCTAGGTACTAGGTCAGTGATAGACCAAGTGATGGATCCTGTTACCGTTCACGTTATCTATCGCCACACTACGTATATTGTAATGTAAAGGGTGGAGTGCGCTTCCTTTGATTTGAATATTTCTTTTTCTTTCTGAGACGTTTTGACACTTTTATACACTTTCATTTGCCTCCTTAGCCTCTGCCGTAACCCGTTCCCTCTGCGTTTCTCCGTCTTCCCACCTACAGACCATAGAGAAAATGATGACCCTTCCTGTAGTAACCAGCAGCAGTCATTAGCTACTCAGGAAGGGAGATGCCTCGTGGGCACCTCCTCTATCCAGGATGGAAGGTTGGAGCACCCAGTGTTGGGTGGGGACACAGCTGCTATGTGCTCACGGGTTACAATGGTAATGCCATATCTGGGTGGCAGTGTTTCACAACACACTTTCCCTAGCCTCCTGCTTTGGGAGCATTTCACTGCTTCTTTTGTCATGGAGATGTTAAGTATGGGTCACTTAAAAGTCTTAAAAGGCCCTCTTGTGAGAAACGGGAAGAAGCAGGATTGTTTTACTTAGAAGTACCTTTCCTTGTGGAGGAGCGTCCCTCCCTCCCTCCAGGCTTCTTAGTCGTCATCCATGTTGCTGAGGTGCACTGATGTCCGTGTTTCACCTTTACCGGTTTCCCCTACACACACAGAATGTGGTCGCTTGACGTAGGCTGCTTGGTGTGAACACCGATTGCCACCTATCAATCGCGTGACCTAGACTCTTGAGAGCGTCTCCGTGCCTTGATTTTGATCTTCTCACCAATGATGTGGTGAACTACCTTGGGAGATTGTCTTGGTGATAAAAACGGGATACTTTAGATATCAGAATGAATTTTTAAAACCGGCTATTATTACTTGGTAAACAGTTTAGCATGCTATCTCATTTTAGAGCAAATTAAATTCTTTTCCACAGCGCCAGGGGTAAAACTCGGAGCCCGATGCAGGCTAAGAAAGAACTCTCTCATTGAGTTGTTACTGGAGTTTGAAGCATCAGGCCCGGGGCCTGGGTAATTCTCACAACTTGGGTTCAACTTAGAATATTTTGGCTTCTGTCAGGATGGTTACAAGGCTACACCTTCAGCTCCAACTGCTGCTTTTCATTTGGCTAAAATTCTGATGCAGTATTAGGGGTATGTTTGGTATGTCTGCATTACCTGCCTTAAAGACCCTGAGGTTTGGGACTTGAGGGTAACACTGAGGAGAAATTACCCTTTTGCACAATGGATTTATTAGAAGAGCTATGAATAGCACAGAATGACAGCATGGTAGGGGCTCTTGGGACAGCTTAGGCCCCTGAGGCAGAGTTGGAAGAGGTGTGTGTGGGTGTGTGTGTGTGGGGTATGTCCCTTCTTAAAGGTTTCTGAGCAGGGGGGAGGTTCTATGCTGCTTTGCTGACGACTGTTCCACAGAAGGTCTGCTGACGACATTCAGACCTTTCTCTGACTCCTAAAGACCAAAGGAAAGAGGGGTGTGTGTGTGTGTGTGTGTGTGTGTGTGTGTGTGTGTGTGTGTGTGTGTGTTTTGCAGTTAAAGGAAATAACACACGTGACCTTGAAGATGAGGCAATAGAGAGGAGAGTGCGTCTGAGTCCAGAGAGAGACTCCAGTATGGGCTCCAGGTTGCAGCACTCTGCCCCAGTGGCTGCCTTCATCATCAGGCCTGGAGCTTAAACATTACATCTTGGATCTTCAGCCCTTCTTGGTAAAATGAAGGAAGTCCTCTTTGCAGCGTCTAAGTGTCTCGGTGGTGACCGAGCCCTGTGACAGAAGGCTGCCCTCAAGGAGCACTTCTTTAAGAATGAGTTTGATGAGATGAATGCAAAGGTCCACTTTTCAATTCCTAATTCCACACATTCTTGGAGCCTTTGTAACCAGCTAGAGCTTCAGCCAAAAGACCCACAGCGTACTAACTGATTGACAAGAGAATGCACTTTGTATTAGATATATGTCACGTTTTATAATTTGAATGTCTTTTCTTTTTCTTCTTTTTTTTTGGGGGGTGGGGTGGGGTGGGGGAAGGAGGTGTTGAATTTAACCGGTTTGGAAGACAGAAAAGCAAGCATACTCCCACGGGTTAAAAGATTCCATAAATGCGTTTCGAGCTCTGTACATGAGATGGAATATTAAGCTTGGGAAGATGCTCTTCACAGAAGCTTAAGACCTTGTCCCTCCATCTTCCTGTTTATTTTTCCGGAAAAAAAAAAATAAAAGATTCTAAGTGGGAAGAAACAGAACCGATGCCACGAGAACTATTTCTCTGATGTGAATTCCACTTCCTTGCGCACGAGGGATCCCATATTGCAACCCGTCCTTGTAAGGGAGTAGGAGGCAGCGTCTCACTGTGGTAAACAAAGGTGGAGTGTGGTGTGCCCCATTTCAAGAAAGTGTCCTCTTAAATGATTGCAGAAACACAAATCTATCCCAGCGCTAGGCTTTTCCATGTGGACGATCTTGTAAATTGTGTCTGGCCTCCCTTGTTACTGCTGTTACATTCATTCCCTCCCTGTCGCCGCTGGTTAGGTGGGTGTTTTCCTTTTATCTGATTGCTGTAGAAACCCAGGTTATTTCTCCTGAGGCGAGAAGTGTTCTCTGGGGCTGGTTCATCCTGAAGTGCCCAGCCGTCTTTCCTAAAGAGAGAGGCTGTTGATAGTTTCAGTGCCCTGTTGTGTCAGAAAAGGCTGACTTGAATCTGAGGACAGTGGTAGCATTTGATCACCGAAGAAAGGGACCGTCAGAGCAGCATTTGGACTTTAATTGCTAACTCTTAGGACGCTGTTGGTGCAATGGCTCTTTCCCTGTCTCCAGCCTGCTGCAGGGCTGCTCATCCTGCCTAAGAGGCTGTCTTGTCAACTGTGATTAAACAAGAAGCAACAGGCAAACGACAGACAGTTGTCACCACCTCTGCATGGCTCCAGGAAAACAAATGCAAGCCAGAGATGACAGGAAAGACTTTGAAGATGCTGTTCTTTTAATTGAGGCTGTTGGAGCAGTGCCTTAGCGTTAGAGAAAGTGATGCTCCTGGTCTTCTCATTCCAAGTTTATGTGCCCTTTTCTGAGTAACTTTACATACACACAGACCAGAGACATGGGCTTCCCCCCTTGTGTTACAGCAGTCTACACTGTATTTATCATTTTTAAAAACCGCTTTAATTAAGCTTTAGGGTCAAAGATTTCAAATATTCCTGGGACCAGTTAATTGAGTTAGCTAATTATTGTAAAAGTAGGTAGGATTTATAATGGTTTTATTATCAGAGGTCATGATTTAGGAATCGGTTTCTTCCTAACTTGAAGGAATTTATTAAGAGTCCTGAGGCCTAATCCTTTACCTTGCCACACAACGAAGAAAATTTACATTACTAATGGAAGTTAGGTTTTCAGTCCGACCCACAAATCTCTGTAATTTGTAATGGGATGACATATTATACTTAAAAGATGCTATAATTATAGCAAAGCTGTAATATTTTCTTTAATCCCAAGTCATAATACTGAATGCAGCTTCCTACATAGCTCAAGTATTAACAGAAAGAGTAACTCGACCTATCCCTTTGTGAACTGTTAGGGGAAGTTTTCTTCTTTCCCCACAATCAGAGTAGTGTGAGGTGTTCTAATTTGATCTCCTCGTTCACGTGGTGATGAGAGGACTTGTGTGCGGCCTCATGTGACAGAGATGGCATCAGGAATTAGCTTGTGCTGACCTCCTGCATCATCCCCATCTCTATGGAAGGGCTAGGAATAGGTCACCTAGCTACGACAGATACTGGGTTCTAGCAGCTGAAAACAAATGGAGATTCCTACACTGGGCTAGAGTGCTGTAAAGCCAAATCAAGTTAGAGACCCCAAGGGCAATCCTGACTCGACATTAAGTAGCACCTCACTAAGTGTTAGACAGAGGTGGCACCGAGAACAGAACAAAAGAGACCAATAACTAAAATGTGGTGAAGTCTACGACCTCGTTCTGTTAACAGATTCTACACAGAGAGATTTCAGCTTTTCCACTTTGTATAGTTTAGCTCGTCACACAGATGGCTTTTAGTATGTTGAGGCACGGTTTCTTCTTAATTTATTCAGAGTTTTATTATAAGAGATGTTTATTGTAGAAATAACAGCATAAATTTTAAAAAGAGAAAAAAATTCTAGTTGTAAATTAATTCCTTCCCACATTTGGAGGGTTTTTTTTTTTTCTAAATATGCATTTTCTATCCTTTCGTATTGTGTGTCATTTAGCATCTTAATGTAGCTATTTTTAATTGTTTTTAAAACTATTTATTGCATGCTTATTTGTATTCACGTGTGTATGGGTGTTTGTGTGTGTTTGTGTGTGTGTGTATGTATGCATGTTCACACATGTATGGCATGTATGTGTGTATGTAGGTGCTTATGCATGTGGAAGCTGAAGCTGGCCTCAGTCCTTCTCAGCATCTTTAATCAGGGTCTCTTGAGGAACCTGGAGACCCCTGGGACCAGCCAGCTTACTCCTGTAAATCTGTGGTCCCAGTAGCCCTTGATCCTTGCAAACCAGATCTTCCCAACTCTGAAGCCAGGACACCCTCTGTCTCTGCATGGAGACCTGGATTTTCTGTGGTTGTTGGGCAATCTAAACTCTGGTCTTTGAATTTGTGTGTCAAGTGCTCTGTGCCCTGAACCATAGTCACACTAAAGATATAAATGGCCTCTATCCTTGCTTATAACTAAGGCATTCTCAATTTAATGTGACTATATTTAAACACAGACAACACTCTTACTGTATTTTTCCTTTGAAGATTTTTATAATGTTTTCTCCCTTCCTGTTAACCTTTTTTTTTTTCTCTTTCCATGTAGGGTTTTTAAAAAAAATAACACTGCCTTTCTGCCTCCATTTGTGTAAAACCAGTCACAGTTCCTTCTCAAAACTCAGGCTTTCTTCAAATCGATTCCTAAAACTTTCCCAAAGATCAGACAGGCCCCGCTTAGAACTCAGCTATCTATTCACTCATTCAGGTCCGAGTCTAGGCTGTGGGAATGGAATCATTAAAAAAAGTCATGTTTCCTGCCCTTCTAGCCTTTAGTCTTTTAAGTCAGAATACAAATTAAAAAGACAAATTCTAGGGCAATTCTCATGGTGCCCTAAAAATTCACGAGCATTAATCATGTTGGAATCCCTCCTCTGCTCCCCTTCCCCGTCCTCATTAACATCCGGGCAACAGTTAGTTTTCTCAGCTAAAAGTATGATGAAGGTGGAGGGTGGTTTTTATTTCTTTTCTGACAATGTAATAGTTTATAGCTTTCCTCATTGCCCCCTGTGTACATTCCTCTTTATAGGACTGTACCATCGTAGACTGCTGCTGTCTCATTTTATGAAAAGTCTCTCACAGTCCTACACAGGGCATTCATCAGTAGCTAACTTTTACTGGACCCTTGTGTTTATGTTGACTTGAGAGACTCAAGTATCTTGTTGGTGAAATAAAACAGTGTGGTAGAGAACACATCAAATTGGTAGGTTAGAAATATCTAAGTCCAAATTTATTTATTTTTTTTTATTGGTACCTGTTTCTATTTTTACTACCCAAGCCTTCTGTCTACTCATCTGCAAACTATGGGCTGGATAACAGTTAAAGTTCTCAATATCAGGCAATTAGTGTGTAACAGGCCACGCCAGGTACGGGTGCACAGATACAATAAACATTTGCGATTCTCCGGGAGGCGTCTATAGGCCCTCTGGGTCCTTCCACTGATGTGAGTCAGGCCTTCCTGGTTGTGATTGGACCTGCTTTGGCTTCTGCAGTCAGCTAATGGAGTGTCTAGGGCTTGCTGCTGTGCAAGGCCTCTCACACCCTTGGCTAGCAGGTGGCTTTGCTACTGATGGGGCAAGATAACATTATGCATTTCTTTCTGTTCGGTAGGGTCACTTGGGGTCATTCACATGAGCCCTTGCCCACGTTTCAAAGAGTAAGCGGATACATAGGAGGCCTCTCAAAGTTTGCCAAGTACTACCACGTCCTGGTGGCTGAAACAAATCTCAAGGCTAGATCAGATTCAAAAGATGCAGAAATCGACTTCAAAGTCTAATAACAAGATGTGCAGACTGGGAAAGGCGTGGAACCATTTTGCAAGCAATTTACTCTAGGCTCTTTTGGTCTTTACATTTTTCTTCAACCTGTGATCTGATTGGATTTTTGAATATCTACCAGGGAATTTGTCGTGGAAAGGAAAACGAAGGAGAAAAAACAACCTGTGACTGCATTAAAGACACTTTATATAGGATAAAGCTGTATTCATTTCCAAAAGAAACCTAAGATGACAGATATCGCAAAAGAGTTAGCAATATGATTTAATAAATAAGCCTCATCTGTTAAAAAATTGAGAACATTTCAGAGAAATCCCTTTTCGGGGACTTGGAGTAGCTACAGGATACAGAGAAGTAAGCATGGGCTGAAGTTGCTAAGCCTCAAAGGATGGGTTGGCAGTGAAGAGATCAATGCTAATCAGATGCATTTGTCTTTATAAATCTCTGTTACTTATATGCATAAAGAAGGTAAACGTTATTTTTATTAAGAAGAGAAAGAAACACTTTGCTATTGAATAATTGGTCTTAAAAACTTTTAGTTTAGCAGGGCATGGAGGTACATGTCTAAAATCCTGAAAGTCTTGTACCAGAGGCAGGAAGATTACCACAAGTTTGAGGCTCCTTTAAAGTACATAGTGTGTTCCCAGGCAGCCAGGGCTAAGTAGCAAGAACTAGCCTTAAAAGAAAAACAAAATCAACTAACCAAAAACTAAACAAACACGTGAAAAACCTTTTATTTTGCTTCAGGGAGAAGCTTTATCTTGGATATGAACTCTCCACTAATTAAACTAATGTCGAAAGAATGTTTTATTTTTTTTCAAGAGCTTCTACATATTTTAGGTGGATACTCCTTTGAATAAATCAAACAGGATTATTTTCAACTGCCAGGAAAGACTTCTAGCTGTATTCCAAAGTCTGTTTCCCTTTGTTTTAACTTCTAGCCTTCTTTGCGGTTCAATGTGTTACCGGAGGTCCATCTTTTTGGGTGCGACTGGGAAAATGTATACCACCTCCTTCCTATTCCAGGAAAATGCCATAGTACATTACTTTTCTATCTTTCTCTCCTCCTCCTTCCCCTCTTCCTTCTCCTCCTCCTTCTCCTCCTCCTCTTCCTCCTCATCCTCCTCCTCATCATCCTCCTCATCCTCCTCCTCCCTCCTCCTCCTCTTCCTCCTCCCCTTCCTCCTCCCCTTCCTCCTCCTCTTCCTCCTCCTCTTCCTCCTTGCTCACTGGGGTGGCCAGCTCTAGCATGACTTTGGAAGCCATGGGTTGACTTTGAAAGTTCCAGTGTGTTTTTGCTTTCCTAAGTGACTGCCTGCAGTAGATAGACCCTCTGTCTGTCTGTGGAACATCTGCCTTGGATATTAACTAAATGAGACATGTCTCTTACATAGGGAATCTGTTTGCTTCACAAGTATAGTCTGTCCTACCTAATGTAGCAAACAGTACATTCACTTGGAAAAAAAAATCAAGGCAGGAAAGCATGATTCCCTTGCTAGGCTGTAGTCTCTGTCCGCCTCCGAACAAAGCCGGCTGTCTCCCGTGTGGAAGGCTAAGCACACTGCTGACGTTTGTGCTTCAGGTAGCTCAGGATTTATCAGGAAAGCAGGTTTGTATACTGATGGCTACTATACAGTGTACAGGGGAAATGAATCACAGGGAACTCTCTGTTCAGGAACTCAAACAAGAGAACATTCTTTTTCTACGGCAGTTCAGAGGAAGTTCCACAATCTAGACATTAAGTAGGTCTCTGTAGATGGGCTAATAATGTGGACAAATGATTGGCATTGAAAGTTGTTATTACAGAGAGCGTTAGTTAGCAGTTACTGGGTACTAGGCTAATATCTATCCTTCGATGTAACACTTTAAAAAGTCCACATGGTATTTTTCAAGATAAAGAAACTGAGGCACGCTTGGTAAGCAGGTAAAGTAGGTTCCCATGATGAGGAAGTGACTCACCTGGGCTTTGAAGCCTAATAGCTGGAGTCTATGTTGCTAATCACCCAGGTAGTACTTAGACCATGTGTTTTCATTTCAAGCTGATTTTTATGAGTTTCCAGCTGTTTAGGATGTGTAATATTTACCCATCGTTTACACTAATGGCTTGTCAAGTAGTTTTCTACTAAACACAGACACAGTGCTGCCCTGTGCAGAGTTCATGCCCTAGAGATTTTTTCCCTCAGAAGCACAGGCTTTTCCCTTTGCATCTACCCTCAAGTACTTCCTCAGACTCATGACAGAGCCATGAGATTCTTCTCAGTCAGTTCTTTAAGAGCATGGGTCTCCCAGAGAGAGCCAACAATGGTTTTTACTGAGTTGCTTTGGCTTTTCTCCTCTATAATATTCACACAGTGTGTTTGGTTTGGCAAACATAAATCTTATCGAATCTTCACTTTTCTCCGTTTCTTGTTAGGTTCAATTGGTCTGTGGGCAGTACCATTTTTTATTACTACCAACTACATTTCTTTTTCCTTTTTATTGGTATTGGGCCCTTTGTCTGGGGCTTATACCATATAGCGTTTCTGGTGGAGATAATTTTAGTTTTCTTTAAAATATTACGACTGTTGTCCCACTTTTCCCCTTTGCCTGTGGTGATTTTTCTTTTGCAGAGGAAGGTGGCTGTTAGCAGATCCCAAGAATCCCATTAGCTGCCCACCAGATACCTTTGACTTTGGAGTCAGGAGGCTAGACAGGCACTAAATGTTCTCGGAAATCCTTTCTCCCTGGGGCCATTTCATCTGGCTAATTCTGCAGGTTGTTGAGTTCTGGGAGGGTGGGTTGCGTGTACCCCCTGGCAGAAAAGAATAGGGACAGGAAGCGGGCAGCGTCAGTTTACTGATGTTGGCAGCTCTTCAGTGGGAAATTTAGATGTAAATTATGACCCAGGTTGGATCTGTTGCATGTACTACAAGAAGGGGCTTGGGAGTCCAACACGGCTGACGAGAGAATTGTGAACCACAAGCTGCCCTCTTGTCCCTTGAATACAATTGCCTCGACCCTCCAAGAATGAATTTAGTAAATATTTTCAATTGTCAGACATTTATTCTCTTTACCTCGACAATGTTCCCGAGGTCAGGTAGTGAATTAAGAGCCAGACCTTTTAATTTCCATGACCAAGTCCACTTTCCTTTAGCCCTGTTCCCTTTGGAAACTGTCCTGCCTCTGTTCTGGATGACAACACCAGTTAGGGCTTCTGGAAGTCTTGGGTTGGTACAAGGGATGGCACTGTTCATGTCCTATGATGGAGCTCAAATCCCAACTCTCCCATTTACCCAATTAAACTTGCATGAAATTATTTAATCTCTTGACTTCTGATGTCACATCCCAAGTGGGAAGGGGGATGTGCACCTTATAGGGCCGTTTAAGGATTAAACAATGTGGGAAGTGTATGTAGGCCCGAATGAATCTGTATTGTTGACATGAGCACATCCATGTCAAAGACCTTGATGCTTCGGACCCATGGTCAAACCCTCCCTGAGAGAAGCTCAGAAGGACAGCAAAGCTTTCCTTTAGTCTAGGATTGAGTGCTTATGAATGATTGATCAGTCTGTGCAAACAATTGATCAGTGTGTATAATAACTAGCAAGTGTAGCTTCCTCCTCTAAAATGATGGCTACCTGAAATTGCTCTCCTACAGAGGACCTCCTCCTCCTGATGTACATGACAATATGTTGATTTTCTGGGTTGCATTATAGGTGCTGTCCTTCAGACTGAGCACACTCCATCCCAGCATTTCTCTCTGTGTGTCTACTGTTTCCTAAGTGTCTGCCATTTCCTCATTCTCTCATTGTCCCAGTCAGAGTTCCAGATTATCAGTCTCTGATGGTTTGGCAAAACAAGGCACTACGTGCCTTGGCAAATCAAGGCTAAATCTAATACATAGTAACTGACCATTAAATTCTAGTTACGACTGGATTCGATGCTTATTACCTGTAACCAAGCCTCAAGACTGGATGATGCAAACAAAATAAGTACTAAGGCTCAAAGATGGACTTTGAAAACAGCTCACAGATTGTGCTACTTAATGACACTACTAATTCATTAATCAGTTAGATTTTATTATGTTGTCATTAGAGTGCTTTTCTTCTTTGTTATTTTCATGAATCAAGGTGAGCAATTCTGGGCCCCACCTGAGCTGATAGTGTGGCCTAATGGGAAGTGTGAGGTTCAAGGAGGAGGAGTGGTATCTGGATTTACATTCTGGAGGGGATATGAAAATAATTAGCCATTTTACAAGAGCTAATAAACAAGACAACAGGCCATCTATTAGCCTTGATGTTTGGAGAGACTCAGTTTCCTTGACCCTAGAATAGAGAGAAGATGATAACCTTAATGTAAGAAAAACTCACTTATCCCTAAAATGGAGACAAGAGATGACAAAATGCTGTCATCTATTTTTAAGGTGTTTCAAATGTTGTCCTGAGCATCTGTGATCTCCCAGCAAGGTGCCCTGTTTCTCTAGGCATCCAATTCATTTCCTTCCCAGTGCTTAGCTCAGGCTGTATTCAAGTGCTTCTTTGCATGCCTGTGTGCTAGGTCTCTCTTCCCTGTGGCTTGGTGTTTGCTTTATTCGCCATTCTTCTGGCATACCGTGGGCGCTCAATAAATCTTTGCTAAATGACCAGATGAAAGATAGGACAGCAAGAAAGGGTAGCAGCCAGCAGGGCTGGCTCTCCTCTGTAAGCCCGTATCATTTATTTGTTGCTTCATTTCATATTGCTTTTTCGCATCACCTGTTGTCTTGTTAATTAGCTCTTGTAAAATGGCTAATTATTTTCATATCCCCTCCAATAGGTAGTCAGGCCCTTATGTGCCCGCACCATAGATGGGAGCTCACAGATTGTACAGTGCTTTGCATAGTAATTATTTGTTGAATAAATGACCCAGGAAAAGAAGAAGATTCATTCTGGGGGATTTCACTAAAGATTATAACTTTGGGACAATGTCATGAGGTCAGAGTGTATTTGGAATGGTCCGTTGTCTCCATAGTTCTATTCTACCCATTACCATGTAATGGTGATCATCAAAATTTATAAAGATGAGGTCAAGGGTCAGCCAGATGGCTCAGTTAGTAAAGGCACTTGCTGCCAACCTGGATAACCTAGAGTTCAACACCCAGGGCAAAAAGAGAGCAGACTTCCTCAGGTTATCCCCTGAGCTCTACAAGAACGCTGTATACACACACACACACACACACACACACACACACACGATAGATAGATAGATAGATAGATAGATAGATAGATAGATAGATAGATAGATAGTAAACTCAATCATTTTTTAAAAAGAAAAATGAAGCCAGAACAGTCCTGTTGTCACTGTCCTCCTTTCTGTGATTGTCTCGGTGGCTCTGTGTTTGGTCCACTGTGCCCATGGCCATACTCCATCTTGTGATGAAGTTGTTGTACAACTGAATTTCTTTCTCAGGCTCCTGGACTTTTGGAAAATGCTCATTGCCTTCCTGTTGGCTTCCAGTATCCTGGTCCTTTTCTCTCTTTAGTTCTCTCTCCTATTTTTATCTTCTAGCTTTACTTTACGGTCTGTCTGTAGCTTTCGCTGCACTCTAGTTCACAATGAATCAGCTGCTTTTGGGTTCAGGGCTCTCCCTGTGGATAGCTTGAATCTACACGGTGCTCCTTCTGCTCTGTTTTAGTGTTTTGAAAGCCATGGCCTTTGGTCTCTCCTGGACCTCACTGCTGGGGCCAATCTTTTATTAATTCTTAAAATATTCCCTATACAAGTCTGCTACCCTGCCCATTCCTCCCAGAGAGGCTAAGTAGTTTCAAGTACTTTTTTTTCAAAGCCACAGAGATTATAATTGTCATAGTGAGGATTTAAACATAGAGACTCTGGCTCCAGCATCATTCACCGTTCATTAGTGCCTCGTGATGTGTTTTACATGTGTTCACAAACTACTGCCAATCGTGTGGGATGAGGTTTGGATGATTTTTCTTTTCCTACAGAGAAAGATGCTGTGACATCTGATCAAATATTGAGCTGTAGTCATTGTAGTTTGGGTATGAATTATCTTTTTTAAAGGTTCAAGCAGTAAGTGTTCAGTCCCAGATGATGGTACCATTTGTCAAGGTTCTGCTAACGTCAATAGGTGTCATCTGAATGAACTATATAGGATGTGGAGGTGTAAGCCCAACAAATCTTTACATTTCCAACTTGTTTTGGTCATGGTGCTTTGTGGTAGTAATAGAGCACTATGTAAGAAGTCAGAGAATCCTGTTCTTGGTCCCTTGGTGTCTTGTCTGTTTTTACTCTAGCAGGAAGTGAAGAACATCCTCTACCATGCTACTGCCTTGGGGATGCTCAGCCCAAGTGCACTGGCCAAGCACCACAGACTCAGCCAGCAGCTAGAATAAATCTCATTACCCTTCAGTTGATTCTGTCAGAATACCCATGTCAAGGGTGGCGGTGGTGGTGTTTAAGGCTAGCTCCAGTTGAAGGACTCCAAGCATACTTCAGTGTTTTTATCACAGGTTTCTGGGTGGTCTTCTGCCATATTTTCTGTTCCTGGGATGACTACTGTGCACAGGCTGTTTTTTTCCTACCATGTCACTAGTCTCTCCTGGCTAGAAATCAAAAAGTTAACATGGAACTGTGAAACTCACCCATTCCTTCACTGGAGGAAGTCTGCAGCACATCAGCACAATCTCAATGTTCACTCCTCCTTTCCTTCTTAAAAAACATCCAATGGCATTCTGTTTCCTACCAAATGGAAAAACTATTCCACCTCCTTGCAAAGTCCTCTATAATCTAGCCTTACCCTTTCTTTCTATCTTCATTTATGCTATGAAACTTGCCATGTTTTTTTATGCCCGTTCTTTTCCTCATTTTAATTCCTCAAATCTAAAATAGTCTCTCAACCTTTTTTCCTTAACCAAAAACTACTGAGTCTTGATTCTGTGATCCAGGCTCCTGTAGTCCTTTGGTGGCATTGGCTCCAAGCTTGTCCTGTAGGTGTCCTCTTCCCTTCTCTCACCTCCTCTAGTCTCCTACTGCACTCCCCACCCCCAGTCCCATGATGTTCTGTCACCTCTTTGTCTATGTGTCACAGTTTGACTTCTACATATTTCTAGCTACTGTTGCTATCACTGGTTTTATTGTATCAACAGTAGTAAAAGTCTTACCCATAATAAATGGTTTTAATAATATAGAATCACCCAGAAAGGTTTTGATAGCCAGTACATATTATTTACAAATGGGGGAGGGTGTTTTAGAAACATTTTCAGTAGATCTGATGTGAACACTCTTCTTGTTTAACCAAATAATTTAATTATGAAAACCACATAGCCTTTGCAATTTCTAATTAATTCATTGATAACACTTTCTCTGACCTAGATATAGCTGTTAAAAGGAAAACAAGTATAAAATGTGTTGAAAATTCGGCTATATTTAGTTCAGTAGATAAGCTGAGTTTGGAGAACACAGTTTTATTGAGATAAAAGAGTGAGTTAGGATCCAAAGACCATATCTTAACACCACTCTGACACTGAAAAGCAAATTAAAAGATAGGATCCCTCCCCCTTTAGTAAAAGGAGACATTTAGTTTTAAGTGAGTTTTCTTTTTGAATAGCTTATCTTTTAAAAAACGATCACCACCAACATTGTCCCATCCTTTAGTTCATTGTTTTCTCTTGTGGCCTTCATGCTGAAGAGTCCTTCATGCTCTAAAAATGGTAAATTTGCTTGAGGTGTCATTGTTAGGGTTGAATTTACAGGTGAACGTGTGGTGAAATATTTGCCCGTGAAGTCAATGTTGGTTGTAGTAATTTTTCTAATAGTGAGATGTGGGTTGTGAAATGTTCACTTGTAGGTGACTCTGGGTCTTGATGCACAACTCAGGTCTCTCTAAGTACTGGCTTTTTGCTGTACTCACTCAACAGTTTCTCGTTGGTAGTGTTCATGAAGTGTGGTGAAGGGGTTAATAACACCTCTAATCTTTCTGGTGCATCCGGTTGTCTTCTTGGAATTTTGTCTGGTCGAGATCTTTCCCAGTCTTCTAGGTCTTCAAGCACATGCTTTGTCTGTGTTGAATCCTGACCAGGTGCTGGGAGATAGCCCTTCAGCCCTTGCTTTGGCTCTAACTTTCAAGCGAGGCCATCTGTGTGAGATTGCCTATGGTCCCCTCCCTGGGACCTCTTTTCCTATAACCTTTTTGTTCTTTATGATGCTCTGTTTCCCATCTCCATTTCACTCTTATCTCCAAGAGGAGATAACTTTTTGCATGTCTTTAAACACAGAAAGTAACTTGTAATTAAAACCATAAAGTAAGAACAGCTATTGAAATTATTCAGTAAGGGCCATGCGGTTATCACGTAGTTATTTTTAGCGTTTTCTGAGAAGAGTCTGGCTAATATCTCAAGTTGGCCTCAGATTTGTCATCCTCCTGCCTCAACCTTCTAAGTGCTGAGATTTTTTTTCGATGTTAAGAATAGCTTGGCTCTGTGCCCATCATTTTTTTTTTTTTTCAACACATATCTTTATATAAGGTACAAAAAGTGGGAGCTGTGTTCACTGACTAGTGGTGGGGGAAAGGGACAACTCCTAATAAGAAGCATGATTACCCTCTCAAAACTATTCTCATTTTGTCTGGAGTAAACATTATTTTGGAGAGCCATCTTGGGCAAAAATGACAGGCTGACTGAAACAATCAAAACAGTTCTATTTGTGCTATACTGTTCCGGCATGTGCTAATAATTCTTACTAATGTTGCCAGTCTCCGAAGCACGCACTCTCAGATTCTATTGTACAGATGGTGGGGCCAGGCTCTCCATGACTAATTCTTGATCACCACGTCTTTTGGTGTTTCTAGTGCCCGGGTGTTTCACGGAGCAGCAACTACACTGGTGAGATCAAGGTAGCGGCTTCTTTTATATTTTTAGCACCAATCTCGGATACTTTGCCTCTCTGAGAGAGCCTTGTGTTTCCCAGGAGCCCTGTGGATTGAATTTTTCCTTCTTCACTGTTTCAATTTAGGAATGCGTTGGCTTATGGTGTCAACTACAAGTAATCACTGTCCACTCAGGTCACATAAATTACTGTGCTGTTAATTTAGGGCCTGTGAATGTACTTATGCCAATGAATCACTTCCACATTTGGTGTGATTTTTGGATCCCTCTTAATGATGACTTAAATATCACTCGAATATATAAGATATGTAAATGTATGTAAGCAGAAGATAATGATGTGACAGCTTGATGGATGGTAGTACCTCTTGCCAAAGATTGTAGTCCCACGCTTCCCTACACCACGTTACAAGAGCCTCTGTGTTCTGATAGCCAGAAGTGATCATCTGTCTCGAATATAAGCAATATGGAAGGGGACAGAAAGCTGGAATGTGTTTATTCCCCTAGAGGTCTCAGAACTACCAAGCACACCAGTTGCCTAGCTAGCTAGATGAGTCCAGTGTTTGACTGACAACTAGTGATCTTCTCCATGTTAGTCTGGAATATAATTTGTCTTGGAGATAAAATGACAGGACTGTGAATCTTTAACTAGGCCCTTTTAAGTCCAGGAAGTTGAAAAGCTGCATTAGGTTGGGTATTTCAGGCAGGAGAACAGTCTAAATTCTGAGCCGTTCGCTTGGAATGAGAACACCTAGGTGGGAATTGTTGGGATGGATGTTTTTGATCAGAAGCCAAATGTAAACCCTAAATGTAAATCACTGATCTTCTCCTCCCAGCTTCAAAATAATGCATTGCGTTCATGCACAGACTGCAGTATCATTGAGGCAGAAAGGCATTACTAGATCTGGTAATGCTCTGTGACGACTTTCATTACTGCATCTCAGCAGGCTCGGTTTTAGGCAGTATGATGAAGTAGGTGAGCTCAGCCTCTGATAGCCATGACTTCCTGCAAACACGTTTGCCTCTCTCTGTGGTCTCCAACACTGACCAGCGAGTTTGCTTTTTATCACATTGACTGTGGGCTATTTTGTTTTTTGTTGTTGTTGTTGAGGGTTTAATGGTAGGATTTCCCTTTTGGGCATCTTATTACTAATACTCCTGACCATCATTAATGGATACCTGATCTGTTCCTGGTTCTGGTTGTGTGCTCTGCACATAGTCTTTTCTTAACACACACATACATACACACACACCCTTCCATGCACTCAGACAGACACATGAATGCACACATGCAGACAGACAGACAGTCAGTCTCTCTCTCTCTCTCTCTCTCTCTCTCTCTCTCTCTCTCTCTCTCTCTCTCTCTCCTGCTCTGACCATGAGTTCCACACTCCATGTTCTTCTCCCCTCTTTGGCATTTCTTTTTCTCCTTCCTCATTTGATATGTACCGGTGAACAAATTCATCATATATGTGCTAATATTCTATAATTTAAAGCTCTTAGACTCTGTAAGAAGTCAGCTACGTTAAACAATTTAACCATGTTAACAGTCATGGTTCTAATCAGTCATACCTCCACTAAACATTTATCATATTTAATCCTTATAACTTCTCAACGGTGGGGGTGATGATGTCTAGTGTGTAGATGAGGAGATTGAGTAAATGTGTATAAGGTCATTGACTAGAGTTGCTACAACTGGGTGTGAGTCTGGAGTTGGCCACACTCTTACCTCCTCTGTGTTTTTAATGGTGGCAAACGAGAACAGGATGAGGGAGGAAAGGGAGGCACGGGGTGGCTGAAGGGAAGGGGGGGGGATGCCTTTTTGTTCATCCTCCATTTTGTCTGACTTCTGCATTGTCACTGTGACTTTCTAGGGAGTCGTATTAGTCTTAGCTGCGTGTCACAGAGGACGTTTAGGACGAAAGAGAAAACAGTAGATTGCCTATTAGATTCATTGCGTTGGGGAAGCAGCTCCTCTATGACTTAATGCCTAGCTGGTTAAATCTTAAAAAGGTGGAAGCATCTTCAGAGTGACAGGATAGTGTTGTTACCTCATCCTTTTCATACCACGTATATTTCACTATATGGAATAAGGATTTTCCCCCTCCCACTTAAAAAAAAACTTTTATCTTCGGGTTCACTTAAAAATAAAACTTATTTTCTATTGAACTGAGTGTATTCTCTCACTGTTTTCTGGTCACCTTTCACATTCCTTCTACCTTAGATGAGCTCATTGGAGAAACTCCCGGGAGACTCCTGGAATGGCAGCTTCCCCGCCCGGGTGACCTGTCAAGGATGGTCACACTCGCCTGCCCTGCATGCATGCACTCTTCCCAACGTTGGTCTCGATGGCGGGTGTCTGGCTGTCAAGGCTCCAACATAAAACAGATCACGCTCCTAAATCAGCCAGTTTGCGGGAATTTAATAAAGGGATTCTTTCAAAGGTGACGGCGGGGCATTATATAGGGAAACAAGAGGAATAATTCAGTTCCCCAGGGCTGGAGACTGCACAGAGCCAGTATTAACCTTTCATCTGAAAGGGCAAGGGGAGGGAGTAAGGAGCAGGACCTGGAGGCAGAGAGGTTTGCTTTATGGGAGCTGTGACCTCCTGGGCAGAGCTTGGTGCATGGCAGAGAGGCAGCAGGCAACCCAGATTCCTAGCTTCCCCCTTCTGAGCTGCACTTTCCTCCCTGGTCTCGATGTGTGTCTGCTCATGTGGTCCATATGGGGTAGTGATACATGGAGATGCTCAGGGGCTCTCGCTCATGTGCCAGAGCCACACCCCTGCCAGATGCTAGCCAGTTCTCTCTTGGTGACTGTCATTTTCCAAATCGATAGCGTTGAGATCTCAGCCACTCAGACACCAGCGAGTTGAATGTCAATTGACTCTCAGGAGAATTTTTAGGTTGACTTTGACCAAATTAAAAAGATCAACTCTGGCTTGAGTTAGTTTTTACCTAATTAAAAGATGAAGGGATCTCCCTCAACCCTTGGTGCCTTACTGTTATTTGTGAGGTATTGATATTTCTCATATCAATATTCATAAAAGTTGGTAATGGCAACTAAAGGACTGAAAGCCAAGGCATCTACAGTGTTAGAGAATCCTGAGCCTGGAAGGAGTTCTCCATTCTCTCTCATCTCTCTTCTCTCCTGCTCTCCCCTCGCTGTATCCTTCCTTTCCCTACTCCCCGACACCCCTTTTTGTGTATGTGTATGTGTATATGTGTATGTATGTATGTACGTACATATGTATGTATGTTTGCTTGTGTATTTACTTTTCTTTTTAAGAGTGCAGAATCTCTACTGAAGTCCTAGCAGAAATCATCAGAGGGAAGATTTTCGGCCCAGCCCACCGCCTTTCCCATCAAGTGTAATTGTGGGAAAGAAATTCTTCACGGGGTAGAAATCAACTCACTGTGCTTTTGACAGTTGCTCTAATAATCCACTGAAAACAAACTTCATCATCTTTCAGATGTGTGAAGAAAGTCATTCCCTCCCACCCCCCGATACTATCTCATTTCCAGGCTAAACATTGCCAGTTTCTCCCACCTGCCCTCATGTGGTAAAGTTAATTTCAAGAGTCATTTGTTGAGCCCTCAACTGTAGGCAAAGAGCTTGGTCCAGGTTTCAGGAGGACACACCTGCAGTTTATAGCGTGTTGGGGAGAGAAATGTAAATACCACACTACAAGACAGAAGGTTGAGTGTTAAATACATGTTTAGCTTACATACCTGTAAGTCTTCATACAAATCGTGGCTGAAAATACCGAACATGAGAAGAACAAGGGAGAGACCCTTGGGGACCAACCATAAACCTTCTCCAGACAGAGCCTAACACATCAGTTAACTCGTATCAGTGACTATAGTCATTCAACCTATTCTTTTGTTCTGGATACCTCATCATCCCATCAAGAATTTAGGGAGGACTTCTGTAAAGCCAACACATCTAGACCAACAGTTGCTCAGGGATTATACACCTCCGTAGTGAAGTTCTATTACAATCCCAATGGCTAGGACTCCAGGGTCATAGTGGTGTGATTGTTTTGTTAATGTATATTTAAATAAAAGGATTCCACTAGTCTCTGAAAGTCTTGCTTTGTAGCCCAGATTGGCTTTGATGTTTACTACATAGCCCTCCGGAAATAAGCCACAGTGTGACTCTTAAACTACTTTTCAGGACTTTACTATTCCTGTCTCCCACAAAGGGCCAATGTCACACTTCTGAAGCATGAAGAAATAGGGAGACAGGTGAAGTGATCATGTCTTTCAAAACCTTATCTCGCCCTGGCCTTCTGCTTACATATACAGCCAAGGTAAACTTCCCGAGAAGGTGGATTGAATGTAGGAAACAGAACCAATTCGTGGGAATACTGTTGTCGTTGCTGGAATGTTGTCATCCGTTCTGGCCTCTTCAGATCCTTTATTTGTGTTCCTTCCATCTCCTCAGCCTCTAGGGCTTTTCTTGTTGTCTGGCTCTCCACAGAGAAGCACCTGTGGTGGCTTCTTCCCTTTTATATCAAGTGCCAGCAACTAGGGAGGCAGGTTATGCTGAGGTAGACAATGCTCCCAGTCTCCCCAGGCTCTGGATGAAAGACAATGGAATTCCCCTGAATGAGTAGGGAGTATTTCATTAAAAAATTTGAGCTGCAGAAACCCTTTGTAATGGAAAGCTTTGAAGAACTGCCCTTGCCCTACCCCAGAATCATATATTTTAAATAATATTTCCATAACCTTTAAATGTGTTGTGCATCCAGCAACCCAAAGAAGGTAAGTGAAGGAGAGATTAGATTGCCATTCATCCTGAAAACCTTATCTCAGGGAATTTAGTTTCATTGAAGGATGATGCTATTTAGACACTTGTTGTATGTCTCCAGGTCTAGCTGGCAGTTATGGTGAGACAGATGGACAGAGCTGTCATCTTTGACAGGCCCTGTAAATAGTTGCAAACCCAGGGAAGTACAGCTGGTGGAAGATACTGGGACCCCTAAGTAAGATCCATGGATAGATGTTGCTAAAAAGATTTGAGTAAAGAACACCTCTGTATACATTAAGTTTGCTCTCTGACTCCTGCTGACATCACTATGTTTGTATTAAGTTATTCAGCCGACTAGTAGATATCAAGCCCTTACTGTATAGTTAAGACTCAGCCTCTAGAAATGAGTCATTTCTTCTACCTATAGAGTTCCTAGTTTGGTGTAAGAGGCCCAAAGTTAAATATGTGCCCACTTAACATCTGATTGACCATGTTCAGCTCCCCAGGAGCTGGGTACACTGGGAGTTTTGAGCAGACAGATGACCCTTAGTTTTGGGGGCACTCGGATAGTTCGTGATTATACAAAGCATTTTTACTCATAGCATTATTTGAGTAAAATATTCAGTAAAATGGGACCTCAGCTTGCTGTGAGGCTAGAAGACCAGAGTAGCTATGCCTATCATTGTTTTTCCATTGTACAGTGGGATAAATGCCGACATGGGAACACTTAATGGGGAGAGCTTTGACTAGCTGAAGTGGGTAATAGAAGAGCCTTTGAGAGAGGCCATGTTTGCATCTTGAGAGACAATGAAGCAGTGAGGGTTCTAAATCTCCAGTCTCCTCCTCAAGGTGGATGTTCATACCAGTCACTAGATTTCAGGAGTAGAGTATTTGAGAGAGTGACAGAGTTTGATTTGCCTCAGTCTACATCTGAGAGACTTCATTCTGTCTAAGTTAAGATGCCCAGAAAGTACAGAGACACACTGGTCTGGAGCCTAGCATTAAGATCACACAGGATTCCTCAACAGTACTTAGAGGAGTGGGAACAGAGGGAGAAGAAGGGAAGTGGGAACAGAGAAGATCTGGAGTTGAGAGCAGCTAGAGAAGGATGAAAGCTTGGCAGAAGGATGACTGGAGACACCAAGGTGTGACTGGGTCAGTGATGTCAGTGTTGTAGGAGTCAAGCTGTCTGTGGACTCACTGGGAGCTGTGTTTGGCATAGTTGTCTGCCTCACTAGCAGGTGAGCTTTCAAGAACCAGCAAGAGAGAGGGCGGAGGAAACATAATCATCTGAAGTTCTTCAGAAATGGGAATCTCTGTTTCTTAGTGTCCTGTGTCTTAGTGTCTTAGTGTCCTGTCTCAACACAAACACCCAACCTAACCAAATAAGAAAAACTATACACCGCCAAGCAAAGCTATTGTAACAGAACATGAAGGATCACTGGGCAAGGAGGCAAAAGGGGTTTTAGTTTCCACACGGTGGTGTTTGACCCTCCTAAAGGAGGGTTTGACAATACCTAAGAAAATGAGTGGTCCGTATGTTCAGAAAATCACTGCATTGTATCTGCTGATTGTTGACCCTCTGGTGTGTTACCTTCCTTCGGTGTTGAATGATCCCTTTGGGATCTGGTGTGAAAATGTGCCTTGGTTGGATTATAAGAAACCTAGTCACCCTAGAGTAGGCCTTGGTTCTGGACATGGGGTATGGGAAGATATGATTTATTATGTGTTTCTGGATTTTATTTTATCACAGCTCTAGAAAGTGGTCATGGTGTGCTTCCAATGCATCAATTAACCAATTGAAAAGCTAAACACCATCAACAGAAACCCAGAGATGTCCAGAGTGCAGAGGTATCATGTGAGGAGAGAGACTAGTATCAATTTAGTGATATTATGATCTAGGTCGACTCTCGCTAGTCAAACTGCCTGCAGTGATATTACTGCCACCGGAGAACATGTTAGAAAATGCAGTCTGAGAGTGGCTTCCTAGAGCCCTCTTCTCATCAGCCTCATGTAGGATTTGTGCTCAGAGGAGGCAGAGAAGCATTTCTCCATGCTCTGTTTAAATCATCACAGTCAGTCCTCAGTCGCCAACCTAGGCAGAAGCAAATGGTAGTAGTTCTCTGTATCAGTTGATCCAGGAAAAAGAGAACCAGGAGGAAGTATTTTTTTATGAGTTTTATCATAAGAAATTGACTATTTAAATGAGAAATTGAGGAGGCAGGACCCTCTTCTGTAGAATAAGCAGTCAGTGAGGTAGATTAGTGTATAGTCCAGAATTTCTGGGCATGAGCCAAAGTTACGTTCCAGAAACAGGAAGGAAGAACAATTGTGAGTTCAGATGCTCTTTGGGGTCTTGTGGGACTAGAATAGTCCAGCTCATTTAAGGGCTCACATGATTAGATTAGGGCTGGGAAGATGGTATCAACTGATTAGGGACTTTAGCACCCATGCCAACTCCTTTCTTAGCAGCATCTAGACTAGTGCTTGATTAAATAACAAGGAAGGGTTTTTGCATTGCTACCTAGGACTCTCTCCTCTGCCTCTTAGCCCAGCCAAGTCAGCATAAAAATTGTATCTTCATTTTTCTGCAAATAGAGGCTATGAAATGATTACTTTATAACCATTAGCTTGTTAATGGTACGCTGACATTCAATCTAGAGCTATATAGCTTTGTGTCTCCAGAAAGATAACAGTTTTTACAATGGATTGATGAGGCCAGGCAGGTCAATGTGGTGATAACTTGTGGCTCCTTGTGTGTCTCGTGTAGGAGCCTATGGCAGGTAAGGGTAGAGGTAAAGACAAAGACAGGTGAGTGTGACTCAAGTGGTTCATAGCAGGTAGCTGTTTTATCGGCTTGGGCTTTGTTAAAGTAAACTTGGTTTCTCCGGATTACTGCCTTGCCCAATCTAGAGAGAAAGTACTCGCAGGAGACCTTATTGATTGTGAGTTAGTTGCTGACCTTTCTAATCAAGTTGCAGATGGTGTTTGAAGCCCTATGTGCCTGGGCTCCTCTGCCCCCTTTTTCCTTTAGAGATCATTTTCTCCTCAGAGACAAACCCTCAAAGATACTTGTGAGTGTGTGTTTTCCAAATCTAAAAAGGTTACTTGTTTTTCTTCCTCATTGTTGGGATGTATACAATAGCAAGATGCAACTGGGCACCCAGTGTTGGCATACGGTTTTAATCTAGGGACATACATTATTTCAGTAAGAATATAGACCTGTCTGCACCTGATGCAGATTGAGGCAGCCAAAGCCTTTGGAAGCTTTGCCTGCTAAGTGTGATTTGCTCACTTCTCTAAAGTTTTCAGACTTTGGTTTTGACTCTATGTCTCTCTCTCTCTCCTTTTTTTTTTTTAAACCAAGGTTTAGTTTGCCATTTTCTCTTCAAAATATCTGGTGGCTGCTTTGTAGGCCCCCCTGGAGTACTGTCCTCTTGTCTAAACCTGGGACTCTTCATTGCTGTCCCACAAAGGTTCGACTCTAACGCTGAGCGTCCTACAGTTGTCATGGGAAAGGGGATGGGTCTAAGGGGATGGGACTGCTCTTTCATAACGTCAGCAAGGTGGGGTTTTCACAAAATAATAGATTGGGAAAATGGTACCCAATGGCTCAACCTACAGACAATTCATATTTGACTTTACCTATCTCCCAAACAGCTTTGATGAATTGCTTTATTTCTGTATGTATTAAGGTCTATGCTAAGCAGCTGTTACACAGGCTGCTCAGGAAATTAAGATCTTTCCCATCCTTTTTTTTTTTTTTTTTTTCCCCTTCCTAGAGTTGTGAAGCCTTGATAGGAGGCCTGGCCAGAGAATACTAAATGGTGATCAGTTATCGGGGATATCTGCTGTAAATGCCATCTGTTTCAGGCTTCACATATCTGTAATAGCTTTCTTACAGAAGCACTCTATTTATCATAAAGCTTGTCACTTGTGAACTATGTGGAAGTCTATAGTAAGTTGGAGCCAGCACGCTACGTTTCAGTCACACAAGGCTCATTAGCACTTGTGAGGTCAGGACAGGCTTGACTTTTGTAGAAATAGATGGGGTTTTCTTTGTATTTTTTTAAAAACAAACAAACAAACAAATTATCTTGTTATACAGAGCTTGTCAGCCAGCTCACAGCGGCAATATGCAAAGTGACACAAATCTCTGTACAAATCGTGAGGCGGTCCTGTTCTCTGGTGATTTCCCCACAGACGGCATCAAATTTGTGTTCTGATTAATTACTTTTCTGTTCCAACTCAATATATAAATAGCATGAAGACCGTTTTCGGTGGCAGTTTCCCAAGGGTAAAAACCCCCAATACATCATGAGTTATTTCTCTGTCTTTCCTCTCTTTTTTTTTTTTCCAGCCCATCACTCTCTAATGTCGGACTGTGCCTAAACCCATGCACTATTGTTATTGTATATTTTGTGCCAAATTGTATTATAGTAATATATGTTCTTAGTTTCTGGAAATCGGAGAGCCTAAAGTCTCATCTGATCTATCGAGCAATTGATCTCACAGCCTGCAAAGGTGGCTGTTACTTTGGGAGGGTGTCATTGGCTCTGTATGCAAAGGGCGAGAGGAGATATGAAGGGACTCCTGTCTGGCTTCCTCCTTGGTGTTTGGAGGTCCAGGCAGAGTTGAAAAGCTACGTGAATTCTCTCTGCTATTCTGCTCCTAGAAAATAAACCCTTTAACAGGATGTGGCTTTATAAAGCATGGACTTGTAGTGATATGAGATGGCTGGCCCCACCATGGGTACCCAGAAGGATGATGTGTGCACCATACCTGTTCCTTGCAGTGGGAAGGCTGTCACCATTCTTAGGCCTCATTAATAGAGGAGCAGAGGGTTCTGGGCAGAGTAGCAAGCTGTCTCACTGTTGATCTTGGTAGAAAGAATTGCTCAGTCAAACTTTGCCCCCATAGTTTGTAGCCCCAGATGTCCCACCACCTGCCCGGGTTTCTTAATTTAGCTGCTTGGTTATTTACTGATACTAACATTTGCTACAATGTACTGTTGTAAAGATAGGATCTTTCCCTCTCCCTTCTCCACATCCTCTTTCCCTTCCCCTCCCCTCCACCTACCTCTTTCTTCCTTCTGTAGGAGATAGTGCCTGACACAAAGGATTGGTTTAATAAATGTTAATTGAACAGATGAATACTGAGTTACCATTTTATTGTGCCATTGGTCATCCACTAGACTGATAGCCTCAGGAGATGTTGGGTGCTCAGTTGGGTCCCTTAGAATCCATATTTTGAGGAGATAGCCTCCTATGTCACTATATTAGAAGAGGAAGAACCAGAGTTCAAGTTCTCTCTCTCTCTCTCTCTCTCTCTCTCTCTCTCTCTCTCTCTCTCTCGTGTCTGTCTGTCTGTCTTGTCTGCGTCTGTCTCCAGACATCAGTAAAACTCTTTGTAAGCACACATTAAGAAGGAAGCCATCGGTAAGCCAGATCCAAACCACAATCTGGGGCTTGGGCTTCTTCCCGTCTCTAGTGCGAGGAACCCATTTCTGCTACTCAGGTCACTCAGCCTGTGACATGTAGTCATGCTAGGCAGTACAGTCAGGCAAGGCTTGAGCCACAGTGACAGTCATGTCGTAGGTACTCTCCCCCTTTTCCTTTTAGACAGGTCCTTGCTATGTGACCCAGACTGTCCTGGGACTTGTCATCTTCCTCCTCCCTCAGCCTCCACAGTGCTGAGGTCACAGGCCTGGACCGCCACAAATGGCTGCTTATGTAAACCTTAATATCCTTGGATCTCATTGCCACATATGATTTGGGTTTTAATTTCCTTAAATGTGCCAAACTTTTCCCTCATTATCTCTTGTCTACTAATTTTGTCTGCTTTTGAGATATGACATTTTATTACTCATAGGAGTTAGTCCTGATGAATTTGAAAATTCATAAACATGTTAAAATGTTAAAGTAACATCAAAGAATATTGAAAGATGCTCTATCAGGCCTTGGAGGATCTGTTTGCATTGTTTTTGTGTGTAGAAAGGGGCTCATTTCCTTTGTACTAGTCTATAAACTGAAGGGCAGCTCCTTATTTACAAAGATGATGTCCTATTAATTGTGGTTCTGTGGCATCTACAGCAGTGGGATATCTTCTGAGGGATTCAATACCGACTCAAAAGCTTATTGAAGGAATAATGAACATTTTCTGGATGTTCGATGATTTTTTTTCCCCCAGTTTTTGATGTAAGAACTTAGAAGTCTGTAGAAAGCTTAAGTGACTTAAGTACTTTAGAATAATCAGTATTTCCTCTTAGTGTATTTTGCATTGTGATCCTTGATCATGTTGTTCAAAATGAAAGCTCAGAGCTAAGGTGTTAAGATCTGTTTGTGAGTTGGTTTTTACAGCTTCATGTTAACGGTGTGTGCGGACAAATATTCCTCACTATTACTGAGGGTGACTTTATTGCTTTCCCTTTAGATTTTAGTATTTCTCCAGTCCTCAGAAACTCTACGTGTGTTTTGGGGGGTGGGGCTTGGGGGGAATGTGAAGAATTTAAAGTAACGGTTTCCTTATCACACAGGAGACTGAAAACCTCACCTTAAGTCATCTGACCTTGAGTGATTTTTTTTTTATCCCTCTGTAGAGAATAAATGGCAAATGACAAGATTGCATATGTGTTGATGCTTACGGATCTTCTGAAAGGGAACTTATCAAAAATTGGTTTCAGTGAAGTCAAGTCTGAAGAACGGAACTGGGCTGAGAAACAGCTAGGCCAATAGCCCAGGAATACCTATGGGAGTCCAGGGACAGTGCGTGTGCTGGCTGCTTTAAGTAAAGCTCCAATAGGGGCTACACCACTTCCTCCCATCCCTTTGCTTGTTGAGATAACTCATTACTTGTATCTTGATTACCATACTTTTGGCCTAGCTGAGGTTATCATTATCATCTATGCTCACCTTACATCTTCAGCAACTTTAGTCTGGGCTCTGAGGTCAAACCCCTAGTCTGATTCTCCTACTTGACTTATGTGTGGTCTTGGGCAGGTTAGTGAATCTTTTAGTGCCCCAGGGGCAACAAAAAAACCCCTTTCAAGTGTGTCCAAGAATAATATTGGATATTGAAGGAGTTCTTCATGGGTTGGACCTCAGTAGTTTACTGTTTTTATCACCACCCTCATCCCCATTGTTTTCTGTTTACTGAAGAAGCCATTACTTTGACTCATTGGATGTAATTTTTTCAAGTGACAAAGATGACATCGTAAAAGAATTTTAAAATGGGAGGCATCAGAAACCAAGCTATTTGTTGGACAGATCACATGTCTTCTTTTAGGAGCCTAAAGATGGAATAATAATACAGACTGAAAGCTAAAAGAGAAATCTTTTTCGGATGGGACTGTGTCACAGGCGATATTGGTGTTTCTGTTGCACCCCCATGGGTCACCTCCAATCACATCCCCTTCTGCTGGGGACTCTGAGAGGGTGACAGTCCCATGGGTGCTCAGATTCACTTGACATCACATCAGTTTGACCTCAGGGCTCACTAATTTTCATTTTCCATTTCAGGGGGCCTGCCAAGAATTAGCATGGCAGTAGGCAAGTGCGGCCTACAACAGGCTGTTGATGCCTCTCCCCCCATTGTGACTGCAGCATCCATCTCTACTCCTCTATAGCAAGTGGCCTTTTGGACTGTGGCCTTTGTGACACTCCCTGAGCTTGGCTTATTCTCTGGGCTTGGTCTTATCTTTCTCTCTGAACACTTACTCCTGCTTTTTACCCTGTCCCTTTAAATGAATGGCCTGGATTTAAGACCTTACCCTTGTCTCAGGTTCTGCTTTGGGAGGAACCAACCATAAGAGAAAATGAAAGAGAGCGCATAGTAGGTCAGCATGCATTTGGGATGTTGTGGCTGTTCTCCACTGTATATGGCTCACTCCTAAGATGTCTTAGAAACCGTGTAATGTTTTGATTTGTTTCAAGTACGTTAAAACTTGGTTGAGGGCAGAGACAATTTTTTAAAACCTGCGTTTTGTGTTCTCTAATTCCTCTCACTTGGTAGTGGACACACTTGTTGATGGATCGGTTCTCTAGTTGAATCTCACATGTCCTCTTGAGACTGTCATTCACAGTAATCTGGTTTTCGCAGTCAGCGAGGAGTCTGTGGCAAATGACAAATGAGTTCTATTAGTTTGGGATTTTAGTTTTTAAGAGTGGTGGCTCAGGTGATCTTTGCAGCTGAAGTATCACCGTGGTTTCTGTAAGTAATTTATCCTTCTAGGGACTGTCACTTCTGAGGGCTGCCCCCTTATCATGATGTCTCTTCATGTAATAGTGAAGTTTCTTGGCTTTCTGGTTTTGATCTGGTTCTTAGGATAAAGAAATTAATTCCTTAGGGAGGATGTGTCTACCAGGCATTTGTCTACAGATGAATGAAAAAATGAAAGCGTTTTCTTTTTGCAAACAGTGACTGAACAAATCCATAAAAAAAAAAATGGTCAAAAGAAAGTAGAATCCATCAATGTTTTGAAACATTTAGTACTTTGAAATGTCAATTTATCTCTCTTGACTTTAACTCATTTCTTTATAAGGAGATTATGTGGGGATATCTGTGAGAAGCAAAAGTTTTCAGACTTCTAGCTCCTAGATACCTAGTCTTGCATTGACTCTCTCCGTCTCTGTCTCTCTCGCTCTAAAACATTCAGGCATAAATATAAACCATAAGAGGCACTCCCACCTGAGCTTATATAATAACTACTGAATGTGAGAAAACTGAAAGGAGCAGGCCTTGTCTTCCAGCGACAATAATTTGGGTTTCCCTGGAGAAGTGAAGCGGGACTGAAACAGGTTTCTAACCCCTGTCAGAACCTTGCGTTGTTAGTTCTGTAAATAGATAGGAACTTAACTCAAAATAAAAAGAACTGTTTCCTGAACACAGCAAGTGTTCAGCCGCAAATAGTTCCCTACAGGCTCCTGGAAGGCACGAGTCTGTGCCTGGTGTTTCAATGCCTGCAGTATACAGAGCCACTGACAGGTAAGGCCACACCTCTGTTGGATATTCCTGCTGGCACCTTCTTCCAGAGCAGCCCTGATGATTATGAATTCTGGGCAGGTTGGAGTAGAGAAAGGATATACTTCAACTGAAAGAAAATAGAGAGCAACTTCTAACACATACTTGTGGCCCATCTTTCAAAGTCTCTCCGGTGCTATTTTGTATCTAGTAAAGGGCCTGCAGCAGTGCTGATGGGATCCTTCTGTGCAACGAAGTAACTCATCGAGGGTTTCGGAGCCCACAAATCACATCTTTTTCACTCAGACAAGTGGTTGCCAAAGAAGTTAGGAAAGCGTCAGTTTGATGAAACTCCTTCCAGCAAATTGCCATTTCTAATTATTCAGTGAATTTACCTCCACAGTCGTACCTCACATCACTCAGAGGAGCCGTACTTCAAGCGGAGATGCTCCTCCTCTGGAGAAAGTGATGAGAACATTGTAACTCGAAGTTTCCAGCCTGCTTGAATTTATGTTTGTCTTATTCCGCTGCAGGTCTGGAACGGAAAGTGAAAATCCTCCTGGCTTTTTGTGATTCCCAATTGTTCTGTTTTCATCCATCTCCTTCTCTCCAACATAACGAGTTCTCAGTGACAATTTGAACTTGTCTCCATCCTTTTTCTGACTCCAATTTTATTTTTACTGCTTCTGTACAGAGCACATATATCATGACTTTTATTATTTACCTGTGAGTTTACATGTCCACATAGGTGTCTGCAACCATGTTTTTACCTGTTCTGATTTCATAAATTAGGCATCCAACAACGTTGCTTTAAAGAAATCTTTACTGGGAAAATATTAAAATACTAGTTTATTAATTATCAATCCCCAAAGCATGGGATTGGGATCACAAGGTTTTTAGGGGGGATTTTTTGGTTTCATGAATGGGGACTGTTGACCTGCTTTGCATAAGATTCCCTCTGAGACCTGAAGCACCAGGTGGGGGGATGGGGGTAGGATTGTGGGAGGGGGTGACCAGCAGGGGGACAGTGAATGATATGTAAAGTGAATAAGTAAAAAAAAAATTAAATTAAAAAATCCCTTTGAGTTATCATTTCATCCCCTGGTGCTTTCACTAGAGAGCTGAAACACGGGCCTTCAAAAGCCCCTCGTCAAATAAAGTCTAATAATATTGTAAGGTGTCCAGCTATCACCCTCTGTGTATAATGCACATGAATTCTTCAGTTAAGAGCTGACCAATTGCATTTGAAAGTTTCTAAAATTAAGAACCAAGTCATACCAACTTCATTAGCCTGTGTGTATTCATTTTAATTAAGCACAAAGCCAATATTTAGGATATGGTTGATGATAAAAAGAGGGGGCATCATAAGTAGGCATAATTGAGTGTTGGAGGCTTCTTACACAGGATCAGGTATGAGCTGGGAGACGAAAGGAAGGAGAAAGAACCATGTTTGGGAAGCACACTCTATGCTGTCACCTTTACTAAATCCAATGATACTTTACACCAGTGGGTCTTAAACAGGAGAGACTTTGCCCTTTCCAACTGTCCTCCCCTGCTATTGAGAGTCTGGGCAATGTCTAGAAACATTGATCACTATTAATAGAGGCATTACTAGAATCACCTAATGGGCAAGGTACAGGTGTTGCTGATACTGCCAAATGCATGATTATGTGCAGAAGAGCCCCCCCCTCTAAGTTATTCACTGTAAATTGTCAGTAGTGTCCTGGTAGATAAAGCTCATAAATTACAAATCATGATGTTGACAAATGAGAGAACAGTGCCTGGGTGTTCTTGAGTTGGGCTTTTGTACTTAGATTTCCAGACCTTGGTCACTTGTGTCTCCTCACCTCAGTAGCTTGCTAGTGGATCAGTAGATATTGATTGTGATGGTCTGGAAACTTTTGGACAGTCACAGTACAACATGTTTATCCTGAGCCACACCCACATATGGCTCCAATTAATGAGCAGAAAGGTTGCTATGAAGAAATCTGTGGCAGGTGGTGCCAGTTTAAAAGATGGAAGGAAATATGCCGTTTCCACTAAAGGACTACAACCTGTGTTGTATGCAGATGTTTTAAGCATTCATTGAGAAATAGGAGGATTATTCTTTTAGCCCTCCCAGCAAGCCTTGTCATCCCGCCCAGGCTCATCTGAAAACGGAATGGAATGTCACAAGCCCCCTCAATTAGCTTTATTTCTTTCCTTTTGTTGGTTCTTTGGAGACTAATCCAGGGCAAATAAGAATGCAGCTGAAATCAGGCTTGATCATAATACTCTCAAACCCAAGGGCAGTTAGAACTACGGCTTACGTTTAAACTCCAGTCTCAGATAAAGTGAGGTATGCGGGGAGTATTTACAGCTACAATTAGAAGGAAGTTTTAGAATGAAGTCTTGAAATATTTTTTACATTTAGATAGGGAAAATGTGATATGGCCCCATTTGCCTATTTCAAAAACAATGTGGAAATACTGGTCTAAAGTGTTTTATGTTTTTAAAGGGGAGGAGGAAGGCAAAATTATATTAGATCCTTGCTTCTGGCAGTGTTTATAATCCGTTCAACAATCTATGAGGCAAATAATGCTATTTTAGTTTACTATAGGCTAATGAGCTAAAGTGATTAGCAAAGTAATTTGTGAGCAATTGGAGAAGAATTCAGGTCTCTGTGATGGTAAGTCAGAGGTTCTTAATCTGTGGGTTGCAACTCTTCTGGAAGTTGACTAGCCCTTTCACGGGGTTGCTGATGACTACCAGAAAGTATAGATATTTACATTATGATCTGTGACAGTAGAAAAATTACAGTTATGAAATAGCAATGAAAATAACTTCAGGGTTTGGGGTCACCACCATGGGAAATGTAGGTGCCTATGAATGTAAAGGGTCACAGTGTTGGAACTGTGGTTGAGAACCAATGCTCTCAATTAAAACCAGGCCTTATCACTCCGTCCAGACTGATGCTCTCCTACCGTGTGTGTTCTGTGCGCTGTGTGGGAATGCCCAAGGTAATTGCGGCCAGCTTTTCCAATTGATGCTTTCTACGGTGAAGACACACCCACATCAATAACGATTTTTACCTGTGGAACTATCTTTAAGAAAATTATAGGCTTATGTTGTACTTTTCTGTATTATAACTTGCCTTAGAAGTAATCCATGGTTATTGGAGGAGGTCTTTCATGCAAGCAAGGTTCTAAAGCATGGATTTGCTTCCATTAACATTGCCTAGGCTCAGATGATGTTCTAATGGCGTAGGACTTTTAAGGAAACGTGGTATTGTGCTTAGGACTTATGGCCTAAGAGAAGTACGTTATAATTTGTGGGCTATTAAATACACACATAAGTCATCACTCCTCGCACTACCTGGGTTGCTCACTTAGGAGGTTGAACATTTCTCAGAAAACAAGGAGATAGGTCAGTGGGTACAGGCCCGGCAACTGCACTCCTGCACTTGGATCCTCAGAACCCACGTCAAGGACAGATGTAAAAGTGCACATCTGTAATCCTACCACTCCTACTACACAGAGATGTGGAGAAAGGGGAGCAACCCAGAAGCTTGCAGGCTGACTAGCCTGGATTATGCAGTCCAACATGGGAAAGAAAAAAGACTTGTGTTGATAAGGTGGTGGGTACAAACCTCCTCCTGAAAGCCATACTGACCTCTACACACATTCTGTTGCTAGTGCACACACACACACACACACACACACACACACACACACACACCACACACACACACACACACACACACACACACACACACACACACACACACACACATTACACACACACACACACACACACACACACACTCACACACACACACTTACACATACACACTCACACACACACACTCACTCACATTCACACACACTCACACACTCACGCACACTTACTCACATTCATACACACTCACACACTCACACACACATCTGTCTTCTTCACCAGTTGTTCGCTATAATCCCGCCCTTCCCCCACATATACACACAAACCAGAAAAACACTCATCTTTCAGGTAGTACTGGTTACCTTAGTTTCTACTTCAGCAATTCAGACGAATAATGATATGTCCCCAAGATCCTGGTTCTCTTGATCAGACATCCGAGTATTTATTTGTAACTCCAATCAACTAAGTATGTACTTAAGTCTCTGCGTCAGAGTCCCAGTGGTAGGAGCTCCCCGAGTGCATCAGACCGGCTTCTGTCTCAGTTAGGGTCTTGTTGCTGTGAACAGACACCATGACCAATGTAAGTTTGATAAGGGACAACATTTAATTGGGGCTGGCTTACAGGTTCAGAGGTTTAGTCTGTTATTGTCAAGGCAGGAGCATGGCAGCATCCAGGCAGGCCTGGTGCAGGAGGAGCTGAGTTCTACATCTTCACCCGAAGGAAGGCAGGAACAGACTGAGCATCCTCAGGCAGCTAGGAGGAGGGTCTGTCTCCAAGCCCACTCCACAGTGACACACTTCCTCCAACAAGGCCACACCTTCTAATAGTGCTATTCCTTGGGCCAAGCATATGCAAATCATCACATTCAACTCCATAGGCTTGTTCAAACACATGATTCTAGGGAGGCCATACCTAAACATAGTCCAACTTCCAAAGTCCCCCATAGTCTACCCAAAGTTCAAAGTCTCTTCTGAGATCCATCCAATCACTTAACTGTAATCCCCGAGTTAAGACAGGCAACCCCTGGGCAAACTTCAAACTCTACCATCTCCATGTCTGATGTCAAAGCGGTCTTCAGATCTTCAACTCCTTTTTCATCTTTGTTGACTGCAACAAACTTCTTTCTCCTGAGCGGGTTCCACTCCCTATTAGCAGCTTTCCTCAGCAGATAGCCTGTGGCTCTGGTATCTTTAACATCTTTGGGTCTTCAAGGCAGCTTCAATGTTACAGCTTGTTTCAATGTCTTGGATACACATGATCCTCCAAAGGGCTGGCTTCACTTCTCCAGCTCTGCCCTCTGTAGCACTCAGGTTGATCCAATCCGCTGCCTCAGCTGTTCTTGGTGATCATCCCATGGTACTGGCATCTCCAATACACTGGGGTCTTCCGTTGCAACCAGGCTTCACCAGTAGCCTCTCACAGGCTCTCTTCATGGTGCCAAGCCTCAACTCTTTTGCATGACCTCTTTAGTCCTGGGCCATCAAGTGCAACTGAGGCTGTACCTTCACCAATGGCCTTCCATGGCCTCTCACAGTGCCCAGCCTCAGGTGCTCTTCATGACCTCCTTCAAAACCAGTACCACCTGAGTCACTCTTACTCATTACCAAGTACAGTTGCAGCACGAGGTACGACCTTGGCTATCTCCGGAACACAGCTTCTTTGTGCTCTCAGAAAACACTTCCCAGAAGATTTCACCTCAATGATGCTGATCTCTTTTAGCTCCAGCTAACCAGCAGTAGTCTCCTTCTCTTCTTGAATATAAAGCCAGAGCCACATGGCTGAAGCTGCTGGGTTCTGCTGCTTGCAGGAGCTGGAACATGGCCCCCCTGTTCTATTACATTCTCACTAGCTTCCTCTTTTTTAACTCCTTTACTGCCTGAGCTTGGCTGTCCTGGATCTTGCTCTGTAGATTGGACTTGAATTTAGAGATCTGTATGCCTGTCTCCCAGGATTAAAGGTGTGTACCACCATACCTGGATTTAAGTTTTTCTTCACCTAGAACTTCACCTAGAAGATGCCTCAAAGTGACTTCAAGACTCCTTGTGAGACAAGAACCCTGATCTGCGGCTAGCAGACCCGCAAAAGCCCATCAGATGTTGCTTATCAAATTTACCTAACATAATACACAGCTCGAGTGCTTTGCCTCTTTCAACTCAAAACATTTTCTCTCTCTTCTTTGTGAGGGACAAGGCGACTCTTACTTCAGCATTTCCAGCAGTGATTCGGCCTTTTCCGACCTTATCGCTGTGCTGCTCACGTCTGGAGAAGGCAGGAGATTGCCTGCCAATCATTGTTATGTGTCCCCTCTGCCTGCTTTAAGAGTGGGACTCACGAAATCAAACTGTGGAGAAGACAAAGTATTTTAACCCTCCTTTTGCTTGCACCTTGGAATCTGCTCCCTACTCCCTTCTATACGAGGCAAGAGGGCATGTGCATATCTCAATCTTTTCTCCTCTGACTGTAATCGATAGGTAAGGCTGGCAGAGGATCCTAAGGCTGACGGAGGGGATGTTTATTCTCCCAGGTCCCCCCTGTGAGATGCCTCTCATGGGCTAGATTCCTCCCTCTGCTTCCAAATGCCACAGTGCTTCTGTGTTCTAGGGACCATTCTCTGTCATGTCCTTTTCCTCTCGTGTTGTTAATGGCATCTTCTGTTTTCCTGGGTCTCTCCTTGCACTGCTCACACGTTTGTCAGTAGTCTCCGACTTACATTTTCCTCAGTTTCTCCATTATAATGAGCCATCTGTTTCCTGCCTGGGCGGGAAACTCTGGCTTCTTTCTTTCAGGCCCTCACTCTCTGGTGTGTGGGGCTTCTCTTTCCTCTTCCATATAGGAGGACTAGCACCTCTGCGACTCTCTCCCCAGTCTCACTGTTTGTCATTACCAATTGCAGCTTAGTGGGAATCAGCTCAGAAGGAAGAATTAGAGTTAGAAGCTATCCAAGATAACATGTGATCCATCCGGTATTTCTTTTTAAAGTAGAGGAAATGAGTTGAGGGAAGAAGGTCATCCCGTCGAAACTTCAACCTAGATCCAACCTAGTGGGTAACCAGTACTCTTTTCCTCTGTGTAATACAGAGCCGGGGGATAAATGTCCCCAAAAAGAGAAATTTCAGAAATAAAGGGCAAAAGGTATTATCTCCTGAAATTGAAATCAGAAAGATCTAACGTCAAATTGTGGAAATTATCACTGTGCAGACATAATACATTCTGAGGGAGAAAAAGAATTGGTTTTGGGAAGCAAATCACTGCCAAGTCAAGCATGTTTCACCATCCCAGAGAAGCTGGGAGTTTACCAAGATATCAAGATGCTCTTTAATCCAGGGGATTTAGCAATTCAAAGGAGTGTGTCATCACAGGAGGGGCGCTAGTTTTTGGAGACGAGAAGCACCATATAAGACGTATTCATACATCTCTGATGCTGATTAATTAACTCAAATGTCATCCGGCTTGGCCATCCCACATGTTCTCATCTGACTCACAGGCAGCTTCCTCCGCTGACACAGAGTCTGTTCAATCCAACAACTGCTGAGCTGAAAGGACAGCTGTAGATCCCAGTTGGGAAAGCACTGGGGTGGAGGAGAGACCCACAGAACAGGGCAGTGTAATGTGACTCCTTTAGGTTTCCCCAGTTTACTCTCATGTAGACTCTTACCTGGGGACCCTGCTTTACCTGGGGAATGCACACCTCTGTGTGGCGTTTGTTTTCATAGCCTATTGATGGCAACCGCCACTTTGTGATGAAGGTCAAACCTGAGGGGGTTGTGGAGCAGTTGTGTTCACAGGGCCTCCCTCTGGGATAGTTCAACAGAATGTCAGAGAAGCCGTGCGGTTCTCCTACTGGGAGACACTATTCTCTACGAGAGCAGATACTCCCTCCCAGGGCTAGCACACAGCGTGTATTCAATCGCTTAATGGATTCAATAGATACTTTATACAAATCTAGTAAGTGCTAGGGACCAGCATCGAAGATACAAGAGTCACTAAGTTTGAGTCTTAACTCTCTGCAGCATATATACGAGGGGATAGAGCTAAGGCAAGAGCTCAGTCTAGGGCAGTGGAAGCAGTGGGCATTGAGGGTAGTTAATTATGATTAAAGTATATGCTAATCGTGTAGAAGTAGCAAGTGAAGGCACAGTGAGATCTGAAAGCCAGTGGCATTGGGTAAAGAGAGAGTTAAGTGGAGTTTCAAGTCCATGGCCAGACACTTGGTTATTTGCAGGGAGGGGTTGTATTTCTATGGACATGAGGACAAGAACATTAAACTGTCAATATGTTGAAACAGATCTTTCAAAGTAACTGCTCTTAAAAGGAATGTTTGATTCTAAGTAATCGAGAGGACAGGTTCTATTTATATTATCTCCTCTTGACCTGCCTCTCAACTGAGTTATTAAAAACTATGTTGTCTAAAACAACTCACCAATTCTAAACCCTTGGCTTCCTAAAGCTCTCAGGCTTCCAATTCACTTAGCAACATCACCTCAACCCTCTCTCCTCCTTGTCCAGGCCTCTGCTAGTCTACTCATATGCTCATCCTGTCTTTAACATCAGTCGTACAAACCAGACTGCTACTCCTCTTGCAATAGGCTCCTGATTCCCTAGTCCCCATGGCACCCTTGAATTCAATCTGTATTTTTTGCTTTCAAGACCCAATCTAGGCATCAGCAATTCCTATGAATCTTCTCCCTCCCTCTCTCCTTCCTTTATCCCCCTCCCCTGTGTGTGTGTGTCTGTGTGTGTGTGTGTGTGTGTGTGTGTGTGTGTGTGTTTATAATGCTATTGATACAACTAAGGACTTTGCAAATGCTCTACCACTGAGTACCATTCACAGTCATAATTCAGATTTTTTTTCTTTTCTTCAGCTGAACTGTTTCTGGTTTACCACTCTAAATGCCTCTGTTCTAACGCTGAAACCCCTGTATATAAACTAGTCAGGTAAAAAGCTTCTTAGTTACTGTTTCTCCTCAAAGTGATGTAGGTCTAGGTCTGCATCGTGTTAGCATGTCAGCAAGTTGCATGCCGTAAGTAGACCTCACACATGTTGGGGGAAGGTGCTATGACTTGTGAGAGGCAATAGTTTAAACTTTTCCTGACGTTCATCAAGTCTGTTAGCTTTTCCCATTGCCTTCTCTTGTACCAAGCTCTTCAGATCTCAGGGACACTATGTATCTACACTCAGAAATTGGGAGCATTGAGGCAGTTCATGAGCCATTGCCAAGTCCTTGCCTCTCAGCAAGATGATGCCATTATGGGAATTAGGTTGGCCTGGCCTGGCCGTGTGTATGACAGAGAGAAGGGAAGTGAATACCTGTGCCCACACTCCTCTCATCACGAAGCAAGGGTATCATGGTCGTCAGATCTCTTGGCAAAAATCAGTGGCTGTTAATTGATAAAATTACAGGGTCTGTTAGGGGCAGTGCCTCAAAAGAAGCCAAGAGCTGCTTCATTCCTAGATGAGTGCTGTGGGGCCTGTTGGCATCATGTGCCCGTACCCAATGAGAGGTCAAACACGCAGGGCAGTCCTTTCACTGAGATAGAAGAAGCATTCTCTCTTGTGCCTATAGTGATGGACATTGTGGCTCTGAGGTAGGGCAGTCATTGTTAGCAAAGAAGGCAACTCAGTGTTCAGATGTTTGAATTATTCTGAGAGGTTCTGTCTTGAAAGTCATTAACCTGGCAGAGCTAATTGGTGTTCATGGAGATCGGGATGAAAGTCATTTCGGAAAATTGGGGGTTGCAGATGAATGGGACATAAAGGATCCTGAGGGGGGGTTGTAGAACAGTCGATGTGTGGGATAACGTGCCCTGGTCACATATATACAGCTGTTTGTATGTGTGAAAGTCCCAAAGAACTGTTAAGTTGAAGACAGTATGTATCATGCCCCTTGTGCATGAACGCCACCAAACGTCAACAAACTTTAGAAAGAAGTCACTTTGGAAAATTTATATTTCATCACTGAGAAGACAAGGAAGCAGGGATTTGACTCTAACATTTAACTCAAAATAACCCTGCGACTCAAAGGCTGCCTTCAAGTGTGCCTGTTTATCAGGTCTAGGTGCTGTCTGAGCTGCCGAATATTAAGTCATGTCCAGTTCTTGTTTCTTCTCCCCAAGTTCCCCGTGCCCATGCTAGTCTGCACTGAGTCTCTGGGGGTGATTTTCACTTCATAAAGTTGTACCCTAAACAGTATGGAATCGCACCAAGTCACAGGACAGTAGGTCTCCTAAGTGATTTAGAGTTCGCTTAAGTCTTATGTATAGAAATGGGTAGATGATACTAAGCTATTTTTTGCCACAGACCTGAGCACACTGGGTTTGATGTTTGGGGGCTAAAATGGAGGATTCCCTCATGGATCACAAGACACCTATTTGTCTTTGGCGGTTGTCATAAAATATAGACGTGGTTTACACCTTGTCAATTGTGAAGTATGTGTTTCAGTAGTGTTGAGTGCTGTACAACCAGAACCACTATTTCCCAAACCTCAGTAAAATCACTCCAAGCAGAATCTTCACGAAAGCAATTGCCCCCCACTCTTATCTCTCCCCAGTGTCCTGCCTTTCTGAGAATTTGACTGTACTGGATATTCAATGAAATGAAATCATATGGTATCTGTTGTCTTCCCTCTGGCTTATCTCATTAGCATGATGTCCTCAGGGTTTATACACATTAGTGTATATATATCAGAATGTCACTCTTTTTAATGGCTGTCTAGTATTCTGTTGTGTGTAGACATTTACTACATAGATGGATGGCATCTATCTGTTAAGGACATGTGAGTTGTGGGATGGTCAATTCTTAGTCAACTTGACATAAATGAGAGTCAGAAGGGAAGATCAGTGAAGGATTATTTTCACAAGTGCGGGCTGTATCCTTGTCTATGAGGCATTTCCTTGATTAATTATTGATATGAGAGAGCCCAGCTTACTGTGAACACCCACCACTGGACATGAGGTACTGGATTATATGAGAAAGCAGAGTGAGCAAGCCATGAAGTCAGTGAGCAGTGGTCTCTGCTTCAGTGCCTGCTTCCAGGTCCTGCTTGAGTTCCTGCCTGGGTTTCCACCCTGGCTTCCTTCCATGATGCACTGTTGTAACATGTCAGTAAACAAACATTCCCTTCCCCATGTCATTTTTGATTAACTGATTAACGTTTATCACAGCAACAGAGAAACTACCAGATCCGGTTATTTTCCACACTTGGGCAATTTTAAGGAAAATTACAATTGATATTAACTAAAGTAATGGTTTCAAAAATTAAGTAAAATCTGAAAACTTTCGCCATTGCAAATTATCTGACCCTTAAGCTTTAGCTAAATATTACCTCCTCTGCTGAGCCTCCTGGGTTCCTCTTACCATCTCTGCACTTAGTGAATTGTCTGTTTCCTTCCTGCGTACCCCAGGTGGTGCCTTTTGTCTGTACCAAGAGAGAACAGGTCAAGGCAGCTTGAGAAAGGGCAAGGCTGGTAAATGAAAGGAGGAAGTCTCCAAAGATCATCTGGATAAAAGAATTGGGAACCAGAGAATTAGAGAGTAAGGATGTGGAGACACGGAAACAAGATGATCATTACTTCCTTGGATCCAGTGCAAAGACGACCTGATAGGTTTTATGAGTCCAGGTGCAGTCAGGCTTTCTGCCGTTATTCTTAGTCTTTATTTCCAAGCTCCCCACTGCATGTTCAAAATGCACGCACGCACGCACGCACGCACGCACGCACGCACGCACGCACGCACGCACGCACGCACGCACGCCAGGGCTATGATGTCTTACTTAGAATTTCTAGCTCTGAGCCTAGCATGCGATAGGTAGTTGAATTAATTGAAGCGCATCTGCTTGCTCTGGCAGAGAGAATAATGATGGCTTATTGGCTAAGGCTGGGTTCCTAGGAAATAGACTCTGGGTGTCAATCAGTGTGCAGGGGGATGCTTTATTGGTGAGCGCTTTGGGAAAGAACATGGCGAGTTCTGAACAACACGGTTACAGCCATTTCAGGGGACCCTAGGAATTTCTGGATCTGTATGCTCATTTAGAGTTGGCTGTGTGTATTAGCAAGGGGACCAGGACTCTGTTCGTCTCCATGAATCAATAACCGGAGTGCAGGTTCATTCCAGGGAGGGGAGATGATGCTGTAGAAGGAACTTTTCTTCAGCCAAGGACAATATTCTTGGCCGTTTAAAAGTTGGGGGAGGGATGCTTTTGTCCTACAGGAAGAGATCTGAGGGGTCTACCAAGCCAAGTGTGTGGTGTCAGTTTTAAATAACCAGAGTCCTTCCAGCTTGCTGAGTTACCTTCCCTCAGGCATTGTACAGTGAAGAAAGCTCACTGCCTCTGCGTACCAAGAGACAGGGAAGCACGCAGAGTGTTTTCCTTCTTTCTGCCTCCAAGTACCCATGACATGACTGCAAAGCTGTGCATGTTCCTTCTATTGATTTTCCATGGGCTCAAAGGACCAGGAACACCTTTTTAAATGAGCCTGGGGTCTTAGTTCTTCACTGTCTGTCCCTGTAAGGTACACCAGAAGCAAAGCAAAAAGCCAGGAGTGGTTCTTGGCATCTTTTTCATGTATTGTTGCTCAAGTATTCTGGAATAAGTGCACGGAACTTTTCTAATCGAGGTAAAGATTAAAGATACAGACTATAGATATCATAATTGCTGGAAGATGAACTTCAAACTCAGATCTGGTGTCTGTGATGAATATGAAAACTCCAAAATGGAAAAAAAGTAGGTAGATACTTAGACTCAGTGAATATTCTTGGCTTAGGGAAATTTTTCTCCTCCTACTTCTGGTCAGTTTTTACTGGTCAGTACATCCATTCTTAGTTCAAAATATGGCCACAATCTGTGGGTGCTTTTCCAAGTTGGGAAACCTCATAGGAATAGTTGTTAAGAGCCCTTTGTGTACAGACAACTTTAATGGAAATTGGGATCATTATTTATCGTGGTTGTTAGGTGTCATACAGAACCAGAATTTAACAATAAAGCAAGAAAATCGTTGGCTTTAAGGAGCTGGGATTGAACCTGATGTTTTCTACTGTGGCTCCCTGTGTAGACAGGATTGATTTAGTTAAAAAGAAGAATACAAGGCTAAAGGTATCTTCTTTTTAAAATCTCTCTTCCTTTCCTTACCTGTTCACTTCACTCTTAGATTTGTTTAGGCAAAGATACTGTCACATTCTATTGGTAATAAATCTTGCTTAATTTTATGGTCTCTTGATGGGTTCGGGATAATCTAAATTCCATGACTGTCCTGAAGTCATCCGCAAGCCTGTCATAAATTGTTTTGCTACATGTACAATTTCTAAATAACTGATTGCATATTATAGAATTTTCAAGTAACCACAAAATAGAGAGACTAATATAATGAATCACAAGTATACTTCAGCTTACCTCAGGAATTAACGTTTGCCAGTCATGTAAGACAAGTGCTTTACCATTGAGCTGTCCATCTGTCTGTCTGTCTGTCTCTAATTCCAACTTGCCCATTGAAAATTGCTGGAAAATTATGAAGCGAATCCTTCATTGTATATGTACACCCCACACACATCAATAAAAGTAGCACTCTTTATGGCCACCTCACAAGACTCTCTGGAGAACTGCTCGTGAAAAAAAATATGTTTTTGATTTTACAGCAGAAAATTTCCTCAAGCCAATAGGTTGCTCATGCCAAGACCGATTAATATTTCCATTCATAACCTTAGAAACAGTCCTGTGCTGTCTGCAAGTTGAAGCTCTTTGCTTTAATCCATCTGTTCTCACCCATAGCAAGCATTGAGGGCCCCTGGACGAACCAAGAAGCCTTTGGCACAGAATTAGGGACAAAGGCTTTCCTCCTGGCCAAACAGCATACTAACATAGCCATGTTCCCTAAGGCTGCTGATGGTGTCACAAGTGTGTGTGTGTGTGTGTGTGTGTGTGTGTGTGTGTGTCCCTTTTGCAGGCAAAGATCTGAAGTTTGTAATGCCTGTCCAGACTCTGGGCATCAAGGGATAGGCAACAGAGGTCTGGGATGCACATAGTGACTGTCCCAGCCGTCCTAAATCTCATCCCGGTCTATATCTTTTAAAAGCTTTCTTTGGGCTACAATGTGCACAACATAGCATCCTCATTGTAATTGTTTTAACTGTAGGTTGTTAATGATTGATGACGTCAAGTAACTGAGGAGCCAGTTCTCAAAATGTCTGTCTTGCAGAGAGAGAGGATCCATGTCTACTGAGAAATTCCTCTGTACCCCAAACCTCAGAAACTCTATCTTTTCCCCATCCCTGTGGTATTTCATATAAGTGGAATTCTACAATATTTGCCCGTTTTGTGAACAGCCTATTTTACCAGCTTTACAATCTCGAGGGTTTTCAACGCGGTGATGGCATAGTCAACGTCTCCTTCCTCCGTGGGGCTTGTTGCTGTTCATTGTTTGCATGTGCCACATTTGTTTACCCATCTATATGTCAGTGTTTTGAGTGTGGGGATAATGTTGCTGTGAACGTGGGCATGTGTGCGGTGCTTGCTCCTCAGGCGGTCGCCTTTGCTCTTCTGCGGTTTGGCTGCACTACTTAGGTTAAGCCCTAACCCGAAGCCACAGGAGGACACACAGCAGCGCGTCCCCATCGATATCTTAGGCTTTTTCTTTTCTTGGCCTGATGCGGGACTCACCGTCATCATCATGACTGCCACTTCATATAGCATTCAAGACGCCGTATGTGCTCAGCAGGTACTCGTTAAGCTAGCGAATGACTGAGTATAGTAAAATCCTTTCCATCGGGTCTTTGGAATCTCAGGATACATCCCATCTTAGGATGAAGCCTAGCATAGCTCTCTTCCAAACACTTGCTCCACGCCTAGCTATTCCTCTCTGTACTTGTCTTCAAAATGTGCAAGCATAGCCTATCCCTTATTACCTGTATTTTCCTCCAAGAGTTGAACATAGTAGGAGATCAAGGTATGTTTACAATTTATCACCAAATTGGTGAATAAATGCATACACGAGGGAATAATTTCACAAATGAGCCAGCAAACGTGTGCTTTGGTGAATGATAGAGTTCTTGAGAGCCTTCATTGGGATAGGAAAGAAAAGTTGGTGAAAAGAGAGAAGGGATGTAGATTGTCCTCTCATTGTACAAAATACAGTGGGTGTGGCCACTGCAGGTCATTCGGAAGCCCAGCAGGCATGGGGATTTTCCTGTCAGAGACAATCAGATACAAGCAGTTGTTTTTGTGACATGAAGGGGACCAGGAAGCCATGGCAGTGACAACTAGGGGCCCACGTCATACAGAGCAGTCGGAAGTCATAGAGAAGGAAGTGAAATCGTAGCTGGAGAGAACTGAGTCTGAGGAAGACGGAAACTGTCAGAGAAGGAACCAGCAAAGGGGGAGCAGTCATGGCGGGAGCTAACCGAAGCCCGTTTCGGCTAGACAGACAGGGAACTCTTTGGCGTGAAGCTGGAACAGTGCTCATGGGCGTGGCAGATCTAGAGGGGGACTTTCAACCTCCAATTAAGAGCATTGAGAATCCATTGGCATTGTAACATAGTGTATTCAGGGTTCTCCACAGAAACCAAGCCAGTAGGGTAAAAATAGAGAGGCAAGAGGAACGTTATGGTGGAATTGTAAAGGCAGGGCAGGACGGGTACCCTGTTCTGTGGGGAGGGCAGAGATCAAAGGCGGGGGATGGACAAAGAATCGGGGTTATGGTCAGCATTGGGGTTCTCTGAGAACAGCTGCTAAATATGAAACCTGGTGAGAGTGAGGGCATGTGAGAGACATAGTGACAGAAAGGGGCCTTCCTCAGTTCCAGGCCTTGCCTGCTTGTTTTCTGTTTATTTTGTTACCTCTGAAGGCAGTTTCTCACTGTCTTCAGAATCTATTGCCACTGTCATCACGGTCATTTTCTTGAGAAATTTGAACTGGTACCGTGTCAGGTGATCAGGCTCACTTCAGTAGACAATAGCTATTGCACCCTGCAGTCTTCCCTTAGGAGTGAACAGAAACAGTTGTGTGTGAATATGCATTTTTTTTAACTGAACGAAAAGGCAATGGTTCTTTCCATTGTGAGTGGTCACCCTCTTTCGATGTCTAAGAAATCTTATTCTGGTGATTAGAAGGAGAAGGGGACGGTTACAAAAGGATGTCGTTTTTTTGTTTTTTTTTTTAAGGAGCTGGTGACATTGTTCTAAACTCCACTTTCCTTCATTGAAGGTTGGGGATATTGTACGGGATATGCTCTCATGGTGCTGGTTTCTCAGGGGTCTTCTGAATTGGAGGCAAGTAGCTGGTGATTTCCCCCAAGCATCGTTCTGTTCTTGATGTGAGCATTACAGCCCTGAGTCAGGACGGCCAGAGCCAGGAGTGACTCACCTTCAGGCGTGTTGCCTGCTGCTGTATGGTACCTGACTGAGTGAGATTAAGTGCCGGTCTAGGATGGCTTATAGAATCAGTACACCACCGCCCTTCAAGTCATGCTGTCGAAATTACAATTAGCCTGGGATCCCTCAAGTCAGCCTTCTCTGAGAGCTTGTCGCAAAGAGTGATGTAGCACCTCTCCACACTCAGAGTCGCTCATCTGTACCTGTAGGAAGGGGTGGGGTCGGGCGTCTGTGAGGGACAGGTGAGAAGGTGATATGTATAGATAGCCTGACTCAAAATATTCTAAACTCTGTCTTCTCTCTGTGTGGTTTTCAACGTGTAAAACTGGGAAATTCTGTGGAAATGATGATTGTATATAGGAGTTTAAATTTATAACATGGACTACTCTCTGTCTATACAGAGGAAACACTGTTTTTCAGGGTTCATTTTCCCAACTAGGAGATTTCAGCCCAGATAGAATTCAGGAAGTACTTGTACAGTAATTACATTCTTTTGCTGATTTTCCCCTGTATCACTCTGAAGATGGTTATTTTTCTATGCTATGAGCCATATTCTCTTTAATGTCCTTAGTAGGAAAGATCAGTTAACACATCCACCAAAGAGCAAGCCTAGTTATACATCTGTTATGGTAAATTGCTTGTTTGCTTAAGAATGAAGTTGTCTCTCATTTAAGGCTGTTTGTGTCTCTTAGCAAATTAATTCAATTTGAATTTTCGAGCACTGTGTGATCGATTTTGAAGTATGTTTTACTTCACACCAGAGATCCATTGTTTTAGAAAACCAAAACATTAGACTTAAAAAAGAAAAGAAATCCATCTGTTATGAATGATGGAAATATAATCACAAGCAATACATTTCCTGCCGGCTTTCTTTTACACATAACAACCACTCACCTAGGTAATGTTGATATCAGCCGATCATGACATAGCCGGGGGAGATGATACAGACATTTACCGTGCAAGCATGAAGACCCGAGCAAGGTTTGCAAGACCTGTGTAACGTTAGATACATCAGCTCATCGAATTCTAGTCTTTAGGTACCAGATTTGAGGTGGAGGCAGAGGATCCCTGGAAGCTTGTGGTCCAGATAGCCAGATAACCCTGACCTTGCAGAAGTGAACAACATCCTGTCTTAGAGGAAATGGAAGGCAAGGACCAACATCCAAGGCTCTCCTCTGACCTCTTTATGTCACTCACACACACACACACACACACACACACACACACAGAGAGAGAGAGAGAGAGAGAGAGAGAGAGAGAGAGAGAGACAGAGACAGAGACAGACAGAGACAGAGAGAGACAGAGAGAGACAGAGACAGAAACACAGAGAGACACAGTGACAGAGACAGAGAGACAGAGACAGAGAGAGACAGAGAGAGATGCAGAGACACACACTGACATCTAATTAACATTTTTTTCATAAGGGATGCCTCCTGATTAAGCTGATTAGGCATCTAAATACTGATTTGGTTTCACATATCTATGTAGAGACCTGTCTCATCCTTGAGGAACAATCATTTTTGATGAGCAGGCTCACCTTACTTTGGAGTTCACTTGAGGTGTCAGGAATGAGTCATTGCCTCGATGTACCCAACTTGGAGATTACCATGTTGTTGGGCCTGGTTTTTGCTGCCATTCCACCAACAATAAATTTCACAATTGATCTTTCCATTGGCAGAAGTTAGGCCCTTTTGTTTCCTCTGCAGAAACCGGATCGCTTTGCTGTGTGATGGTTAGGTAGCCGCACCCTAATACTTTCCTTTTCAGTCTGGAATCAGGTAATGGTGGCCCATCATTCTTCCTGACAGTGGGGATGACACTCTGGCTTGTCCTATATTTTTTAGCACAGCCCAAGGACAGGAAGAATTGCTGGAATTTTATCAGCAAGCTCAAGAGCTGGGGACAGGAGTAGTGCGGATGGGAATAGATAATTAACTCCTGAAGGCTCCTGTCCTATTATCGCCAAGTCAGCCAGGGCCTTTCCTGCCTCTACTTCTCCCTTTGGAGTGACAATCGATGTTTTTGTTAACTCACATGTTCCTGTTCTTTTTGATGTAGCATGCCCCCAGGAGTCAAATTCAGACTCTGGCCGGTGATCTAAGGGTGGATATTTTTAGATGGCTGGAAAATCAGAATGATTATTTTGTGACACACGAAAACGGTATTCAGTGCTGGAGTAAAGGTTGATTGGAACACAGTCATGGGGATTTATTTACAATGCTCCTTGTGGCTTTTTCTCAGCAGTCTTACAAGGATGACGTAGTTGAGTATTTGCAACAGATACAGCGAATGGCCCATCAAGTCTGGTTGAGGCACGTTAGGTAGTTTAAAAAAAATGTCGTCTACCAGATGTTTACCCGGGGTCTTGTTCTTACCTGCACTGCTAAGTGATCTTTAGTATAGAAAAGATAGATTTTTTTTTCCCTTCAGAAGTCAAATGAAAGTTCTCAAGCATATTTCTCATGTTTTGTTTGTTTGTTTTATGGTTGAATTGTATTGAGGGAACCATCAAAGCGATAAGATATCAGAGCTAGTTCAGACAGTAAATCATTGCAGTAGTGAGATTAGTGTGCTCATTGATCTCTGTAAGCTCTGTCCCCAGCTATGTTATTTAGGAGTTCATCTTACCTTGTTATTCTAGATTATTCAAAGTTAGTACTGGTTCCTCTCCTCTTCTCTTCTCTCCCCTATTCTCTCCTTCTTTCCCCTCCCCTCCCCTCCCCTCCCCTTCTCTCTCCTTCCATTCTTCCTTCAATGAAATCAGCATATTTATCACGAAATGATAAAGGATGGATATATATTATATATGTTAAAAATAAAAATGTAAATTTTATTACAAAAGTTAAAAATATTTCTTTACCATGCTAAAGACTGATTCCAGGACTGTGTGTATGTGTGTGTGTGCTGCCTTCAATAGTTCTCTGTAGTTTCTTTCCTGCCCTTTCTAAATATCTTTGCTTATTCTAAATATGTATACAAATCTCACCCAATGGTAAACAACGTCTGGACTGATTAATTGATAGTTGAAGTAAAATTACCTGAGGGGTTTTTTTGAATATGCATTAGGAACTTAGACAATTTGCATATGTTCTGTATTTACGCAGAACAGATAAATAAGGCACCATTTACTGTGTTTATGCGATATCAGTTAGCACGGAAGTAAACATCTTAGTACGTCTTGGAGGGACTATCATTTCCCCAGTGCCAATGGAGTTTTTTGGTTTTGGTTTTTTTTTTTTTTTTTAATCTACAGTCATTTTTGTGGGGCCTCAGTTCGGTTATCATCCTGCATAGCTCACTCTCTTCTAACCCAGAGAGGGGTACCCTCCTTAAACTGTCCAGTATGTATTGGTCAGTGTAGTGACCGGGAATGATATTCTCTCTATGTCTATGTATAATGTTATATGATAATACTCAGAGAGCTGTGAAATGAGCGATGAAGACTGACAAACCCTGCTTTGCAAAGGGAGGCTTCCTCTTCCTCCCATTGGACAGTTTCCTCTTCCTCCTATTGGACGGTCAGCTTTAGCGCAGTCTGTGGATTCCCTTTAGCTCCTATCTGCTGTCAATCATGCAACCCGTGGCTAAAGACTGACCTCGTGCCTTTTGGGTGAAACCCAGGAAACAAGTGATTATGGACGCTTTGTCTGTGCTTGCATTATCATCCATAGTACAGCCGTGCAGAACTTTCCAAGACTACAGAGTGGCTGAGTTCAGCCTTCTGTAAATTCTGAAGGGGCGTGGGTAAGCAGGGCCGAGGCGTGGAGCCTTGCTGTGGTTCAACGAGGATTCTCCCTGGCCTTTAGGCACCAGTTCATTTTTGCTCAGCCCTGGGAGACTTATTAGAGTTTAAAAGCCAGAACGTGTGAAGACTTCAGTGGAATCTACTGGAACCCTCTTGAAGAATTCATCTAGGATGGTGGCCCCAGTCAGCGACTCTCATGGTTAAGTCATTCAAAGTTACCAGGTCCCTGCTGTCCACTGTCTCCTACCTGTTCATTTCACTTGTGGATTTCATTTCACAGACACTGTAGCCTCCTCTGGAAACTCATTGTCTCCCCCTCCCCTTTTTTTAAAAAAAATAACAAATGCTCAGCACTCTGGGACTTAGCATAACATAACTTCTCAGTGAGTGCAGGGCAGTATGGGAGAGTCTGCAGGGTCTCAGGGGACTGTTTGTGTTTCCGTGTATATGCTGTGCGAAGTTAATAAGCCCTAGCTAGACTCCGCCCGCGGTGAGCAAGCTCTGGGGCAGCAATTTGATTCTTTGGCCATTAGTAAAACAAACAGGAGGTGGGATGGGCGTTGAGCTTAAATATCCCATTGCACTGTTCACAGCACATGCGCTACCTGTGGACTTTCTGCCTCCTGCTCTGCCCTGGGCTCCCTAATCTGCTTTTCGGAGCCTTTCATCTCATCCCCGTTCAGAAGGCACAGCTCTGCAAACCACACAGAGGCCTTTCTACTTCCTCTGCATTTTGTTTCATTCGCCCAATTGACTGGTACTGTCGGCTAATTGAAGTAGAAATGTAGAATGAAGGCTGCATTATTCAGCTGCCAAGTCTCCTCTCTTGGCAGGGAGTGGATGATGCCAGTAATTGTACCAGAAGTGCAGTGGCTCTGGGTTCTAGCTCTGGATCTAACAGCAGAGTTCTTGGAGGGTCCTTCTGAGAGATGCTGGATGCCTGCTTCACTTGAGTGGCTTCCTGGCAAACTGGGAGGCATGCAGCAAACTCAGTCACGCATTCCTGTGTTGTTGGATAATAACCAGTCTGCGTTTTGCTGACTGTGGGAGTGGGTTGCTTGGTCTGAGTACTTAGTCAATATGTCATTCTCACGAGAACTGGCAGTTAATTTCCTCTTGGTATACAGTGGGGTTGGTGTGTGTAGTGGGGGACGTTCCTCGGAGTAACGTTCACATGCCAGTTGTGGTCTGTGTCAGGGTGTTCTTGGGTGATGCAGAACAGAAGCCTGTTTTGTAAACCAGTTACTTGTGAGGGGAGGCTTACTTGTCTGGAAATACCTTAGTGGAAAAAATGAGTAGCGTCAGAGTACATGATTAGCTGGTTGATAAAGTTTTTTATTGTTCTGCGTTTTGCCCTGACAGCCTTCCTTCTTTTCTTCAGCTTTAATTTGTGAATCAACAGACAGTTGAACAGTCCTTTGAGGTAAACCGTGTCAGGTTAGTCAGTGGGAGGAACACACAGGTCGGGCACTCGCATTGTTCTCCCTGAGGTGGCTGAGCCAACAGTGGGCATTGAACTTCTAGAATGTTCAACATCCCGTTGTGTATTGATGGATTCAACAGGGAAATGCACACCGAGGGAGTGTGTGATATGGTGCTGTTCATGCTCCGTGCAAGAGTCTACGTCTCTCTGAGAAGCAGGTCACAGGGATGAGGAACATACTTGGACTGTGCAGACAGATGTGAGGATTGCCCGGAGGGGCCTCTGTTCTGCCCATGAGTGCCAGGCGTCATGCTAAGGGCTCTTAACGTGTTATCTAACTAATTCATTTAATTTGCCTTTTCTTGGTAAGTGCCTCTAGATTTTATTTGGTATGTTGTTAGACATATTCTAAATCCCACGAGATGTCCACTTTGTTTTATTTTTATATAGTCATTATCCATTAGATCTATGCAATCATGTAACTTGCATCGGTTAAAACTCCTCCCTACTTTACTATTCCCATTTAGAGTCATTGTTATTTCCCGAAGTCTGAAGTATTTGCAGTAGTGATTTTTTGTGGGGTTGGGTTGCAAGGAACAATGTCTCACAGGTTTTGTTTATTTAAAATGTCTTTATTTCATAGCGGCTCTGAAAGATATTTTTGTTGGGTATAAAATTCTACCTTGGGCCTGGTGAGAATGTTCAGTGAATAAAGATTTTTATCATCCATACCTGATCACCTGAGTTTGATCTCTGGGACCAAGAGAAATGATACCCACCAATATTATCCTACACACAGACACACACACACACACACACACACACACACACATACACACACACCAAATAAATACAAAATATTAAAAATTAAAATTATGTTTCTAGTGTTTTATTTATTAAAGTTTATCTTACAACTTTCACTATTTTGTGAAGTTAGTTTTTAGTTTTACCAATGATAATTTTCTTTGCCATTACAAATCTTAATAGTATATTTTTCTTTGCTCTTGGTTTTGAAGGTGTGGCTTTATTCTCATGCAATACAAAGTGTTCATTTCCACCCACTTAGTAGTCATAGCACTTTTTGTTTTAAATTTATGCCTCTCGGTTTTAGAAAATTCTTTGCCATATTCCTGCAATTTTTTTCCTGCTTATATTCTATTTTCTTGTCTTTCGAGGTAGATTGCTCATATGATAAACTTTGTAATCTATTCTGTGAGTTTCTAATGCTCTTTCTGGGTTGCTTGTCTTTTTTGTTCTTTGTATATCAGTTTGGCTATTTTCTTTTAATTTATATTCTCATTTGTCTTTAGCATTTCACTAAACAAAATTACTTTTTTGTTTGAAATTTTGTGTTCTTAAAATTCCATTTAGTTGTGTTTATAGGAGTGTGGAAGGATGGCTTAGGGGTAAGAGCACATACTGTTCCCAGCACCAATGTCAGCTGGCATAAAACCACCTATATCTCCATCTCTAAGGGGTTCTACGACTCTTCTAGATGCTGTGTGCACCTGCATTTCCATGTGTGTGTGTGTGCGCGCGCACACACACACACACACACAATTTACAAATAAAAAAAAAGCTCTTCATTTCACCATTATGGTAATAGATTCTAGTTATCTGATGAAATAGACATAAAACATATGAAGCTATCATCTTTTATTATTTCCACAAATTTCTAAACGACATAGAATACAATGTTTCCTTGGCTAAATGGTAGCAATGATAGCTACATTCTGGCTAATTTAGATTCTTAGTATTCAGTAAATAACTTGTATTTGTGTTTCCCAATAAAACTAAATTTGGCTGTGAGGTCAGAGAGTAGTTATAAGGTGGATTTCACTCACATAAATATATTCTGGGACATTCGGAAGTCATGTGTTAAGGGGACATTTTTCTTCGAAAGTAAATGTCTTGCTTATTACATGACATCTAAAAGTTATGACCATGTTCACTGAATGTCATCTCTGCCACAACTGTTCAGTGTCCAAACAAACTTTCAAATATCTCAGGACAGCATAGCACTTGTCAGGAGTCTTGTTTTACTTGGAGGTGAGAGTAGGTTATTGTGAGGAAGCCGGTGACTCAGGGCACCTGCCAGCCCTGGAGACAGACTTAGTGGGTTGTCAGTGGCCTGGCTGAATGTGGATGTAGATTCACTGGATATTCAGTTTAGCTGGGGTTGCTGCACTGAGCTAGCTGGAGGAAAAGCCAGGGACTGAGGATTCACAGAAGAGCCTCAGACAATACGGCAGGGCTGTGGCATGCTGGAACACAGCAGTGATAGCTTGGCATTCTGTCAGAGATGGAGGGGCTCTTCTAGAGTGAAGGTCATAATTGAGACATAAGATTAGACGGTGGGATCTCAAACAGTCCAGAAGGAAAATGGCGTCGAAAGGACAGCGGAAGGGAATGAAATGCCGTTGTCTGTAGATTTGGCTCTTTAGCAACTGCATCTCAAAGTAGCCATTCCTTATTTTTAGGAACAACCATCCATCCATCCTTCAATCTACCCATGAACTCATTCAAAAACATTAAGTGCCCTGCTGTGTTTTATCCCCGTGGGGCTACAAAGCTGCCTGAATAGAAAGAAATTCCCTTTTCTCTTGGGAAGGGAGAGAGACAACGGAAAACCTAATTATAAAATGAATGATAAGAATCTAGTAGAGAAGGAAGACAAAAAAATAATTTTAATACGGAAGATAATGGTATAGCTATAGTTTAATTTCGTGTGCAAACATTTTGAATGTTTAATTTCCCTCCCTCCCCACATTTGCCGTAGGAATATGAAATGAAGTCTTTGGGCGCTGAATTGATAGAGGGGAAGAAAGTAATTACAAGCTTAAGCTGTAGTGGAATCTCCCAGCATCTGGATTGGAGGGTGACTTTCTAGACATAATAGAAATTTTTTCCCTGTGGTTAGCATCTCGGGAATTTACGAGCGTTATTTTGTCATTGGGGTACTTACTCTCTGGTCAGATTTTCATTGTGTAACAGGATTGTGCTAGAATGAACTGGAAGGAAGCTGCATGCAAGGAGCAGAAGGGTTGTGGATATAAGCTTGGTTTCAGTTGCTTGAGGATTTGGAACATATTATGTGGACAGTTTATTTTGTTCTGTATTTTGAAAATACCCTGTTCTTTTTCATACTGCAGCACTGCAAAAGCAGTTATGACAGAACTTAATGACAGAACATTGTTCAAACTCTAGGGCACAAGAAATTCGTGTCCCCTTCCATTGGTCACTAGAGATGCCAGGTGAGCGTGCTAAGAGCTGTACCTTCCCCTCTGTCCTTAAAAACAACAACGACAATGAAGACAGCAACCAAACCAAAGCAAACCAAACCAAGGCTAATCAAGCGATTGTGGTTACGGCATGTGAGTTAAGTCACAGCTAATGCTGGTTACTTACATCCAATGGGCAAGCCGCTGTGCTAACAGCAGTAGCTTATTTCACCCTTACTATGACTTGAGTGAGTCTCACCTTTAATTTATGGTCTGTAAAAAACTTGACCCAGAAAAACATGTAAATGTGTTCAAAGTCCTCGAGCTGGGGAAGCTGTTGAATGGGATTTTGAAACTGACGTTCCCACTCTATCATGTCAGCTCTGTTGCTCAAGCCAGAGTGGGGTAACCTGTGTGCACCAAGTCATGTGGACGGGGTGGTGTCCTGGGAAACAATCTCTAGAAGTGCACACTTTATTAGCTAAGATACAGGCAACTAACTTCTTTCAGGGAATGTGACTCAGCTCTCTGAACCTCAGTCTCTCCTTCTGCAAAATGAAGCTGGTGATTCAAAACAAATCATGCTAAGAGGTTTCAAGAGTGAGTAAAATGTCTGGGACTACTAAGAAGGTGCCTGCTACCTCCATGTTTCCTCTTTGGGTCAAGCAAAACTGGCAAGAACTGCTCTGGTTGTTTGGAAGAGTCGGGGCTCTGTAAATATGAAGCAGAGGGCTGTCTAGCTGGATTAGGAGGCAGGATGAAGTAGTTTTTAATGTCTTGGAGTCTGCATGAAAGTTAGATTTGAGGAGGTCACTCATACAGTATGGTCGCTTCATCTGTTATGAAAGCAGGGAGCAGAGCTCCGTGGAGCCTCCTCTTACTGATCTCTAAAAATCAGCGAGGCTAAGTGAAGAGTGACTTCTATTGTTGTATGCATTGTTATGGATGCTATTGGAGAGGGGGAAGTGCACCTTGAATCCCAGACTTAGACCGCCCACAATGCATGCAGTGAAAGTGTCCTTTCCGCAACTGATTTCTTTATTTGAAAATTTGGGCTCCTATGCCTTGGCCACAAACAGCTATAAGGAGAAGTAGGAGAGTGTGTGGGACCTGGGACTGAGTGACTCTTGTCAGCTTGTTCTCTGTCCTTCTTGTTTGGACCATGCCTCCACCCTTGGTACAGTGCAGTTCCAAGCCATCCATGTAAGAACATGATGTTAACTGGCCATGCTCTTCAGGGTCTCTTGAGGGACTGCGTTTTCAGTTACACACAGAAACTAACACTTCCTTTGTGTTTCTTGCTGTTGTTTCTGCATCCTGGCTTAAAGTCTTACAATGAATGGCTTTGACTTTGTCATTCCAAGACAGCTGGGCCCTTCATCCCAGGACGCTGAAATGGGAGAGCTTGAGCCCTTTGGTAAATCAAGATGCTTTGTAAACAGGTATGATCTGGAGCCAACCTTGGAAGTAGGTTTTAAACAGGGAATGGTTTACCATCTCCTGTTTTCTGTAGTATTAACTGGAATTTCTTCTTCTCGAGTGGAGGAACTAATATCTTCTCTTGACAATAACTGCCTTATTCTTTCTCTTTGGGGCTGAGTGAAGAACTATCCATGAACTTTAAAATGAAACCAAATGAAAAAGGCATTGTTTATCTAAGCTGTCTGTGGAAGGGCACTTGGGAGAGGAATTGAACTCTAAAATAACCTTATGAAACTTATTGATTCGTTTCTTTATGGTACTTTGACAAACAAGGACCATTATTTCTGTGCCCGAACTGGAGCCGGGTCAAAGAACCCCCATTTTATGGATTATCTTTCCTGAAAACCAGACTTGCAAGAAAATGAACCTCTGAACCCCAGTTGAATGCTGCCCGTCTTTAGCAGCTTTGAGGGGCATGGAGGGAGTGCAGTTAATTTTTAAACTCCCTGAGTACAGCACGGTTTGTAGATAGCTTAGGAGATTTAGATGGATTACCCACCGCTACATCTTTGGTATGCGGTTCCACCTAAGCACCTACTCCTAGTTCAACTGCACAGTCCGGGTTCTACGTGGGCCCAGGGTTGGCAGGAAGAACAGAGTGCGAGCGTGCGTGCATGCAAGCCACCTCGGGTTTTACAAGTAACTTTGAGCAACCTCACAGGTTAGACAATTTATCGTTGAGGAGATAGAAAACACAAGCAGAACAAGTAAAGAAGCAACAGAAGAAAGTCACGGAGCATCCACACCCTGGAACGAATTCCTTTGTTTATTAGTTTTATAACACCGTGATTGTTCCTGTGCTTGTAAATACAGTTTACTACAGAACGGTCATATTCTATGTACAGATCTGGTAATTTGGAAGTATACCTTGCTAAAGAGCTCGATTCCCAATTTTTGTCTGATTCTGGGTCTAAAAACGCCCAGGGAGTTTTTTTTTTTTTTAAATGGGATGAATCAATCAATAATTAAAGTGGGTTATCATACCGGAAAATTTATGTCAACAGTTGATATACTGATCTTTAGAAGGCTTTAAATAATTCGCCTTCCCAAATTTGAGTACCAGTGAGGGATATATTCATTGTTTATTTTGGGGTTGGGGATTTAGCATTAATCAAATGCTCAGTCCCCATCAAAAAAAAAACAAAAAAACAAAAAAACAAAGCATTAATCAAATGCTCAATAAACACTTAGCCAAGTAAATAAATCATGTGTGATCCCACCCCTCCCCCACACAAGTGCTGAAGATCAGGCAAACCTGGGACTCTGCATGTGCTAGGCAAGAGCTCTACCTCTGAGCTGGGTCCTTAGCCTAGTAACATTCTTTTTTAAAAGCAGCATCATTTTTTAAAATACTTTGAGATAGAGATGGGTCACCTACGGGGACGTTTTATTCACCTATTACTAAAATCTCTTTGCACACATGTTTCCCCGCTGGTTTTTAGGTTTGTCCTAATACAGTTCTCTAGTCTGTAACCTAGTGAGAAGCTGAGGAACGCTTCTCCTACAGAGTGTGTCAGATTTGAAGAAAGGATTATAAAGTGATGTAATTGCGGTAGTAACACGGAAAAAAAAAACCTGTAAAAGTTTCTTTACAATGTTATTTCTTTGGATTTTATGGCTTTATCCAAACTTGGAAGCTGTTGAGGGGTTCCTGCCTCCCTACCTTCATAAAACAATTTTATGGGACCATAGAAATTGATTCGTAAAGTTTTAGGCCTGAAAAATATATGGTCATCTACCCCGGCCTTTGGAAAGGCTTATTTTATTTAAAATTACCCATAAATTATTTATGTCCATGAGGACATTAATACAAGGAAGTACTTTGACAGGTCCAGTGCTTAGATGAAGAAATATTTTCTTCACGCTGAGTTAGACACCAGTGAAGTGACAGTCAGCGCCACTGGGACTCAGGAGTGCAGTGTGTTAAATGTTGTTTCTGGAAGCTCTCCCACCCCAAGTAGAAAGTCTGAATCCTGATGGATAAATTCATGAGGCCAAACAGTCACTTAGGCTTGCTTACTACCTCAGCCAACATTCAAGAATGGGATAGGTGAAAGGAGTCTGCAAAGAGGAAGATAGTCAATGAGCTCTCCCTTCTGGAAGGTTGTATTCTGCTGGAAAGGTCAGTAAAGGACGTCAGGAAGGTTTTCTAGTTCCACAGATGTTTCACCCTTAGATTAACGTAAAGAAAAGTTTTGTGAAAGAACATCAAATCTTAATGTTTTAGAAGGGCCTGTTTAGATAAAGTCAGCTAAGTCCTGTGACACAGGTATTGTGGACTGATAGTCCGGGAGTCACTGTGAAAATAGCTGAGTGTGCAGAAGATCTCGGAGTCTGTTGTAGAAAGTTACCTCTCCAGGAAGGAAGGCAGACGAGAGCCACAGTTCTCAACCTTCCTAAGGCTGCCAGCCTTCAATATAATTCCGTATACTTTGGTGATCCCCCCCATCCCTGCCAATTATAATATTATTTCCTTGCTACTTCATAACCGTACTTTCTGCTACAGTTATGAATTATAATGTAAATAGTTCTGGAGATAGAGGGTTGCTAATGAGGTCGCAACACACAGGTTGAAAACGGCTGGTCTAGTTCCCCACTCAGCATAAAGCAGCTCCTACTTTGTGGTATGGCCGTTCACAGACTGATTTTTAAGGCAGCCGGGCACAGGCTTGTGTGGCACAGTTTTCCCACTCACCTAGGTCCTCTCGAAACCTCCACTTTAACAGCATTAGAAACTATCAAAAAATGTAGATATCTTTTATTGACCTGTGAGCAGTGGGAAATGTAGAAAAATAAACCATGGTACATTCCATTTCTCTGACATGAAGGAACAAAAACTATTTTTCAGCATGTTCTCTGTTGCACTGAAGACTCATTCACGAGTGTAGGGGCAGATGTAGTCACCTTCTACCTATGTCCATGTGAGTCACGGTGTCTTAGTGAGTCAGTCTATGGCAGGTCACCCCTTATTCTGAGACCTCCTTCATGGTATGTCCCAGAAACATGGTCCGCATGCTCTAACAGTTGAGAACACTGCACATTAAAGTGTACAGGTGGTGTGTGTTTGAGTGTGTGTGTGTGTGTGTGTGTGTGTGTGTGTGTGTGTAGCATGGATTACAAAGAAGAGTAGATGTTGAGAATTTTCTGTGTTTAGCTTCAAAGCCTTGTGAACATGTGTTGTCTTTGTCCAGTGGCTGCTCATAAAGAACATTCTAGAAGAAATGAAAAAACAAACAAACAAACAAACAAACAAACAAAAAAAGCCATAGCAGCAACAGCAAAACCCTTCACCTCCACAGTCTTTCCGACTGGTAGAACATACCAGTCGATTATCCAGGGCCCAAATGGACAGCATTTTCAGCTCTGACAACATTTTCAGCCCTGAAAATGTACATATGATAACATTAGACAGACTGAGGAAGTTATATTTAAATGTGTGTGTGTGTGTGTGTGTGTGTGTGTATGTACATATATATATATGCAATAAGAATATAAGAAGAGGTCATAAATTTGAAGGCAAACAGGAGGGGTATGTGGGAGGTCTTGGAGGGAAGAAAGGAAAGGCAAAATGTAATTCTGTTATAGTCTTCAAAATAAAGGCAAAATAAAACAAAACTGCACAAGAACCAGTAGATGTCTGTAGTTTTCTTTTATCATTGCCTAAGCATCTCTCAGTTCAGAAAGAGCGGCTGCTAAGGCACAGTGTAACATTTGGAGCCCCTCCTAAAGATTGCTACAACATATTCATTTATCCTCTTGGTTCCAGAAACAAAAAAAACCCAAACAAACAAATAGTTAATGGTAACAATGGAACCCTTCCACCTCCAGATTCATCCATGCCTCCCACTGCAATGGTCTCAGCCCTCGGAACAGCAGCATACCAGAGATGTACTATGTTTTTGGTTTTTTTTTTTTTTAATTAAGTTTTTACTTGTGTAGAACAGAGATGGGAAGATGGAAAAGCCTAGCCTTTACTTGTGGGACCACATTCATTCTGGGAAAAGGAATCTCTCAGAGATATGTGTTGAATGCTGTGCCATATTAGGAAGCATTCAGAGAAAAGAAAATGAATAGTCTCTCCATAAGTATCAAGCATGGTTCATATATCATTGCTCATGTGGTCTTTTTAGCAACTTTACTTATCTTACTTTTGCAGCTCTATAGACCTGGGACATAGCCACTTCACTGAACAGCATCTGTACAGTTATCAAGGGTGACATTAGCTTTGAACACAGCCAGCTCTTTCCGAGCCAAGTGCCCATGTTGCCTAAGAACATTGTGACTTGAACAAGTGGGTCAATTTCTCTTGACCTCTCTCCCCATTTATAAAAGGAGAGCTATAGTGACAGTAACCGTTTCATAGAGTGTAGGCCAGCTTGGTAGAGTGCTCGGATCAGAGTCACTTCTTGTAGCCATCTAGGACCAAGACGGGTGTGGGGAAAACCAATCACAGCTGCTCAGCCCCATGAGATGAGCGCTTCCTCCTTTCCGTCTCCTCTCTTTTTTCTGGTTGTTGAACCAATGGAAACTTATCCCTGTCTACTTTACAAATGTATGGACTCAGACTATGGTTACTTTATTTGACTTTGACAATTATTGGGGGGGGGCAGTACCTTCTAATCCACTTTTCTGCCTGCTGGCCTGGCTACTTCCCCAGTGGTTTACCCCCAAATACTTGCTGTTTCTCCTGGCAATGTGCTGCCCACCTCAGGCTTTCACCTTCTATTGACCAATTAACTTGGGTAGCAAGGTTACATAGCATCATTTGGTATATGAGATGATCTCCTTGTTGGGGACAACCAGATCTCGGGGGCTAGTACTTAGCATTTGAATATATTGTAGTACCAGACCAACCCACTACATTTCCCTCTTTTTGCCTAATAAAAAAGGCTCTTTTACAGTAATAAACAACGGATAGTAGAAACAATTATGAAACCATTATGAAAACTATTAGGTAAGAGTTACATTCAAAAAGTCCCATCTGATTGTATTTGACAGTCTTTGGATAAAGTATTCTGTTGTCTATCCTATCTTGCTGAGTTTAGAGTTCTGTATCTAAACCATTTTTTTCATTACCAACTTAAGCATCTAAATCCTGTAATTTTCAGAACGTGCAGTTAACAACCTTGAATTTTTTAAGGAAGGTTAATGGGCTGCAAACTTGGGATTTCTATGTTAGAGTCTTGAAGCCAAATTCTCTGTTCCCAGGAACCCCAAGTTTTGTGAGTAAGCCCAACCACTAATTGGGAACCACTGATGCTACACAGGTTTTCTCTTATGTCAAAGCCCCCTGATGACACACATCAATCTGTAGAAGAAAGTGTGTTCTTCTGTCTTTGATAGGGTTGCATTCTAGCTCGTAGTAAATTGGAAGCGTAAGTGATTAAGTTACAGCAAAGTAGTTGCTGAACTTCATGATGATGTGGTCGACTGGGAGCTGGGAGCTTTGGAGAGCTGTGGCCTTCTGCCGTTTCTACCATCAACAGAATCATCTTACTGCACATTTCTATCTCAGGAAAAGAACAAAATTTAAAATTCTAACAATGCTCTCTAATGAACAAGTATATCTTTGTACTATCCTCCAATAAACAAAACCATAAAATTGTGACCACCTGTACCTTCATAGTAGCAAAAATTAATATTCGGTCAAATATGAGGGGACTGTAACCTAGCCAAGTTAAGGCACCAACTTTTCCAACCACCAATGTCTCAGTTCATCCCGAAGCTGAATCTTTCATGAAATTCTTAGGCAAATGGATGGAACTAGAAAAATCATCCTGACTGAGATATCTCAGTCACAAAAGAACACACATGGTATGCACTCACTGATAAGTGGATATTAGCCCAAAAGCTCGGAATACCCAAGGTACAATTCACAGACCACATGAAGCTCAAGAAGAAGGAAGACCAAAGTGTGGATGCTTCAGTCCTTCTTAGAAGTGGGAACAAAATACTCATGGGAGGTAGAGGGTGGGAGGGGCTTGGGAGGAAGAGAAGAGGGGGAGTTAAGGGGGGGATCAGGTATGGGAGGAGACTGGGATGATATACAGAGGGTCAGGAATTTGAACAGAGGTGTATAGCTTTGGGGGAAGTCCCAGATGCTAGGAAAACAAGAGGCTCCCAGGACCCAGTGAGAATGAAATTAGCTGAAATGCCCAACAAAGGGGAGGGAGGACCTGTAGAGACCATATCCAGAGGTTAGGCAAGACCCATGGTTGGGGGAATGGGACTACCCACTCATCTCCAAATTTTTAACCCAGAATTGCTCCTGTCTAAAAGAAACACAGACAAAATATGGAGCAGAGACTGAAGGGAAGGACATCAGAGACTGTCTCACCTGGGGATCCATCCCAAATACAAACACCAAACCCAGACACTATTGTGGATGCCAAGAAGTGCTTGCTGACAGGAGCCTGATACAGCTGTCTCTTGAGAGGCTCTGCCAGAGCCTGACAAATACAGGGCAGATGCTCACAGCCAACCATTGGACTGAGCTCAGTGTCCCCAATGGCGGAGTTAGAGAAAAGACTGAAGGAGCTGAAAGGATTTGCAACCACATAGGAAGAAAAATAATATTAACCAACAAGACCCCCCCCCCAGAGCTCTCAGGGACTAAACCACCAACCAAAAAATACACATGGAGCAACCCATGGCTCCAGCCACATATGTAGCAGAGGATGGTCTTGTCAGGCATCAATGTGAGGAGAGGCCTTTGGTCTTATGAATAGGGGGATGTCAGGGAAGGGAAGCAATAGTAGGTGGGTGGGTACAGGAGCACCCTCATAGAAGCAGTGGGAGGGGGAATGGGATAGGGGGTTTCTAGAGGAGAAACCTGGAAGGGGGATATCCTGAGTGAGGTAACCCAATCACAGAAAAACACACATGGTATGCACTCATTGATAAGTGGCTATTAGTCCATATGCTTGAATTACCCTAGATGCCTAGAACATGTGAAACTCAAGATGGATGATCAAAATGTGAATGCTTCACTCCTTCTTTAAAAGGGGAACAAGAATACCCTTGGCAGGGAATAGAGAGGCAAAAGATTAAAACAGAGACAGAAGGAACACCCATTCAGAGCCTGCCCCACATGTGGCCCATACATATACAGCCACCCAATTAGACAAGATGGATGAAGCAAAGAAGTGCAGGCCGACAGGAGCCGGATGTAGATCTCTCCTGAGAGACACAGTCAAAATACAGCAAACACAGAGGCGTATGCCAGCAGCAAACCACTGAACTGAGAACAGGACCCCCGTTGAAGGAATCAGAGAAAGGACTGGAAGAGCTTGAAGGGGCTCGAGACCCCATATGAACAACAATGCCAAGCAACCAGAGCTTCCAGGGACTAAGCCACTACCTGAAGACTATACATGGACTGACCCTGGACTCTGACCTCATAGGTAGCAATGAATATCCTAGTAAGATCACCAGTGGAAGGTGAAGCCCTGGGTCCTGCTAAGACTGAACCCACAGTGAACGTGATTGTTGGGGGGAGGGCGGCAATGGGGGGAGGATGGGGAGGGGAACACCCATAAAGAAGGGGAGGGGAAGGGATTAGGGGGATGTTGGCCCGGAAACCGGGAAAGGGAATAACACTCGAAATGTAAATAAGAAATACTCAAGTTAATAAAAAAATAAAATAAAATATCCAATAAAAATAATTTAAAAATTGTGTATAAAAAATGTTAAGATACTTCTCTTAACACGTAGAATAGTGCTTCCATTGGATGGAGAAGGAGAATATGGCTGAGAAAGTTTAGGAAGAAACAACCCATGAAGCAATATCTACTCCTTAAGCATCTCTATGGCAGGCTTAGGAGAAACAGTGTCTTAAGGGGCTTATGATCTGGTCTTGCAAGGCTACCAAGAACTTGAATTAATGCTATAAATTGTGAGAGTGTCCACAGACATAGTGGGGTTGAAGAATGGTTGAACATCTGTACCCTGCTGGGGTCAAGGTCAAAAGTGATTCACCCCCAAGATGGAAGCAAGTTGAGGCTTCAGGAATTTGCTTTGGAGAAGTCAAGGCAGAGCAGGGACTCCAGGAAGGGAGTGGGATGTGAGAGATGACCGTGAAGCCTGTGGCTTGACCTGGGACTGTAAGATTCAGCCTGTCCTTGGAGATAGGGCAAGGCCATGTAGGGTCTGCAATTTATTCTGTTGGAGCTGCGCACATGCCACAGAGAAGCCCACAGACAGCGCTCTTAAAGTAGGTTAGCCTTTCAGACCCAGTCAAGGAGCAAATGTGGCTATCCTTGAGGTGAAGCAAGAAGGTGGATTGGGAGGGCTGTGTCGCTCATGGTCCTCATTGCTTCCACGCAAAGTCGTGAGAGCCACCTCTCAATACCAGAAATAGATTTCTCTCACATCTCGGAGAGAGCTGGGCCCAAAGGGACTTTAAAATGAGTCCAGTGGAGGTAAGGATCTATCCTGACGGAAGACAAGGAATTATAAAGACATCTCTGAGACCTTTAACTGAGCCTGGATTCACTGCCATCACAGCCATTGTATCTTCCTTTCCAAATCATTGAATAATAACACTAGATGGTTAGTTTCTGTGCACTTAATTCCCCCGGGTTCATGCCGAAAGGAGTGGTGAGATCCGTATGGATCCATCTACACTTAGGCTTACATATTAGTACCCAGTGTTCCTCTGCACAGTAAGCAGGGTAGCCACCCAATGTGTGTGTTGGCCGACCTGTTGTAAAACACTGAATTGCTCCTTCACATCCTTCTTGCCACTGCTAGACGCTGAAATGCGTAACAGCCGAATGCTAGCAAGTAAAGTTGGCCAGACGCTTAGTATTTAGTGGTAAATCCTGGGTTTCGGATGGTGGCTAGTGCCCGTCAACGTGTCATCTTGTTTGCAACCTGCTCGGTTGGTTTCTGCTGGTTAGCAGCATAAGGAAACCTCAAGCCTGCGAGCCGTGTGTCCTCCTGAGGTTTCAGGACAATCAATAGTTTTTACTCTGGGTATCGACAGCTCTCTGCTGAATGCCCTTGTCTTTGGCTACGTGGGCTGACTGTTGTGAAATGGATTACACGCTTTTATTGCCACTCAGGGTTTAATCAGGGCCCAGCATGTCCTGCGTGTGGTGTGCCTGTGACTTTCTTTTGCCTTTTTGATCGCTCGGGACATGAGGCTATTGATGGTGCCGCTTTTGTGACTTGACTGATCAGTTTTGCATTTTTTTTTTTTTTTAACTCAGAGCCTCTGCTTTCTTGCAGGATGCCACAATTTGGAAGCCTGATTCATGCCAGAACTGCCGTTGCCATGGTGATATTGTGATCTGCAAACCTGTTGTTTGCAAAAACCCTCGGTGTGCCTTTGAGAAGGTATGGCTTCCTAATTGTATCCTAAACTTACCAGTAAGCCAGCCAGTGATGAAATTTTTAAATCTTTCGGGCTATGTTTTTATTATCTATTCCATTCTCTAACTGGAAGAGGAAGGAAGTGTTCCGTGGGTAAGCACACTTTCACTCACTGACCACTTATTCCTGGCAAGGCACTTGGCTAAAGGTTTTACAAATGTCACTTCATTTAGGATGATGAGAGATTAGTGTCGTTCTCCACTTTACAGTGAGAAAAGTAAAGCCTGGAGACTTTAAGCAATTAGCCATGACTATACAATTAATAAACTGCGGTTCAGGTATTTTACCTTTCTGACAGGTGCCAGAGCTCTTGACAGCAGTCATGGCATCTCATGGCGTTGACTGGCTTGAAGTCAGGAGTGGCTTCTTGGAAAAGGATTGTAAAACCAGCTTGGTCTACTGGCAGCATCACTATACTGCTGGACCCATGGGAAACAGGACAGCCCCACCCTCAACCCTGCCCCAGACTCCAGCATCTCCCTTATCCAAGAAGGGAAGGACATCTCCTTTTCATCTTTACCTCCTGTGAGAGGCCCCAGTTTTTCCTCAGTATATATCTATTTTCTTAGAAAATTGTTTTTCTAGACGCTGGCTCTTCTCCAGTCCATCTGTTTTTAAAACTCTTACCTTTTAAACTAAAAACCCGAAACTCCCTGGAGAAGAACGCTTATTTTCTTTAGAAAGCATTCTGTCACTTTCACAAGCACAGTTTGTTTTTTTCTAGTTTATCCCCTTCCCCCCCAACAATTAATTTTGAATCTTTCTGTCTCTAATGGTAATAAAGTTCTCTCCTCTTCTCCCTAACATTAGAATGAAAAATGTGCTTTATAGATAGTTAGGGCTTCTACTGCTGTGATAAAATAAAATGGCCAAAAGCAACTTCAGGAGGAAAGGGGTGTTTTAGCTTACATAGGTCAGATTGTAGTCCACTGAAGGAAGCCAGGGCAGGAACCAGGAGGCAGGACCTGAATCAGAGGCCATGGAGAAAAGCTGCTTACCGGTTTGCTCTACATGGATTGGTCACCTTGTTTTTTTATGCATCAGGACCACCAGCTCAGCGGTAGTGACAATACGCACAGTGAACTAGGCCTTCCCACAACAACCATTAATGAATTTAATACCCCACAGACTTGCCTACAGGCCAATCTTATGGGGGTCATTTTCTCAATTAAGAGTCCCCCTTCCGAGGTATGTCTGTGTTTGTGCCAAGTTGACAGAAACCAACCAGCATAAATATCTTTTAATTTCTGCATGGTATATTTCTGAGAAGCAGAGAGCTTATAGACGTTTAAGTTAGCTAATGTTTTATTTTATGCCATGAATCCTTCTATCCATGGAACTCGTGTTTCTACTCAGTCGCCATTTATAAAGACCATGAAGTCATCCCTTCTCCTTCTTGACACGAATGTTTATATTATTACAGAGGAGGCCCTGGGTTAAATGTCAGAGAGTAGAGATTGTATTGTTGAAAACTAAACATGTTTTTAAATTTTTTTACTATCATATATTAATAGTCCGAAGTAATGGGGTCCATTATGGTATTTCCAGTAAAAACAGAGAAACTCTTTGCCAGCTGTTCATCTACCTTGGGGAATGATAACCAGATTAAATAAACAACTAGAAAAATGTAATGGCAAAAGAACAATCAATAAACGGAAAATGAAATAAACAGACAGTTTAAAGGAACCTCAAATAGCCAATAAATGCATCAAAAATGTTTCATATCTTTAGTCATCAAAAGAATGCAAATCTAAACTTCTTTTATAGCAGGGGTCAGTGAACTAAGGATCAGCTTATTTAAATTAGGTAAGAATATTTGGGCTGGAGAGATAATTCAGTCAATGAAGTGCTTAAGTTCACAAACTTGAGGTCCTAAATCCCATCTTTAGAATCCATGTTAAACAAACAGCAAAACACACAACTGGGCATAGTGGTGCACTGATAACCCCAGTCCTAGGGAGACAGAAACACAGAGATCCACGGAGCTCGCTGGCTAACTTAGCCCTTGAAAGGCCAAGACAAGGGGATTCCGATTTTGAGGCCAGATTCAACCCCTCTCTTAATATTTTGTTTGTCTCTTGCTTGGTCTCTCTGCTTCATATTTTGAGCTGCCTTGCATTCTCAAAATAATGCAACACACACACACACACACACACACACACACACACACACACACACACC